>NC_071533.1:21707476-22332476 GCF_026979565.1 Vidua chalybeata | reverse complement strand
GCTGGCCTTCACCAATGGACAGCCAAGATCAATGCAGAAGAATCCAAGACTGAATCTAGTGGGCCAAAAGTTTTCTGAGCTCTTTATCTGATTTGTAACTTCAGATTTTGCCTCTGTTTTGCTTCTTTCTTGACCTCTATGCCTGGCAGTTAAATATATGACTCCTTGTGAGATGGGTTCAGAATTATAATCTTAAAAAGGCTACAATAGAACAGGGGAAAAAAATGTAAGTTAGAACCAATAATAGCATTTCCACCACTGTAAGCCCTGTTACTCACCCTTACGTATTACAAGACCTGTGTCCAAGCGAAACATTTAAATTTTAGATTTTTATCTTTAAATTTTATAATCAATGCTGAAATCATGCATTACGCTTTCACATAGTTTTCATGTTTTTATGGTTGGATGTTTCTAATAATTGCACTTCTACATGATGCTAAGTATGGCACCACATCCCAATTAACATTCACAGAACAGTGCTTTAGAAAATAGTACACAAAATGTATCTGTGTCTCTGCTACAGGGACTTATTTGAGCTGGAATATCTCCCTAACAGTGCCTGTTGGAAAGAACATTTTTTGGAGCCGTTTCAGCAAGTGTTGTGTTAGCAGTTCAACAGGTAGCTAAATGAATGTTTTCATTCCACCTCTAGCTAGATTTGTAAAATTAATTAATTACTATCAACCTTTCTTTTCTAGGCAACAACATCCTTACTCACAGCTCACACATAGGACAAAAGTGAAGACTGATGCTTTCTGTTCCTTTTCTGTAATTAGCTTTTTGTACTAATGGTACAGAATAAATGCAATAAAGTAATTTCAGATATTACTGATCTGAAGGAATCTGACATATCTGACTGATATGTCAGGAACATGTGCAAAAACACTGCTCTGGTGTCCAGAGACTTGTTAAACATCTGTATGGCACACAAATTCAGTCAAAGAAGTATCTTGCTTAAAGCAACACCTGAAATCTGCCTCTGAAGTGCTGAGCGAGCTTAGGGCTGCTTTTTGTAGGAGAGTCAATTTTTTTATATATATGATGTAGACACAGGGGAAGCAGCTGCTTATAAAAGTGTTAGCAGGGAACTACATTGTTTGAATTGACATGCATTAATAGTTCAATTTAACTACAATAAAATATTTTGTGGTCACTATTTAATGCATGGAAAGGTCAGAAATCCTTTCCATGTGAAACCCATAGTAGCCTACATCATAAGTCAGCAAGAAAGATCAAGGGTCTGATAAAAGCCTGAAAAGCTGTTAGCTGAGGCTTCAATACACGACTGCCTCCTGATCTTATTGTCCTGTAAATAGTGTTCATCACAGTGTGGCCTTTTACTTGGTAGGATAAGCAATGAGTTTCCACATTACTTGCAAGGGCTTTTTATTTATAGACATCTCTGACTATTAACATCTAAAACCATCATGCGCTCTGTCATATTCCTCCACATAATGAGTGTATAAAGCAAATAGGCCTTCTGTTCAGAGAAAAGCCAGTGTGTGGTATCTGCACAAGGGTTTCCAAAGATAAGTGGCATTACTAAAATGAATTAAAAATGTAATTGGTGTCTCTAGAGACATATTTGGCAACGTCTGTACACATGGAGAAAAATTGTAACTAGTCACAGCAGTCTTAAGTTAAATACAAAGGAGACAAAATGGGAGAGTGGATGCTGTATAATGGGCAAAAGAACAACCCAAGGGATGATTTATTTTAACAGCCGTATTTAGTGAGTGCTATTGAGCAAGTTGTACGTCCTGCAAATAGCCCTGAAGGACCCTAGGCATTGAGGCCTGTCACTTCTTGTCTGTCTCTTCTCTTTTATTGGAAAGGCTGGGTTTCATTTTAAAACTCATACTCAAATAGGCTTCTCCCAAATATCAGGTAGAAACTGCACCACTGCATAAAAACAGCAACAACAGCAGTAACAAACACAGGCAAGAAGCAAGCTGACAACATTACTATACAAAAAAACCCAAACATCAAAAATAAATCCAGTCGGCTAAAAAGTCTATAGCTGTACTGTTTGAATTCTGACTGCTCGCTGTGAATGAAGTGTGTGTTTCTCAAATTTAAGAATCAGTTTTGTTCATTTGGGTTCACGTATGACAGCCAGGGTAAGAAACACATGGGTGTTTCACAGGCAAAGACAAATACAGCAAACTCAGCAGGTAGTCAGTCAGTTAGTCCAGATGTTTCTCTGCTTCCCCTCCGTACATCCCGGATTGTACTGGCATATACTCTGTTAGAAGAGTGCAGATTATATTGCCCAAAACAGATTTAGCCAGCTTTAATTAGCAATTTTGGAGAGGTCCTGAGCCCTGACTTGCAGAAGATTTGTTCCAGGGGCCTTTTGCAGCATGGAGTTTGCATAAAGCCACTCAGTATTGCAGGCTAAGATACTTTATTTGACACGAACTACTCCTCCTGCCCAGTTTCCTTCAATGACTAAAAACATTCTGAAGAATGTTAAGTTTACATTAATGTGTAGCCCCAGGTCTTGTTTTGAGGAGCTGGGAAATCTCCATACATGCAAGCAAGTAGAAAAAAATGAACCATGAAAAAATCAGACTAATATTTATTTGATTGTAAATGAAAATCACCATGGTGACACTGCAGTAGGATGATGCACTAGGTCTGTCATTGTGTCTTCTAAATTCTGGACACTTTGTATGAAGCAACAAGGGGAAAGGGTACAAGGAGCTTTTTGTGACCCACTGCAAGGTCACAGGGCTGAACAAGGCTTCAGTAACCATCCTAGCCCACTGGGCTTCCCCATCCCTGCTTCAGCACAGGTGTCTAATACTCCATAGAACATTCTGATTACAACTCACCAGCAGGCATAACATGATGTGATCTGCCAGTTATTTTGATAGAAAAGTTTTGTTTTGTCATTCCCAAATTTCTTGCATGGAATTTCTGGCCTATACGTGAAACCTTTCATAGACCAAACATCAGCAATGAAAATTGGGCAGGAACATGAAAATTAAATCCATGGCTATGTAAATCAATAGTTCTGTTTGGCAATCCCATGTTTCATCCTCCTGCACACTTACCTGAAGAGCAGTCCCTTCAGAAATTGAACACTTTGCTCGTTACCCTCTCTGTACAACAGCCAGGGCATTAAAAGCCTACTGAGGCAATACTTGACTTCGTCCCAGAACAGGTAAAACACACAGAGCACATGAAGGATGTTCTCATTACTAAAGAGCTATAGGTTGTGGCATTTTCCTCACCCCATTTTAGTGCTGCTTGTTTAAGCAGAAATGTGCTCACTCTCCTTGCTTCCTTTAATCTCCTCTTTCTTTCATAGGAGACTGCCTGATCGGGTTTTTTTCCCGTTTTTTTAGGATGACTTCAAAACTCCTGCCAAGCAGGTTCCTACACCTCAATTAATACAGGTTCAGTTGGTAACTGCATTGGAGCTCAACTAGTCTGAAAATACTGCTTAGTCACGCATATACATTGTTTCTGATCTCTGATTGGGATTGAAGTTTTGCTCTTCAGAGCAGTCCATAGACTTAGACCAGTGATTTGAGTAGGTCTGGGTTGGTGCCGAGATGAATGCAAAGAGTAGTGAACTCCCTAAATAAAGGGAGACAGTGGAGAGTAATTGTAAATATGTGAATATTCTACTAGAAATGGCATACGTGTGTTACTTCTATCACTTTTCCATGTCTTGCACTCCTTGGATCCCATAGCTCAGTTCACAATTGCTTTGCTTGCACAGTACTTCCATGCACAGAGTGGATCACCAGTTGGACACCTACTGCGGTCATGACACAAAATACAATGCAGTAGAGAAGGCTATAATAAATGTAATAATGAAGAGAAAAGAAAAGAAGACATTGAATTGCCTACACATAATTTAAATTGACATTTCTGTAAAAACTTATCCATCCAACTTGTTATTATCAGATTGGGAAAAATTCTGGACAGAAGATAAAGCTTAATCTCTTCATGTGTTCCTTAATAGGAATGGAAGCAGCAATATATGTTGTTTTAGGTATTAATTAAGTAGAATGAAAGAGTTAAAAGCAGATGAAAATCACAGAACCACTGATAAGTTGCAATGTAACTTCTATCTATTTACTTACCAAATCTTAGAATTTTGAGTAGAGATCCACAAGTGGATTTGAATAAACTTGTAGGAAAAAACTGTTCACGCTATAACACAGCATTTATTAATCTCTCATCAATTCCTTGTTCCAACAGATAAAGGTTTTGGGTTATCTTATTTTGAAGAAAAGTGACCTATCAGTGAATAAATCCTTCATTCTACTTTTATTGGTTTCAGTCACAGCTGTTATCACATCTGACCCCTGGAACCCTTTCTGTACCCGCAACAGAACTCTATCCTAAATTGGATAGCAAGCAAATATGGAATTACAGCTTTTGTGCATCAAATTTGAATTGTTTTATTTTTTTTTCCCAGAGCTAAACAAATCTAAGGCAAAGAAAACCCCAAAACCCAGGAATTCACAACATTCAGAAACAATAACCCTGAAAACAGCAGGAGATATTTCATTTAAAGAGTGCTATAGCCCCTGTTTCCAGTAACTTTAGCCTTGAGATGACAGCAAAAAAATTTTGCATATAGCCAACAGTGATATTATATTACTAGACTCCAAAGAATTTGACAAGTATGGAGAAGACCAGTCAGGGTAATGCTAGCAACTTCTGCCAAAGCTCACAGGCAGCCCAGGAAGAGTCCCTAAGGCTAAAGAAGGTGGAAAAGGCTTTTGATGATTTCCTGTGTCTTTGATGTTAAGCCACACAGAACTGGATGTGTGTGTTCTCTTTAATGTTACCCAGGAGGAGTGTTTTTTCCTACTAACATTCAGGGCAGTTCCTGAGACCGTATTGTGTGGCACTTTCCCAAATGAAAAATGAAAATTAAAGCAATTATGTCAGTTATAAGAGAGCACTGAAGACAAAATTCAGAAATCTGTGCCCATGCTGGGGAACATGCTGTTCAGAGAGCAATTTCATTGGAAAAAGAAAAGCCATGTAAGCTTCTGCCAAGTGAGGCACAATCACACTGGGGATCAGAAGGGAGATATCACTGTAGTAGGTGGTCAGACTGCCCAGGAGAGAGAGAGAGGGTAAAAACACAGTAACTTCATACTGAGCCAGACTGAAACACATTTAGACTCTCTACAGTCCGACAGCTAAAAAAAGATAAGGATTGCAGTTAGCCCAGAAATTTTCAGCTAGAATCTTTTCTCTGCCCTTCCTGTCCACTTCCATTAGCCATTTCTGACTTCAGCAGCTGACATGGTCATGTGTGTTGTGTGTGTGCATGTCCATGCCTGTCCACATTTAGATGTGTGTGTTTTTAACTCACAGACCAATTTCAGCGTAACCTTTGCAAACATGAAAGGTTTCAAGGAAAAATGAAGTCACACAAGTTTAAATACCATAGGGTGGACATGATGGTCAATACCCTGTCAGGGGAAAGAACAATGGTGTGACCTTGAGTCCACTGGCAATTAAGGATCTCAGAACAGGAGAAAAATTTGGTACACACTAAAGCACCTACACTAAGTCTACTTTTTTATAAACCATACCCACAAAATAAAACCAGGTGGTTTTGTTCCAGTCTCCTCAAAGCATCTTGTTCATGCTGTGTTCTTTTACTCCATGAAGTAATCCTGAAAAAGGCCTGGTGTGTACAGCTGCTTAGCATGAGGGACAGCATCTCAGGCTCTGAAGTGCAAACTGTAAACACAAGGACAAGGTTTTCGGCTCCAGGGAACCATTAAAGTTTGATAAATCTCAGCCAAGGTAAGAAAGGAGCTGAATAAATTGGTCATAATGTAATTTCTTTTGTACCTGGTTGTTGCCTTGAAATACTTGCTTAGAGCAAAACCAATTTGGCTTTCATTAAGGATTGAGAAGTCTTAAACCCATTGAAAATTTTTTGTGATTGCAATTTCATCCAATGAATCCAAAGGATACAAGCTATGTGCAAAATATATGTCCATTTTCTTACAGATGTAACTGTTCTCGTTTCAAAAGAAAATGACAAAGTTATAGGGTAAAAAAGTTTAACCAAAAAAACCCCAAAAAACAAACAGAAAATCAACAACAACAAAACCAAAAACCAAACAAAAAAACCCACACCTGATTAAGATCTTTAATTCTGAACCGTAGATTATTGATGTCAAAGACAAATTATGGTTCTTCAGGTTTAGATGTCAACTATAATGCTGCCAGATAATAATGAGTGCCTTTCTGTTTGAACCAGATTCAATGTGAAATAAAAGCTAGCTTCAAAACAGTCAGTGCAGTAAGGAGATGATCTAGCAAAAAAAAAAAAAAAAACAACAAACCTTGTTTTTCAGATCAGTTGGTTTTTTTTCTGCTGATGAAAGGTTATTACTTAAAAAGTAAAATCTTGTTTTCAGAGAGATGGAATACTTTCTAGACCTACTTATAGCACTGGGAGTTACACTTGTCGCTTCTGAAAACCCAGCTTTGACAAAAGGAAAAATACAGGCAAGTAAGGAAATCAGACTCTGTGCAATCCATGCTTTCAGAGGGAAGAAGGCAAGATTAAATATAGTAGACAATTTTTAGTGTCAGAATCTGTGATGCTAAGTCCCTTCCTGCACTGTGACAGCTTTCCTTGCTCACCTGTTGCCCAAGTGTTCATGTTCTCACACAGTGCAGACGGGGAACTTTCTCATGGCAGCATGCATGATAATGTAACAACTGCCATTAGCTGAGTATTAATTTAGGATGTAACCTCTTTTCTAGGCTACACACAAGTCTGTTGGCCACATTTCAAGGTGATATGCAAAGGTGTAAAGGTTATGGAAAAAGCAGTTACAGGACTATATATCCAAATGAGTAAGACTGTGTATCCCCATGACAGACTGAAAGGATGAGACCATGTGATAGCTCTCCCAAACTATATCCTTCTAAAGCACAGTGTTACCCTAAATAAATATATATAAATTCCCAGACAAGTAGGTCAGCAGGGAAAATGTCTAGGATTTTTCAGACCTAGCAATAAGTTTGATCATCAAGTATATTCTTACTCCCTCCCTCAGCGCACTGTAACTATTTCAGTGAACAATACAGACAGGGTACAATGCTCTTCACTGGAGTGGCAGCTCTGGTAAAGAGAAGATATTTGATTTCCAAACCCACACATAGTTCTTAATATCAAGCGTATGGAATGGCTAGGCCAGGTGGCAGACTAGAACTTTGGAAATTTATGTCACTTCCTCACCCACAGACAGCAAGAGTTTAATGCAGCTGTCCCCTCACAGTGACCCACTCATTTGTCTCCTCTGTTGTGGCCAAGAGGTTTCTTCCAAGAGGAAGAACATAGTTCATACTCAACTCACAATTGTCAGTGGCCCTCTCAGATGCTCTGATGAACAAGAGCACTTGTAATCATGGCCCTTGATTAGAAGCATTTCAGCCATAAATGTGGTATCCACATATCCTCTGAACAGAGAGAGACTTGGCTTTCTCAGGATTTTTTTTCTGAGAGAAGCTGTGAGAGAAGCAGAGAAAAGAATGATCAAAACAATTCTTATCTCACTTGCTGCTGCTCGTTGTTGTGCACATGTGGAATGTGTTATGGAGATTCTTTACCCAAGGTGGTTGCTTGATTGGATTCTGCTGATGGTGTTTTGGATTGCTTGATCAATTAGGTCACAGCAGTGTTGGGACTGTTGTGGGAAAGAGTCATGGGTTTTCTAGTTAGTGATAGTTCTTGTTAGTTAGTAATATAGTGTAATATAGTTTTATTATAATATATTATAATAAAGTAATTAATTAGCCTTCTGATATCATGGAGTTCTGCACATCATCATTCCTGGTCGGGCATCGTAGCACCAATACATAAGGACAAAGCCAACAACACTAATTTGTTTCATACAAGCCAGCCCAAAGCTTATCTTCAGTTGCTGCCACACTGGGCCAGATCTAGACTTGCAAAACTAAATTAATGTCTACAATTTAAAATGCTTAAGCCACCCAACTTTATACTGAAGAACACATTTTTATTTGTCTGTAATTATTTATTTTTTAAAAAGGGAAAGTAGAGGTTCTGAAATGCTGTTCTTCTCCTTGATATTTTATCTACTTTGTGTCAGCACAATATCTCTAAGGCTTAGATAGGAAAAGAATAAAGTAGATGGCTTAGGCATTACTATTTTTAAATTTTTTTAATCTTGTCATCAAGTCAGGATTTCTAATAATCATATACCAGATGCAAAATAATTAGGTCTATTAGGCCTATACCTCTTTGTAAGCTGGGGGATAATTGAGGTGATGACAACCTAAAGCTCTTCTGCTATAAGAAAAAGTGGAAATATAAACTCCTGGGGAGTTGGATCTATTGCTAGACTGGATATTATTCTTGCATATTCATGTAACCTAAAGAATTCACCTATCAGCACAGGATCTAGATGTTTAGAAGAGGTTTAGTCAGGGGAACTAAAAATTCCTATATGTGTACTGTGTAACACTTACAAAATCAATTGGGACTAGCGAAATCAGTCAAGATCTCCTCTAACATTTGTCTTCATTCTCCCACTTGCACATGTAGTACCTACAAAACAGCCTGAAGTTTCAAGAAAATTAACACATTTTGATTGATTCAAGAAAGCTGTATTCTCTAAGGCTCTACTGAATCCTTTCACTCTCCCTTCCCTTTGCTCCCTCCTCCAGAGACTTACCAGTTCCCTGGCTTATTCTCTGCTGTGCAATGAGATCCCCTACTCTTAGTCCAAAACTAATCACCAACAGTTCCTCCTAACAATCTCCCTGTCCATTAAGGTCTCTCCTGATGTCATTAAGATAGTGCTTCTTTATTACTGCCCTCAAAGCATCAGTGCTGATAAAGACAGAGCCAAGGGAGGCAGAAAGTGATTCCTCCCATTCATATTAGGGGGGATTGGCAGGGGAACAGAATTAGACTCAGGGCAAAGCTGCCTGGCCTGGAAAGCTACAAGCAGGAAAAGAGGCTATTTCTCCCTCCTAGCTGCAGCATTCCATGAACCTAAATTATGTAATTGATATAGAAAAAAACCCAAAACCCAGCTCAAAATGCAAAAAGAAAACCCACCAATGCTAAAAATGCTCCTCTTCAAACCAAAGCAAATTAGCAGGAAGCATTTGTAACTTTATCTGTGAAAAGAAATTAAGTCTGATCACTCAATCAGAAATAAATCGGATAACACACTCCAAAATTATTCCAGTGAATTAGTACTCAGGAGTTTCTGACTAATTGCTGTCAGCCAGCCAGAAAACATATCTTCGGTAGTGTTAATTTTTGTTCAAAAAGAAAATTACACTTCCAAGGGAAACATTTCTGTGTCTTTAGCACTGTTATTGGAAGTGTCTTATTACACAAGGTTAAAACAACTGGCATTTTGCACTGCAGATACATCAGATGGGTGAGAAGAGTTGTGGGAGAAGAAGGAAGTGAAAAAGCTGTCTTCTTATCTTGGTATTAAACCATAAAAGCCAATAAATCTTTAATCATCTTTTTTCCAAGAAAAACAAAAAAAAGCAGGGGGATGGATCTTTAAGAAATGTTAATGAGTTTTTCTCATAATAGAGATTAGATGATCATAATAGAGAAATCATCTCATAATAGAGATTAGGTGATCTACTGGGATGGACACAAGAACAATACAGAATTTCACCAGACTTTGAAATACATCTATATTCCAGAACCACCATTATATGTGTCTCTGGCATCATTTTCTCAAGGCAGTAACATTGACGCTACTCCCTTGCAGAAGAAATCTAACACAGCCATAGAGGGGATAAATGGTCTGTGGTGGTTGAAAGTATATCTAGAGCTGGAATTAGCCCACAGCACAGTTAAGTTGTCAGTGTACAGCCAATTCTGGTGCCTCATTGCTGAGGTTCACCCAGCAAATACTCAGCAAGGACCCTTCCTAGGCAGAAGAAAAGGCCTAATCAAAGGTAGAGGCACAAACCAGGGAGGAAAAATCTTAATCATGCTGTAATAGCCATGAAACCAGTTACTGAAAACAACAGCCTACCTTTATGGCAACACAGTCTGGAATACTCAGCTCCACCTTGTATTGACTGTCCAACCCAGAAAATAAGAGAAGAGATAAGCAAAATAATTTCTACTCTTTATTTAATGATAGCAACGTGAATGTTTTGGTGCTTTATTCTGTCCATAAAATGACTTGCAATTATAGCTAATTCAAAAGCTTGTCCATTGTTGTACAGGAAACTCCTACAACACAGCTGGATAGTGTTAAAAGAGATCATCTCTAAGCAGTATCAGTACTTGTATCCCCAAGTGTATCATTGATGTACAATTAAAATATGCATTCAATCCTAATATAAAATATTTATATACCTAAACACACTCTAGAATGTGTATATTATATAATAGCTAGCTTTTTGTAATCACAATGCTTTATTCCAGCCCAGCCTTTTCCATAGAATCTTAGGATATTCTGAGTTGCAAGGGACCCACAAGGATCATCAAGTCCAGTTCTTAAGTGAATGGTGCACACAGAGATCAAACTCCCAAGCCTGTCATTATTAGCACCGTGCTCTAACCAAATGAGCTAAACATCTCATTGTTCTTAATCCACAAATGTGGAATAGGCAAGTTGCTTCTACAAGACTTGCTCCTGAACTTGCAATCATATTTATTTCATAAAAAGATACACTGATATTTGTGATAAACTCTGTGTCCATCTGCAAGCCATCCTGCACTGCACATGTGTGCAAACAATATTTTCATCAAATATCTCTTTGCACAAAGGAACCCTGTGGAAAGGTGCATACACAGTACATCTTGATTTAAGCTCAGCCTGTACCTTATGCTTCAAAAATAAAGGCAAATATTCCCTGAGTGAACAAGAGTAACACTGTAACTGCAAAATTATTCTGAGACTTGGTGGAAAGGTTCCACACTGTCCCCTCTAAATTTCCTTTTCCATCATCACCACCCAGAGGAACCAGCCACAGGTTCAATAGGTGGCCAGGGGTATTAGAATGATCCTGTAGAGTTGCCATGGCTGGTTCTCAAGTCAGGAGATAGGTTGTCAAGAAAGTGAGAGAGAAAGGGAAAAAAACACCACAGTGAAAGTTTTATTTATAATTCTGTATCACTGACAATCACTGTCAGAAGGAATAATATTTGTTAAAAAGAATGCAGAAGTAAGCACTTCCCTCTCTTTTTCTCCCCCTTTCCTCTCTGTTTCCCTTAATTATAATTTTTAGGAAGGAGAAAAGCAATTTTGGATGAAAACTGGCAGTGGTCTTCCTGATCAAAATGAAGGAAGAAGGATGTAGAGCTCCTGCATTACTAATGGATGCTGAATTCCTGACCTCAGTTGTCCCACTCTGGTCAATAATATTTATTTCGATGTAGTTGCTGCAAATTTACCTTGGAGCATGAGACAAGAAGTGTGTGCAAAGGATAAACATAGAGAAAGAGGGCAAGTTTGTTACTCTTTCAGCTTTTTACCTTAATTGCTACTCCAAAAGTGAAGTCCCAGCCACTTGCACTACATCCCAGTCTCTGCAGACATCCAAATTTACCGGTCTGGATGCAAAACATCTTCCACTATTTCCCCTTCTCCTCAAATACTCAGTCTTCAACTGAAGTCACACAATTCTGTTCAAGGTAGAGTTTCTCCGTATTGAACAACAACGTTTAGGCACATCCAGGACTGTGCATATCTACACTTCATCAGCAAGCACAAAAGCAGAGAAAAGAAATCCCATTGCCAAGGAATAATTATTGGAAATAAATTGAAATAATTTAAAACTTGTAAAATACAAGCATTTATGAAAAAATCTGGAAGTATTTAAAAATACATGGTGCTGGAAGAAAATTGCTTTATGTATTTCAGTTTCTTGCTTTATTTAGTGAAATATTTAATCCAATATTGGATTAAATAATATCTGATTAAAGAGAGGCCTAAGAATTCTCACCTATGTCATAAAAAATCACAGATTATAAAAAGCTTTGAAGAAAATCTCTTATTACTTCTGCATCATTCTCACATGCAGCAAGTTGCAGTCACTGGAATACAATACTAAAGGGTTTTTTTCCTGTCTCCTGGGGTGATTATTCTTGATAATGTTGGAAAAGGATACTCATATTTTAGTTATGAAATTTCAGATTTTAAATAAAGCATTTGATAGGTAGTTTTAAACATGAAGTCATTGTAAACTTGCAAGTTGTTACCTGAGAATTAAACATGTGAGAAATGTTTCCTTATGCAGTTGGACAAGTCTCCTTTCTTAAAGGTTTTGAATGCATTTTCTCAGTTCTCATGTTAAAATCAAGCATACCAGGTTTTACTTTTGTTATCTCCAGGCCTACAGCACTCAAGGCATCATATAACATCCAGTGAATCATTTTAGCTCTGGCCAGACTATTTTGTCTATACCCATACTTTACAAGACTCTAAAGTGGACCTTATCAGTTAGCAAAGCAAGAACCCTGGAGGCCTAATATTACTGGGAATGGATTTACAAATGTTTAAGGATGCAGGGCTCAAAGTGGGATCCTAATGAATCAAAGACAGATGTTCTCCTACCTAAAAGCCATCAGAGAGACCAAATTGCTGACAGATGATACCCTTGAAAGCCATAGCAAATAAGTGACAATTATTCACCAGAGTGCAGCAACCAGAGGAAATAGGTTAACCAGTTTGCCTTGAAAATATTAGTCCTTGTGGCTCAGTTCAGATACTTCTCAGAGAATATGACACTACTGGACACCTATATTCTACACTAAGAAAGAACACTGAAAATTTACTAAAATGCTTTTGAAAATATTTGTATTTTGTTTGCAAAGGCCAATCTGTAAAGCAGAGCAGTGAGGCAAATGTGCCTGAGGTCTTGGAAAAGCAGCTGAACAAGAAGGGCTTCTTCACACACACAGGTGCTTCCCATAATGGAGTTTCTGAAGAAGAAAATTCAAATGGAACTGTAGTTGAATTTTGCATAAACATAACATTTGTAGTGTTTTGCTTTGTATAAGAAGTGTCTTCCAGAGAGAAAGACAAAAAAGGGTTCTCACTTAGCTACTTATTAGTTGTGAGGAAATCTGAAAAGGCCAGAACCTCAGCCACGGTTATTGGCTGGCTGGCTGGGTGTGTTGATGCTGCAGGCTGCATTGTGGTCCCAAATAAAGATAAAGCCAGTTACTGAGATAGCTCAGACATCAAAAACAATCCAGCCAGAGCAACAAAGGCCTCAGCATGATCTCATTTACTCAGTCTGCTTTTGTTTCTAAGTATGTGTTTGATGTTTTTTACAGTATTCAAAGGAACACCGCAATAAGGAGAAAATAATAGCCTATAGCCTTTTTTTCTCCTCTTGTTGACATTTTAAAGAACATGGTGATAATATGACATTATAATTATAGAACCATTAGGCCTAGTTCTGAAGTTCTTACTCAGTTTCTGGTTCAGGAAAACAGTAATTTCTGAGGTCTGACAGGTAATGAGCTCAATTCAGCACTTCTTTTTTCCTAATAAAATATGCTGAACAGAAAAACAAGAACAACAAAAGATTGTGTTGCAAAACCCTGGCACAAAACTTGATTCCTCTCTCCAGCAATATACATTAAGGCATATGCAAAAGCACATAAAAGTCACTTAGTTATTCCAGAATCTTTTCTGTTTATTTGACTCATCTGGAAACAATAACATGAGGGGAAAGTAAGCAGAAAATAATGCTTTCTTTCTGCTCATTCTCTCCATATATCCCTTTTGCCAAAAGAACAGGTGCTGCTGCTCTCAGGGGCGCCACTGAAAACCTGGGCTCTGCAGAGATAGTGCTTCCCAGAGAGGACCTTCTGAGCAGTCCTTTTACTCAAGTAAAGAAATGGCTGACATAAAGCCCTGCAAAACCAGGGATAGGAATGTGGATATTTTTAAAGGACAAAAAAGGTAAAAATACATATGCTGGTGCACACTGCATTTAACTGCTATAACTTAGTTTTAACAGTAATGCAGATGGGTGTAAGAGCTGTACTTACACACACACACATGCATACACACACACACAAAAACACTCTCTCTCTCTCTCTCCTTGGTAGGGCAGTAACAATTGCTCCCCAGCCTATTTCTGCCCAGGTCAGATTTGTTATAAATAGAAAAAGGACACCAACCAGCTAGGCTGTCCTGGCCTCACACAGACATCAGCATCAGCTGGCTGACAGAAACTCCCTGATGTAGAACTCTATCTGCAGATCTGTATTATGCTCAGACGCAGTTTTGTAGATGCTTGTTATACATTCACAACATAATATGTTTCCATAAGGTAAGTTTGGTATGTGGCTTGAGGTAGCCAATAGACCACAGAGTGGCCATGCTGGCCGTGGTTGCCTGAATTACAATAGTTCATAGGCCAGCATTTCAGGGAGTCTCAGCTGACACAGGTAAAGAAGATGTCACAAAATGTTGGTTATAGAAATACTCATGACCATCTAGACAGTCAGTGGCCAACTTGTTAATGGCATTCCCTATGTGAGAATTAACCTTTGCAGATGATCCCAATAAATCAGTTTCCTTAGCTGTGCACACGTATCTGAGCAGCATGCCAGGAGAGAAAAGAAACAAGCTTAGCTGGATATGACCCAGATTGTGTGATATGGAGGAGCAGGAGTTTTCCAGGGAGAAAGAGGAAGGTTGTTCAGCAGTTTCAGCTTTAGCTCAAGGCTTAGGAGACAGGTTTAATTCCCTGCTCTGGCTATTTCCTTCCTATATAGTTTTTGGAAAATTTCAAGATAATAAACGTCTAAGTACCTTTAGTACTGCACCCTTAGTTTTTCTGTAATTCAATTCTACATTTTTACAGTGAGTATTATAATAATTCCTCATCTCATGGGGCTGTTTTAAGTGCACTGAAGGTGGTCAGGTGCTCAGGTACTGCATTGGTGAGGGCCATGGAAACAGCTGGCTCATAATCTGTTGATGTCATGCCTGGCTGTGTGACTAGAACAAATCCTTCACCTCTTAGTACCTCATTTCATCTTCAGAACTAGGAGAATATTTTTCTACTCCCTTTCCAAAGTGTATTAAAGCAGCACTCATTAATGCCAAAATGACATGAGAAAAATAACGATGAGCAGCTTTTGAAAGCTTATAAATAAACAAAACATACTCTTGTAATCAGGATCCGTGATAGCTTTACTATGAAAGGAGACTGTAAACAACCAGAGGAAATGCAGCCTGAAATAAAACCCAAGGGAATGAATGGATTTATGTTTTAGGTTCCTTGATATTGTGCAGATAAAGAAATAAGACTGCTTAAGAAAAAGATAAGATCTTAACTGCTGAGTATAAGATTGAGATCATCTGTGCATTTGGAACATTAGGAACTTGGGGAAATCCTGGCCCTAACATTTTTGGGGTTTTAGATATCTCAATTATTTTAACCATAAATCCTGGTCCCTCAATTCCACTTGAATCAAACTGTATACTCTTCAATAGTGCAGATCTTTACATTTCTTTACCCTTTGACTTTTACAGTCCACGACTTTTGAAAATATTTAAATGTTTAAAAATTTCAGAGAAAGAATCCGAGAATTTTCAGATGCTTTTAAGAAGATAAAGTTCTAAATCCTACTGGAATCTGCACTTACATTCTAGTCAATGTCTGACTGCATAGCTGCATAGCTCCAAGCCCCCAAAATTAGATCTTCTACCATTTAGGTGCATTAGAAAAATTTTCCCAAATCATATTGCTGTGATTTATTTTGTGCCTCCCTTATCAGTAACAGATGAGCAACTACTGAGACAATTTCATACAGTATGAGTAATCTGAAAATACTTTGGTAAGAGTTTTACAAAAGCTTAAATAATTGAAGCTTATTACTTGTGACTTACCATTTATTTGTGTTACAGTGGTAATGCAAGGCTATATGTTATCCAAAATTAAACACTTATATGAAAAGGAAAATGAAAACCTACAGCTTTTTTATATCAATTCATGTTTATAGAGAAATGAAGATTATATATGCTACATCAGGTAGAACTTCCACCAATCCATCACAATCTTCACTCGAAAATCACCTGACTGCTGTGCCAAAATATAAAAGTGCTTTAAAGCAAAAGTTGTGAAGTAGTAGCTATTAGTCTTGTTACTTCTGATGCATCACTGTGCCAGCCACTTTCCATTAATAGATGATCCTAAAGAAACTATATAAAGTGTTATGTAGATGAGAAAACCTTGGTAATGCTGTCCAAAAGAAATTGCTGATTTGGGAACTTAATTCCCTCAACACTGGAAGGACAGTAGAGAGAGTATCGATGCCACTAAATGAAACTCTATGTTAATGAGCTACATGAAACCAAGGTGAGGGTCGAGCCTACCATTTCTGCAAATTTTAGTTTCCTTTTCCCTGATCTGCATTTACAGAAAGTGACGCTTCCATTCCATTATTAAGCTGCTGTAAGATGTTTCTGATTGACGCGTTTGGCAAGCAAAATGATTTGTAACAGGAAAAAAAGGACATGAAACTAAAGAGAAAATGCGGAGCTGAGAGATTCAATCACAGATTGTTTTTGTGATGACTATTTCACATTCATTTTACTTAATCAATATAAGTATGAATTACTGAGAATCAACTCTGTTCTGCATGGCTGGGAGAATAACCTATTAAGTCTTCTGTTGAATGATATTCTAGGTCAAAATAAGAAAACCATGAGGTGTCATCATTATAATTGAAATGTTACAGTTCAGATATACTTATTGTCAAACTGAGATAAGGAAGCAAAACTAAAAATTCTTGTTATTTAAATGTGCAAATCTTTCATTTAAGTGCACAGATCACTGTGTGGTTAGACACTGCTATTTTTATGTTTTACAGATAACTATGTAAATGAGTTCCCTTTCTCATGGACAAATCTCTGCATCTTGGAGAGAGAGATCATTATCTGTTTTCTCAGTAGTGATTCATAAAAGCCAGTAGCTGAGAAGTATCACATTTTCTATTATCATGGTTTAGTTTTCTTCTTTATATAATCTATGAATGGGTTCAAAGTTACATTTTTAGCATTATCTCAGAACTGAGAATACACTTAAACCAATATTTTTTCCAGAATGTTCCCAAATGTGTAGTTACTAATACCCTTTATATGCATATTTGACTTTGTGAAGTGCAATCACATTTTCCCAGAATCTATCCAGGATGTTTGCCAAGGACTACATGTACATCGAGGACAGCACATTCACTTCAGGAGAAATGAATTTTTTGGTAGCTAAGAAGCCTCAGAAACAATGTTTAGATTCTAAGTGAATTAAAGCTTGTTGTAAGACAAAAATCTGCTCAGAAGCTTAACTGACCAATTCCTGACACAAAGTTAAAAAGAGGAAAATATTGTTTTTTTTAAAATTTATATTTATTTTTACACAATATATTTTCTGCCATACCAATAGTATTTTCTGCTATACAAAACATCAAAATTGAGTAACACATATGCCATAAATCAAGAGAAATAATCAGTGATCTCCAAAATGGCTTTGAACTCACCAGAATGGAAAGAGGGCTATTTTCTTGCCTTCAACATTGCTATACTTCAGGAATTTCAATTTGGTTAAAAATTGTCCAGCAATATTCATGCCCTATTCTCTTCTTTCTTTTTCTCTTTAAAAGAGAAGACAAGCAGAGAAATCAAAGAACGTGAGGACAGAAAATCCCAACCAGTTTATGCATTCATGCCCATCTCAGTCATCTTAGAAGACAGAGTGTTCTTTTGTGTACTCATCCAGTGTGGTTTTAGAACTCAAACATGAAATTGTAAATTTTGTAAATTTAAAACTCAGCTGAAACTTTAAGGTGTGCTCAGATGTATCCACTCACTACCTAACACTTGGGACATTTACTATGCTAAGGGAAAAGAGTCAGTAAGAATAGTGCTTTAAAACTTCAAGCTTACAGTACTTTTTTCTAACATATTTTCCAGTATATAAAAATATTTTGACTCTATATTGTACAAATGTTGTAGCCCCATTAATCTTTGCCAGTTTTTAATTTAAAAAAGACTTTGGGCAAAAATCTAGCACTAAATATTTTAAAAGGGCAAGAAAAAGTCACCAGTGTTCTCACTGAAAGTATTTTATTGTAGAGAGTCCATAGCTTTCCACTCCTTTAGAATTTGCATCATTTCAGTAATTCATTAAATAATTTGAATAGGGAATTTTATTGTCATTCCTCAGAGCCTCTTAAGGCTGTCCTTCATGTCTCAGGCTGTCATTTGCAAAGTCTAGTTTGGTAATCAAGTGCCAAATCCTTCAGTGGTTTTCAGCCAGCTCTCTATTCTTGCACTGATACCTTCAGTGTAGAGACAGCTATTGTGGATAGTTTTCATAAAGTAACTGAACACACTGAATGTTTGATTCATGTGTTAGATTTCCATTAATAATAACAAGGTACTGCACAAATTATTAACACATTCTATTCTGGAAAATGCTGTGTTTCTGTTATATGAGGACTTAATTTTCCCTCAGTTTTCCTGTTATTTCCCAAGAATAAAACCCTGGGGACAGTTTTCAGAAGGTCTAAATGCTTGCAACTCCCACCAACTGCAAATAAAATTCTGTTTTGAGCACTTCTAAAAACAGGTCTGCAGCACAATGGTTCATGCTGCTTATGGAATACACACAGGGTTTTCTAACGGTCATAAAAAAATCTCTGATTTTGTCACCCTAAAGATTCACAGATGAAATCTGTTTATTATAATATTTGCTGTCTCTGAAAGATGAGAGCATACTGCCCACATTTGAGTATGTCTTTCCAAGGAGTTTTTGAGTTTTGTCTCAGAAGTGGAACTAATTATGCTAGGTTTAGAGACACTTCAGTAAATAGAAAAAATGAATCATAAGCACTTAATAATACTGCTGCAATTACACACACAAACACACACAGACCACCCGCCACCTCACCCCACCCCCATTCAGCTGAAATACTTTAAGCAATTGCCCTCAGCTTCTGGGATTTGGAAAATGCTATTTCCCTCTTTTGTTCTTTGAAACATACTTACTCACCCTATTAATTTTCTGCCTATTCCCAGAAAGCAGTTAAATATCAGATGTTACTTTCAATTGCCTCATTGCAATGCATGGTAGCATTTGTAGCTGAAGAGGTATGCGAGTTAGAAAGGGAGGACACAGACCAAGGGGGGAAAAAGCAAAAGAAGACAGAAGTGCTCTCTGTAAGTTGAAACCGTCTGTTGGTGTCTTACAGAAACAATTAAGCTAAAGAATCTAAAAAAATTTATATCTCTAGGGAAATATTTCTCTCCTGGAAAGCTGTTTGAGCATAAAGGACTGCTCTTACCTCCCAAGCTCATTCCTTCCCCAGCCTCAACCTGCCTATTAAACTAATAGAGCAGTAAAATGAAGGGCTTGCCTTTGAGCAGGCTGTGAGTTTCTAAGGCCATGGACTGCACCCTACATGCTGCCATCGTGCTGCACCAAATCTGCCGCCATATGGAAGAGTTCAGCAGGCTCTCCCTCTTCATATATCTCCAACATAATGCATCAGTCTAGAGAGAGGCTGTCAAACTCTGGCAGTGGAAAAGGCATAATTACACAGAGAAGTAATTTGATTGGGAAGATTATTGCAAAATTATAGTTTTGAAAGGCAAGACAATAAAAAGTGAAGGGAAAAAAATTATTTGAATCAATATAATGTTTTTTTAAAATGTAACAGGCACCGATTTGAAGAGTTACGCCATTTTTTTAAATTCTTTTTTCATTGCTTGCACATCCAGATTACCCAGCAGCCCACACTGTCTTTATTTTTGGCAACAGTGCTAAACCAATCAGGTATTTGTTACTTTAAGAGGCTTACATTTTGTCTCAGCTGTGATTACACCCTATCATACTGTATCACATGTGTGTGGTGTTGCTTCCCTCTTGGCAAGCTAAAGATACTGCCATTTAGCTAGTCATAAATAAGTTGTAAACTTCCAAAACCTTTATATTCCCTGTTTGACAATCTGCATGACATTACCATGTAGTAGTTCTGCAATGCAGTTTTTTTAAGCCTATTTTAATGCAAATTAAAGCTATTACCTAATACCTAGACATGTTCAACTTGACTAGTATTATTCAGACTGGAGATTTGTGTTTACTACCTACCTCTTATTACTAGGCTTGTATTTTCCTTTGACCTTTCCCCCCCCTCCCCTGTAATTATAGGGAAAACAACTCAATTATATGAATGGGTTTTATTATTGTCAGTAATATCTTTGTGGTGAGTTATCATAAAGTATTCACTGAAGAAAATCCCATTGTGGAAGTGGCACTGCCTTTCTTTAGCACACTATCAAATTTCATCTTTACTTACTAAAACAAATAGGACACAAAAAGTGCAGCACACATTTCTTTTGGGTGTTTCACTCCTTCAGGTCAGTTACCCACTTTTATGTGCAACTGCATTTTCTTCTTCCCACTCAGAAGCACAATGTTGTCCTCACTGAAATTTTCAATGACATTTAGCAAAAATTATAAGCATGGCTTGCAGTGGAATAACAAACATTCTGGAAAATTTTCCATCTAATGAAACTGGAATGTATGTCCTTAGTCTCTTGATAGTGTCTCTTTAACAACTAATCTCTTTGACAGAGGGTCTTAAAACTGTATAATTACTCCAGTTAATGGATTAATTGTTCTCATTAAGAATCAGAATTTCTAGCATGAAAGCCACCTAAACAGAAACAAGAAGTCTAAGCTTATTAGCTTTGACACAGAACAATCATTACAATTTCAGTGTATATTCATCAAAACTGTTCTCCCTGTAACTACAGTCTTGCAGTTGTGACTTCTGGAGATTTGAATCACATACCTCCAGAGCATCAAAAGGGTTGAAACAGTCCTGCAGCTGTTAGTTGAGCATTCAAAAATATTTTTTAGGGTCCTATTGCAATTAATCTGAGATGGTGTTATCTGAGAAAAGAAGTTCTGTGCAGGGATGATTAATATGTAAAGCTATGTATCAGCACAGGTTTGTTTTATGTGACTTTTATAGCGCAATGTAAGTTGAAATTCAGCTTGTGATTTTCATCCACAAACCTCTGCTGTTACAGAGTCCTGGTTAACTCCTTGTAAGACCAAGTGGTAAACAATCCCTTTACAATCCCTTCTGGAACACTTCTGTAAAGGACATCTCATTATGTTAAGCCAAGTTGGCAGAGTCATAGATATTGTTGAGCATTTATTAAAGCACCTCCTACATTACTATAGCTGTGCAAAATCTAATTAGAATGGAAGCCAATGTACATAGCCTTATAAATAAAATAAAGCCTACAGTAGAGACCTGCTGTCTTTGCACATAATCAGAGTGATCATCTATACAGCAGATGGCTACTTAGTCAGTTGGCTAAGCACATTTACATTTGTAAAAATGGATGAGAGTTTGTTAAAATCCTTTCAAATTACTGATTTTCCATGATGTATTTGCCCAATAACATAACTTAAAAGACAGTTTATTGGCTAATTGAAAAGATCAAAAGGGAAATCAAACTGGCTAATTAAGGGGCTGTTGTAATAACACCTTTTTATCTGTTTCCATTTAATATTCCCTGATTTTTACTATCCTGAAAAATAATGACACTTCATTGAACATAAAGCTTAACTGCACTGCTGCTCTGGATAATCTTCCAGACATTTAACAGCTTCTTAGCCATATGGACAATGCATATACAACTAGAAAACAGTTTTTTATCCAGATACACATAAATTTACAGGGGAATAGAAGGGCTATATGTATCTTTGGAAGTTAGGGGCAAGTATCTGTCAATCCCAGAAAATATTTAAATGATTACTTGTTTACCAGGTATATTAGAAAGTTATAAAACTTCCAGTAAAAAGTAACATTAAGCATAGATTCATGAATTCATAATCTCTTTAAAGACATTACAGAGTACAGGAAGGTTGTGGATAGCTCTATGACTAACTTGTTTCAGAGTGGCAGTTAAAATGTCTCTATATTTTGATATGTGTGAAAATTACAATGTAGCCTTCCCAAAATTACCACACTGACTCATTAGGAAATGAATTTATACAGAAGGAATTCAAAATCTGCTAAATCTTTTACAAATTACAATTAATTAAAATTTTCTAATTGAAGATACTTAAGACTCAATTCCAGACAAATCTTAGTAACATTGAAGCTTCAGGCCTCTGATACAATTAAAAGAGAGAAATATTGTAGATATGCTACATTACAATTTTTCAGTTAAGGTAATTTTTTCTTCCATGCTTTTTATTCATTGTAGCAAAAATTTATTTATTCAGTATATTCTAAAGGATAAGTATTTGACTCCAAATCCTACTGTGTAGAACAGTCTCTTCTAAAGCAATTGTCATCTCTTATTTTTCCCCAGTGGGACTGAAACCAAAGCTGAGCTCCACTTCTGGCAAAGACTGAGCGGCAGCCTCCACACCCTCACAGATTAGGAGACCACTGTGCTCCCTATGTGTATCTCAGGTAGGACTGAATTCACACTGTGCTGGCGGCTCAGCATCACACCAGAGTTAAAACCCAACCCGGCACAGAAATAAAATACTTACCAGGCATAGATCATGTATATCCTAGTTACTCCCACTTGGTGGGCATGCCTATAGGTGAAATACAGCACAGCAGGAAGAGAAAATCTAGCCAGGCAAAATGCTGAATCACTTGATTTAGTTAAAAGGAGTTAAAACCCTGCTAAAGTAAAAGGTGGGACAAACGTACATGTCTATGATACGGAGTAAAATACATTAAAGGTGTACTGCAAGTGTTCTTAAACATGCATTACTACCCCACCAATTATTAATTAAGACTAAGCTTTGTAGAATTCCAAATAGATCTGATGCCTTGTGAAGGCTGACCTAGAACAGAGGCTAGACTGAATTAAAGAATAAAGTAGGTGTTTATTAAAAGGCCTCAAAGGATACAGCTTGGGCAGTACCAGAGCCCAGCCAGGGCTACAACCAAGATGAACCCAAAATGGTCACAAAATGCACGACTGGTCTCACACTTTTTTAAGTTCTGGTCCATTGGCATATTGGGGTTAATTGTCCAATTATAGCTTTAGCCTGTGAAGTCCCATCCTTCTTGTTTTTCTCTTTTCATTCCACCACTGTTTATGCTTTTGGGCCTGAGATTTGGATCATTTGTCCTTGGTCCCCAGCTAGAGAAGGAATTGTTTTGTCTTCCTACTCTGTGAAGTGAGCTTACCATCCTTTAATATGAAGTTCAGAGCTACACACTAAAGCAGCAGAGAATCTGAAAAATATAAAAGCTAAAACCTGAGGCATCAGATCAAGTTAGAAATGTTCTGTAAAAGTTTTGAAGGACTCAGTATTATAATTCATAAATGAGAAAATTAGGGTGTACGCCGCATTAGGGTAATTCATAAATTCCAAATGAGGGCTGAAAAATTTGTGATTCTTTGCAAATGAATGATGAAATTATTCAATAATGTAACTGTACAGAAGCAACACTGGCATATTACTTTTTGACTAAATTGTCTGTTTCTTCAAGTAATTTTTCAGAATTTATAGTCTTTTTCTTCCAATAGACCTATTTACCTCTCAGTGATCCTACTCTTTCTGGCACTTAAGATAAATGAGAATGGAGAAGAACATCCCACTTGTCTGCAGTGGAAGAGGGATTTTCATCTCTTCTAAGGCAAATAAAGTTTAAATTAAGTCGAAGTCTTTTTTCTTCACATCCCAGACGACTTTTTTAATTGGACTTGATTTGTTCTTCTTTTAGGTTTTAAAACACTTGAATAACTTCATCTTTCTGCCCACCAGCCTAAAACAAGTATTTGTTTTAGACTTGAAACTAGGTCAGGAACTGACAAAACACAGTGATAGGCTTACTTTTTTTAACAGTGTCAGCCCAAATGCTTTTTAGCTACTGGGGATTCTTCTTTGCTGAGAGCTCCTGCACAGACACCTGCATTTTCATCTCCTGTGTGGGGTGGTGCTGGGCATGATGCTGGTCTGTGAAACTCTGCAATCCTTGCTCAGTGCAAGAGAAAAACACAGAAGTTACTTAGATGATGTTTGATCAAGGTCTGGTGGGCATGGAAGAGCTTCCCTGTGGAAGATGTCTTGTGGTATTCCCAGTAGGCAGCAAATGAGGAAAATACTGGTAATTTCAAAAGAACACCAATCAAGCCTCTCCACTCCCTCAAGTGAATCTTTCTGCATATGACTACCTCAGACCAAACCTTCTAAAGCACTTATTCCCATTTCCTCCTTCAACTATTTCTAAAGGGATTTCTTGCCTTTGCAAATATTTGTGGAGATCAAGCTATGAATCATTGTGACTTCAGATTTCATTAATTTGCTACTTTCTTCAACACCAGGTTACTTCTTAAAGTGAGCCCGTTTAGACATTGCTGGGTATTTGTAAAGTCTCATTATATACAGTACTGTGTCCATCAAAATGAGCAGGGTGTCTGTAATATCTTTTTTTTTTTTTTTTTTTTACAGGATTGTTCATTTTAAAGGCTTTTAATATATCGGGTTGCTTTTACTCTTTTTTTTTTTTTTTAATCTAAAAACCTGTCATCACTCTTGAGTGAAGTCAGTGAATTACAGTAATTAATGAGCTGGTCACTTCTCATATTTCACAGGTCAGCAATAAAAAACTTGTAGTGTTTCAGATTTTTTTAGAGTTATGTCTACATGAGCAAACACCTGAGGCATTAGTGCCTCCTAATATCTTAAGAAAAGTTACTTGCTGTGTGTGAGAATGACGTTTTCTCAACAGTTCATCCATTGAACCAGCCTTCTGTATCATTACTATCCTGGTATTTTTTGAAGATCTTGACATCATTACAGTATGTCATTGCAAAAAGAAATATTTCATGTTTTTAAATACCAAAGGAATGAATGCATCTTTCTAGTGGTGATAACTTATGATTCAAAATTTTCTTCTCCTTGTAAGACCTTGAGCTCCCATAAGACATATGCAAAATAAACAGAACATCACTGAGTGTAACCCAAAATTCCAATAATTAGAATGTTTAGTCTCCTGTAAAAGTTACTTATTTAATGTTTTGAGATATTCTGGTTGTCTAAGGTACATGTGACGTACACATACTGATTATTTACCCTGAAAATATACTGCTTTTGAAGTTTACCATTTCCCTGAACATATTAATTATCTCAAAAAGCACAACTTTCAAGGTTGTAATTTGTAGCATTTAAGATTGTATGTGAATTACAAAAGCATATCTGCTACTTTCATTTTTTTTTTGTTTTTCCTGATGTTTCTGGCAGAATGTATGATAATTTTTATAATTTTATTCTAGCATGCAATCCTATATATGCCATTTTGAGTGTCATGTGTCAAATATCTGATAATCTGATCCAATGTGTGTTGAAACTAATATGAAACCTCTTATTCATTTCACTGAAGATTAAACATGACCTCATATGTAAAACAGGAGTTAAACCCATTTTTACATCTGCAGAATATGAAAGTTTGAAAGAAATTGTGACTATGAAATTATTTGATCTCTTCCTGTTTTTTCAGCATCTCTGCATTATCAGCATATAAAAGTCTTAATAGAACAAAGAAGGGGTAGAGGACAACGGTCATGCATCTTAGAAATCAGATCTGCCTTTTCTAGGCTGTTTCATGTGGACATGTTCAATTCAGATTTTTAATGTGAAGTTCTGCCTGTCTGTCTTGGTATTGTATGCCTATGACCTCGAGCAATTAAGAGATATCATATAGCTACTGTGCATTGGAGAGATATGAGAAACCATTAGAAGGAAACAAAATACATACTCTTGTAATTGACTGAAATGCAATGCTCTCGCTGCATTAAAAATGAACCAAAAAATCAAAACCAGATACAGAAATAATCAGAATGCTGTGAGGAAGGAGGAAAGATTGCCAGTTACCAATACTGTACTGTTACAGTATTTTAAAATATATTCCAAGTAATTCACACACAACCTCAACCATGTTTTTGTTAAATAATTGCAAAACTTCAAATGATTTCAGGAAGGGCAGATTCAGGTTTACTTTTTTTGGGGAGCATTGACCCATTATCTTCTGTAGGTTCCTATTGCAACTACCACTTTGTTTTGTCCATTGGATATTCTGCTGAGTGACTTGACAACAATTGAAAGCTGCAAGAGTGAAACTGATAACATTGTTAGATAACATTGTTTGCAAGTTATGTAATTAAAATGCATAACATCATCTTTACCCTTTTGTGTATATATATAAACATACACAGTTTGTGCATCTTTAACTAATTTTTCCCTTCCTATATAAATAGGTCTGAGTACGAATTGAAACATGACACTGTAAAGAGAATCTGCAATGGCTTCCTCTGTGTAGATGCCAGTACTGACAGCAATTTATAGCCCTTCTAGATGCTTCTAAACTTTTGGTTTCAGTTACTCCTTATTCTGAATTTGAGGAAATGGAGGTATGGTGATAATGTGACATTTAAAAGTTGAACTTCCAGAGCTGTACAGGAATCTCTTTTTTGGTGAGTAATCTCCACATAAATGCTGCAATGTTTAGGCTCCAATTAAAAAATGCACATCTTTGTTGCAAACATAAACATTATTGATCATCCCAACTGTCTGACCATCTTTCATCAGCACCCTCAGCACACTCCACATGGTTTCTTTATATCCAGGTTCACTACAACAAATAGGAAGCAGCTCTTGGAAAAGACACATAGGAAATTTCATCAGTCCTTCTCACAGCCTGTATCGTTATCACCTACCTGAGTAAGACAGAAGGACTCTTTAGTCTTGTGTGGATTAAGGAATGGAAAGCTAAATAACTATTTAGAAATGCCAATGCTTTCCACACATCTATTGCAGCAAATAGTTTATTGATATTGGTGACTATCCATCCTCGGGTGTGTTCCCATCCACTGGAAATGGAAGCTGGTGGTTTATGTGCTACGCAAAGTAAGGTTTATAGCTATTTCCACTCCTCAACCAAATTTATATTTTGGATAATATACAATAAAACTTGAAGCTAGTCAGTGTGAACACAACAGCAAATCAGAACTTCTTTTGGAGATCTATGGCTGGACTTTTACTGTAAGAAATTCTTGAAGACTGAAGTTGATTAGAAGTTCAAAAATAAACAACATAAATTAACAGGTGAACAAATTTAAATCCTCCTCACGCATCACCTTAAGGAATATTTTTAACATCTTCCCTTAATTCTATTTTTTTTCTTCTTTTAATTATCTTTTTTCCTTTTGGGATAGTGTGATTAAATAATGGATTTAAATAAAGTTTTAAAGCTTCTTAATTAAGTCAGTCACAGTCTTTCCACCCATCTAAATGGATTGCAAGTTGGGCAGCAGTGAGTTAGAACTGAGCTTTTAGCATAATGCTTTCACTTTTACTAGGGCTAGTTTTAACTATATATCTAGTATTTTTGGTATTTGAAGAGGAAGCACAGATCCTCCCCAAATCTTTCATTTCAAGTACAGGTGTTTGCTTTTTTACCTTATGCCATGTCTTTCTAGACTGCTCACAACATGAAGAACTCTTTTTATTTGAAATACAGATTTTTCACTTTTTCCAGGCTTAAGAGGATGTACAGGAACAAAATGTACCTTTTTGAGAGGGTAGAGCAGAGACTGGCTGACAGAATATGATTGGTAAGAAAATCAAAGCTACAGTTTTGTGAGAATCTTAGGGTCGTCCTTATAATAAAAGAGAGAATCCCTTGCAGAAGTTTTGGTAAAGAGTTCAATTGAAAGTCATTACCTTTAAGGATCAGATGGTGTGAGAAGCCATGAAATAAATCTACAGTGTACCTCAGAAAACAAGCCTTTAAAAACAAAGACATTAACCCTGACAGAGCTAAGTAATCCCACTAACAGATGAACATTTTTACCAGACTGCATTGCTAAAAGAAATGCTCACCCATGCTAAGACAAAGTGGGAAAGATTTTAGAACTGTGACTCAGTATCACATGCCCTCTAGATCCACAGACTGCATTACATGGTTCAGTGCCAAATGGACAGATCTAGCTGGAAGCTATTGAGTACAGATGATTGCAACAATACATTTCTCAGAGACCTGCTTATCTGCAACAGATAACACAAGAATTGCTCTATTTATCTGAACTGCAGAATGTGAGGTGTTTAATATTGCTTATCTTAACTTCAAGCCCATAAATCCACTGTTTTATATGTCAATACTCATATTGCAACTTTTCCATTTAAATGTCTTAATTCACACATGGCCTCCTGTAAAACAATCCTCAGGCTTCCAAAACAGGTCTAATATGAGCAAAGTCTTAACCCAACATTTAACATCACCATTTCCAACTCAGTATATCATTGTAAATATATTACAATAAAGATATTGTTGTCATATTGTAATTACTGGTTCAATTAAAATGAAGTAAGGTAAGCTGAAGAAATTCATCATTCTTCTTAATTCCAAACTTTCTAGCCACTGTTTGTAATTTCAACTTTCATGATGAGGCACAAATCTTTAAGGATGTTTTCCTAAAGATAAGAATTTGTAGCTGATATGGGTGTTAATGACTGGCAGGTATGACATGGTAGAAGGGTTAATTCTGTCTTATTAACCAAGTGACCTCCAGACATTGTCAGTTTGGCCCAGCTGAAGTGATTGATGACTTTAGAGAAGAGTCTAGTAAATATCCCCCAAGATTTTGGGTGCAGCATCCTTGCTTACACCCTTTCAAACAACTCCAGAGTGAGGTTGATTTAAAAATATAGTTGCAAACGGGACATAACAAACTCTTGATCAAGGGACCTTGTATTAACACAATAATAATAATAGCATCAATGTCACCTTTCTCCACCATACTCTTTCTATCCTGCCATTTTAAGTGTCTTAGAAACTTTTATTCATAACTGAATAAGGGTATGAAGAAACAAGCCTGAAAAAATATTGCCTGACTGCACCAAAGAAATAAATTACTTTGACTCAGAATTTTTGGTTCAACTATTATTTCTCACTTGAATTCATTCTTAACAAAATATTGGATAGAGGTAAACTATGTACCCATCCAAAATCTCTCCCAGCTCACCCCTACATACACAAAAAAACAGAAATAAGATTTTGAGAGTAACAGAAAATATATTCAGGAAATTCATGGGAGTTCAACAGGATTAGGAGAAGAGGCTTGTCTAGGAATCCTCATCCAATATTAAAGCACAGCCAACAAGTTTTTGTTACCTGCACTGTGCATCTGCTTTTCCCCAACACTGTAAGCACTATTGCAAATCCAAGAGTGAGTTCTTCCTCAGAACAACTATGGTCTCTGTTCAGAAATTGCTTCCAAAAGGTTCCTAGAATTTTTAATCCCTATTCTAAATATATGAATATTCACCATCATCCAGGAAGTTCTGTGTACATTACAAAATGTCCACAGTAGAAAAGTAAATTATAAATCGCCTACCAGTGGTGACAATCAACATGTTTTGTATTAAATCAGCAGAGCTTTGCCTGATTGCACTGTTCAAGGAGTGCTTGTTGGCACTGAGACATCATACAGAACAAAACTCTGGCACTAAATAAAAAGAGAAGAAAAGGACAACATGATCGAGTATAATTATATTTGGATCTACAAATGAACATCTGTGTTCTGATATCATGTATAGAGGACCTAGGTATTTTCAAATCCATACAATATTATTATTTTGCATATGTTGGTGTATTTATAAGCACATGAGGATTCAAATCGAGGCACTGTAGTTATTTTCTGCATTTGCTTATGAAAACTTGCTTTTGTTGAATGCCATGAGACACAAAGAGAGAGAATCAGTTCAGTTACAAAGTAAACTGCATTTTAGAAAGCCCTTGATAATTTCAAAACCTAGGACCTCTGTTTCAAGGACATATCACTAACTACTGAAGCAGAATGAAGCATTCTCATTGTGAGGAAAATTTCATGGTAAAAATAGCCTTTGAGCAAGTCACACAACATTAGCAGAATAATTAGTCTTTGACAACTGTCAAGGACAACTCAGAATAATTTATTTTATAGGCTGGCTTTTTTTTTCTTAAATCCAGTATGCAGAGGTATAGAATGACCTGTGAGGTACAGCTTTTATTTTCCTTATGTTGTAACTGAAATTACTTGTACACTCAGCTTTTAGAAAGCTTAGACAAACAGAGTATGTTATATTTACAATGAGAATCCTGGAGCTCATTGTCCATGCACACAATCCAGAAAGTTTAACTATAATGCACTTCTAATACTGACATATTCTCACATCTTCCCCTTTCTGTAGTAACACCTTGGCTATGTTGGGAGAGGCTGTAGATTTGCTTACCAAAACTCTCTGAGTATGTTATGTATATTAAATATTTATTAAAGGAGAGTCACACAGACCACATAAAAACTGAAGGTTAAACTACAGCTCACTGCTGAACTTCCAGGCACTTTAAGCAGAAACATTACTTTGGGTATTAGATATTATTCCATCTGGGAATACAAAGAAGTAGCAGGTACTTTAGAGCAGTATTCTTGTTGAGGTAATTCACTGCAAAATCAGGCATCCTCTTGTGCTGAAAGGGATGGAAAGGTTTTCCCTACCTTCCTGAATCAGGAGCTTAATAATGATAAAAATGCACAAACCCCCACAACACAAAGGACATCAATCCCTCCTGCCAAGGACATTCCAGAGTCTAGTCTGGCCTCTCTGGGTTTCTTACATTTTTCCCTGAAGGAACAGATAATGCACAGGTACAGTGTTTCAGTTGGCATCACCAAGAGGGCTGAGTCTGCCAGCCCTTACACTTTACTTTGGGACAACTTAGAGACTAATCGACAAGAAATTAGATGAAAAAAATGTCCTTATCTCAAAAAAATTACTGTCTTATGAGAAAGAATGTAACCACTTTTCTCCAACACGTTTCTTGTATCCTGGCACTCCACTGGAGAATATCAATGTCATATGCTCTTTTTCCTTCCACATTTTCCTAGAGTTTAGAAATGGTACCTTAGAGTGTGTCCCCCCACAGCCTCAAAGCCAATGCAATTACTCTCAGAGGTCACCATTTCACAAAGGTAAACTGTTGGGAAAGGGGCCTTGGTCCTTTGCAAAAACAAATGTCCAGGAATTTCCAACAGTCTGCTGATTGCTAGTTCCTGTATCCCAGTACAAGCCAGCTCCTGGTATTTTCCCTGAGGACCTGTCTTAAGCAGACCAGGTTCCAGCAGCATAAATCTGTCTTTTCGCCCCTCTAGCTCTGAACTGTGCTATGTGCAGAGCTTGGAGTATCTGGGTCACAGATTTTATACCACAGCATGCCAGGGGGACTTGTTATTTCACTTGTTTGCTCTCCATGGCAGCCTGATGCAACTTGGCATGCAAAAATATGTGCAATGTCGCACTGGCCAGGAATGAAACACACATCACCCTTGGGTGAATCTGAAAGCCAATGTTTTTCTGATTAAGTGCATCAGGCAACGTTTGCCCCTTATTTGCACCAGCTAAACTCTGTGCCATTCGCCAGAGCTGAGTTTGGATATATGTATGAGAGTGCAGGTAAGAAGACAAACTGAGAGGTAGGATAAAATTTTTCTGTCTATCAGGATCAAGATTTCCTCAGGAAACTGGGAATTCTTCTCACACATTTAAATTATGATAATCTCCAGGGCTTGTACTTAAATTATTCTTATGCAGTGCAAATTAGGTACAGATTTGGGAGATAATGAATCGGTGTTCTGAGCTGTTGCATCTATATTTTTCCTGTTCAGTTGATGGGAACTGGCTTTTGCAGCCTTATGACCTATTTTGTTTTTATATCAGGCACTATTATGAGTCTGGAGAGCAGCTAATATTTTTTTTTTTAATAATGCAAAAGCTTTCAAAGCTCTACTGCTACAACTAATGAGCAGTTTCTTAGAATAAAAGATAGTGAAGTTAAAATCATGTCCTCTTTCAGAAATTATTAAGTATTATACATCTCATTCATCATAATTGCCTCTAACAAGGAGTAAGTTTAACAAATTCAGGGGAACCATTGATACTCGTACAACTCTTTTCATATATCTTTATATTAAATATTTTTAAATTTTTTGTGATAAAAGTATATGTTAAACATAACATATAAGTATATGTTAAACATAAGAGAAAGAACACCTCTGACAATAGGAAGTGGTCACATTTTGAAGGTGTATTTAGTATAGGTGTATCTTATTGTGGCCAGCATTAAACTGGACTAATCTTTTCCTTTCTAATATTATACATCTTTATATAATTTTCAGATTCTAGAAAGGTATGCTGGGATACTTTTGGCTTTAGAGAGTGCTTCATGAATAAGCCATGTGTAAGAATGTAATAGAAGCTTTACCATTAAATTGGATATTTTTCAACAAAAGCTTTGAGTTTCTTCCTGAGCTGTGTAAAAGGTCCATTATTAAGGTCTTAAGCACTACCACTCAGCTAGGAAAGCTTTTCATTTATTTTTGTACACACCATGGTCTGCTGGCATCTCCAGTCATGTGCAGATATTCATGCAACACCAGCATAATGTATAGCTTTATGCACTGCAAAGAAAAATGCTTGTGCAATTCCATTCTTCCTTCATTTTCTTTTGTGAGAAATGGCTCACAGAATCACGAGAAGCAGAAGTTGCAACATAAGACAGATAAAATAGGCTAAATTACCATCATTCCCAAGCACAGAGCCTCATCCAATGTATGGCATGACAGACATCACAAGATTCCTGGTTCCAAACCCAAACATCTGTGACACTGCTTTCTTTCCCAGGATGTGATGAAAAATTAATAGAAAGTATCATCTTCTCACTTTGCTTTAGCCTTCGAAATGTAACTTTCATTTTGTTTCTTCACATGTATTTGCTTTCTTCTCATAGTTTCCCCTGATACATCATTCCACCCTGATTAGACTCTCTTCATCTTTTATCTGCTATCAATTTCATCTCTTCTAAAAAAGCTATAAGGCAATCCATCTCCACAGCTTTGTTCCTGCCTTGTTCAGGAAAGCACACACCAGTGAGCTGAGTGTGAGCTGGTCATATCACACAGAATGTAGCACAACCTCCACACCACCAGGCACTCACCAGCCAGGCTTCCCCTTGTCCACTTTTCATCCAGATGGGACAGTTCAATAGAGAGCACTGGAGTGATGACATTCAATATCAGCAGTTTCTCTCTGTAGAGTTGAGTATAAATACAGCAGTTCACCTGTCTTCTCAATAAAAAGAACTCCTAAAAAAAATTTTGAGTATTTATCATCTACTCCACTTAAAGTTCTTGAAGTTTGAAAAGATAAACTGAAGAAAGATCATGTCTGTGTTCTGTGCCAAAAGTCCAAACTCAGTCAGGTGAAGGAAATTTGGGATTTATTAATCCTGTACTTCATAGAAAACATAAACAAATATTTTTCATTCACAACTTCTTTCAGTCAATAGTTCTTTTTATGATATACGCGTATAGTTCTATCCATTCAGATAGACAAGTATAGGAAAAAATGTATTCTTATATTCACGATTACCAAAAGTAATATGAAGACATAACACTAAAGAGATAAAAAATTTGGACCTGCAAAACTCTCAACTTTTTCAAAGAAAACATATTTTCCTTGAGAAAAATATAGAGCAGGAATTTAATTTTCCCTAAACCAAGGAAACAGGAACACAATGTTCTCTTCAGGCTTTTGCAATGCCAAGAGCACTACAAATAGAGCAATGGTGGAATCTATGACTTGACTTCTGATTCTCTCAATAGCTGATTATCCTTTCTCTAATATCTAATATCTAATACACCTTTCTTATTTTCATTTTCAAATAAGGAAAACTTGAGATGAAACAGTGGTCAGGCACTGGAACAGACTGCCTGGGGAAGCAGATGAGTCACCACCCCTGGAGATATTTAAGAACCATGCAGATGTGGCACTTAGGGACACAGTTTAGTGGTGGACAATGATCTGAGAAGACTTTTCCAACTGAAATGATTCTGTGATTCTATGATACTGTCTTCTTCAGAACACAGCTGAATCATCTGCAAATGCTGTCAAATATTTCACTTCCAGTAGCTAAGCTGAACTGTTGTGTTACTGCTTTGAGGATTTGGAGGAAGAGAGGACAGCAGATTATTTTTTCTTGTTTTAAATGGTATGCTGCTGATGCAAGAGGTAAGGACAGACCATGGGATGTGGGAGATGATAGAACTGGTACTGCTGCCAAATGCTTTGCACTACTAAATCTGGGCTCTTGGCATATCATCCTGAGTGGGAGGCCCCAGTTTTCAAGCAAACCATTAAACACATGCATGAGGGAAGGCAAAAGATAAAAATGTAGAGTTAGTCTTTTTCTTTAGCAAGGAAGACTAATAAGTATTGAAACAAAAATAACATTTTGGCTGTTTCTCATTTTATATGGTTGTATTTAATTTTATTTTAGACTTCTACTTCTGTAGTTGTATATATAAAAAACCTCAAAACCAACCAAATTATCCAAAGCACAGAACATTTAAAAGAATCTGTTAAAAATTGTTTAGACTTAGGTTCTGCCCAGAGACTAAAAAAGCAAGTTAAAATCAATGCAGAAATATATAGAATAAAAACAAATATAAAACAAGCGGAATGACCAAAATGAATGATACTCTGGAGGTTAGAAACTTGAAAATGAAATACCAAATATTTCTAAATTATTCTAATCTTCTAGATGCAAAGAATTCTCCTGGTATTTTCATTAATGAAGCATTTCAGAGGGTAAGTGTTCAGGTTGCTATGGTTAAAATGCAATTTCAGGTTGATGATTAGGTGGCTTGTTTGTGTATGTGGCACGGGCACTGGGAGTCATGTTTACATTTGAAGTTTTTTGTAGAGCACTTTGTTATAAAGTAAACAACCTTGCTGTGATTTGAACAATAAAAATCTGTTTGTTTGTGGGCTTTTTTTAAAAGATTATTTTCATACTTTAGCAGCACAAAGAGAAATAGACGTTCAGTCTATTCAGCTGCAACACACAAGTCATCACATAAATTACCATCTGCCTGAAAGCTTTCCGTAAAATACCTGTGGAATAAATATAACTTTCAATCTCATAAGTGTACGGACGGGTCTTCTCAAAAGGAAGATGGGAACCTGGATATCTCAAAAGACAATATGGTAGCACTAGCCAAAGACTAAAAGTAAGGCCACTGTTTTCAGTTACTTCACTTGCAAATTTTTTTAGGTTCATTTATTCCCAGTTGGAGGATGAACCAGCATTGAGAAGCTAAAATGTTTATGCATTTCCCCACTAAATTGAACCACTATAACTGGTCAAAAAATGTACACTGTTAATATAAAAAATATTTGAAAGAATATGAGGGTCTCAATGAATTTGTTAAGAGGACTATGTTATACGCAACTTGCAGTACAATGAACACATCATTTTGAGAATGGCATTGTTATGACTAGTATTGTAACAGTCACCTCCAGATATTGATTACAACATGATGTTTGCTATTTCAGCATATTGCAGCATATATATTCCAGCATATTGCTTCCTCTTCTTAAAAGTAAATATCTTCCTTAATTCTAAATTGAAACATGTGACATTAAAATGACATGGCTCACTGTTTAAAAATGGAACATTTTCAAACAGGAAAATGTTTCAAATGTTTCAAATGTTCAGATTTCTTCTTATTTCAATCCATCATAGTGCATGGAAGAATAGAAATTTTTTTTTTAGATTTTATTAGTTAGTGGCTGATTAATAAACATACTTGGTTTTGAAATAAAGAATAGACATATGTTACAGCTGGGAATTTAAGTTTTACCTAGACTAGACTGTTTTAAGCAGCAGTATATTCTTAGAGATGTGTTGAATTAAAAAAAAAAATCTAGAAGAAGAAAAAGAAATCTAGGTTTCTGGCTTGCATGGTCATTGAATCCAAACTATGACCAATCCTCATTCTTGTTATTATGTGAAGCCTGGTGTATTGTTAGACCTTCATAATATAGAAATAAGTACATAAAGAAGCAGGGACTACTTGAAGTACAGTGAAATGTGTTTATGTTACACACTAGGAACATATCAAAACATCTCCCTCTGTTTCCAAGTCCTATATTTCCTTTGCTTAAGACTATCCATTATTTCCCTATCTATATGTAGGATTTGTATGTAAATGTTTATGGAGATTAAATTATTTTTTCCCATAGTGGTTAATCCTCTAGCTCACCTCAAGATGTTAGTTATGTATTTGCTACTTACAAACCCCGGCAGTTATAGAATGTACCAGAATATAAATATTTGTATCAGGAGTCATGGCTCATATTCTGTTCTTAAACATTTTTAAACTTAATGGCTTAGACAAACACAAGAATTACCTAGAGCAGGACAGCATATGGTGACTTTGCAATACTGTTTATGTATCTCGATGTGGAGTTAATATATTCTCCTTTCTAACATTCTAGCAATAGCTTTAAAGCATTAGACAAGGTAACTAAAAGAGTGTCTAGCCATATGATAGCAAAAAAAAGCCCACTTGAAAAATGCTTCCCTGTCATTCCACTAAATGGCTCAAAGACATATTACAAGCAGAATCCTGACTGATACTTGATGTTAAAAAAAAATAGAGTGCTTTGTTTCTTATTTATAAAAAATATATAGGTATGTACATGTGCATGTATTATGTAAACTTAATGCATAAAATTGATAGATGATGTATAGTTTCTTACAATAAAACCAGAAGAAATTACCATTTCCCCCTTTATCCAATTGAGGAAAATTCACCTTTTCTGACAGAATCACATCCAGAAAGAAAAATCATGTTTGATTTTTCATGCTCAGGGTTTCCAAACTGCAGTTCCTTGCTGAGACAGGCAGACATTCACTATGGTTCAGGAGGCAGGTATCAAGAGTGATCACAGAAACAAAGCCCAGAGCAATCCCCAAAACCTCCACCACTGTCTGGTCCAGATACAAACACACCATCTACTCCAGATAAGAGATTTTTCCTAATTCACTGTCAGTAACATAATCGTACATTCAACCCCACCACTCAAATATCTTCACCCTTTATCAAGAGCTGTGAGTTACATCTGCACTGTGTGTTTCATGGATCTCAAATGCCATGAGTCTAAGATCAAGCAGGAAGATGAAGCAGTTTCCATCCAAGCTTTAGTTTCACACATGCAGTGGTTACTGAATACAGACATTTTTTTCTCTTTAGTTATGGGTTATCTCATTTCGGTTTAGATACAGTTCACAATTTATTACACTCTATGTAAATTGCGGCGGATTAAGTTGTCTTAACTTAAAAAAATCCCAGACTGTGCAAACACAGGAGAGCGATAAACTGAATGTCAGTGGTTAAATCAATAATTTATATTAAAAAGTTAGAGGTGAATTGCAAATCTTTTTATATATTCTCCAAACTTCAGCAGCAGATATTGAGCTAGAAGAGAAAGTTGGGCATTCAGCACAAATGAAATGCAAGCCCTTCTGGTTTTTAGGTCCCACCACATCTTTTCTGTTAAACTTTCTGCCACCAGTTCTTCAGTGGTGCCCCTCTATACATTAAAGTGTTATTATTAACTCACTAGTGACACCAACTTGAAGCATAAAAGTGACCTTTAGAAGAAGAGAGGTCATGTAAGTGACACTTTTTAATATTTAATAAAGGCTTAGAATATATTTTTATACACTCATAATATTGAAGACATAAAAAGTGATTTTTAAACCAGTCAATTGAAGATACAAAAAATAAAGTTTAAATTTGTCAGAAAACTTTACTTACAACTGCAGAAACAGAAAGTTTTTTAAATATATATTTTTATAGTTGATGTAATAGAATGTCATTATAAGAGAAACTGACTATAAACATAATTTATTCCAGTACTTTGAAAGAGTCATGGATATTCTCAAAATACAATTGTAATATTCTTATTCTCTGTTGCACCTAAAGTAATTGTATGTATATAGCCATTCTTTATTAAGTTTGTAGCAAATCATAAAATCTTAGATGCATATGTGCATTCTTCGATTAAGTTTGAAACATTCATCATGAGAGTTAAAAACTATCCTTAGAATATCATGCACCCCATAATAAGCAGCCAGTGTGATTACTTGTCTAAGCAGTCTGACTAAGTGAGAGTTCCACAATCATACTGTTAATTTTCCCATTTTGAGTTTACATTCCACCTTTATTCCATGATCTCCTCTAAGAATAAATTTCTTTTAAACTAGGAGCTTGGTTGTCCAACCCTCCCCAGAAATCATCTAAGAATTAATCACAGCTAAGACACACTTGAAAGGAGCAGTAGCTGTGAAATAACAATATTTGGTATTTAATTGACCCATGACAGTAAGACTTTGTTAAAGCTGACTCCATAAAAAGCTGTTTTCAAAGGACCATGGAAAGCAGATGGATTCTGGGAAGGAATTAAGTGTCTGCTGGTAGGGGGGTGATGGTTTGCTTCATTAATAAAATGTGAACAGCAGGATGACACTAATGAATAGGCACCCTAGAACTGGCATACCAAATTTATTTCATCAGGCGTGCACGTTCACACACTCTCAAAATGAAAGTGCCCCTCACCTACCACGAGAGTTTCACTACACTGAAAAGCCGAAGGAGTCTACAAAGGAATTCTTCTAATAGCAATGTAAATGTTGACTGCGTGATAACTGTGAAAACCCTGGAAAGACCTCTGAATGCCAGGCAGCTTTCCCCAACAGGTGGTCCAGCTTTTATGTTGTGTTTCTTCTCAGGCTTTAGCTTTCCCAAAATAATCTTTCTATACACTGATAGCCTGTGCAGTATAAAAGACATTTTGCTGTTTTCCTGTGAGCATTCATGACTTTTGATGGAATATGACAACAGCACACAAGGAAACTGCAGCAAATTTAGATCCCTATTCCATGAAGCAGTTATTTAGGTATCCAGCCTCAAAGACTGTGCTGCTCTCCACCACTCTTAAGCAGAAAAACTTCTGCTCATGATTGAAGATCTCTGACTCGATGAAATACTCAGCCATAATGATGGTTGTATATGGCAGATCTTTACTGTGCATTGTAAAGAGCAATAAAATTTTCATTTAATTAGCCTACACAAGGCTTAGAAGTATGGAGCACATAATACAGTTTCAGAAGGGAGTACAGAAATACTGAATTGGTGTTCAGGCATGACAAAATGCCTGAGAAGCCTTTATAGAGAAAGACAAAAATGCATGGGAGGGATTCACTGCTCACCAGTGCTGAGGACTGCAGCAGAATGAATGATATGGTTTGTTTTTAACAGACATTAAGGAAGACATTTAGTATTGGATATTCATGCAAAAAGTGTCACTTAGATTAACCCTGCCTTTGGTGTACAGTTGTTTCTTGTTAGCATCTCCTACACTGATCAAACCCCATCTCCACCAATTATGAGATCTCAGGGGTTCATTTACTATTTAAGTTGGGACACTGTGGTCCAACCTTAAAAATAAATGGTAGGTACAGCAACATCACACTCCTGAAGAGTCAATTTGGCCCCTCAACACTTAGCACAATGTTTCTCCCCTACAAGTTGAACACAGTAGGAAAAGATTGCCCAGTCTCTTGGTGGAATGAAAAGACACTGGAAAACCCTCTAGGTTCTGCTTCCACACCATAAGATTGAAGCCTATTCTTGAACACTTCTTGCTCTTGAAATTGGCTTTACCAGACAAATGCTGAAGGCATAAACAGGAAATTGGTGCTTTTTGTGCCGCTGTGTGTTCATGGCTTCCTCACTGCTTCCTCATAAAACTCCTATGGGACAAAATTTAGGGGCAATCTGAGTGCTGTAAGAATCACTGAGTAGCTTTTGTTTTATGAATGAACAAATATATTCATAAGAGAGATGTGAAATGAGGCAATAAATCTCTGCATTTACTATGAAAAGGAAACAACTTAAAAGGAACTACTTATCTAAACATATTAAGGAAAGATCATTAATATTGTGTGAGTTGGTTTGTGTTTTCTAATTTTTTGGGTTGGTTTGGTTTGTGTTTTTTTCTGGGCAACTACATGAGGCACCTACTGGAGGCATTTTTTTTTTGAGGCTACTCTAATATTAGTTATATTACATCTTATTTTGTCTCAGCATTTTTTATGCACTTCATAATATCACAGTCCAAGGTGCAAAGAAAGCAGAAAAATGTTTATTGTAGGTTTTTTAAGCAGTTCCCTTTCAGAAATCTTACATGTAGTTTAAGGAACCGAACAATTCCTCCCATCCAAAATGCTTGTGGTATAAGGACTCAAGTTTGTGAATTTAAAATATTCTGATTTCAGAGGCATAGTTTTGAGAACTATGCATACTCTATTCATAGAGTACTAAGCATATTTCTGCTTCTTTTGCAGAACTCATGGTAATGGCCAGCTGCTCCCTGCTAAAAGCCAGAAGAGGGGTAAAGGAACAGCTAAGCCACTCATTTTTACATTTATCAACAGTTTATTGATATATTTTGCAGTTTTCACTCAGCTCTGTTAATAAGCCTCTAGGAAATCATTATTTGTCCTATACAAGACAACTTATATTGTCCTATAGGAAAAGAGATATGCTCTTTTCCTTGGAGTTTGGAAGCTAGAGCAGTAATAAAACATGTATTTTCTTTAGAAGTAATGCCATTTCCAAAAGAAGGCCTAAAATAGAGAAAAAGCCTGAAAAAGGACTGCTGCAATTTAAAACAAAAAGACAAAATGTGCTGAGTTAAAGCATCAAAAGGAAATTATTCTTTGAAGTACGAAGAAATGGCATTTTCCCTCTGTAAATTATTTGAAGCAAAATACCACAGCAATCTTCTTACGTGAAATCCAGTCAGATTTTAGCATCACTTTATTAATTTGGGCACCCTTTGCTCTCCTGCTCATCATGGGAGATAAATGGATGTAGAAAATGTGTGCCCTGTGTATCCCAACCTTGCTTTCTCCAGTCCTTTTCTGTGCTGAGGTTAGGATGGACTGTAACCTTTGAGGCCATGGAGAAGGGAGCTGGCCTTGCAGGTGCTCCCTGTTCTCTGTAGTGGTGCTTGTGAGTTAGAGGAAACATAAGGTGCAGTAACTGCCTTGTGGCTCTACTGCTAATACAACCATGGCTATTAATGTCTTCTAAAATATTTAGTTCAACTAAAAAAAAATATTACTTGGATCTGGTAAATACTTTTTATTCCAGCATTAAAAAGGCAACAGTTTGGAAAGAGCTTTAAAAAATTGCTGATCATTACATTACAGCTGTAATCCCAGATTTTTTCTCTTATCTTCCTCTCTCTTTAAAAGTCTTGTGCATGATTTTATACCGAAGATTTCCATTTGCATAAAAAAGGAAAAAATCTCAATTAACTTTAGAAACATAATTTTATATTTTCTTCTTCCCTCATTTGTCACATGAGCAAATGCAGATAGATGAGCTTAGAATTGTGTTTGCTAAAAAATTAATCTCTTACATTCTAGAAAAAATATTTAAAAATTATTATTTGCCAGTGAAAAGGATTCTCATGGTTTAGATTAACAAGCTCTAAATTAAAATATATGAGCATTCAATAGACAAAAAGAACACAGTAATTTCTAGATGCAGAATAATTGTACTTAAGGTATTTAAATAAAATTATACAGTTTAGATGTATATATGCAAAATACTTTGAAAACTCTTTCATTTAGCATATATATTAATGTATGTGATATTAATGCAGTTTCAACTCTACTTGATGAGAAAGAAGTAGTTTCCTTGGATACATATAGTCCCAAACCATGTCAAAACAGAACTTTTGGAAGATAATTACAGATCTAAAGTGAATGTATACATACATGATTGATTTGGAGAACTTATAGTAATGATCTGAAATATTTCCCATTGCCTCTAATCCTTCCACTGATTTCCTCTGAGGAAACTCAGGCTCCAGCTCCTCCACATGACCCCATTAGACAGCTGGACACAGAAATAAAATTCCTCTTCCTCATCTCCAAGTAGGAGCCCAGCTCACAACCTCTCCCCCATGCACTTTGTGCTGCAGTCCCCCACGATCTCAGTGGTTCCACACAACCCTCACTCTGATATGTCCCTACTTATCTTGTACTGGTGAGCCCACACTGGTTCCAGTGTTGAGCAGGGAGAAAGTATCGTCTCCCTCAGCCCTCCTAATACATCCCAAAGTGCCTTTGACCTTCTCTGCTGCAAGGACATGCTGATGATTCCCCTTCAACTCGCTTTTCACAAGGACAGGCCTGAGGGGTTTTTCTGCCAAGCTTCTTTCCAGCTGTTTGGCCCTGCACCTGGTCTAAAAATGGGGTTCCACATCCCATCTATAGGACTTGGCACTTGGATCTGTCATGCTCCTGTCAGCCCACCTTCTCATCATTGTTCAGCTGCTGTGAGTAGCAGCCCTGCTTTCCATTGTGCAGCCATCCCTCCATCTGGTATCACCTGAAAATCTTCTGGGATACTGCAACCTGATTTTTAGGTTGTTAATAAAGACATTACACACTCCTAGCCCCAGTATGAGATCCTGAGGCATAACACTGATAACTGCCTACCAGGTGAACTTAGCACCACTGACCACTTCCCTTTCAGCCCCCTGGTCCAGTCAATTTTTCAGCTACTTCGTCACCCACCTTGATTGGAAGTTGCTTCATGTTACCAAAAATATGTTTATGTTCAGCAACTAGCAAAGATTTTTCCTTTTAAAGTGTTGAAGATTGCAAATTGACTCAGAAGATCATTCCCCAAATCCCCCAAATCTCCATATCCCTGTTGCTTTGATAAAATTCAAACATGATGCACTGAAATCCGTAGGGATCCATCATGACTGACAGAGAGTCTTAAAGATGATAAGGTTCTTCAGGATCATTTGAAATAGATGCTACTATCTAAATATAAATGTACTATCATTATTTCAATGGGCAATCACTGAAGTAAATAGCAACATTTCTATCAATGTGAAGAGCTCCACTGCAGACAGGTGCACATATATTTGCATGTATCTGGAGCACTAAGCACTGGCACGCGGTTTGGATTTAATGGAAAGTCAGAAATGGAGGATTTTCAGCATGTAGTTTTCAAACACTTCAAACTATGTTATGCCTTGAGAAAATATAAAGTCACTTTTGTTCTTGCTGCGGGATGAAGAGAAACAAAAAACTACTTTGGAGTTACCCATTCAAAGAAACAATCTAAAATGGTGTTATAACCTGAGAACATTTTTCTATCTAGATATGGCTATTTTCAAAGCAGAATTATGTTTATTAAAAGCCTTCAGTATATCTCACAGTTAAATGTACTAGTAAACAGGAAGGTTTTCAGGTTGAGGTTTCTACAAGCATGTACTTTGTCTTAAAAAAACAGACAACAGAAAAGAAACAAAGGAGATGGGTTGGAAAACCAAGAAAATAGCAACTTGTTTCAGGTCAACCTCTTCCAGGTTATAGCTTCCTGGTATAAGCATTCCAAGGACCAAACAGATGGGCATGCAGAAAAATCCTCATGGAAATAAATTAACAGATTAGTAGTCTTGCACACTAGAAATTTAGTGAAGATAGAAAATCATCAGAGATGTCTCCAAAACCTTTCAGCCATAACTTCAATAAAACACTGCAGTTCCTAGCACCCACACTGGAAGACCTGATTTTACAAAGCAATTCCCAGCAGAAGTTGCTGCTGTTTTAAGCTCCTTCACACACACCTAGTTTGGCTTTGGGAAACCTTCCTTGTACTCCAGTTTCTCTGTGTTCCAAATGTGACTTTCTTTGCTGAACAATAACATCAGTGCATAAAAAATGATGAAAGGATTTGCAGGTTTGGCTGATTTTGTCTACAAAGACAAGGCTGCAGCATGCAAACAGGGAACTGAATATCATATGGTCAGAGGAACATCACTGAATGTGCTCACTTGCATCAATGCCACTGTAAAGCTCATGCAAGAATCTTTATATTGTGAAGGCATGGAGAAATTTCCTTTTTAGACCCCTCAGACAAGCATTTGAGTCACTACAGACAACAAAAGTTATTATTAAAACAACACACTCTGATCTATAAGGTACAGTATACTATTAAGTATGTAAGACAATTTAATTTTTATCAGCTAAGTGAGGTAAAGGAATGTTACAACAAACAGGTTTTAAACAGTAGTTTTGTGGCGTGTGTGTATTCGAGCACCCGTCATCTCTACTTCCAAAAATCTGCAATAAGAATTGCAAGAAAGGGGAAGAAGGAACAAATTTGGAATGCTACTCTGATTTGACATTAATAAACAGTAAAAATTTCAAATTTCTGGAGCAAACAGAACCTCTGTTTCGCCTGGGTAATTTTTTTCCCCATTTTACAATCCCAAAGCAAGTGTCAGGGATCTAGTAGAGAATTACTTTTCTTATGGTATTCCTGCTGGTAGGTGAAACTGCTCTCTGTCATAAATTGCAAATATGCAACGAAGCTACTAATTTATTTGCATTTATGTTCAGCCCTTAAGGGAGTTACTGATACCAAATGCTATAAAATACACCATCATTGTCTCTGAAAAAAAATTCCTGCCTTGCCTGCAGTGATAAAAGACATGACTACCATCCTTTAATTATATAAATTATTTCCCAGGTGGATCATAGCAGGTTCTAACTTCAGAGCATAGATCATATCACTTTCATATTAAAGAACATATAACTTTTAATAAATACATCCATATGTGCATATTGATCTTTCATTATGAACAGCCACAGGAAAAAGTCATAGAGATGTACATTCTGAATTTGTACATTGGATTAATATGAAACTTCAACAATATGCCTTGATTTGTTCTAAAACATGGATAAAATTAATCAGTATAATGACAATAAGAATCAAGATGCCAAATTGTTCAAAAGCGTAAATATAAACAGTTTGTTTAAAATCAAAATCTGTTCCCATAGTGTCAAAAATTTTGAAGTTAGTTTTCATAGTCTTCTATAAAGAGAAGAAATGTTTCAATACAAATTATTTGTACATCAAAATCCAATGTAATACAATGTAACAGTTAATATTCCTTCGGGTAAGTTTTGGATATGTGGTAAAAATATTAAGGACAAATAAAAATGACCACACTAAAATAATTTGACCATTAAAATAAGAAAAAATACCTCATCAAACAATATCAGAACTTTTTGTTTTATGAAAAATGTCAACTATCAACTTTCTCTTCCAATCTATAACATATTATTTAGATATTAGAATTCCTGATAAAATGGAAATTCTGTTCTCAATTTATGATACTGTTACATCCTGCTCACTCAAACCTCAGGCTAACCAAGGCACTTTTGCTCTGGGTAATCCCAACCAAATATTCTCAAGAAGTAAAAACACACAAAAGTTTACTAGCAAACTACTTAGCCCACTGAAAACAGAAAACCTTCACACCATTCCATGTTATGTTCTGTGAGAAGAGAGTTAAAAGTAGAAAGGGAGAAAACCAGAAAGACAGGAAATATCTAGAAAGACAAACACAGCTATCAGCTCCTGGGTTGTAGTGATGTAAAGCTCCAAGATGAAGGTAGGGTTAAAGACCATGTTTGCCTTGAGGCATCCCTTCTTAAACCCTTTTGGCCCATCCTGGGCCTTCCTTCCAGCTGGGACTTTGGTCTCTGGCCACTCAGGGGTGGCTTAGGTGACACAGGGAGGCTGCCTCCAGTGTGCCATGACTGACAGACACTCTGGGGCTGGGGGCTGTTGGGGCAGGGTACCACCTCACCAGACATGCCAAGCCTCCAAGATGTCTTGAACAGAGCTTTTCCAGTCTCTGACAGGCACTTTAAGAAAAGGAGCCAGTACAGCTTACTCAGCACAGACATGTGGCATGGTAGAAATTTTGTTCTTCCTTACTGCTGGTTTCATTGCACAGCTATGAAATTTTACCTCATCCTGCAAAGATGACAAGACTGAATCAAAATGATGCTTTCCTGACAAAGCTGCCATAAAATTCTATACAGTTACCAAAGAAACGACTTTCCCACTTGGAACCATCATCAGAAATAGAAAAAAAAATGTGTTTGAAAAGACGAATTGCATCAAATCTGTGGAAAATGGCCATGTTACACTCTGCTCAGAGATTTGCATTGATTCTGTGCTGTGGTATCTGGCCTGGACACTTGAGAGGGGAAATCTGTGTGGGGCTGTTATTATGTGCAATGTGTGTTTTGTTCCGGGACAGCTGCAGGTCCTTTATGTCAGATCTGCTGCACCTCTTGATGAGATTGATAGCTGCCTAAATAGCACACTGAAGATAAGAACTCATATTTTTTGCCTTTCGTGTTCCAGTAAATAAATAAAACCTACCAATCACAACACAAACCCTGAACCTAGCTGAAAGAACATGAATGGGAAAACATTAATTGATTGACTGGGGGAAGGATCAGGTCTCAACAGAGCCAACTACTGCAATCCCAGGGAGGATACTAAATAAAACACCTGCATAGAGCTTATTTCAGCATATCTCAGATAGTAAAGATTTAACCTCAGTTTTCATGGTCACTTGGGCTTTGAAATAAGTAACAAAATTGGATGTCCACATATCATTAGAAAAAAAAATAACAAAAACCATCATACATAATATTCTCTTTACTCTTTTGATTAGAAGATGTGCCTTAATATTCCTTTTTACACAATTAAATGCTTCAGCTCACTATAAATTATAAACAGTCCATAGTAGATTAAAATTATTATAGCTATAAAGGCTTTTAAAAGCATTATGCAAATTCTCTTTTAACTATAAAACTATTTCATACAACTAGAAGCCAGGAAAGATGAGATCAGTTTAAGGAAAGTATACCATTTTAAAATTATTTTTGCAAGTGGCATGTAGTACACAATAAATGTTCTACTCTTAGTTCAGATATCAATGTTTTTAATCAAGGCCAAGATGATGGCAGTAAACAAGCATGAAGCAATATTTTTTGAGACAGACTGAGAAAAACTTACTTTTAAATCCTGACTACTTCTAATTAGTCAAGTAAATAATAAATGCAGCTACATGTTGTAAACCATACAATTTAGCTACTAATTCTCAGTGCTCAGTCTGATAAAGTTATTTACTTGTTTCAAAAGGCCAGCAAACACAACCTTCCTCTTTTTGCAGTGCTGATTATTTTTGCACATATATCTCACCGATTTAAGGGGCTTGGAGGCTTTGTTTCAGAAAAGAGCAAGGAAAAAACTGTTTCAAGGGCTCACTAAAAGTTGGTCGGTATCTTTTAGGAGTCACGGAGCCCTTGGCAACAGGAGAATCTACGTCAAACCTTGTGCTATGGTCAGAAAATCAACAAACTAACTTTAAGGCAGCTTAAACAAAGATGAAGGGCACCACTGTTGTCTCGTAAACCAGAAGTGAGTCAGCTGAATTAACCTAATTAATATTTGTTGACATTGAGTTGACTGCAACGTTTTAATGTGAGTTATTAGCTCCAGAACAGGAAAAACCCTGAAAATAATACTTGTATTGCTGTAATCATGATAAAAGCATTTTTCCCTCTCACTGGGTAGTTGTTTGGCCAAGCACAGAAGTTATTCTTGCTGTAATAAATGGGCACTGCTACTTCCAAGATTTAGTCACATTTCTTGTGCTAGCTGCTGTCACTTCTGAATTCTACTCTGCGATTTAGCAGGCCAGTTGCGCCCACTAAATATGCATAAAACTAGCCTGAAAAATGAAGTTTATAATGAGTTTAAGTATAATTATGTTCAGTTTGATTTTCTTCCCTTTAGTCACCAATGCCTTTGTAAATCTCATTTTCCAGAAACCTGAACAGTTTATTTTGGTTTCATAATTTTTTTTTTCCACATTGCCACAATGTGGGGTTTTTTAAATATTTATTTATTTATTTAAGTACCTGTCTAATGTCTCTGTGCTTATTTGTAGAGGTATGACCATCCTTAAATGAAGACAGTGGAAAATTCCTGCCATGTCCTGGAGATTCACAAGCTCCACTTGGAGTCAGGCAACTGGGTGCCTGCTCAAGGACTGCACTACTGTTAGTCAGGCAAGTAGCCTAGCAAGAGGAAAGTAGTAAGATGAGTATCTGCATCTTTAGGGAATCTACAATATGATTTTTACATTTTGAAACACTTCAGAAAGCCAATTCACCCAGCTGCCGGAGATCATAAAGGACATTGTAAGTAATTCTGACTGAATTACTGTAATTCTGAATGGGAAGGGTTTGGTTCATTTCTAGCACCAAGAGGTATGTTCCTAAAACATTTCTAAAACATTTTCTCTCCTCAGAGAGAAAATTAGAATTTTCAAATTGTATCTTGATGGACAAGAAAAGTTGGGATTTTCTTCTGAGAAAAACCCAAAATATCCCAATCTTTTAACTCTTCCCAGCATCAGAAGTGAATTGTCAAAGCAGAGCGCAGACAGTGTGTACTTTTCATTCAAATTCTTCCAACTCTGTCCATGTCATAAAGAGAACTTAGTGAATGAGTCAAATGAAGCCACATCCTTGGCTTCTTCCTGACAGGAGGGATGTCAAACCAGCTGTGTTTCTTAAGAAGTCAACTACTCTTCTATGAAGACAGGATGAAAAATTTGAGGTTGTTCAGCCTGGCGAAGATAAGGCTTCCTATAGCAGCCTTCCAGTACCTAAAGAGAACCTACAAGAAAGCTACTACAAAAGCATTTAGTGACAGGATGAGGAATCAGCTTTAAACTGAAAGAGGGTAGGTTCAGATAAAAAAATAGGAAGAAATTCTTTACTTTGTGGGTGGTGCATCACTGGAACAGGCTACCCAGAGAAGTTGTGGATGCTTCATCCCTGGCAGTGTTGAAGGCCAGGTTGAATGAAGCTCTGAGCTACCTGTTCTAGTGGAAGATGTCCCTGCTCATAGCAGAGGAGTTGGAAAGAGATGATCTTTAAGGTTCATTTCAGCCCAAACTATTTGGATTCTATGAATTTATGACAGGTGAAAGCTGCTTCTCAGACCTGAAGAGCAGTATGCGAACCTCTTGGAAGCAACGGCCCCACCCTCACTGAGGAGAAAGTCGAGATGTATAACAAGCAGTAAACAAGACAGATGGGTGAGCACCAGTTAATGCAAGGCTGGCTAACCCCCTCCTTGCAGTGCAGAAGGATGGGAATCTCTAAAAACTAGATTCTGTTCTAGAAAAAGCTATTATCTCTTGCACTTTGCAGCAGTAATGGCAGCTACTTCTTAGATCACAGCCCAAGATGACAAACCTCACTCCAGTCCAAAAGGGAAGGTATTTTTACCTGGTGCTGCCTTCAAGTAGAGATGCTGTCTTTAACCAGCACAGATAATGGGTTCAACTTCAGGGCAACAGAACTATTTCTGTTCTGATAAGAGCCTGGTATTCCTACATCTGAGGTTTATGAATGTCTACCTCTGGGTGCTTCAGGGATTGTGGAGACAGCAGACTGCATGATTTGCATTAGGGATGTCACAGTAATGTCATGGTGTTACTACCTGAGGGATGTCTTTATTTAGCAAAGAGTTTGTTTTGTGTCATCATTAAAATACAGGAGGATAAAACTAAGTTTGCTGAGGATTTACTGAAGCTTTGCTGCTTCTCAAACAGGCAACTGGAGCCACATACTGCCGGCACCACCAGTGCTGCCTTTAAGTCTTCTGATCCTGATCCAGCTCTCACAACTCGCACATCATTGGATACCTGGTTCCTGGTTATAGCAACTCCTGCATGCCAGCAGCTCCTCACACAGCAAAAGACTGCCTACTGCATTTCAGTGGAAGAGGTACTGCAGCAGGTCTGCTGGCTGAGATGCTAAGTCACATGAAGTTGAGTGGGGAGAAGCTATGTAGAAAGTCTTCTACACAGAGATATTCACAGAATTCACTGAACCACTAGGTTGGAAGAGACCTTTAAGATCATGAAGTCCAACCCATGCCCTAACACCTCAACTAAACCATGGCACCGAGTGCCACATCCAGTCTTTTTTTAAACACATCCAGGGATGGTGACTCCACCACCTCCCCAGGCAGACCATTCCAGTACTTAGCACTCTTTCTGTAAAAACTTTTTCCTAATATCCAGCCTATATTTCCCTTGGCACAGCTTGAGACTCTGTTCTCTGCTTCTCTCAGCTGCTTTTTAGAGAATGAGACCAACCCCACCTGACTACAGCCACCTTTCAGGAAGCTGTAGAGAGTGATAAGGTCACCTCTGAGTCTCCTTTTCTCCAGGCTAAACACCCCCAGCCCCCTCAGTTGTTCCTCACAGGGCTTGTGTTCCAAGCCCCTCACCAGCCTCGTTGTCTCCTCTGGGTGTGCTCCAGCATCTCAATGTCCTTCCTAAACTGAGGGGCCAGAACTGGACACAGCACTCAAGGTGTGGCCTCACCAGTGCCAAGTACAGGGGAAGGATGACCTCCCTGCTCCTGCTGGCCACACTATTCCTCATGTCAACATGTACTTCTTCATACATCCAATAATTACCTGTATAGTTTTGGCCTTTTATGACTCCTGCTTTTGCTTGATCTGAAAAAAAAAAAAAATGAAAAATCTGCAAAGTAAAATTTTTACCTAAGCTAATAAAATAATGAAAAGCAGTGTTAATGGGAAAATGCACTAAACTTGCTGCCTGTTTCCTTCTCTCATGAGCTAGCATTGTACAGCATGTGTTCTCCATGACTGTTTTATAGAACCCTATGGCACAACAATTGTGGGATGGTTCTCTGCACTTACACAGATCACAAAATTGTTGCAATGCTTCTAGCTCTGCAGTGGAAAGGATCCAAAATCCAGGAGAGTGACTACCTGTCCCTACCAGGGAGTGGCCTGGCATGGTGAGAGCTGTGGATGAACTGTGTAATGGGTTGGGGCACCGCCTAATCTCTTCCCAGTTTATGTGGCCAAATGAAATCCAGTAGAGGGGAAGGGACCAAGATTTTTATCTCTGCTTGGCAATAGGGATGGATAATTGCACCCTCTCCAGATCTAAATCAAGCACAGTAACTGTGTGTCTGGTCACTAACCTGCAGGTGTAGGGACTCGAGAAAACCAATTGAAGGTACTGGTGGACTAAAGGAAGATGCCCTAAACTCCTTTTCCTCCACAAGTATCTTTACTTCCTGCACCTGAAATGGTCAACTGAGCTTTGTGAACCTTTTCAGACCAGTTACTTGCTTACCGAAAAGCAACATTTTTCTGTTACTAAGGTTCATTTTGCAGAATTTCCACAATAATTTATTGAATTAGCTTCTGAAAGAAGGAAACCTACTTCTTTTTCTAAAATGGTCCATACAAAGAACATGTTTGTGAGCAACCATCTACTGTGACATCCCAGTACAACTAATTCAATTCTTGCATCTTTTTAGAGTCAGAAATAAAAATAAATGGAGTTTATCAACCTTGTTCTCTCACAACCTTTGTTCACTACTTCAATACTACTCCTTGTTATTTCAGGTAATCAGTCTGAGCTTTACAGATTGATCTGTGACCACTGAATTGCACAAGATGACTTTTCTGGACATGGAATGAGAATCTGCATGTAGCCTTGCAAGTGAGAGACTTTTAATCCAGCACATCCCAGTGACTTTACATCAGTCTTTTAAAATAATTTTCCTGGTTCACCCTTGTCTGAACTAACTACTGCTATTGATTAGCAAACATGTTTAATATTCTTTTGAAACTAAAATAAATAAGGCAGTTCAATAAATAAAGCAATTTCATGCCATGGTGACATTGTAAATAAGAAAAAAAATCTAATTATGTGTGTGACTATGAGAGAAGGTACGTCAACAGCCTTGACATGCTCAAATATATCATAAAGCAAGCCCTTCTAGTCTTAGCTCATCATGCAAATGCAGATGTGAAGTATGAGACTGTAAATTATTCACTGAAGAACTTCATGACTTACACCAGGTCTGATCAGAGTTACTAATTCACAAGTTTTGCAGGTTAAACTCTTTTATACTGATCACTGCATGTCATTTAACGTGTTTATAACAGGGTAACATTGACAATTAATATTTATCTATGATAGGTATGACTAGAAGAATATCACTACATTTGTATCTTTTCCATCCCATTCTTGCTCAGCTGGTTATTTCTATCTAAATCCAATATCAGGCACTTACTGAAATAGCATCATTGTGTTTTCAGATCACATCTTCTATTTGTAAAGATACTTTTGGAAGTAAATCCTTTAGAAAATTTTGTCAGGTGTCCTAGGATGGTGTCAGCAGCACATCTGAGACACATACCCTCTTTCATCACTTGTGCCATTAAGAAAAATATTGAATAGCACTAGAATCTGAAGAGATCCCACTGGGCTTCCACCCATTTTGATGGTGAAAGGATGGTAACTCCTCTCTGGGAACAGTTTTCTGGCCAGTTCTACACAGGGACCTTAAAGCAGAATGAAAAAGATTAGGATTATCAAACAATTTATAAGAGAGAGAAATCCCCTAGAGAGTTTTAGGGGGTTTTATTTGGTTCTTTTTCATGCACACGAGCCCTGTCAGCACCCTGTAGCATAAAAGTGGGGCTTTTTTCTCCCTAGACTCCAAAAAATTACTGAGGTATGTCACCTGATGTGGCTATCTAGGTAATTAAATGCTGCCATCTCTTCCATTTTCATAGCAATTGCATACATTGCCAATACTTGTTTGAATTCTGTGTTTGACCAACACTGAGGAACAAACCATTGTATGCTATTATGTATTTGGTCTTTCCCTCTTTCATCCTTTATAGAGATGGTCAATGCTGTAAACTAAGAGTTCTTTGAAAATATAAACAAATAAACAAACAAAACTAACAAATACTTAGTCCATAACTGGAATTAATGCTGGCAAAATCATAAACTGTTCTAAGCAGTAGAATGTTTTCTCCTCTCCAAAGTTCTTGCCAAACATAAATGTCCAAATCTAGAAGCCCCAAACCCAAAGTGAAAACTGAAAATCAAGTGTATAGGAATAGTAGTTTTCTTTGCTCTCTCTCTCGTGCCTCCCAGATTCTGAGGTTCTTTTGAAGATTAAGTTTTGTTATTCTTAGAAAACTAAAGAGCAGTTTTGACCATGTGATGCTTATTTCACACTTCAGAGCTGGCATTAGAAACATTGTGAGTAAAATACTGAATGCTGTGCTAGAGAATAATGACATATGCCCATTTATTTATTTTTAAATAGATTGGTTTGGAAAGAAATCGTGATATATCTTTAATAAACCATGAGAAAAGTGCAGATAGATAGCTCGCTGTTCATTTATTCCATGAGAAAAGTGCAGGTAGATAGCTGCATGATGAAACAGCAAGGTAATAATCAGGAAATGGTTGCAACAATACTGGTTTTCTGTGCTTCTTCTCTCTGGCCCCCACCTCCAAGCTGTTAATAAAAAAATAGTATCAAACTACTGTATTTTCTTCAGAAAATGATGTGTTTTGCACACTAATGGTAAAAACTATCTAATATTATTATCTAATATTTCTCTTCAACATTAATTTTCCAAATTTGACTCTGCCAAAATACCTGCTGTAAACACAAAATAATTATTGCTATTTTCTGTTGACATTGCTTCCCAGAAAATAGAACTCCTTTCTTTTGATGTCTGTTTCCAAATACTGTAGTTTTAATGGGGAGTGGGAGGCGGTAATAGAAGGTAATGGCAGAATTTTTATATAAACCATAATAAATTGAACAGCTCATTTTAGAGAGATCTGTTGCTGCATTAAGAATGTGTTTCTAAAATCTCCTGTGTGCAACACCATCTGTTTCTAAGAGTAATATACCTGTCTAGCCTCAAGCTATTTTGCCAATGACTCAGGCAATTGAATGAAGCATCCAACAGCTAGATAAAGATAGCACTGCTGTCTACTTTAACCAGAGGAGCAATTTAAGCTTCCAAATCTCAGGAAAGCATGACTTTCTGCATGGAAGGTATACAGCAACACCACAGTGTTTTGTTGGCACATATGAGGCTTGAAAATGAGAGCAGTTTTTGGATTGTAAAGCCACTGGCCAGTAGTCAGGAAATGGCATTAGATGTGGCAGAAAATATTTGTCTTGCAAGTCAAAAATCTTTTTTTTATATAAACATTACTGGTTAAATTAATGTGTCATAAATAAGGCTCAAATATATAAAAATTATCCTCTTCCTTGAAGCTGTTACAAAAATTACTTTTGAGGTTAAATTTACCCCAGCAGAGGGTTTACAGAGGTCACCTACTTAAACCCTAACCCTAAAAGCCATGTCTTAGAACTTATGAAGTCTAAAGTTCTGTGGATTAGATTTGCAAGATTTCATACATGGAATATTTAAATCAATGAAAATGTCACTGAATGAAATGCAGTGCTGAATGAAAGAACAGAATTTGGCCTTGTTTAACTGATGATAGAGTTGCTGGTGTGTTTGAACTCTCTGTACTGTGTTATATGCAAAGTAGCCAAGAAAACTGATTATTCGCTGGTCCTATTTTAAAGGGGGGATTATAATATGTTCACATCAGATAGACTGGTATAATTCTTATTTCTGCTACTTCTACAACTGCTCTATTATCAGTATTTATGATGCTATTCATAAAATCAAACCTTTTTGCATCACAACATATACAAGTGTTTGTCCTAAGCAATGAACTACCTGGACAGCAGCTGAACACAAAGTCGTGTTGAGAGGAAGACAGTACCAGTTATCTTCAGGAAGTCCTGAGCAGTCTGATGTGAGCAGTATCCAAGCTGCTTACTCACTCTTGTTTTAAATAGACTTCATGAAAGGCACTTGTAGAGATAAAAGTAGCAGTTTAAGGGAGGTAAATAAATTGCCGTTGCTTTTGTTTATGAGTAACTTCTTCTATGTATAAAAAGTGCATGAGGAGGCAGGCCAGAAATTGTAATATAAAGCACTATTTCCTGGCATAATTGGCATAGTGCATATCCATTTATTGTCCAGTGTAAGATATTCAGATATTATTGAAGTAAATGTTGAGACATTACTTAGGGAAAAAAATGCTTTTCCTTCCCCAGCTTGATATGAATTATTTTGAACTGCATTATTAGAAGCTGGAGATCCAGTCAGATACTCTTTGTAAACTGGAGACTGATAATTTAAAGTACACAATGAAATACATATTTGTGGACTCACTTGCCTTCAGAAGCAATTATCCATCTTAAACAGTCAAGAAGTCAAAGCTGTATTTATGGACCTCTGCTCTATGTGGAGTGATTGGCATGGTTTATAATGATGTTGAGTGACAGAACTGATATTTATTTCATTCTGTACTGGCTGAATTGTATTTCTTCCTTATATTGAGATGCTCATTTCCTTGCTCCTGATGCAGTCTCATAATGCAAGAGTGAACATAAAGTCAATAACCCCTATGGGAATCCAGGGCATCCCTCTCTGGCTGCCCTGGCAGGTCCAGGACCCTGGCAGGGGGTCAGGAACCCCCCTGTAGAGAGCCCTGAGAGACGCTGTCTCTGATCTCTATCCGTGGAAAAGAGTTTTCAATCTTACAGGATGAATTACAAGCTCTGAGTGTTTGATATAAGTAGTAATTAGTTTGGCACAGGTGCAAAAGTAGAATTTTAGGATTCTAGATAAGGGGTTCAAAGGGGGCAAGATGGAGGAAATTGTGTGTGCCTTGTCCTTTTTCTTCTTCTTCATGCCCTCCATGTTTCACTGTGGTGTTGGCATTTTTCTATTGGTTTAGACTGGGGACATGCTGTTCAACATGGGTGATAGATATTGGCGCGTTATTGTAAATATAGCACACATAGTTTCTAGTATATAATGTTTGTAACATCCCACTGAGGGACAGAGCCCCGCACGCTGTCCTGCAAGACAGACCTGCTGCAGGTCAGAGAGAAAGTATTTTAGATAAGAAGAAATAGACAACCTTGAAAACCAGCACAGACGAATTATGACTTCTTCTTTGGTAGCGGGGCTGAAAGACAGACTTTCTACAATCTCGGGATCATTTAAATATCACAGATCCCAACAACCCCTGTCTCAAAACAGTGTAGATCTTCTCTTGTGTACTTTGGAACTAAGGTACTTTGGTTGACAAAGGACAACCATTTAAATCTTATGTGCCTCTTACACTAATCTCAGAGAAGTCTGCAATTCTACTGGGTATTTGAGAAATATTTGGCTCTCCACACGTAGAGGGTGCTTGATGAAGGTAAAGTAGGAAGAACATTATGTTCAGTTACGGCCTCATCATCTGCAGTTGACAGCTTCAGAGAAGTGATATGATGCCTGAGATGGGGACAAGCTTTCCCTTTGCCCATGGCATGTCCCCATGACCATGGGATGTGTGGGTGAAGGAAGTGACAGCCAAACCACAGGGATTCTCACCAGCCCCTCCACCAATATCCAGCTCTCTGCATCAACAGGGACTGCACATTACATTACTCTATCAGAGCACATTTCCCATGTTAATCTGAAGTAAAAAGCAGCCAAGGGACTTGTATTTCTCTTTCTTCTGTACTGGTCAGGTTGTGGGAACCAGATTTGAGGTATAAGATTTTAGTGTATTCCATACAAATTAGCAAAAGCTTTAAAATTGGCTTTGGTATATAAATGCCCCCCAAAAGTCATGCTGTATTTGTACATTATTGAGCTTGAAATTGTGGATGTGTAACTAAAATTAACTGAAAAATATTCTTCTCTGAATTTCAGTAGGATTTGTATCTAACATTTTTGGATCAAAAAGTAAAAATGAAAAAGACAAAATCCAATAAGCCCCCAATCAATGGATAGGGGCTTTTTAAAAGCATTGTAATAAATACAACACGTTCTACAAATGCATTTTAGAAGCATTTCAGAGGCCTTGATGATGATAATACACATCTTGGCAGAGGGCAAGAGGAGAATTACAGCTTCATGGAGTCAGTTTACCAGAGCTCTGTGACATCAAACCTTTGATTTAGAGCTTATGATATATAGGGCTTAAGTAAGCTTGTTGAGAACAACTATAGTGGAGAATAAGCTGTTTCATAAATCTCTGTACTGTACAATCTATGTACTGTATTGCAAATCAAAACAGTATTGAAGCAAAGTGCATTGATTGTCCCTGAGCCACTACCAGCTTTAATAATAGAATTGCTGCAGATGCATGTTTGAAGTGGCTTTGTTTAAAGCCCCTGTTTTATTTACAGCACAGATGAAAACTAGTCTTCAGTAATAAGCTTCCCCTTCTCAACAGTGCATGTTTGTTGATGCTGGTTACCCCCTGATTCCTGATTTTGAAAGAGAATTTGTCTTGATTCGTTGGGCAATTTATGCATCATTTACATGCAGTTCCCCAAGTGTTATTTGAAGTAATTGAGTACATATTTTTATGGTCTATAAAACAGTCCTCTAAATTTGTACATGTGAGAAAACTCTTTATGATGAACCAAAGAGTAACCATCCAAGTATGAATAGCATCTAAAAATCAGGGGCAAAATTTTCCCACTGCACTTCAAGTGCTTAAGCCTTCATAGTAATTCTTTATTGTAGTTACTTACTCTGCAGACGATACTTCTCATGTGTAACATTCCAAGTATTTTATCGGGGAAAGTAGCTACTATTTTCCCTTCCCACCCACTACTTTTCATTGTTGAGAAAACAGGAGTAGAGCAAGATTAGGCAATTTTCTAAAGTGTTGTAGAACATCTATGAAGATAGGAATAAAATCCTGAGAGAGCAGTGCTGATCTCACCTCTCCAATCCTGTGAATTACCAGTGTGGAGTGGTGCCACTGGTGAGGAGGAAGTTGGGATTGTCAGAGAAGCAGTTTCAGTGTCTGCACATGTTCCCCAAAAGGGAAAATATAACCACACAACTTTGCTAAACATTAGGAGAAGGTATGACCTGATCATATTAAAAATCTACCTATGACAAGGAAACAAAAATAATTGTATCTAAAAGAAATAAATTAAACCCAACACTCATTACCTTTTTTAGTTCAAATTCTCACCATTAGAGGTTGCTGTCAATGCATTTCATTAAATAGCAGAGTGGTTCTTTGCATCACCATTTTCTGTACTTGTTTGACTGTTCTGAAGAATTTTCACCACTACTAACCTCTAGTAACCACTACTTAACTCTCGTGGTTTTTTTGCCAATCAAAATAAGCTTTTGTGTGCTGTTTTTTCTCTTTGCTGACTTTATTATTGTTTTAAATTGGTAACCTTGTACTAATTTTGTTAAGAAATACAAGTGTAATATTCTTTGGGAAGCAACTAATTATAAATTTACACCTCTTTACAAGTAAAATTTCATGCAAATAAAATTATATAGATGCATAAAGAAAAATGTGGGTGTGAATCTATATAGTGAAGGAAAAGCAGTATTTATTCCATTATTGATTTTTTATTGCCTTTTGTTTCCTCAGAATTACAGCTACCTGATGTTATAACATAAAGAAACTATTTCTAAAACATGTCTTCCCCCCCATCCCCCCTCAGAGCCACACTTTAATAAACTGGCAAAATTTTATGATACTTATTCACTTGTACTTCTTGACAAAAAACATCATCCTTCCAACACATTTTATTATCATTGCCTTTTCCAAGAAAACTTGGGAAGCTAATGTTGTATATATAGTAAAGAACTAGTTTAGGACCCTCTGTCTTTTTTACAAATGAGTGGAAATGACAGACCTCTAAAAAGAATAAATTAACCTGCTTCTAGAAAGATCCTTGTTTTGAAGAAACCCAGCTGGCACCATGAAAGAAAGAAAGTCATAGCAGGTTTCTAAATTTCCTGTTATCTATCCATCTGCTCTCTGTGCCAAATGTGGATGACATTATGAATAAAAACACTGAAAAAAGACTGAGTGAAGACCTGCTAGTATACTTCCTACTCAGATATTCAGGGCTAGAAACTTAATGTAGAAGCTTAGAAGAGGACTAGATTAATTAGTAATCTTGTTGCCTTCAGGTGATCAGACATGGATAATCAGGATAATATCATTAGATCAGAATGCTTAAGACCAAATATTTATGTAATTTATCAATGGACTTTTTCTTTACTAATTTATTATACCATTATCACCTTATAACCTGAATGGAAGAACAACTCTAAAAAATCCTTGCATCTCAGTAAGCACATATGCTTTGCATTTTTGTTTTTATGGTGAAATTTTAACACATGTTAATTTAAAACAAGTGTTTCAGATGTCCTTATGAAAAGAAAGAAAAATTTTGCACACTGAGAAGATATATAAATTAAAATCCTACTGAATACCCAACATTAAGTGAAAGAGCAATAGCAAACAAGTCTGGTGTAAAATTAGCATTTCATGTTTGAAGTGTATAAAGTACTTTTAACAATTTTCAAATTCAATAAATTACTCAAGTTGACAAAATTCACTTAAATTCATCATGGAGGGGGATAATGTTTTGGAATCAATAATGATTTGCCTCCCTTTCATTAATTAGGCAAGCCACAGCTTCTTCATTATCAGAAGAATATGCAAATTGCACAACTAACATGAAACACCAACATATACTTCTGTGTCCTTATCTGTGTCATATGTGCAGGGGTTAATAACTGCAGCTTTAAAAGGAACAATGTTTCTCCATCCTGTGGTATGTTCTGCATCTGTGAATTTTGAAAAAGGCAAACCCCCAACTCTTTGTAGTTACCTAGAATATAAGAGGGAGAAGATTAACACCCAATAGTTGCAAGAATGAAAAGCACAAGAATTATTCTGTAGACTTTTAAACTGTAAGAGTTTTTATTTTCAACTAAGTAAGGATATGCTTGCCTGTTTATGGCTTTACCAGAATCTACTGGGTACTATCTGTTCTTCAGGGAAGAAAATATAAACAGCATTAAGAATTGCAGTAAGAATAGACTGATTCATCTTTTCCTTTACAAAGTGGGGTGACATCACTCCTCCAGCTGCTCAGTGTGGGGGAAGTCAGTTGGTGATAATCCTTGCCAAATGTGTCCAACAAGCACAGATGAGGAGTGGAGCTTTCACATCATAATAATCTGCATCCCTCTGAGCTTGTGGAGTCTCTTTTGGATGAACACAACATGGAACAGAGCTCTGCATAATTTCAGGGGATGTGTCTAGCCAGGAGGAAATGGAGCCAGGCAAAAGCCACTCTTGGAGGCATTGTTCCATGGCAAGCTAGTCAATAATCCACCAGAAAATCCATTGATGTAAATGCTGATTGGGGATGCATTACCTTTAGCTTCTTGGCTTTGGTCACATCAATATGTGTGGTCATTGCGGGCAAGCACACTGAGGGAGTAAACAATTTAAACTGGACCACTAGTGCTCAGCAGGGAAAGAAGCCAGGTCACAGCATGACCTTTACATGTCCAGAACTCTCTGATTTTGTCCAAAAATTTGCAAGGAGATGATGAAGTCTTCTTGCAGATTCTTAAATCACAAAGGCATATGGACATGCTTTGTGTCTCCTGGCCACATTCAAGAATTTGCAGCAAGCTTCTTTCTCTCATGCTGCTCACATGAAAGTGGTTAGATGTGCCTTGATGCACAAAAGGGAGAGGGTATCAATCATGGTACTTACTGTTAGACAATACATGTAGTGCAAGCATTTAGAAAACTGGAGACTAATTTTATCAAGAGGTTGCAAGAAAGAACAATAACTGCAGGGATATATATATTTTTTTTTAAAGTGCTTGACTAAGTTTCTGGCATGGAAGCATCCTAGATAGGAAGATCAAATTGTTCAAGTTCCATTCAATTTCAGGAAAGTACTTTCCATTGATTCTAATGGTCTTCACATCAAAGTCTTAAAATTGATTGATTTTTTTTTAATGCAGTTGAGCTCTTCATTCACAAGCCACTTGTGGCTTCTCAATAGCAGCGAAGTCTGAACTATATTTATTGGGAAGTGTCCATGTTCAAACTTAGCACAAAGCAAAGAGTGCAGCAATAGAAAGAAGCAGCCAGAACAAAAAAGGAATAAGCTCTAAGCATACTTTATTTAAAATGTATAGTGTCTGAGGGCCACTTGACTGCATTGTTCCTATTCAGTAGGGGACAATCAAATAGGTACATATTGTCAGCACAGGAAAAATAATTTATAATGAATTAATAATATTCTGATGAATTTTAGACTACCTTCATTGTTCAATAATATTCTGAACAAATAAGGAGAAAATAAAATCCTCTGTGGAAAGTACTAGTCAACTGAGGCAGTCTAGAGAGTGGCAAAATCTATAAGAATGTTCTCCAAGGACTTGTGATTAGTCAAGTGGTATTTCATGCCTTACAGAAGATTTTAAAACCTTTCAGTATAGGAAGTGAATAGCAAACATGTACCTATAAATATGTGATTTTTTTTCTATTTTTTTAGAATAGCAAAACCCCCATAACTTTCTATTGCGGGAAGCTGGCATTTTAACAGAGCATACATAAAGACAGTGGCACCTTCATATACAAGTAGCAATTTACCCAGTGCATCTGAAAATACTGAGGCAGGATAATACTACTCACTAAAACTATTCTATTTACACTGAGTAGCACCTCAGTCCATGAATTTTTTTTTTACTAAAATTAGTCTCGTGTGCTGCATATAAGAAACAGATGCTGAAGTGAATCAGTCAAATCTTGTAGTCCGCAATGACAAAAGTCTGGGCAATAAATGTTTAATTCAGGCATGCCTGAAGAATCACTGCTTTTTACCCTGTTCTGTAGAAATTTGTAGTTGACACTCTGTAGGAAACTTACAGAAACAACACAAATCAAGTCCATAGGCTTCACAAACAACAATTAAGATTCTTGAAACGGCAGGGAATTTGTTAAATTAAACTTCAAAATATCCCAGGACAAGACTGGTACTCATATTACAATCAAAAAATAACAATGACACTGGCTAAAATCCCTGCCAAGTTCTCTTGACAGAGAAAAAAATCAGCTTGGCCTCAAATCTAAAGATAAACTTAATCTAAACAAGTAGGCAAGACTATGGTATTTTTCCATGAGTAAAGCATAGAAAAGAATCTGATTCCACGTAATGAAATGAGTTTTAATCTGTACAAGCCAGAACCAACAGTACAGGTACACACAAAACAGACACACAGTTGTGCAAATGGATCAATCATTTAACCTAAAACAGGCAGTGCTCACAGTCATGCAAGAAAATGTTATTCTATTTTAATTGTGCTATAAACTGCACAGGGGAAAATCCTCCCATGGAGAGAAACAAAGAAATAAACAGGTGGTGACCATGTAGGCAATATTGTAAATAACTTCTTTAACTCCATGCTACTGTACTTCCCTCTCTTCCAGTTTTCAATTTTAATGCCTGCTTTTAACTAAATAACTTGCACTAGGTCCATAAATGGGGAGAGCCTCTCTGCAGCACCCGTAAAGGAAAAACTTTCCTCTCCCTAGTTTCATAGCAGACATTTTGTAAATATATTCTCTCCTGGCTTTCCTCCCATCCTTCTTCTTTAGGAGAAGCTTTACTCCCTCTGACTGTCAGCTCCATTCAAGCCCATTTTGGATTTAGATGTCTTGTTCTTCCTTTGAATGAACTATTTGGAGCAACCTTATGAGCTGACTGACCAAGAAGACTAAGAGGAAATGGATTTCACTTTTCATGGAGTCAAGTCAAGATCATCCAAAGTGAACAAAAGGAAATTGATAATTCTGGAAGACTCTTCAGGCCCAACTGTCTTCCATATAATAACTATAGCTCTGATTTCAGAACACAAAGTCTTCTAGCACTTTTCCTTTTGTTCTAGGAAGATTACAATCAATAGTGTTAGCTTCTTCTTAGCAACCCACAAGCTTCTGAACTGAGTTCATGAGGCTCATAAGTCTATTGGCATGCTAGGGAAACATGAAGAGTTCCAGGTTTCTTTCTAGTGTAGTTGTTCTACTACTCCTGAGTCCTTCTCCCTGTTGTCATACCTCTGAGCCAAAGATTTTGTGCAAAGAATATCAGTGTGAGATACGAGTCTTATGCTGTTCAGCAAAGATTTTTGTCTAATTGTCACACAGAGATGTGCACTCCATGAATACTTCTCTTTACACAGTCTCCTCTGTTATATCCAGAATCATATTGAATCCATCCCTACCTGAGAGAGTGTTACTACTAACAGGTGAAAATGTTTCATAAGAGACACTTCCTCCTGGAAATGTCATAGTATGCTTTTTGTTTGTTTGTTTTAATTATCCTTGTACTGGCAGAAAACTGAATGCAGCTGCACTGCAACATGGATACTAAATTTTGCATATTTCATAAACACATGTTTAAAAACAACATCCAGTGATACAACTGAGATTCTTACCTATTATACAAATCAAAAGTTCTCATTCAGTGCTCGGTGGAATACTTTTTGTTTTGTTCCATCAGATGGAAGTTATTTCATTCCCAGAGATTTTTAGTCTGAAGATTCATCCATTTGACTCCTTTCCAAAATTCCTCAGTCTATATAATAAAACTTCCCCATGCCATACATTGAATCTCTGTGACAGGATGAATTTCTTTGCTTAGGCTGATGCAACCACAGATTTTAAAAACTTTAAGATGCTGTTAAAGCCTCTTGGAAAACTGTACCTTATCTCTTTCTTCAAAACTCTTCAGTGTCATTCTTCAAAGACTGATAAAAAGGCCTATTCTTTTGTGAAACCATGATATAAAACTTCAGTATACTCATTGTTCAATAACGTAAGAGGGAGCTGAGTTCCATTCAATTGCTGTGACCCTTCAAGCAGGTTATATTCTCCATCTACTGTGACAATCAAATACACAGTTACATAAATACAAAGTTTCTTTTAAGTCCTACTGTCTCCAGCCTTGGAAATATCTTTTCCAGAGTAGACAGATGTTCAACCTTACCTCTGCCTCTTCTGGGAACATTGTCAATTCTCTCTACGACAGTGTTGAAAGATAACCTTCATCAGATTTTCCATTGCTGTCTAGGAATATCCAGGTATTTCATAGGGCAAGCCACTACATTTCAAGTAGCCCTTTCAGAGCTTTAGAGAGGTAAATGCCTTCCTGTCTCCCCCCACTCTCATATGCTGACAGTTTACAACTTGCTGCACTTAATTTTGACCATACACTGGGGGTGAGATTAATCATAGGTACCATAGATATTTTTGTCTGGTTTAACTAAAAGAAATAAAAGCAAAGCTTATTCAGGAAATTGCACTGGTGATGCAATACTCCCAACACTTGATCTTTATTCAGGAAGCACAGAGAACTACTCCTGCTTTCAGGAGTTTGACTAGACCTCATCCTGGACACAGTAAGCTTGGTCAGCTGCCCTTGACTCAGGCTACCTGCAGCTTCTCTTGAAGTTTCTTATTAATTAGAAAAGCTCAAGTATAAGAACCATGTCTAGAGCACAGCAGCTTGTGCAGAATAATAGGAAATATTTATTTCATATATATGTGTGTGTGTGTGTGTGCGTACATATATATTGCTTATAAAAGATCTGCTTTATTTTCCCTTGTTTTTTTACAATTTTGTTTTTTAGTGTTTTGGGGACTCACATCCTGGATCTCGGGTGGAATTTGCTAAGTGCCCTTGTTTATTCAGGCTATGGTTGTTATACTTCTGGATAACTTTAAGTTTACAAACAAGCACAAAATAAGTTCCTTTATTTCAGAAGTACCTTTCCTGAGCTTGATTGCTTTCAGATGGCTTTGTGTTCCCTGGATTGATTCTACATGCAAGTCTTGTAAGTTATTCACTGTTGCTTCCACTTGAGTTGCTAATCCTGTTGCTTTGAGGAAGATTAAGTCCTTTTCTGACAGAATAATCTCTAAATATTCCTATCACAACACCAAAAGCAAATCAACTCTCCACTTTCAAACATCCAAGCAGGCAAGCAAGTTATATGCCAATAGCCTGACTGGTCATCCCTTCTGTAGCAAAAGAATCCTGTTATAATCCTGCATTCTATTGCAAACCAAATCTCATCATCTGCATCAAGTATTCCTATGTTTCAATCTTGTCAGTCTTTTTTGTATTTACAGTTTTCCTGTCATCACTATTTTATGAAACATAATATGACATAATATCCCTTTGACAGCTTTATATGGAAATTTCTTTATGATTGTCCAGTTTAAGCTGATGTCCAGTTTAAGCCGATGTACAGGGAAAAAATGTACTATATGATTATGATTGTAATGTTTCTGCACCTCACCTTCTACAAAATAACGTGTTTTAAAAATAGTTGCATTCAGAACAGTAAGGGTGGCATGCTGTACAGACACATAGAGTGCTTCTTTTTACAGGCTGCACCTTCTCCCCCCATCTCCTTATTTGCTTTACGTTAAAATAAAACCCACTGATGTTAAATGCACATAGTTTGTTTTGCTCAGCCTTTCCATTACAGCAATTGCATTCTGCTTCCCAAAATTCCCCTTTCAGATGCAAAAGGAAATTCTACCTTTTCTTTTGTTTGTTGTTTTGAACTTCAGCTCTTTGTAAACCTTATCCCACAACCAGCTGTGTTTAATTCCTAGAATAACTCGTAAACATACAAAGCCAGCTAGTAGTTCTTGGGTCCTCTGGGGCAGACGCTAATAATGCTGCATAAAATATTATCAGATTAGGATTTTCCAGTGACATGACTGCTTTTCCTCCACCCTCCTTGGAGGATGCAATTTAGGCAGCAGATGACATAATGATCTTTGACATCTCACACGGTGTATGCCATATGCATATGACAATGGGATAGCATTGGATGGAAAGCTAAGACCTCTTACTTCCTTAGCACTGCATCTGCTCACTCTAATCATTATGGACATTCACATGCTGTTTTTATTTTCTTTTAATAGGGGGTATAAAGAGAAGGAAGTAAGTAATTACTATATGTAGTTTACTTTTTAGCAAAGTGACACCTGTCACTGAATGAGATTTCTATTCAGATATGTACAGATTCAATTTTTCCATCCCTTTTATCTCCACAAGACACTTCTTTCATTCTCTGTTGACACTTAGTCATTGATGGCTTTTTAACACTGAAAAAGAATTGTACTAAACTATATATGCTTCAAAAATACCTCTCTGTCCTCTCATAAAGGTGCACTTCCAAGGTACAAGCAGTGCACAGAACCAGGAGCTGTGCTTCTGATCTGCACAGACAATACCTTACTTGCAAAGCCAAGCCTCAGAAAGGCTGTGCAGGAAGGCACAAAGCTATTCTAAAACCCCACCAGAAGAAGCAGGCTGCCTGGAGCAGTTTTTCTCCCTTCCAGCTCAAGGGATCCAAAAATATTTGCTAAAGACCTGCACATATACCAGAGTTTTAGGGAATGATTGTCTTTGTAATGAAGTCCCTATACATAGAAGGATACTGTTAAATGCCTTCCATGTCACTCGTCATTAGCGTCCTATTCAGAAACATGCACACAGAGATTTGTTCAATAAGCTGCAGTCACCACACAGCTTCAGGTATCTTAGTTTTGTTCTGCTCAGTAATTCATCAGTTCTAATATGACTGTAATACCCACAACATTCCAAACTTTTAGAGTGCTGCCAATGACTACAGTTTTAAAAATAAAAATCGTCAAAATGTTTCCTCTCCTCATCATAAATTATGATTTTTCCTATAAAATCACCCTGGCCTGGGACCAAAAATGGGCAATAAACAGCATTAGAATAGTGACAAGTTTGAATCCCATTATTTCACAAGACAGCCAGGCTAGAAATGAATGGTACCTGCAAGAGATAACAATGAATCTCATCTTCCAACAGCACATAGAACCAGCTTCTCGATCTGAAAGAGAAACTGAAAAATCACAAGCTGCTTGCTTTCTCACATATAATAATACATTTTAAAATCCTAAGTCCTCTGTACCTTTCTATCTCTCCCTGCTGCTTTGAAAGCTGGGCTTTTTATAACATAGGCAATATATTTTAAAAATAGGTAAGGAAAAGGTGCCTCCCTAAACATCCAGAATGATTTAACCTACAATCTCTCTTCCACACCTAAAGCAGAATAGACAAGAGATTTGTGCAATAGCATTCTACTTTTGTCCTCTAGCACCCAAAGCCTAATAATGTTAGCCCAAGTAATACTAATGGATCTTTGACATTGCACAAAATGTCTGTAAGAGCTTGTGGGGCAAAATTACAGTTCTATGAATGGTAGCCTTCAATAGGAAATATTGGTTTGGTCCTCTGTTCTTCAAGCTGGCCTTTGATGGAGAAATAAACAATTATTTTGCCTCTCAGAGGTATTATTTAAAACACAGATATGTATTTCCTTCTATGAAGCTGGATGAGATTAAGTATCTTTCAAATACAGAATAAATGAGAGCCTAAATGAGTCAATGGTGTTATTGTTGGTTTTGTTGCTATCAATTTTTAAGGGACATAGGTTTCAGTGTATAAGAATAACAATACATTGCTATGAAAAACTCCTTAATATTTCATAGACAACCACAAAGTAAGCAATCATCTTGAGCAAACAAATAAATACTGCTAAGTGGTAGAAGATGCAAATCAGGTATTTAAGCTTTTAGGTATTCAGTTTACCTGCAAAACAAACCTGAAATTTACAGCAGAAATCTGTAAAAGTAGAAAGCTGTGTTTGCTTTAGGTATTGGGATGTGGCAAGTCCTGCTCTTTCTGCAAAAGATATTATTTTAAAGGACTGTAGGTCATTGTTGCTACAAAAGTAAAAGAGAAATTGGAATGAGAACCTTTACACTAGAGTCACTGATGAGTAAAAGAATGGTGCCCATTGTGTGGAATAAACAGGAACAACTTTCTTCTGTATGTTTCCCTTATTTTTCATTATGTTTGACATTTCTGAGACTTGTTGTAACTTCTGAACTGCCTACTGCAGTGAGTGGTAGGAGATCAGACTTCACTGTGCTACACTGCGGAGCTGCAGAAAAAAAGAAAACGTGAGAAACTGAATGACCTGGCAGAGGTTTGAAGGTTGAAATGGTGTCCCAGATCGTGCTGTCAAACAAAACACGAGCTGTGTGTACATACTACAGAAGTTCTGCATATAGTGAAAAAAATGCTCAATGTCCCTTGTTCTTTTGCTGTGCTGCAACATATTATATTGAAGTGGAAATGGGACATGACCTGTACTTGCTGTTCCCAGCATGTTTAATGGTACAGCTACTCGCTAGAGTCCACATTAGCCTGGGACTCCAAAGTAGGACACTGCCAACATAGATAGTTTAGGGTCAGTCCCTTTCCTAGTACAGCTTGCTCAGGATGAAAGTAGAAGAAAAAATTGGCTTTTGGTTGGCAAGTCATATATTTAAAGCCACTATAGATGCTACAGGTAAACTAGGCACTGTTTAATCCTCTCCTCATTTTTAGAGACAGACCTAGCTATTGAGGTTCCTTAATGCCAATAAAACAGAGAAAGATGGGCTGGATTACTTTTTTCACCCATCAACAGAACTGTGGTCATTACAATGCTTAATTCTTACATCCTTCCTGAGTATACATGAAATTTATTCTGAACCTAATCCCCCTTGATGTAACTACTCTGTGTTATGGATGCAACACTTGGTCAGAACACAAGAAAGAGACCCGAGAGCTTGTTTTGGAATAGTCAGTGCTCGAGGATTAATTTGTGAGACAAATAAACAATAAGTGTTACAGGTGCAAATATAAGCTGTCAATCAGAGCTCTCATCCAGTCTGTTAAACATATTTAGTGATGCATGGAACTCGCATTTCTTTTCAAGTGTGCAAGACTGCATTTCTAGCAACCTTTGACTTGAGCACAGCTTTTCTAAAGAAAGCAAAATTTAAAAAATTACCACCCATTGTGCTTATCTACCCTTTGTGCTTGGATGAAGATCACATTGAGGCAGCTGTGCTTCCAGGGACTGTTCTAAACTGGCCATTTGGGCCAGTTTTCTACTTGCCTGGTGTCACTAGAGCAACTAAAAGGAGTCAGATGCATGACTGGGATCTAAGTCCCCGAATAACAAATCCTCCTTGGTCTGTGACAGCCAATTTTCTCAGACAATTTCCTCTGGTATTATTTTTTTCTTCTTTTTCAGTTTGTTCTAAAAGTGCCAAAGCAACGATCTCAATATAAGCCCTTCAGAACACAGTTTCAGGATTATGAAGAACAGTTGAATGACTAGCAGTAGAGCCAAGTTTGTCTTGTCTGGTTCTACAACATTTCAGGAATACTTTTTTCCCCCCTGGTGTTAAATGTTGAAACAATCCAAGCATTTCACATATGTCAGTATTGCCTTAAATCCTCCCTTCTGTTTAGTCAGCCTCCATGTGTACCACTAGACCGCTGTTTATACACTAGCAACCAAAAAGGGAAGAATTTCTTAAAATCTGCTGTTTCTTCTTTCCCTTCATGCTGATCCTAAAACTTCCTTCCTTCATTGTAGTTGTCATTCTGATAAAAGGGAATCTGTTTTTTATAGCAACATAAATAAGGAATAGGTTCATTTCCTTGAGTGAAGTGATTCCTCACACTTCTCTGTGTGTGTGGAAAAAAATACTCTTATGTTCCAGCAGTCCATTAAACCATAATTCAATGTCTTTGCAGAGATCAGGACACATTGGCATTTGGTAAAAGGTTAAATGGGAGAAAAAAGTATCTGAGTGTTCCTCCTTGGCTCTGGAGGATATGGTCCTGCCCTAACTCACAGGGGAAAGGGATGCTGGAAGGGCAATGTTTAGAAATCACAGTAAAAGACAGACTCCTGAAAGGTTCCATTGTGTACCACAGTTTCATGTAAATTCAATAGAAGAACTATATACAGTAAGAAAATATTAGTGTTAGCCAAGTATTGATGGAATAAAAGAGAAGATGGAACTACCACGCAAAGGTAAAAATATCACATTGATGCATAGTTGTTCTACATTGGTATAAATTATCAAATCATGTTCTTGCTACTGAAGGGGCAGGTGTACTGACATGAGAACTTGGATGGCTGCATGTAGCAATGTAGCATTGAAAAACTAATAGTTTTCAGCTGGGTTTAAGCTAAGAAAAGAGAGTAGGAATTATTATGATCTTAACATATGCCATTTTAAGAATCCTTTCCCCTTTCCTAATCCTTAGTACATTTCTATTTACATTCAACATTGCTTACATACCAGGGGGATTGATGCTGTCCTTTGGTGAGAAATATGTTCAGTTTTGGTCCTGACATTATATGTAACTTCTACATGTAACTCTTATGGTGATAAGATTAAGCATCCCTGACACTGACATGTGAGTAGGGAAATAAACAGAATGGGAGAGGACATCTCATGCTCTCTGCAATTTCTACAGTTGCTAATACAAAACTGAGTGCCTTACTTCAAAGGAGCTCCAGCTTTGCCTCAGAAGAGTGGATGTACTGATAACAAATTCAAACAGGTTTCCTGTCTCCCTATGTAGTGATAGGTTTCAAAGGTGATGTGCATCTGACTGGATTCTCAGGTCTTCCAGGTTCTTGCAAAAAAAAAAAAATCCAAAAATCTGGAAGTCCTAGTCATTGCATTAATGTCTGAATCTGCACGGCAACTTCATCTTATGGACACAAAAAATTGAGGCTTTCAGGCTTGTGGGACAGCTGATAGCTGTCTATTGGACTGCCTCCATGCTGCAGTCTGGTGAAAGCAGCTACCAAGTCAGGGAGTTCACGGGTCAGCTGATTCTGGAAGCTGGACATAGGGAAATGTCTCTGTTCTGGATTAAGACATATGGCGGCCATAATCTTTGCACCTCTCTTCCCTCTATTCAGTAGTGAACAGCCATGAACTTAACAAAAGTCAGATTGATTTCACTTGATAGGTGCTGGAGTCCCACATAGTACATGCTGTCCATCTGCTGTTCTTTATATCAATCTTTCTTTCATCCCCAGTATGTCTGCTCTGAATGTTTAAAAAAAGATGCTTTATCCTTAGAATCTGGCACCTATTATATATTGCCACATGTGTTTGTTTGTGTCTTATTTTATTTTTGTTGTCTTAACACTTCATCCAAAGCAAAATGTTGTGTTGCCTTACCAAACACTTTTTCTCTTACAAGAGTGGTCTGGCAAGAACAGTTTATAGAACAGTGAAAAAGCAGCTCCCAAGACACTTTATAGATCAGATCTTCAGCAGACACAATGTGACAAAGCCCTGTGGGCCTCACTGAAGCAATAATAATTTACACCAGTGGATGGTCTGGCCCTGCTGTAGCTATTCCATCTTTGAGCTTTTGCAGCAAAAATCTCGATGCTCACAGCAGAACCAGCAGCATCAGGAGGTGGTGAAGGAGAATCTGTACAGTCTATGGGAAGTCACAGCTGTGCTGAAGAAGGTCTGAAAGGATCCACTTATTTCAGGTTTTCCATGCTATATTTAGCAAGAAGGGCTGCAAAACTAAAAAATACATTCAATTATGGTTTTCTTAGTTTTAGAACAAACCCAGTAAGGCTGAGATCAACCACTGATTCTAAAGATTTTGTTAGTTCATGACAGAAATGCTGGGTGATGATGATATGTCTTTTACAATGTAAAAGTGCACAGACCTTATTCCAAGATTTAAACCATGCATTTCCCTTACCAAACTCAGTGCTTCATGCCCACAAGCCTTGCTGACCAGAACAGTGGGAAAGCTGCACACTTTGAATACAAGTAGAAATAAGAAAGAATAAGACTTTGTGGCTTTTTCAATTTCCTTTACTTTCTTGACTTTTAAAATTACTTTGCTATCTCATGAACTGATATACTGCACAGGTGAGCTACTCAGTGAGTGCAAAGGTGATGGTTTTCCATGGAGTATTATAGTTAGCAGACCTATCAGCTCATTGATTCATTAACTCAAAATGAATACATTCTTTCATTCTATTTTTTTTTCTTTTTGGTTGCACATGGTTCATTTCAGACATATTCCCCCTTGCTTTCAGCTACATAAGCAAATTAACACCAGTGAGACTCAGAATCTATGAAAATGCATCTGGTAAGTGGATTTTTGTTATGCCTTATAAATGACGATCAGACCTAGGTCAGGTCAAGTGCTGTGAAGGACATGCTAAACATATCAATTTGTAGCCATCACTACTCTCTGGTTTCTGCATTTTTAAGACACACAATGATCGCTTATTCATTGTACCAACATGCAGAATCATTGATAGAATTAACATATATAGTTGCAAAAGGAGGAAGTATCCAGATTTTTTTTTTAACATTTACATTTCTTCCTCTTAACTGAAAATCTATAGAGGTTTTGTTGTTTGCGGGTTTGATGGAAGAGAACAGTGTTAGCAGCATTGGGAAGATACAGCTGGAATATTCTAAGCACAACCATATTAGTCTTTGCATTCTTGCCTCAGCAGGGATGAAGGGGATCAGAATAGATTAGGATGAGGAGATAGACACAGCCAAACTATCTCTGCTCCCCTTCTGTGGCTATTATCAAGGGTCTACTTAATGCACAGTAGTGAAACAACACACATACTGCATTACTGAGACAATACACAAAACATCAATGGAGAAGGCAAAAATTTTGGCTTCACTGGCATTGTCCCTCTCACATCCAGACAATGCCTTTTATTAAGTGTTATGTGTACTACAAAGGCCTTGCACAGGATATAATCAGTACTCCAGATTTCCCCACTTTAAAGCATCTTTTCAGTGTAAGAAACTGTGTGGTGAAACAGGAAACACAAGTGTGTTTCATTTAACTGAAATAAATGAAAGCATCTCATTGACATCTTTACTCAGGTATAATCCTTAGTGACTCAAACTTTGGATCAAACCCTAAGATCACAACTGCAATTTAATTTTCTGTTAAAATACTGCCTCATTAAAATACTTGCTAAGGGCCTCATTACTGAAAGTATGATTGTTGTAATTAATGATTTTGTTTTACTTTTGAAAACAAATTTGATAAATGATGTTCAGGCAACAATAATTACTAATGCATTTCAATTATATTTTACTTGAATTATAAAACCACAAGGGTCAATTGCAGAGATGAAGGTTCTTCTGAATCACCCAAACCAGCATTTTGGAAGGCATTTTCCTTGGTTATCTAAAATGTTGTTTGATAGGGTATTCTTCTAAGGAAGCATACATTCTCGTGAAAACTGGCCTGGAAAACTTAAGAGTCCAGTCATCTTTACAAAAAAATTGTAACTTATGGTACATAAAAGAACCTATAGATCTCATAGCAATTTCCATAACTAGAAAAATGTGTCTGAAGGTGCTGTGACTAATAAGTCACCAAATCAACGCTTCTTTTATGGCAGCTTTGGAGAGAGACTCAAATAAATCAGATTTGTCATAACTCTAAATACCATTTGAAATGTCAGCTGGGATTTCAAACTTGGTGTACCATGACAATGTATTTGTAAGCCTTTCACAGTTCAAGAAGCCATTTTCTGTGGGAGAAATTCTTAGTTTTTTTTTTTTTTTTTAATCATCTTTCTTCTATCTGTTCACATCAGATAAAGATACTCATTCTGTTCAATCTGAATGCAATTTTTCTGAACAAACACAACTCTGAGTATGTAAAAGTTGTCCCATTTGTTGTTACCCATTTGGTTTTCACAAAACTTGTGGCAGCACAGAGCAGTCATATTGCTTGCACTGGCAGGCAACTCAGTTAATTTCTATGTTTTAAAAAAGCCTCTTTGCCTTAGAAAAGGTGTCTACTCTTCACAAGCCATCTGCTGAAATGTAAGAGGTCATTCCTTTGAAAGAAAGCAATAAGGGGTAGGATGGAATCAGTGGAATCTCGCAGCAGTTTATGGCATTTTGGTTTTCAGTGGTGAAGAAATGAATATGAATCTGAAATACATTAAAGTCTAATAGAGAAGCAATCAACGGAAAGCAAGAGTATAAAACACATTTGGACTGGATTAGTTTAGAGCAGGCTATCTGCACATTACCTGACTCACCTGTACCATTACTCTTCTGAGTTCACTTGTGACCACCAATCCAAGATGTAAACCACAGAAGGCTGGGAATACTCTAAATTAATAAGCTGTCAGTGACCAGCAGAGTAAAAACAGCATTGGTTTTACATTATTTACCATCTATTATATGAAGACAGTATAGAGGAAGGGTGGAGAAAGATCTGACTTGGTTTCAGGGCATGAAGATTTATTTCCCTCAGTGTTCCCTCATAGCTGCCTTTACGCCTTTATGCAGCTATGCTAGATGTAGAAGTATATCATTCTCTCAGCACAAAGTAACTGCAGTTCAACAGAGGATCTAAACATGAAGTAATATCTAAGGTGGCACTTCATGTCTTCTCAGATTGTTGGAATGGTTTAGGATATTAGCTGTCCTGAACTAAGATTCCTGCTAGTGTAGAAACATCATAAACTCATATTCAGGTACAAGGCTGTGTTTCATTTAGAGTCAATAAAAAACTGTTGTTTTGTTTTTTTTTTTTCTCTTCTTTCAATTCTATGTATATGTATTTTGACAGTAAATTCTTCTCCCTGCCATCAATAAATTTGTATTGTCTTTGTAAAACTGTATTTTTACAAAGCCTTAGGAACAATTTGGTTTATACAAGAGAAGCCTATTACATAAAGTATTAAATTCCAACTTTGCAAAACTCACAAATGACTCTCAAAGAAACAAAGGACACCATCACTGAAATGAAAAATTTTCAGTGTCCTCTTCTAGCACTAAAAATATTATTTTCCTGAAAAATCTCAAAACATCACAGGGATAAATGGAGCATCCCAATAACTACCCACTCATGTAAGCTTTCTAAGATACTGTTTTCACATACATTTTCATAATAATATAGGCCTGTGAATTAATTTATTCTGAAATTAATTTATACTGAAATAAAGTGAGGAGAGACTTCTTATCTCCTTTTTTCAATCTTGTAACTCTTTTTATAAAAAGACAATATTAAAAAGGTTTGTTCTCTAATATTCTTTGGAGAAAGGTGTTATCCATTTACCAGTGTGATATACAGTAACAGAGGAAATGATTCCCTGTTCTGGATTAAAAATTCAAAGTGCATGGTGCAAATACTGAGCAAAGAGAACATGCAATCTTTGTCATGGCAGATACAGAGAAGGAAGGCAGCTGGGCAGAAATGCACTGTCAAAACACTCTGCACTGGCAAACCAGACCCGATGTAATTACAGGAAGCATCTCAGGGTAATTCAGGAACATTTAAACCCCTCTGCTTCTCCAGGCATTTAATTGAAAGGGATAAAAATTCCTGCAGAAAGTCAGCATTAGACAATAACAGGAATGGAAAATAATAATATACAGTGAGTAGTTCTCATCATAGTGTCCTTTTCCACTTTTCTCTTGTAAATGAATAATTATTTTGCTTTTTTATTAATTCTAGCAATTACAGATATGTATCCATTGCTTTTGGAATGTTGGTATAATGATTCTGTCTATAGGCATGGACCAAAAAGCACCATACCTGTGTTGATGCCTCAGGTTTTAGCTTTTATATTTTTTGGATTCTATACTGCTATAGTGTGTAGTTCTGAGCTTCATATTAGGGAATAGTAAGCTCCCTTCACAGAGTAGGTAGAAAAAACAATTTCTTCTGTAGCTGGGGACTAAGGACAAATGATCCAAATTTCAGGCCCAAGAGCATAAACAATGGTGGACTGAAGAGAGGAAAACAAGAAGAATGGGACTTCATAACCTAAAGCTGTAATTGGACAATTAACTCCGATATGCCAATGGACCAGAACTTATAAAAGTGAGAGACCTTGTGACCGGTTGGCCATTTTTGTGACCATTTTGGGTTCATCTTGGTTGTAACCCTTTATCCATTGAGGCCTTCTAATAAATACCTACTTTAACTCCATCTAGCCTCTGTTCTAGGTCAGTCTTCACAAGGCATCATTTTTAAGGAGCACAACACACTGCCCATGTACAGGTATATGCCAAGCATAAGGTAGACGTGTCCTTGCTACCAGCACTACAGCCACCATGAAAAAATGGCCAGGCCAAACATTACATGGGGAAGCCAACTCCAAAAGTGTAGAATTTCTTTGGAAGCTCTGTTTAAATTTTAGGAGGAGAGTTTCCATGTACATGATAACTGTAGCCAGGGGCAACTAGTCTCACAACTTTCATACTCATATGGTTGTGAAATGTTTTTTGAAGCCACTGGGAATCTAGATGTGATTTTCAAAAGGTGCAATAATCTAACCTGTTGTACTTTCCCCACATAAGGGTTAGCACACCAGCTACACTGTTTGTAGAGTAGGAGAGTTAGAAAAGTTAGGGCAGCAAGGTCAAGCTTCCATTGTAAACCAAGCTCATTGCTTGCTTCACACTGGCATAATACCAGTGATTGTTAGGAAGGTATTCTGACTTACATTTGAGTAACTACCTGAGTTAAAATCCAGCAAAGTACATGGAATCCTAAGAAAATCTTTCATGCACATGATAATACATTGTAAGTGATATCAGAAGAGCAACCTTTGTTTACATAAGTATTGTTGATTCTTTGTTTTAACAGTGACTCAGTAGGACAGGAAAAAACATATTTTCCAATGAAATTAAAGCCTTTTTATTAACAACTTAATAGTGTGATATTTTCTTAGGGTGTTTCTGTTGAGGTTATAAATCACTTTGCTTCATGAGCATTATGTCAAAAGCTGCTTTTCAACCTGGAATATTAGATTACCCTTTATTACCATTAGGATGCATTCTTCTCAGTCTAGAGAGATTGCATTTCCCTTTCTCTGTAATTTCAAAAAGAATTTCTCAAGAAAGAATAGGACAGAAGTATTTTACAATTCAAACCTTACTCATTTATGCAGATGTTCTAGAAGCCCAAGTAGGAATTCAGTTTTTCAGACACCTTGTGCTTCCTGAAAACAATGAAAACCTTTTCTGTACCCACAAAGTCAGCATTACATGGCAACAAGATCAAATGGTCTTGCTTCCACCAGTTGAAACACAGACAACTATTTTGTTTAAGACTAGACTGTATTAAAAGCTTACTCAGTACTCTCTGCTGCTATGTACCATTTTCTTAAAGAATTATTAAGACTCTGGAAGTGAACTTAGGAAGCTGCAACCAGGAGGGACCTTTTGGATCATCAGATACTCTCCCCTGCTAATGCAAGGGCACCATGTCAAGTATTATCACTGCAACAAACTTTTCTGGTGCTGTTTTAATTCCACTTTTATCCCCATCTTCTGCTGCAGAGCTGATAGAAGCTTGGTCACCCATCTCTTAATCCAGGGGGCAGCCAGTTCACATCTACCAGAAGCTGATGAACTTATAAAGAGCTGGAATAACTTTTTGTTACTTCTCAGCCTCTCTTCCAGGTCCTCAGTTTACAAATTTCCTCACCCAGGAGTCAAGTACTCCCATACAATTTTTCCAGTAATTTCTTTCTGAGGAAACAGAGTGCTCTAACCAGGTTCAGTACATCCAGACCCATTCATTTGAAAGCCTGCTTCTTTCTTCTCCTCTGTGGTAGCAATTATTTATTCTCATCAGTCCATCTTCTCACTGACATAGTATTTTTTGTATTATTCCTATTTTTTCCAATTTTCCTTCTAAAAACTGAAAATACTTCTCTCAGCCATCTCTCCCTGCTTCTCTATTTCTCACAGTAACAGAGCCATCTGTCTTGGTCTACTTCTCACTACAACTGAAACTGATATATCTGTTTCTTGTCCTTAGATGCTCCTCTAACCTTGGTTAGTTAAGCCGAAACTCTTACACCAAATCCCTGCCCAAGTCTGTCCCCCTTTTAATTGATTTTGGTTTTCTTTAAACTCCTGGTATTGAGAGAGGAAGTAGCTGGTACATATATAACCAAAAGGAGTACAGAGAAGAGGAATGGTGGGATAGAAATGCATACACAGACTTGTTTTACCAGAAGAGGAAGACAGCCTGGTGAGACAAGGACAGTGTGGGGGGAGAAGGGAGCCAGACCTTAGGATGGACCATGGAAAAGATGACCTGGTTGAGTCAGAGCAGAAATTCTTAAAGTTGCAGCAGCAAACACCTTCAGAGCTTCAATTTGACCTCAGAGTCCTGCTGCTCCAATCTCAGCAGAAGACTATTACATTCCTTAGAAAGTCTATGGATCCATGAGTGATTAGTTCAAATGGTACTGAACTGATCTTGTCCTGTGCCTCACCCCTTGCCCCTTTGCAGCTGAAGGATCCATGAGTAAAGCTGCCCTGTGCAGCCCTTCCAAAAACTGAAAGGGATACCAGCATGAACTGATGCAAAGGGAGAAGAAATAGGATTACAGTCAGAGCAGTGGAGGAGCTGGAGACTGTGAGCACGATATTGAATTTGAATCTATAAATAACATCAGAAAAAAAAAAAAAAAAAAAAAAAAAAAAAAAAAAAAAAAAGCAAACAAGAAAACTGAGCTATGAGCCTATAATTTAACCTCATCAGGGTTCTAGTGCCATATAAAACACTGTGGTAGTTTTAAGCCACCTGACCCTGCAGTGAAACCTGTTCCGTAGAGTACTAATCTTACAGCTGGAATGACATTTCAAAGACCACTAGTACACGTGTGAGCCAAACAAGAACAAAACCAAACTGCACAAGGTATTTTAGTAGTTCTCTACTCAGAAAGATGACAGGATTTTTTGGTCTGGATTTTGCCTGTAATCCCTTATGTTGAAGGCCAGTGTTCATTTCTTAGCTATGAGGATTTGCTCTTCAGGGAGAGACAGATGTTTGTGGGAAGTCATGTCTTATCTCTCAAGACAAAGCTGCAGCTTCCAAGGTGTGCAGAAATAAACAATTTACACAGTTTTCAGTACTTTTAAGAGAAAGCTTTTTTGGTGGAAAGAAGATTAAGTGACAAGAGCCCCCTAAAGGCCAAGGTTAGCTCCAAGAATCTCCTTGCCTAGTGAGGCTCTAATACTTTTAGAACACGTATATTTTGTTTTTCTCCTGTACAAGCATTTACATGATTCATGCAAAGATCAAACTGGTTTTACTGTATATTTTTCCAGCAATTTGACCAGAAAATCTTCTCTTGTGAGGAAAGAGAGCCATAAAGTTATGGTCCCATCTACCTCTAGATTAAAAAAAAAGCTTAGTAAATACGCAAAGTTATCATCCCTTAATGTGAGTTTTCTGTTATGTAAGAATTGCTTGTAAAACAACAGGCATGACATTGATTCTATTTATCTATTTATCTGTGCAAGACAACTTCTCTTGTGATTATTTAAATTATCTATGATCTTTATTTGGGGTAATTTCTACTTTAATCCTCATGTAGTCAAAACTATTGATTCCACTGGATTCATTGAAGCCCTTTGTGATCTTAAATCTGCAGTAGGAGAGATAAGACAATAATCAAAACAATGGCAATATCTGCTGGACCTCAGAGAACAAAATATATAAGGAGAAACAAGTTTCTACAGTGAAAAAGCATGCAGTATATATACAATAAAGATTTTATGCACCTTGTGGGAAAGTATCATTAATAATATACTCAATATATTTCATACTGCATATATGTTATAAAGTCCTTGCTTATTAACTTTTTAATTAGATATGTGAGTTATTTACCACTATACTGGCTTCCAATCCTTCTGTATGTCTACTGTTTTTCTGGGCATAATTAGTTATTATATAACCTAATTACTATATAACCAATTCACAAGCTAAAATACCCTTTTTTGCCTTAATGGTTTCTTTCTAGTAATTTATATCCTACAGGTTGTTCCCTTCATGCTTTATGTTCTTTCAAGTGGGATATATCTAGAAGCTTCTTGCCCATATTGTTTCATAATTTTTCAAGTTCATTTCTCTTCCCAGCTTGTTCCAGGAGGATCTTGCTTCACTTAAATACTTAAATATGCATTAAACTTAAGCACATAGCAGAATACTCTTGAAATCATTTAAGCCTTCTAAATTAAGCAGGAGCTTAAAAACCTTGTTGAGCTTAAAAACCATGTTTCGTTAGGGTGTACATGCCTTATGAGATGCTGAGATATCTACAGTTTCACAAGCAGAAACTTTGTGGTTTGCTTTTTTCTTTTTTACCATACCTTTTTTTTAAGGCTTTTATCTGATTGAGAAAATTTTTCTGGAATTAGCAGAAATTGTGACACCAATGGTATTACTTCTGCTCATTTTTCACCTTCATTATGCTCAATTCAAATCAATTTTGCTGTTTGCATTTCCTTTTATTTATGTTACCTGATTTCTACAGTATTCAGGCTTCTTTTTACCTCTTACCTGCTATCTGCACAGTGGGAACAAAAACAAGGGGAGAAAAGGACTCCAAAGGGAAGATACAGATATCAAACAGTAAAGAAATTAAACTGCTTTCACTTGAATCCAGGAAAGGTCTCACTGAAAAGTGAGCAACAAGGAAAGACCATATGATTTGGGAAGATGCTTAGAAGAAAGAATATGCTAAAAATCTTCATCTCTAGGTTGCAAGTTGAAAATAAAGAGGACATAAAATGCAAATGGAGTGACACTTAAGGAGAGCCAGGCAAAGAGTCAACACAGAGTTAAACACCTCTACACAAATGCTAGAAGGATAAAAATAAACTGGGAATGTCTATCTCTAAGAAAAGACACTGATTTACTAAGCATATCAAAAACCTGGTGATAGGAAAACAATCACTGGAGTACTGTAATGACATGACAAAACATTCAGTGAAGAAATAGTAAATAGTGCTGCTGTCAGCACATTTATGACAATATAGAGGTAAACCTCATCAGTGAGCCAACCATCTCAGGAAAGACCCAAGAATCTGCATGGGTTTAAATTCCAGGCCTAAACAATATGATAATGGCCTTGTGTTACTGACTATCCCCAGTGAAAGGCCAAATGTGCTGACAGAAAATGCAGCTGTTTAGGGTTACTTCAGTGATCTTCATGTACTCAAAGGAAATGTCACATAAATACTTTGCATGCATAAGAAGAAGTACATAATTTATAGGTTAATGACTGTCCTCCCATGAAGCATCCATCCCTTCTTCTAGAACCTCCTGAGCAAACCTCTACTAGAGAATCTTCCTCAGAGAATTTACAGAGACAACTTTTTTGGTACATGAGGGCTGAAAGGTGTCAAATGTACCTCCAGTCTTAAAACAGGGGTTTAGGGTAGGGTGGAGGAGAAACATCATGAGCTATTGTACTCTAAGCCTAGCAAGTGTCTAAGGCCAATAAGTAGAGGCTGCTTATAGTATAGAGATTCAGCTATTACGTAGCTTTGTTTGAGGGTTTGGTTTCTGTTACAGATCTAATGACATTTGGATAAAGGCAGTAAACCTGGGAAGACCTAATATGGATTCCCTAAACAGAAATCCCACCTTAAAAACCTCACGAGGGTTCTTTGAACAGGTTTATGACCATGTGGGCAAGACTGATCCAGGTGATATGCTTTACTCGAGTTTTACAGCTATTGTCAAATGTAATGAACAGCTTCCATACAAGGCATGAATGATGAACATACTGTCAGGAAAGGAGATTATGGTCTGGGGATATATAAACGTATAAAATTTTGGATAAAAATACAGGCTATCCAATAAGGCAAGAGGAACAGACTCAAAACAAACAGGAGGAGGTGGTTCCATGCATCAGGCAGTAGATCTCTATGACAGGATGGCGCAGGTACAATTCACAGGGTCAGGAGAACACAGCAGAAGTAAAAAGAAGAAAGATCCAGAGCAGACTAATAACTGAGCAATGAAAGGCCCAGGAAATTTCTCATCTGAACCTAGCTAGAGATTTTGAAAGAATCAGAAAAGTGTACATGACTGCCTTGTAGTTCTCTATCGTGCCTGCTTATGGACACTGCTGGAGATCAGTTTTGGGGCTGAACAGACCACCAGTCTGAACCCCCTCTTCTTACAGGGGAAAAAATCAGCACAGCCTGGGCTGCATGGATATGCTAGTGTGTTGGGCAGCCAGCACTGCTGTGGGGACAGGATGGAAAGGAGACAGAGTTCTTTGAAAAAGCAGGAGGCAAATGGGTCAGGATGGCCAAAACAACTGAGTGACGCCACTCACTGAGGGCAGATGGAAAAACCCCTTAGAAAATGTTGTGCATGCTTCATGAGACAAGCAAAAAATCTTTTTAATTCTGATGAGTAGGAGCAGCTTTACAAAATTACTCTTTATTCCATAATAAACTATTAGTAATGTTTGTTGGTTTGCATATTAGCCACCACTTCTTCAGTGGTCTTCTGGAAGAAATTTTTGTTGTTTGACGAGTTTCAGTATTTATGGTCCCTAAAAGAACAAAGAAGATACCAGCAGATTCCTTTACAAATAGAAATGCAGAGAAATACCTAACAAGCTAGAAAAAAAATACATTTTAAATTGTGAAAATATAAAATTTTCTCTAAGGTGTTTTAATTAACAAGTGAACTGCAGTAATGACTAAGACCATTGCCTTAAAAATGAGTACCCCAATAATTTCTTTTCAGTATGTAAAATTTACTTCAGTTGTAATTTATGGCATATCCTTACAGTTCAGAATCTCTCTACAAACACTCTTCCACTGCATACTTTTCAGGGGGTTAATTAATTTCATGTCCAAATGAGTGCAAAATATGATCTATTTTCATTATTATCACCGTAATAGGATTAAATTGGTAATCACTTTGATTCTAATGAAAAGTCATAAATATCTCACTGCCTTCTCTTGTACATTTTATTTTCTATACCATGAGACCAAAGCTGCAATAGCAGACTGGGCTTGTACACTTGGCTGCTTCCCTTCTCCCCAAGCTCAGCAGCAGCTGATTTACTCAGTTGTTAAAATAGACTGGCAGTCTGAGCTACTGCTGGTGTTCAATAGTCAGCCTCACCTGTTCAGCCTATCACTGCCAAATTAAAAGGTTTTTTTTTTTTTTCCTCTCATTTTCTCTTTAAATAACACAATACTGGAGTACTGAGTTTGCACATAGTGCTGTATTAAGCAACAACACACATGCTGGAGGACAGGGTTTGCATTTCTGAGAAACTAGGTAAATAATTTGAGAAAAATCAGAATTCAATTCAAATAGGACCATTTAATGATACTATTAGGCAAAAATTATCAGCTGAGGGTGACAAGCAATGAGGCAGAAGCATAGTGGGGTACAAGATAAACCTAAATCAACACTCTCAGACCATGGTATGAGGCAAGCACCATCACTGGCATCTGCAAGATTCTTGAAATGTCATCTTGCACCTTATAACACAAGCAGAGTGAAATTTAAGCACTGTGCCTTGCTTCGGGCACACTCTACAAGAGGGATGCACATGCACAGTGGGTAGCAAACAAAGTACTGAAAATAAAATATGAACCCACAAGAAAGATTTGAAAGAGCTGGATTTTAGTCCAGAAAAGCAAAGCATGAAAGGGAGAATATTACTAGACTGCGAAGGTGGAATGTAGAAAAGAAAAGGGATTGTTCTAAATACTTATGAGGGACAGAATGTAGTGCAAAATAGGCTTGAACTTCAGAAAAGAAGATATAAGGATATTTCCAGGAAAGCTCTCTATAGACAAGGACAGTGAAGCAATAGGAGAAATGATGTGAGAAAGATATAGAGCCTCCATTATCAAGCATTTCAAATAAAATATAGGACAAGCGTCTGTCAGTGTCTGACACACTACTGACCTTATTCTGAGGCAGAAGCAATAAACCAGATGACTTCCCAAGAGTCAGATTCTCTTTTGTTTATATAAATGGTTTAATTCACAAATCTCTACATAACAATCTCTTTATTGATACAGATGGTCTGGTTCAAAAAGAACAGAGAATATAGACTGATCTTGTAATTTCATGAGTTTGTGACCAGGTGGGAGTCTTGAAACAACCTAAAGTAAGACCTAGACTTTTTCTAAGTGTGCTTGCAGCACCCCTCTGAAAACATTTTGGCCCCAGGAAATTGCATAAGTTCAGCAAATGAAGTTTTTACTTCAGTTATTATCCTTTATGAGCAATAATCAATTTTAAACTGTATCTACCATACCACAGGGGTCTTGCCTTAGCCAGAATTAGTCCCTCTGCACACCCCAGGTAATGGGCCAAGTGCTTAAAGATTCCCCTACTAGTTTGTATCTCTACAGCATCTTATCTCCCAAAGTGCTACATGGCGCTATGAGGATATCTCGTTGAAATGAAATGAGCCCTGAGCAGAAAAGACAAATGCCAAGGAAAATTCTGCATGCTGCACACTTTAGGAAAAAAGCAGAAAAGTAATTCTGGCAATGACAAGAAGAAAAAGCAAAGCTGGATCTTTGACATACACAGTGCAAGCACACCCTCATTTGAAGGATGCCATCCAGAAGAATTACTTCTAAATTGATTCCCCGAATATATTGCTCCCCAAACCATGATTATCACAGTGCAAATATATCCCATTTGAGTTCTCCTAAAACTCTAATGCATAACAGTAGGAAAGCAAACTGTGCTTTCTAAATGTCAGAAAAATTTAATAAAGCCTGAAGAAGGATATGAATGTGTCTTTTATTTGGAGCTGTAATTTGTAGTTATCAATGATGATGTTCATTACTGAAACACAGTGCAATGGCTGAAATACCTAATTCAAACTGTGTGCATTAACTAAAAAATAAATGCAATCATAATTCCATAGTTAGACTCAGTATGCCAGACCCTTAATAAATGTAAATTATCAGCTGAGGATCTGGACCAGCTCTGCAATATCTTCCTCCCAGTTTAAAAGAAAATGCTATTAGTTGTACATAAGAGATACTGATGCTTCTGTTTTAATTAAACACAGCAGGACTTTTACATTTTTATGGCACTGCCTAAAAGGAGCTCACAGATCAACCTAGTCAAACATTCCAGACTGCTCATAGCAGACCTGAAGATGGAAAGAGTCATTATGAGTCCAAGATTAGTATTAACCATGACATCAATGATTGCTGACACAAAAAGAAATTGAACCTGTCTGTAGTACACATGAAAAGCAAATATAAATGCTAATGAAAAAACTTACATCTAAATAATGCCTGATGAGTTCATGAATTCAAATTATTTCTCAATCTTGTATTAATTATCATTTAATAGCTTGGTTAACACAAGCTTATTTCAAAGCAATCAGCAATTGTTCTCTCTATTCCAATGTGGAAGGTTAAGTGATGTCCAGCTCCAGCAAGCGCCAATCTGATCTATTCTAGATAATCTTGAGGTGAAACAATAGTCTACTTGCACAAAGCATACCACAAAATCACATACTTCTCACTTCTCTGCCCTGTTTATTTACCCAGACTAAGCTCCTGAGAGCGCAGCTTGTCAGAAGAGTAACTGGGCTCACAGGCCCATCAATCAATCAATCCAAATGGACAGTAGAGCTTACTCTGAAGTTCAGCGCAGATTTTTGAGAAGAAGCTGTAGGCCTCTGCAATACTTAGAGATGTAAATAAATTCACTGTGATGTCTCCTTGTGCTGCTATGAATACATTAAGGGGACACTGTCAAGGTTATTTGGCTAAGAAATTGTTAAGCACAAAATTTAAAACAAATAGAGCCTACACAAGACTTACTGTGTAACCCAGCAGAAACAAACCTGAGCCAGCAATTGTTTGGTTCTTGCTGGTTTTGTTGTGGGTATTTTTGTTGTTGTTGGGGGCTTTTATTTGTTGGGTTGTTTTTAAATCCATGACCGTGAAAGAAGTTGGCTTACCAAATGAATAAATTACAGGAATGAGAAAGCCAAGATATATGTGAGGCATTTTTTTGGTAGAGCATTTCATTTTTGTGTATCAAACTTAAATAATAGATATGGGGAACCAGATAAAATTTAAGCACATCACTGAAAAAAAAACCAGAGTTCACTCAGACGGTATAAACCCATGTGAGCTGTAGTATCTGCTAACCATTATATTAAAGCTGTTTTATTTCTGTATTAGGTCAAAGAATTAAAATTAATTATGCCATATTTCAGTGCCCAAAGGCTTTAGAAATTAGAGGACATATTTAATCTCTTTCACAGATACCTAAAAGGATATAGAAAACAATATCTCACCAGTTACTTTTATTCTTACAAAAGCCAAATATGTGGCCATTGTGTTTCTAATTGTATATCCAGCAAAAGAAAATACCTTTTTAAGAAAGCACTAGAGTAACTTTAAGTAGCAGGAAATAAAATAATATCTCTATATTTACTCTGACAAACCTAAGCCAGAACCATTCCCTTTTCTGTCAGAAAAAATATAATCCATTAAGTGCATTCAGATGCCTTCTTTTTCCAGTCCCTTTTAAAGGTGTTTTTTCATCTCAAGCAAAACCCAACTTTATGAAAAATCAATTTTCTCATCTTCTAATATATACTCATTTGGTTGCTGTTTTCTTTTGTTTCTCCCAGTGAAGCTTTCAATATCACTATTATCTTCTCTGTTAATAATTTCCAAAATATAAGAAAAAAATTTTCCCCCTTTTTTGTGCATCTAAAAATATTCCCGTTTTTATTATCCAAAACCACACAAAATATTCCAACCAACACAGAGTATCTTAAAAAATGCATACAGACTATGCTTAATACTCTCTCAATTAAAGAGAGACACTGAGGTGCTGGAGCTTGTCCAGAGGAGGGCAGCAAATTTGGGGAAGGTTCTTGAGTACAAGTCCTGTGAGGAGCAGCTGAGGGAGCTGGGGGTGTTCAGCCTGGAGAAAAGGAGGGGTGACCTTATCACTCTCTACAGCAGCCTGAGAGGAGTCAGGTGAGGGCCAGCATCTTCTCCCAGGCAACTGGTGACAGGACAAGAGGAAATGGCCCCAAGCTTTACCAGAGAAGGTGCAGGTTGGACATCAGGAGGAATTTCTTCACAGAAAGGGTGGTGAGACATTGGAATGGGCTGGTCAGGGAGGTGGTGGAATCACCATCCCTAAAAGTGTTTAAGAATAGACTGGATGTGGCACTTAGTGCCACGGTCTAAGTGGCATGGTGGAGGTTGGTCAAAGGTTGGACTCAATGATCTCAGAGGTCCTTTCCAACCTAATTGAGTCTGGATTATTCTATGATTAATGTATACACACTTTGAGTTTGTTTGTCGCTGTCTGGCCTGGTATTTTTTAAAAAGCTGGAACAATACAGTTTATTGAAAATTCTTCAAGTAGGAGTAGTTCACCTTGTGAATTAACTAATATGCACTACAGGAATCTTCATCTAGGTTACACATTCACAAATTATAAGAACATATTTAAAATAAAAAAAAATCCCTATAACTTTGTGGTGCTGTTTTACAACAGGAAGATCACTGAATTTCTACTTCTCTAAAGTTTAAGAATGGGACAGTTTTTGTTTTGACTAAAATAAATATTGCATATAATTTAAAACCTGATTCTACAAAAATATATAAGACATGCCTTTCTCAGAGACACCTTAGAAAACTACTTCTGTAAACATTCAAGCAGGTTTTAAGTGAATGCTGATGAAGAGTCATTGTTTTAAAAGTCAGAAGAAAAGGGAAAAGGGTGGAGCATGGCATAAAATCTAATTTCCAAAACTACTTATGAAAAATTACAGACTAGGTACAGTATTCCAAACAAAATAAATGTATTGCAAGGCAAAACAGAGTCTTCAAAAGTCTTCAAAAGTCTCAAAAGTCTCTTCAAAAGTCTCCAAAGTTTTCAAAAAGAACTATTAAACCAAAGCATATACTTATTTGTAATCAGGAGACACAGGTCATGGAAGTCTTGGCTAAAATTTCTGGACATGGAAAAAGCAAGTGACCTTTAAACCCTACTCACTCTATTCAAAGAAGTTTGTGGAGGCCTCAAAATAATTTTGTCCCTCTTACGAGCACTGGAATCAGTGTGTGTGATGAAGGTGACTGTAGAGCTGTTCTCAGTCCTCTTTACAGAGCCTGTGCCTACAATCTCAGACAAGGAAAGCTCAGACAGAAGCTGCACGTGGTTTGTGCATCTTCCTGCAGCAGTCTCAGCACACAGTGTGAGTACCTGTGGGTGGTATGGCTGGAGCTTGGAACACACAGATGGATCTCATTCCACCTTCCCAGGAGCCCTGCATCACAATCATGCAAAGCTCCGTAATCCAGCTTGGGGGTGTGGATCCGAGTCACAATGAAACTGGGGAAATAAACTTCCCATGGCTTACATGAAAAATCATTATGGAATGAGAAAGCACAAATACAGGAAAACAACAAAACAGGTGCACAACTGCTTATTTCAGCAGCTCAGAATTGCAAGGAGAGAATCTGTTTTGTTCCTAGCAGAAGTTGGCAGCTTTGTGGTCATTATCCAGTTTGGCTGTAAATGTCCATGTTTGCATGATTCATTATTTGCCATCTTGCAGAACTGCCAGTGTGGATGGGATACATTTCAAACTGAGACGAAGCACACATCTAATCATATTGCAAGAGGTCAACTAGATGCAGCACAAAGATATTGGTTTAAATTTGTCAGATATGACTTAAGGATTACTTTCTTTGAATAGAACATGGAACAGACTCAACTGAGAACTACTTACAGCCTCCTTGATTTCAGAGATAGAACTAACCCCTACCTATACTCCTTAATCATGTACTGTTCTGGTCAGTCAAACCATATGCTAAAGTGTGCAAACTAATTATTTCATGTTTATATCAAATATGTGGCCTTTATTATCCAGAAAATTCACTGTAAAACACTCATAGCTAATTGTTTTGACATTTGTAGGTGGACTGACTCATTCTACCAAAAGTATAAGGTTTGGGAGACTATAAACTCCTACTGCCTTACTCTATTTGTGGACCCAACGGAGCAGCTGATTTTCATTTACTGAGAGCTAGTAACTTCTCACAAACTCTAGTCCAGAAATTCAGAATATATGGACCCCTTACTCCCCACCCCCAAGAATGGGAAAAATCTCTGTGCATCTGAAATATTCCAGCTGAACATTTTCCAAAGTACTGTTTGGGGTTTTTTTTCCCCAAAAAGTTCTTTTTTTTTTTTAGCAAATAATTTCAAGAAAACATTTACTTCTAATTTTAACTTTCACAATTGAAAAGAAAAGAAATTTTTTAAAAAGTATGACAAAGATCTAGCTCTGGTCCTTTACCTGAAAAACCTTAGGTAATATGCCCTGATTCACAGCATAAATAATTAATGAGGTTATTTAAGTGTTCAAGTTTACAGCTCTCTTTGTTCTCAATTCCTCTCCTTCACACCAACATGAAACAAGTAAGAGAACCTCAGACATTTCTTCAACATTTGGTCCTCCTCATACACAACTTTCTTTATTGAAGAAAAGGCAAACAAGCCACTTTTTTAAATTATGTTGTTAGGTGACCTAGATCAAGGTGAACAAGTTTAAGTCTCTATCTATGAACCTGTAGAAACTGATACTTTGATAGGACTCTTGTCACTTTGCATTATAAAATGCTGTGCATCTTTAAAGTTGCAGCTAGTTTTCTCTGCTCTCTTCAGACTCACCCTAGACAGGAACTCACCCCATCCACAATCCTTCTGGCGACTGGATTTAGTACAGAGTAAGATTCATGACATGGATATTATATATTATTTTCAAAACTTAACACCCTTAAACACCCATTCAGCGTTTACCCAACCAACCAGGCTATATCTCTTTGCTATAATTCAATGACTTTGGTTCTGAGCTTGAATATTGCAGACTATGTAGGACACAACATTTTATACTATGAAAATTAAGACAATAAAGTGATGCAAGTTAGTAATGTAGGCATTCAAAACACAGATTTCAGAAGAGGAAGGATTAAGCCATTACTTCTTCATACCATCAAGTAAGTTCAAAAGGAGGGTTGTGCTCTACTACCTTTATAGAATCATAAGGGTGGTCTTGTAAAAAGGAATAATCCTGAATTACGCTCCCAAACCAGAAAAGTGAGATTGAAACAAAGTACACCAATTCAGACAGGCTGAAAGTTTTTAAAAATATAAACCTAATTTTAAAAATATAAACACAATTTTAAAAAGTCGGTTTTTGTCCTTGCTTGGTGAGATTTTACTTCTCTGTTCTTTAATTGGTGCCTAAAACTATAATAAGACCTTACCCCCAAAATATCTTTTTTATAGTAATTTTCAGATATATCAGCAACCTTGCAACACAGCCTTGTTGAGTCTGGGAGGAAAGGGCTGCTTGTCAAGGGATGTTTGTTTAATTAGCTGGGTTTTTTTTCCAGACAGCTTGGACTATTTCAAATGAGCATTTAAAGTTCTTAGTCCATGTGAACCTGATCATTAAACCGTGTCTCCCACTGTGCTCACATTTAAGATTGTATATTACTTCACTCACATGAGTAACCCTCTTGACCGCTCTCTGGGATCAGGCATCAGAGCTGTGCTAGGGTTTGACTGTCCCCAGAATAGGGAATAAACACAAACAGTCTAGTTCTGAGCCAAGTATATATTGCAAAACTTTTAATAAAGAAACCCCAACTTTTCTATTGAAAATTAATAGAATTCAGTTTTGTCAAGATTTTTTCTGGGTTAACATCAGATCTGAGAGAAGCCTGAAATCCTTCCAAGTGAGAATACTTTTTTGACAGCCCATTAATTTAGCCATGCTCTCTATGTCATTTTGGTTGCCTTTCTGATCACTTCTGAATCACTATGAAAATGACATTTCGGAATTGTGTGTGAAGGTTTTCAGGGCCACTATACTAAAAGAAAGATTAGAAAAAGGATAAGAGTGGGAGTTGCCATCTGACGTTGCAGGGTTTATGGTGAAGGTAAATTCACTTATCAATTCCCATCCTATCATCTTTCATTAGTTAGTTCAGATCAGGGTCTGAACACCTCACGGACTACTTGTCACAGGGACCAAAAGAGAGATAAGAAATGATGTAAAACTATTTCCCTTGACAGGAGTAACACAGATGGAGACTTCATTCTGACCATATTGTCTGCTTTAGTGCCATCCCTAAAGCCATTAACTATCATAATGATGGGGCTCCAGTTATTTATTTCTTCATGATTTCCTGATGTTTTTTTCACCATTACATCAGCGTGCTGAGACCTACAACAATCCTTTGTGTTTGTCCTTGAAGGCAGCTGTCACATGTAAAATGCTCAATTTAAGGTATTTATTTATCATCAGAAGTACAAATGTGAGTTAAAACATGTGTGCTCATTTGCTACATATCTTGTATCATTGCTTGTATCAGGGCTGGAGGGTTTTTGTTTTGTTTTGTTTTGTTTTGTTTTGTTTTGTTTTGTTTTGTTTTGTTTTTTGGGTTTTTTTTGTTTTTGTTTTTTGTTTTGTTTTGTTTTTGTTTTGTTTGTTTTTTTTGGTTTTTTTTTTTGCTTTTTTTTTTTTAACCTTGTTAACATTATACTAATGATTAAAACCGTCAAATAATAAGTTACTATTACTGTATTTTTATAATCTGTTTCACTTCAAATGCCTTTGTGAAAATTCATATTTCCTGACTTACAGGAAAAAATAAAAACTACTGCTCTCAAAATTACAATTTAATAGAAATGTAGACTGATAAAATTAAGAAATACCCCTTCCACATTTTTCCTCTGCATTCTTACTCAGACAATATAGAGTTCCCTAAATGTAGACTTGCAGCTCCCTAGTTCAAGATCCAGAAAACAAGTGTATTTAAAATTGGAGAATACAACAAATTAAGAAACAAGGTGGTGAGTTCTATAGTGATAGGGCATGAACACCAGGATCCTACAGTCATAGAACGTCAGTTTGGAAGGCTATTCACAGATCATTTGGTCCAACCTTTCTCAGCAAAAACATCTTCTAGACAAGATGGTCCAGCACCCTATCCAGCTGAATCTTAAAACTGTCCAACATCCAGGAAAACCATCCCTTCCCAGGGAAGATGATTGTAATGGTTGATTGTTCTCATAGTGAAAAACATTCCTCTTATCCAATTGGAAAGTCCCTGGGAGTAACTTGTACCCATTACCCCTTACCCCTTGCCTTTTCACACAACTTATTGTAAAAAGGGAGCCTCCATTTTCTTTGTGGGCACCCTTTAAATACTTGAATGGTGTTAAGACCTCCCCTAAACTTTCTTTTCTCAAGGCTGTACAAATCCACTTCTCTCAGCCTTTCTTCGTACAGCAGGCTTCCTTATCCTTTAACTGGGTTTAGTGGTAGATTGGGTGAAGTTGCTAACGATTTTCCTAATCAGCCACTTTCTAATCACTTCCTAATCAGACACTTTCAGAGGAAAAAAAAAAATAAAGGAAAGAGCTACAAAAGGTCTGGCAGAGATTTCTGACTCTCTGGACAACAGCAAACACTGATATCCCCAGACATGCCCTCCTTCTGGGATAGCACAAACCTAACTTTTTCTCATATTTTGCTTCAAAGACATTAACCAGATTTAGCTAACAATTGCCACATACACCTTTGGCAAACTTACCTGAAAGTCACTGCAGTAATTTACAAAATGGGAAAGCAATGTTCAGAATGGCCCAAATAAAAACATGCAAACAAAACCAAACCACAGTGTAACAAGGCACTCTAAAAAGCTCATTTATGAGAACAACATTATTTATCTGTTCTGTGTCAAGGAGATTTCCACTCCAGCAGATACCCTGACAGTAGGGAAGCAGAAAAAGCAAGATGGAATTATTAGAGTGATGCATTTTGTATTCCTAACACTTTAATCCCAGGTGTAGTTATGTCACTTATTACATGTCAGGCCAAATTTTGTCCTTGGACATCACTCTCACAACCACTGTCGTTTCCAACGGAGCTGAGGTGTTTACATACATGCAGCAAATTATGAAATAGAAGCATCCTAAAGAGTTATGAAATCCACCTCACCATTTGTCTGATTTCATTTACTTCGGAAGTAGCTCAAATTACCAGTCCCTTCAGTTAGCCCATGTGTGATCCATGGAGACTCTTTTTCTGCTGTGTTTGGCTTTCCCCAGAAGAGCAGGTATTCACACCTGTGCTATTCATAGTGTTGCTTGTCAATACAGCATAGCAACCCAATTTCCTTGTAATTGCAGTGGTAGCTTTGATGCTCAGAGCTACTGTTCTGCAGAAATTAACGGGGAGATGTTTCGTCCCTCTAATCATGGTGATGTTCATAATTTGCTACAAAGTAATTCAGCTAATAGGATCTTAACTAGAACAAGCTCTGTCGTGAATGCATAGCATGAATGTGAGCGTGTGCTGGACTCACTGAACTATTTTCAGGTGATAAATCTGGTTGCCAGCTTCAGAGTAATGGAATTTAACATGATATTTTGCCAAAGTGGTTTGAAAAAGAACCGGAAACATTTAAATATTATGCTCATTGAAAAAGGACTCATTCAGCTCATTCTTTCAAACCTCAAGCTGTAGAGTTACTGTGTGTCTGGACAAATGTGTGGTAGGCCAGCTGTGTCCACACACATATTTATGGACATATACTCAACACACTGAGCCCCTCTAAAATCCCGTTCAAACAACCTCTTCAGCAGCAACAATGCAGAAATTCAAAATAACTCTTGAAATAACTGTGTCACTCACACTAGAAATTATTTTGTGCTCCTACATCCCCTAAAAGAAGATTTTTTTTCTTTTTAAACTGAAGGCAAGAGGCTGAAGTTCTTATTTCCATATATTGTTTTAAAAGTATTACAAGATATGAAATTTTATCAATAATCACATCTCACCTACTTCCCAAGAGAAGACTGTGACCCTCCCTTTACATCTACCTTTATGCACAATTCTATAACTTTTAAGTCTGACATCGAGTATCATTTAAGGGCTAGAAATACTATTGAAAAGAAGACTTCCAGTGGGAAGTCAAGAGAACTTCTCTTGCCCTCCAAGGACCACACATGATAACATTAATCACATGGAAATGAAATGCATGAGGTACTTAAGTCTGCTTCAGGCAAATAATAATACAACTACTAAAACCCATGGTAATGACATTTTCAAATATGTATTTCTTTAAGAGGAAAGTTCAGTAGATTTAAATTCTGGTGATCTATGGAGTGAAGGTGCATTTCATATGCCCTGTGGAATATCTGTGTCAATCACAGTTTTGTGACTGTCTGTCGCAATCTGCGTTCCTCTGTGATCTTCTTCATATGCTTTCATCTAATTCTGGAAGAGTACAAGCCAGTCCCTTCAGAAAGCAACAAACTACAAGGACCATATGTTTCCAGTGTATATAATGTACATAAACAAACATGCTAAGTGTTGGCTGGCCCTAGCTTTGGTGCCTACATTGAATCCCAGCCAAAAGCCTACCGCCAATGAGAGGCATCATTTGCACACTTACAGAAGTTGCCACTTTGTACGTTCTTTTCTCTTTTATTGAAGCAGAATGAATGACAAGCAGGACTGCCAGAGAACAATAGCTTTTGATTTCTTGTCACACAAAAGTCCTCCAGTGCAGAAGTCTGGCACTGACAGGAACACTGAATATGTTTAGTATTTGAACTCTTTTTCGCTCTCTTCTTAGAATATAAAACAAAATAGAATTTCTTCCCTGATAAGAGGAAATGTGAGTTGCAGCGCATAGGCTCTGGAAGGCTCATATGTTTTCTGTCATTAGTTTCACCTCCCCGCAGTGAAGTATGGAATAGGTTTTTATAAAGATTAGAATGTAAGTGGGTGAACACCTGTATGGCCAAGCTTATTATTGACAGCTTTCATTTCTGCTCCAGTGGTGCATAAAAATATGTGGCATCAAAACACTAGTCCAACTTAGCTGACAGGCAACAGCTACATGCCTTTTCAAAGTTGATGTTCAGAAAAGAATCTCACATTAAATGAAAAGCTCATACCTGCTCAACTTCTGTTCAATTAAATGACTGCTTTCACCACAAATTTTCCTTCAAAATTCCTGTCATTTAGAATTTCCATGCATTTTTCCAGCTCTGTAAGTTTATACATCTTGGTGCTATGTCAAGGATCAAATTCCAACTTCACTGCCAGAAAGAAGTCCAGATTTCCAAATGCAGACAGCAAATTCTGAGCCACAGGTTTCCCTTCCAGTGTTCAGACCACCTCTGTGGTTGCTTCTACCTTTCCCCTCATGGATGTTTCTACTGTTGCAGAAGCTAAACCTTTAGCAGGATGCAGTAGGCATCAGTGAGGCCTCATTATATTTTCCTCACTTGGCAGTTTTTATGCCACTGCCTTCACCATACTAACTGCACACCTTCTACATAAAAATCAGTATTAAGGTACTTGACCGACCTCAGAATATTGTCAGCACTTCTTATAAAGATGATAATTTAGGACAGGGTGTAACTCTGTTGCTTGCATGTAAATACACCTCTGATTTATGTCCTCTACTGCATTATTTGCACATCATAATCACCAATCTCTGCAGAAACATGCCAAGTTTGTATCATGCCAACCACACACAACAGCTTCATAGGAACTTGTGCACTGTGTGATAGTCCAGACATCCATGAGCATTTTCCAAAATCAGGCAATCTGGCTTCAATATCTTTCCAAAACTGTACAGCTCTAGAATCTGTATGCATACAAGGCAATTTTCATAGGGGGAACTATGTAATAAAAAAAGGATAAATTTCATTTCTGGTCATACTCTGACAACATTCAAAAAATCCAAACCTAAACAAAACAAATCAATCAAATTGTAAAATGTTTTTTTGGAAGAATTGCTAATAGTCTTGCTTAGACCTTTTAGTTATAGCAACACTTTTTTTTGGTCAGTGATCTAATCAGAAAATTCATTGACACTTGAGAATTTGAAGATGTATAGGATTTTTTTTAACTTTAGAACTTTTATGGCCCTTATTTCTCTGTTTTTTTAACAGCCAATGTTAAATTAATTAACCACTGAACTAATAATGCAAGAACGTAGTTCAACAGCAACAACTATTTTGATTACTGCTACTTGGAGACAGAAGGTAACATAATGAATAGTAATCCACCCCTCACATGAGTCTTGAGAGACAGACCTCTCCTCTCCTCAGAGATAGTCACTAATTTGAATCACATGCAGAGATGGGATTTTAGTGTCACTATTTAAAATCTCATTCCAACCATCACCAACAAAACCATCCCTACCTTTTAGCTACAACTTGTCTGATGTACAAGAAAACTGAACTTGATAATTTTGTTTCCTTGTAATGGAGTGTGCACATTTTAAAAAGTAGGGAATCCTTCAATCAATTCCAGTAATGTCACTCTAAGTCCATAAGGAAAGATAACATGCAGAGATGTACCGAAGGCGGTGTCCCTTCCTGGTAGAAGATGTACCATGCACCTGTTTTGGGAATTCATTAAGGAGCACTGTTCCTATGGCAGGATGGCAGATGTCTAAATGCAAACACAAAACAAGACATCTGTCCTGACCCATTCACCTCATAAAAGGTGAAAAAGAACATCATTTTATATTCTGGTCTTATTCAATAAATCACAGAGAAAGAATGCTTGTTACTGTTTTGGAAGAAAAGATTATACAAGGAGTGATTCTGGATCCAACAGGAGAAAAAGAAACCTGGCAAAGCTTTCCATTTCCATACAGAGCCTTGGGAGATTTGCCCTTCAGTTTCCAAACAGAAGCCTAAATGGTGTTTTTACACTTTTCTTCCATTACTATCCTTGCCTCACTGATGTGAATAATGGCAATGAATTAAGTATCCTCAGTGTGACACAAGGGAATTTCAAAATATGACTGCTGGAATATCTTGGTATTCACTTGTGTTTACATAATTTTTTAAAAGAAAGATTTGTGTCTGTGCTTAAAAAAAGAAAAAAAAAAAAGAGAGAAGGATGATTCCCAGTGGAGTTTTGAAGTGTGCCTATTAAGCTGATTTAGTAGCTAACAATTTTGAAAAAGATTGTCATTTAAATGCTCTAAAATAGTTTCTACTCTCACAGACTATCAGTATCAAGGGAATCTTTATTACGTTTCTGCCTCCAGATGTAGCTCATCCCAGCTGCTGAAAATGTGGATGATTAGATGTGAATAAACCAGTATTTCCACTTACACAAATATGATATCTGAAATTATTGGGTTGACCCCAATAGCACACATAAGCATGCTTATTTTATTTGTGGGGTTTTTTGTTTGTTTAGAAGTTTTTTATGATCTATGGGGCTTCAGATCCTCTGTAAGTAAAAAATTGAAAATGTTAAATGCTGCCAGGTTTCACACAGCATATGTAATTAACTCTCCCTTAATCATTTCATGCTAACTCTGCTTGCCTTGCACACACACAGACACCACCTGCATGGCTGCACATGTGCACCCACACAATCATGGGCTAGGAGAGTGGACAATCCCGTTTGCTTTGGAGACAGCTTCCCATCAAGCTAGCATATGGTGATAGCACACTGAGTGACAACTGCATGATTGCTTTCTGGGACAAACTCAAGCCTGCAGCCTTGAGAATAGCAAAGTAAGAGGTTTTTAGGAAGGTAATGTTACTGTCTTTGGGAAGACAGCTGCCCAATGCAAGAGCATCTCCCAGAAGACTGGAATTGGCAATAGCTTGTTGGTCATTCCTGACTGAAGAGTACAGCACACTGCAAAACAGATGACTGAATGGGAAATAAGGAGGGGGGAAATTGAGAGGGGAGGGAAGGAAAAAAAATCCTTGTATCTTTCTTCTGCTGGATGTGCAAGTATATCATGTGATTGCCATGGGACCAAATTAGCACCTCATCCTGCCTCATATTGCTGTCTGGAGTGCTACTCTCCATCACATCTCTTTCTCTCCTCTTCTAAAAATCATTACCACCAGTTTCGTTTTTCTCAGATTGCTGGAGTTCTGCACGAGTCTGACTTGGAATTGCCTTAGGTCTCTCACCTGGGACACTAAACCTGGGGTAATGACTGAATAGGACAAAAATGCTTCATGTGCTAGTTTTTCTCTAAGCCTGCTTGTCCCTCTATCTCTGACCCTAGCAAATTTTGCAGTCAGTTCCACTTACTAACCACATGACAATTTTCACTTAAAAAACAGAGGTTTGAAAGCACCTTTTCTGTCTCACAAACTTTGCTGCTTTTCTGTTCCTTTCCTGTCACTTCCCTTACATTTTCTTTGCCACATTTTCCCTGTCTACTGGAACTCCTTCCTCTTCTTCCATTTTGTGATTCCCCATGAGCCTTTCCATCCCTCAATTCTCCTGATGAACTTTTATTTTCATTTAATTTTTGAAATAAAGATAATAAAGATGAACATTGCTTAGTTAAAGCCCAGATGATAATGGGTTCCATTCTCAATGGAAACACAGAAGGCAGTCATCTTAATATACTCAGTTCTGATTCTCAGGTCTCTTTTAATGCTATGTAGACAAATCAAATACAGAAGGCCCATAATAATATGGGCCTTCATGGGTGGCATCACAGGAGGACATGCTTGGAAAGTACAGGATTTTCTTCTTGCAGGAGTAAAGATTTTTTTTTATGCTAGGTTTCTTTTCTTCATGTAGCAGTTCACTACTTAAACAAAAAAAAAAAAAAAAGTGTTAGCATAAATTAAATCACATTCTGAAGACAAACTGCCTTCTGTTAATGCCGTATTCCAAACTGCATATTTCTTCTTGCAACAATGCTTTATTTCAATAGCTCTATTTTGAAAACAATATATCAGAGTGGGGCAGTGACCCAAAACTCTCAAAAAAAAGCATCTATGGGGAAAAATAGGAAATAGATGCTTGAATGTAGACTGAACCAAACAATCCCACTTGGTATAATAAATACCAGTAAATATATCTTAAGTGAATTACATAAATCTCCAAGACAGATGGGACATTATATATAGGCAATTGTCTTCCATGTAATCTATATATAATCCTATTTTAAATAGCTTCATTTTTAGAAGAATGCTAAATATATTATAATAACTAGAGAAAAGAGACAGATGGGAGGGCAAGATTGAGATTTGGCCTTCAGACAGTTGCTTTCATTTCACAGAGTTATAAATGTTAATTTATTTTGATTTCTAAAATGCTTATTTGGTAAGGTTGGTATCATAAAAATATGATGTCAATTACTTATTAAAAGCTCTCTCCCCTCTCATTCACACAGAACTCCTTCAGCATCCTACTGGCATTTCTTCCACCTCCACAAATCCCCTGAATATTTGTATTTAAGGCCATTATTTTGTCAATGCAACTACATACATCAGTGGCAAGTATACACAAGCTCCTGAAAGGCTTCAATGCTCAGTATGAGCCTTCATCATTTTGGTAGGTGACCTTTGTTTCTGATGGAGGAAAATTCCAAGCACTGCAGACCTGTTTTTGTTTCAACAATAGTTCGAAGAGCATAATGACAAAAGAATATAGCTATGAAGAGTTTATCAGTGCAAGATTTTTTCTTATATGCTTTACTTTCTGCCTAAGGTGAAAGAGCTACAGTTATCATTAGTTTAGCTGATGGAGCTAATATCAGATATATACAGAGCAAATGGTTTAATCATTAGAACAGATGCTTCTGAGCTTACAGCCATGGATTTAAACCCCAACTGGGAATTCACTATTAGCCCTATCATTAGCATAAATTGATTGCTGTGATTGGCTAATCACTTAATTAGGAAGGAGATCCTTAATAGACAACCACTTTGGAACAGTTTCTATAAATACAGGATTTCCTAGGTACATTCTGTTTAGACTTTAGACTCTATTTTTTACTTGTCACTTATGCTGTTTTCGAAAATCATATCATGAATATACTACAGATCATGTTGACTATCTTCTAATTTTAGAGGCTTGTAAAATGAGGAAAATAGATAAAGGATGACTTTTTCTCAGCTTTCTGCGATGATTTCCTCAAACTTTCCAATGTTCTTTCTCAGCACAATGAGGAGTTCATTATAATGTAAAGTTTCGCTGTCAGATCATTCATTGCCCTTAAAGTCACAACCTAATCCTGACCTTGAATCACACAAGAGTAGTTCCTGAGTGCAAAATAAAAGACCATGTGCTGCCTCATGGAGCAATGAAGCTCCATCTACATTCCTTACAAAGATTGCCCTAACAGTGATATGAAAGGAGGATCTGAATCTTCTGGTTAAAGATAATAGATTATATAATGTGTTATGCTGAAAAGGTATGAATAAGATATAAGGAAATTGTTTCAAAGGCCAGACCAGCAATTCTCCAAAAAAATCCCAAGGGCTCTGCTGCTTTCCCTCTCTGATGAGTCAGATTAACTGCCTCACTCAGTGGCATCACAAAGTAACCAGTTTAAAACAGCACTTCAAGAGCTTTTTAAAAGTAAGAATTAAGTGAGTCTATCTGGTTTAATTTCATTTAATGTAGGCGAGCCTCTGAACTGCATTCCTTTGCTCTAACATTGAGCTTGAAGCCTTGCTGGCTGATTAATGCCAAGCTGTTTGAAGTATACTCTTTCCTTATCTAGCACTGTGCAGGCCTCACTACAGCCTGGGGAGACCAGCTGCTAAGTCAGAGCTCAGGGAGATTTTTGTCTGCTCTTCACAGAGGGGGATGGAGGCCAGATAAGCCTTACACTATAAAACAGAAAACAAAATGAAAACCTGTTGCCAATCCTGAAAAACTTGTTTATATGGAAACAAGGGGGAGTACTGTAACACTGACTCACCCTTGTGTATGATTTTCACTATGTTCATAATTAACATCCTCTCAATTAAAAACAATCAGGTACCAACACCAAAAACATTATATTTGTCTGCAGATGTCCTTTTTAATTCTATTTGAAATTCTGATAGTGTAAATATGTATAATAATAGTAATAATCATTACAGAAAGACCGGGAAGTATTTGATTAGACTTCAAAAGGGCAGTTAGGAACCCACAGACTGTGGGTCATAACTTCACACTGTGTTCACAGTGAACTTCACTCTGTTTCTCCGATCTTTTGAAATCTACAGGTATTACATATTCCAAATAAATAAAATTTAAAATATCTTCACAATACATATGCATTTGAAAATTGATGATTATTTCTGCTGCCACTCACTGCTTACTGGAAGCACACCCTGGAGGTGTCTGGCATTTCTTTGCTGCTAGAAAGTTGTGTAAATCTCTGGCTTTGATAGCATTAAATGATACTTCATTCTAATAAGATATTCAAAGCTGTTTAGTGTTGGAGCCAAAGAAATAAAAAAAAAATATAAGCAGTTCTTGTCTTAACTTACTGTGATGCTTTCAGCAGTCATCAACTGAGAACAGCTCCCTCATCAATATCATCTACAGAGATCAAGATATGAAAACATTAAAAATGAAGGTATCTCCCTGTGGCTTTCAGACGCATTTAAAAGAAGGGTGTGAACAGGTAAAAGTATTTTGAAGCAAAACATTCTAACAAGAGTTTGAATGAAGAGCTGAAACATATTTGTCTTTAAGTGCTGTGATATTTGAAAATATTGTGAAACATTTAGGGGCATAAGCCAAAAAAAAAAAAAAAAAAAAAATGAAAGGAAAACCAACAACCAACTATTAGATCTCTTTGGAAGAATGCACCATTAAGAAAGTTTCCATCTCAGAAATACTAATGACAAACAAAAGAAAATAACTTCTGCACTTCCTTGATAGCAAACCTCAATAAAACAATATACTGTTTTTCTGAGCAGATGACCATTATGTGAACTTATTTGTATTAGGGCCAAAAAAAACCCTCTGAATACACACAAGAGTTTGCATGAAAAGAAATTATTTTCTTAGATGGGCCGATAGGGTTAGAAAAAAAGATGAGGTGGGAAGGGAAGAAGTTGCAGACCCAAAAAACAGACCAGCTCCAATACACTGAAAAACTTCTGGCAAGATATTCTCTAAGCTGGATCCTTTTCCTTCCTCCTTTCTTACTTCTTCTCCCCAAATATTTTTCCTAGTTTTATACAAAATAGTGTCCCTCATTACAAACTGTCTTTAGAAAGTCTTTCATGCAGAGCACCACCTGATCACCACAGGTCACAGAATTAACCACTTCAAAGAAAAAATCTGCTCTAAAGCCCATGCGTATTAAGAGGGTTGAGTCCCTCATGTAAGTATTTTTGTATTAAAAGAAATCTGATAGAAAAAGCATATAATATTATCACAAAATATTGTAAGAAGAAAACCATTTTAAACATCAGTAATACTGGTCATTCAGTGTAAATTTGAAAGTATATTGAATGAAATCTTATGAAAATTCCTCTTCAAAATCTTTATATGGTTTGCATTTCTTTTTACGTTTTCCTACTGCTTTAGTGTTCATTAAGTAATTTCAATTTTCAATTATAAGACTGCCCTCCTGCTCTCCTACTATTCTTTCTTCTTCTCCCCCAAAGAATACATACTTCATTGTTTACTGTACTTTTAAGACAATATAAATTACTGGAGTGTCCTCATTCATACTCACTACTAGCCTTCAAAAATGAAATTTGTCAGCATAAACAGGATTATAATGATAAAAATAAAAAACACAAATCCCACCACAGCAACTTACTACAAAGTAGATATGAAACAATGCTTAAAAGGCTCATGAAACATTACCTGCTAAATGTGAGCACTGTTGGTGAGACCAATGTAATCTCACCAGCTTTATTCCCACTCAGGTGGGCTAGATTTGGCTGGGATAGAGTTAATCATATTCACAGGAAGTATGGGGCCATGCTTTGGATTGATAATACAGGGATGCTTTTGGTATTACTAAACAGCGCTTGCACAAAACCAAGGCCTTTTCTACTTCTTGTACCAGCCCACCTGCAGGTCGTCTGGGGGTGCACAAGGAAAATGCAGTGGGATGGAATGGCAAGGAATAGTCTGAGCTGGAAGGAACACACAAGAATCATCAAAGTTCAATTCTTGCCCTGGCACAGGACAGGCACAAGAAGTTGGGAGGGGACACAGAGAGAACAGCTGCCCCCAAGTGACCAGAAGAATATTCCATACCACATGGATTCATGTTCAGCGTGTAAGAGCTGGGTGAAGAGGAAGGAAGAGGGGTGATGACATTTGCCCCCCCAAATAACCATTAGCGTGATGGAGCCCTGCTTTACAGGAGATGGCTGAGTGCCTGCCTGCTGATGGGGGGACGAATTCTATGCCTGCTTGCACAGCTTTTGCTTTGCCTATTGAATGATCTTTCAGATGTATTTTCAACAGTATAAATCACAATGGCAATCTGCACTTGAAACCTAATAGAAATGTTCACTGTCTTTGACTGACCTTCATCAAAGACAGTATCCTAAATATAAGTTTTCTTTTGTAGTCTTAAAAGAAAATAAATTTCTTTTTATTCATCTTGAGCTCTTGATATCTTGATATCATTAATTCAGGGTTAAACATCTGGATATTAACAGCAATGTCATTAATTTTCAATATTAGTTGAAATGTGCAATGAACATAGTCAATCACACTGTGTGTTTGAAGAACTGTCTTTCAGCCTGAAATGCAAAGTGTAGTTTTTTTAAAGCAGGGCAAAGTTTGGAGAGAGTTATTAGACTGATAGAGCTAGGGACCAACTCTTTCTAAACATTTAATAGCACTGGAAACCAGCAATTAGATGTGTTTTGTGCGAAGTCCATAGCAGATGTTTTTAACACAAGCATCTCTTCCTCACATTGCAGTTTGAATGCTGCATTTGTACTGACATGCTTTCATGTTCCTACAGATTGTGTCCTGCTTACTTTTACAGGGTGGTGATTAGAGCATTAGGTGGTACCTTTCCTACCTATTACAATTCTAATAAGAAACATGTCTCTGCTGTGGAACTGGTTTGTTAAAACAAGAGGCAGTATTGTTTGGATTTTCAAGTTAAGAACTGCCAACTACATGGCTTCGTGTAAGTAACAATCTCTGCTTTTCCAGAATCCTAATCTGTACAGAACAAAAACCACCTCTGTGAAGTAAATATAGATTCTTACAAAGATATCCCTTTCCAATTAAAAAAGAAAAAAAAAATCAAAAAATGAAACCAAGCTCACAACAACAAAAAAAAAAAAAACCAAGGACATTTCTAAATTATATAATTGTTAGTGGAGACAATTATTATATAAAACAAAACAAATCATACTTTTTAAGCAGAGAGGAAATGAGCACAGAAGCAAAACACAGATTTGAGACTGAGATAGACCTCACGTTGAGATCAAAGTGACAGAAGCAAAGTTCAAAAGCACTGCTTTATCTTTCTGTAACTGAGGAGTTCAATAATGCACATTTTCAGCGGAGTGCACTTGGTTACCTATACTGATCATGAAAAACTGCTTCTGAAATTTCTCTGGAAATAAAGGCAGATTTCATTAGGTTGATTTGTCCACTGACTTATGATATCAGAATTCACAGCACTACTTCTGGTACTGGAAACAGGGTAAAAAACAGGGTAAAAAACAAATACAGGTTTGAGGCTGAATTCAAGAGGAGACAGGTGCTGGTTGCTGGCTACTACATCTTCTGCTCTCAGGCTAGTCCATGTGGTGAAACCTCCATTCCCTGTAAGACACCTAGATTTCATATATCTGGCCTACACATGCTGAGCAGACAATTGCCTGGCCAATAACAAACACTAGGGACTGAGGATTGTGTTCTATTCCTGTCCTTATAATGCTTAAGAATCTCTAAAAATGCTTAAATACCAGGCTGTGAGGAGACATGCCCTCATATTGTCCTGTGCCTCCCAAAATGCTTATACTCCTGCATCTCCTTAAAAATCTAAGGAAAGAAAACAACATAAAAAGCTTTGGGAACAATCTACCTGCAGCAATGATGATGCTACTCTGCTTTTTGTTTTTTTTTTTTTTCCATCCCACTAGTCTACCTTTTTATATTGTTTACATTGAAGTTGCTCCACTCTACAAAAAAGAACTTGAGATTCAGTGTGCCAGAAACAGAAGGAAACTTAGCAGGACTGTGAAACACTCTGATCACAGCACTCAGTAAGCACCAGGCTTTCTCAATGACCTGCTTCTGTATTTCATCAAATTACCATGTATTGAGACCTTCAAGAGATCAGAGATCTGTAGCAGATGAGAGTCTTCAAGTGGTGCTTTCCTGGATGATCCAGGCAAAAGTGGTATGGAGGAGTCCTGGAATCACAGAGATCACTGATATCCACTCACAGGATTCTAAACACAAATCTAATATATTTCTGAGTTCCCAGCTATTTTTCTATGAAAGGTATTTCTCAGCTATTTGTACTAAATATAGAACAGCTTCCTCTTCAAAACTGGAACTTGCCCTCTTTGGTGGTCTGCAGCCCTTTCATAGTTTGTTTAGGAAAAAGACACTCCAAGATTCAAAACATTGTTATCCATCTACATTCTGTGACATGAATGGTACACATGAAAACCTTCTCCTATTCACCAGCCCCACCCTTGGTTTTTTCCCCATTACCTACAAGACTCTCTGAGTCAGATTAAGGAAAACAAACCAAGAGACAGACAAACAAACCACATGAAAATACCCCAGGTCTTTTTCTGAAGCATGACCACTTTCCACTTGTTTGTTAAGCCTGCTCCAGTAATTTTCCACTCCATTCTCTTGATTTGAAGGCTAGCCACTGTGATTGTCTGATCCGCATACATAACCTCTGTTGTCTCTTGCTATGCATTGGCTTTAGGAAAAAGCTGCAAACCTTGAGAATGGAAGAGTCTTAAATAACTTTATGATATGACTAGCAGCTACCAAAAATGAAAGATTTGCTATTCTAATTTGTAACATACATTGTAACATTAATTTTATAATCTCTATTTCTTCTTACTATGGTCTTGTTGAAAATTTCAAAGGACAGCAAGGTCTGATGCACTTCATCCACCACAGTTGTGCATTCCTCTTCCATATGCCAGACATTAGTTCCATTTCACTTCTAGCCAGGATGGGGCAATGCAAACTAATCTATGTCATCATGTGATGTGCTTCAAAATGACAGCTCTCATCAATGAGGAGCTGAACAAAACAGCAACCACACAGAAGTTGACCAAAAGTGCAACCACAAATACAGGAGTGAAGGAGAGGGCACCTAAAGCCAGTGGATTTCTCTGAATTTTGGCACAGTGCCCACTGATAGCAAAACAGCCACCAACAGGTGATAAAAACAGCTGACAATGTCTGTTAAACTCAGCCTCCCCAGGCATCAGTCACTGAAAGCCATGGTGATTTACAAGAGCCTCTGGTGGGAATTTTTAAACAAAAGACCCAAGCAGCTTGCAATGTTCTCATTATCTACAAAACAAAATGTGTTAATAAGTATGCCAAAAAGCTCCCTGTAACTGAACTATGTCTGCTGCATACCTTTCTTTTCATCACTGAAAGTTGGAAAAATATTATCTTTAACAGGCGAGAAAGCTGGGCTGGACAAAAGGGGAAGCTTAATACATAAGCACTTCAACCACATTCATTTTAATTCTCTCTTGATTTCTTAAAAAAAAATATTTTGTGAAATATTCATGTTTCATGTTATCATACATGGAGCAATAAATGAGCTGTATAATACACTAAAAGATAAACATGACTTATAAGTTGTTATTATGAACATAGAGTCAAAAGTTGCTTTTAACTCAAGTCCTACTGAAATGTTGAAGCAAAAATATTGCACGTGAAAACAAATTAGTATGACCTGTATGTGCATTGCCAACCAAAAAAAACAAAGTCTTATAGGAAGAGATGACTCATAATGAAGACAATTATGGACAAGCACAATATACACCTCAATTACTTTTAGGCTTGACTCAAAGACTATTCATGTCAATGGTAAATCTGGCTGATTTTGAGGAGCCTGATATGAATAGGTTACATTCAATGTCAGCATTTTAACCTCTTTACTTCTCTTCAAAGCAAGTTGTCAAAATTTAATATATGAAGGTTACTCGTGTCTATTACAAGTATTAAAAGTAACAGCATTAAAAAGAAATATATACACTACAATTTGTCCATAATCTGAGTACAAAATGTGGGTTGCAGATCTGTTTAGTAATTACCTCAATGATTTTTATGTGATGTGGTAGATAAACCAGATAAAAACAGTGAACTTTCTCTCTATTTCCAAACATGTGAAAATGACTGGCTGGACATAAGCTCCCCACAAAACCATTAAAAGTTGAAAGGTGTGCCATTTGTCAGTGGAAAGGTCATTTCACTAACATTTGGAACCATGTCTCATGATCTGACATATGACTTAACATCAAAATGACTTAAGCATGTTAGTGTAGCAATTCTTTTCATACAGACTAGTATAAAGATTAATGAAGCAGGTTCAGCTGATACCACCTACCCCTACCCATCAGATAAAGAGACTGGAAAAATAAAAAGGCAAAAGATTTTCTAGAAAATCTTCTCTAGTTAGGAAATTTCTAAATTCTAGAAAAGTTTCCCATTCTCCTGTCCCCCTCTGTCTCTCCCTCTAAGGAGATAAAAGACTCAAAGACTGCTGTGGAGCTGAGAAGGAAAGGGAGTAAGACTGTATAACGCCACACACCTTGCTTTCTATCCTCACAGATCACCAATGCCAGCTTCCTGGATTAAAGAGGTGGATGTTTTAACTGATCTGCAGTGTAGCTTACACAGCTCAGAAACAGAGAATTGTTTAGGTTTGAAAAGACCTTTAAGATCATCAAGTTCTACTTGATCCAGGACTGCGAAGTCCACCACTGAACTGTGTTCCCAGGTTCCATATCTACATGTCTTTTAAATATTCAAGGGATGGTGACTCAACCAGTTCCCTGAGCAGCCTGTTTCACTGCTTGGCAACTCTTCAAGTGAAGAAATTTCTTCTATTATCCATTCTAAACCTTTTGTGACACAACTTGAGGCATTAACATTTAGTTAGTTAGAAAGCAACAACATAATTGTGTGTATCTAAGATAAGCATTAAGTTTTCATTTTCTACACTTCTCAAACTCTGCAGGAAATTCTTAGGCTCAATGATCAGGTTCTTGGGGGACTGAAAACCCAGAGCCATTCTGGTTGATAAAAGCCTGAAAACTCCAGCCTTATATGGCTCTTTGTGCTGCTTGAACATTCCCTTTCCCTGTTGGGATTTTTTCTTCATTCTCATTTCACATGTATACATCACAAAAAAAATAGAATAAGAGCATATCATTAGTTTTGGCATCACTGGAAAGAGTTTTATAAGGGCTGCATGTCTTGCAGAAAGCAGCCAAAAACCACAGGGAAGCTTACTAGAGAAATTAACTCATGTTAGATAATTAGTTAACATCAACTAATCAATTAATATTTCCTCTTGTCCTGTTGCTCGCTTATTGGAAGAAGAGACTGACCTGAACCTCACCACAACCTCCTTTCAGGTGGTTGTAGAGAATGATAAGGTCTCTCCTGAGCCTCCTTTTCTCCAGTCTGAACAGCTCCAGCTCCCTCAGCCACTCCTTACAGGATTTGTTCTCCAGATCCTACACCAGCTCCACTGCTTTTATTTGGACATTCTCCAGCATCTCAGTGTCTTTTTTGTCTTTCCTCTTGTATTATGTTTCCATGATGGCAACTATATCACAGATTTCCTGGTGCACTATGGCTTCCAGCTCACCCTGTTTGTTGCCCATGCTGCACTCATTGGTGCAGACGTACTTCATCTGGGCTGTTGATTCCACCACCTTTTCTGAGGGAAAAAGCCCTAATCCCAATGTGACCATTCTCAGGTACTTCTGTCATTTCTAACACATCAGTAACCCTGGTGTCTCTGCTGCTACAGGCATGTCTCTATCTCCAGCTACACAGCAGATGGATCTTGCTAGCACACCATCTTTCAAACTTTGGCATGCAGCCCGCAGTTGCTCTCTAGTGAGCCTGGTTTTATCCCTTTTCCCCTTCAAATCCAGTTTAAAGTTCTCTTGGTCAGTCCTTGTTGTGCAAAGATCCTTTTCCCCACTTTGAGACAGGTATACCCCATCTAAAACCAAGAATTCTGCTAGAGACTCTGGTCTTGGAGCCAGCTATTGATCTGCGGGCAGCTACCATCTGCCTACTACCTTGCAAACATTTAAACCTGTCTCAAAGCACTCTGAACCAGGAGTTTTATGAAAATACCAATGGATAGGTCCCTAGGAAGACATAGTCTTAAAAGCAGAACAGTAAAAATTGGAACAGAAGAGATGAAGTGCTAAGGCAGAAGGGATATCATGGAGGCTGTGTGAAGACAGTGAACCTGGTAAGAAAAACAAATATATTGAAGGGCCATTAACACTGGTGTGTTAAGACTGGTGTGCAGCTACTCCAATTAACACAGAATTGGAGTAGCTCCACACCAGTCTGACCCCAGGAATGTCATTCTTTATGAAGTCACAGCTATGTTAGTGCTTAGTCACCACAAGCACTGGGCCCATTCAGTCCTTTGTACAGACATTGCTCCCTAGCAAATGCAACAGCTTGGGATTCCCAAAGATCCTTTGGGGTCATTTTATGTTGGCCATTCCATTTTTTGTAACAATTCCTGATAGCAGAATAGAAAGCTGATGCTACTTGACTCCCCCCTACTTGGGTTAATGACTTTTGGAAGTCTCCTAATGGGATTTAATTGCTGCTATGTTTTACAATAGCCATTCCGTATGCTTTTACTGATAATTGCCTAAGAGCCAATGAAAGTTAATGAGCAATAATAATCCCAGTTGTTTGCTTTAGTTTTCTTCTGAAACCCTGCCTTTCTCTAATGATTAATACTGTTGATTTCTTCTAGACATCACTTATTCAAATCCAAAAATAACCTGAATATAAGCTGACAGCTTGTCCTTCAGGTAGTGTGGAGGATTTATTCTGTGGGCCATGCTTTCTAGAACATTGCCTCATTCACCCACCTACATATCTGTTCTGGGCAAGGCAGAAGCACTCTCTCAGGAAAGTAAACTGTGATTATGCCAGTTTGTAACTACTGGTTTGTGGGTGTTACTTGCATGAAGCGCTTCCCCTGCCTGTTGGTAGAAAGCTATTTGGCCAACTTTGCTAAGGTTTTGATTCACTGCAATAAGGATATATTTTATTTAACAAGAAGCCACAGTCCACAAACACTTTATCACACTAACACACAGGATAAAACCAAAATGGTTACACTGAAAAAAAGAATAGTCTTACTTGATGGAAGTGAAGGAAAATTCATTCTCAGTGAGCTGCTGAATAAAAATTTGGTGTATAATTCTCATTCCTTATTTCATAATAATCATCAAAACCACCCTGTCAGCAGCATAAGATCTCTGTGACTTTCCGAGAAGCTTATTCTCTCAAATCACGTGGACTGGCACATGCTATTTAGACATGCAAACATGCCTAAGATCTGGTCTCTACACACATAAAGTAACAAAAAATTAATTACATAAATATATATGTAACTAGGATTTTAAAGAAGACATCACAGGCTGGCTGGTAGTAACCTCAGTTGAAAGTAAAATGGTTAAAAATTCAAGTTTACAAGGAAAGGTGGGCACATGTGTGTACACAAATTATACATATATTCTCTATGTTCATATATTCTCTATGTTCATACATATATTCTCTATGTTCATTTAATTTTAATTTAATTTAATTTTTTTTAATTCCTTTTAAATGAATTGTACATATTGAAAAATCATGGCATCCTTCTTGTTCATGGCCAGAACCCCTAAAAATTTCAGAAATATACCCAGACAGGCTCAAAACACCAATGAACTATTATGATCTGTCCATTTCCTAGGCACTTCTACTTACAGTACATAAAATAACCCAGGCGTAGAAGTATATTCCACACTAGTAAAATTTTCTATCTGAGCAGAGAGGTGCTGGCTGATGCCATTGTAAGATCACTCTCAGTAATCTTTGAAAGATCTCGGCAACTGGGAGAGCTGCTTGAGGACTACAGGATGTCCAGTGATGGAACCAGAGGCAATGGGCACATGATGAAACACAGAATGTTCTCTATGAACACCAGGGAACACTTATTCACTGTGAGGATGACCGAGCAGTGGAATAGGTTGCCTAGAAAGGTGATGGGGTCTCCATCTGGTCATGGTCATGTGTAATTGTCTCTAAATAGCCCTGCTTGAGCAGAGGGCTGGACCAGATGACTTTCAGAGATCCCTTCCAACCTTAACTATTCTGTGCTTCTGTAACAGGATAACCTCTAATCTCACTTTTTCCCCAAGCTGCAGAAAATTAGCCAGCTGTACACAAGGCAAGCACAAGCAGTACTGCTTTCTTAACCAGATGAATCCTCTTAGGAGACCATATCCTTATTTTTTTTCCACGTTTTCTCCTTCCTGTTATTTTTATTCTCCCATAAAATCATAAGGAAAACATGATTCATGCAACAACAGATGGTGACAGAAACCCTCTACCTACATTGGAATGTAGTTGATGTCAGTATTCATTCATCTCAGCATAACAGGCTACATTCAGTGCTTTGGCGGAGTAAGAAGGAGGATCCATTCCTTATAAAATTATTGATTTTATATAAGTCACAGCTACATACTCAATATATAAACCAATAGTAACTATAGCCCATGGACAAGATTTTCCAAAATTAATAGTGATTTTTCATGTTCATCTTGATAAAATTTAAATATGACTGGCTATTCACAACATTGGTATGGGGAGGAGAGGGATGTTTAAGATATATTTAAAGTGTTCCACATTGGAGAAAAAGAAAACATTAGGCATCACATTTACAATAAGCATTCAAAACAGCCAAATAGGCCACATTGATGTCATTTTAGAAATGCACAAAATCCAATTTTTCACATACCAGACACCATTTTACCTTGGATAATCCACTTTCTGCTTTCAGTAGATTTTGTTCCACAGAACATTCTGATTACTTCCACACTTAGTTCTTAATGGTATTTGCATTCAATAGCACCACTGTGACTTAATCAAGGAATGGGACTTTTCCCAAGAGGGCATTTTGGAAATGCTCATTAATGTGTGTTCCTTGCTCAAAACTCTTCAGTGCAACTACAGGTTTAACCACTGGAACTCAGAGTGAGCAACCAAAATTATGGGTCTTTGTTGATTCACCATTATACAGAGACCTTTGCCCTGTTAATGCTTAGCAACAACCTCCTAGAAACACAATTAGAGGCAACTTCCTAGCAATCAACTGTGTGCTTTCTCTCTTATAGAACTTTGACTTTGAAAGAACTCAGAGAAATCTAAAAGCATCTTTAATTCTGTACATTCTTATAACACTTTTATCTTAGTTTTAGCTGTGTCCATAAATACATTGAACAGTATGTAGAGCTAGTATTTGCAAAGTTATGAATCTGAAATATTACCTTAAAGATATAATGGGAGATTGGTCATTATATGTGACCTGATTACACTTCCACATATGCTTAATTTTACATACTTTTAAGTGTCCTTGTATACTTTTAAATGTCCTTTCAGGCTATCTGCCTGAAATACTCACATAACTATTTCTAAACAGACTCTGGGTTTGAGGTGTGACCTCACCAGTGCTGAGTATAGGGGGACAATCCCTCCCCTGGTCCTGCCTGACCACACTCTTTTGCATTTAGGCCAGGATGCCACTAGCCTTCTTGGCTACCTGGTCACACTCTGGCTCATGTTCAGCTGCGCTCAACCCGCACGCCCAGGTAATTTTCCACTGGGCAGCTTTCCAGCCACTCTCTCCCCAACTTGTAGTGATGCTTGGAGTTGTGACCTGAGGGCTGGATGCAGCACTTGACCCTGTTGAACCTCATACCATTGGCTTCAGTCCATCAATACAGCCTGTCCAGATTGCTCTGTAGAGTCTTCCTGCCCTTCAGAGATCAGCACTGTGCCTGCAAACTGACCAAGGGTGCACTCGGTCCCTTTGCCCAGAGTATTGATAAAGGTATTAAACAGAACTGGATCCCACCTGGACCTTGTAGACTTGTGCAAGCCGCAGTGGTATAGTCACTTATATTTTCTCCCTGCATGACTTCATGACATACTTGTAGTCCTCTGATGTTGCCTGTCTTTTCTTTCAAAGGGCATAAATTCTCCTTTTTTTCCTGTCCAGACAAAGCTCTCAGTTCAGCCAGGATGGTCTTTCTAGACAGCTCATTTTTTGGCTCATGTAGACAGCCTTCTCGGGTGCTTTTAGGATTTCTTTCTTAAAGCACATACTGTCTTCCTAGACTTCCTTTGTCCCTCAGGACTGGCTCTCAAGGAACTCTCTTAACCAGTCCCCTAAAGAGGCCAAAGTCATCCAAGGATGGATGACTCTGGACATCCAAGGCAGCAGTTCTGCTGACTTCCCTCCTTACTTCTCCAAGAATCAAAAACCCAATAATTTCATGGTTCCTGTGCCCAAGATGGCCTCTCACTGTCACATTACTGACCCATCCTCCCCTGCTCACAAACAGCAGGTCCAGCAGGACACCTTCCCTAGTGGGCTCCCTCACCAGCTGTGTCAGGAAGCTACTTTCCACAAACACTTAGATATTAGAAAGCTCTCCTTGTTATGAAGATTTTACAATCTTCTCAGGGAAGGCAAAGAGCATTAATGAAACAGAAAGAGAGGTGAATTTGCCCTCTGTCACACACTTCCTCTCTGTACAGTGCCCCATTTCCAATCATTGTTCCATAGAAATGGAAAGCACAGTGTTAGTTATTGTAAGATAACTTCATAATATATTTTGTTATCTATACTACATTTGACTGCTGAGTAGATTCTGAAAATCAATCCATGGAAGTGCATGGATGAGAAGCCCAGAGCAACTATAATATGAGTCACTGCTTTCTGCAATTACACTAAAATGGTAACTAATAGTAGATAATTCATTTTATTGCTGGAATAAGAACTGGTTTTCCCTGTGTGTATATATAGAGAACAAAATTAATCTTTGTATGTTTCATAAATATGTACTATATAAAGTAGCATGGAAATAACCTGTTTGGAGGTTTCAACTAAAATGATTTGTACAAAGAGATATGTAAGGCAAAGTATTTTAAACATCATGGCAAATATTTAACTACTTTGTCTTCATCAAAAAAATCACAACAGAAGTCAGTAAACAGACAAAGAGTTTCAATGGGAATTGTTAACTAAGCCAAACACTTTCTGCCTGAACATTATTTCATGTACAGAAATAGTTCCAGTTCACAGTAACAAATGTTGGAGAAAAATACTGATATTTACTCACTTTTTCTAAATTTGAATAGAGGTTAATACTGCTGTCATTGTCCATGCAGCTTATCAAAGGAGCTTTATTCTGCTCAGCAATGGAGTATGAGGGACAGACTTGGGCAACATTTAACTCCTGTCAGAAATTACTACCTACTCTGGAGATTAACCCAGATGATGAAAAGACGATCTTCTGCCTCCACACATCTGAATATCTGTCTGCACAGCCTCTCAAGATTAGACACATTACTGACAAACACCATAATAATTCATTTTCTGCCTTACCCTTTATTGCACTTTCACACCTGATGAAGTGTCTGTGGTTAGCAGAAGATTATTTCTATAGCAGCATCTAGGCAGAGCTGATGTACTTCATGAGCATTTGTAATTGTTCATCAGAACCACCAGAATGACTATAGGTCTTTGCAGCATAAAATCAGCAATTTTTGCTTACACCACAGGGCCATATACATTATTAATATAGTGAAAAAACAAATACTATTTTCATCATTAATAAAATCCAAGTTCATATAATAGACCAGTGAATTTCTAGCATTATTGTTTGTTCAGCCATCCCAGTAAGCCAGAATTAACATTAAACTGGATAGAAAACAACTACTAAAAACCGTATTTCTAAAATTTTCCAAATACTTTTATGTCTCTTCAAAAATTAAAACTTTAGTCAGCAATTAAAACTTATTATTCTTTAATTTCAGCCACATAGTAAACCTTGCTAAATATTTTTGGCATCTTAAAAGACCTTTACAGATATTAAACCAATTTGACATTACTGAATGATTTCTCTAGAGGCTTAGTATTTAGGTGTGTATTTTGACCACATGCAAGCATTTCTCCTCTCACATATATATTTTGCTATTGCTAATATAAGTTCAGCTTGACCTACCTATTGAAATGCAATGGAATCAGGCATTTGAGCTCTGAATCTCATTTCATGAACCTCAAGCAGAGGTTTCCTAATTTTAGGAACCAAAGTTTGAAGACACTCATTATACTTAATAAAAAATTCCACCTCTGTAGATCTGACTGGTTTGTTTGGGTTTTTTGTTTTATCACCACCAAGCAACAGGACATGTTTTCCAACAGACAGCACAATGTAGGTTTGTAGAAACAATAAAATCCTATGCCACGTTGCAATAACTTGTGGGAACACCATCCCTTAAAGAATGCACAAAGTCTGTTTCCTTTCAGGCTAAGTCAAAGCATTACAGACAGAACAGCCTATTTTTGCCCTGGGTTAAACAGATTTGGTGGGTTCACTGGAAAAAAAAAGTCCCTAAGCAAAGGAAAATCAAAATTTCTGCTTGATGATATTAAACTACATGGAATAGATGGCTATTTCTTCCCTTAATTCTGTGATGATGAAAAAAAAGTAGATACAAGAAGTCATGCATAGTCAGTAACTGAGTATCACAAAAGGCAAAATAATAAATTTTGTAAAGAATGCCCTGTCAGATGCTCAGTGGCAAAGAACACATTTAAAAATTTTAAGGGCGGTGTTTACCAAAAATAGCTTTACACTGTCTTCCTAATAAAGGCATGGAACTAGTTGAGATACTCAGATACACTTGAAATCTTCCATCTCATGTTTAATTTTTCCTAAATAAAAGATAAACTTCCAATTCTGATTGTCATAAACAAACAAACCAAGAAAAATACCATGATTGTCTTATTTGGTGCTGGAATGCAACCGCAAAAATTCACTAGGATTCTTTCAGAACTGCTCTATTTCAAGGGGTGCTAGGTCAGATAACAGATATTTTCATCAGAAATAAGAGTGCAAATATCTTCTTTTACATGGGTAACAAGGCCTTAATTTTATAAAGTTTTACCTACATGCAACAGTACCTGAATACCCTATGAACTACTTTTAGAAAATCTTTGTGAGAAAGAAAAATATAATTTTTCTGATTTTATTGTGAATCGAATTTAAATCATCTGAAAGTAAACACAATGCTCATTGCCACCTGCTTATCCTTTACTTGCTATATTTAACCTAAATGGCAGAGAAGCAGTGGGAAGTTGCAACAATACCATTCATGTCAAAAAAAGCACAATCTGAAACTACTACTATAAGTGTTCTTTTCATTCTCTAGCTTTTTTATCCTTTTAAATGCTGATATTTGTTATCCAGCTCTCCTATCCAAATGCACAGGGTGTGCTGAGGATCAATCATAAACTCTGAAGAAAAGTCCTGAAATGCTGTACAATCTAACTTTGAATCTAGAACTTGTCAATTTTCCTATTAAAAATATAAAGGAATAATGCTTTGGTTCTTAGAATAATATGGAACAGAACTCAAATCCTGAGGTATAATAAATAAAGAGGGTTCAAAACATCCATAGTGAGACTTCTCTCAATGTAGCAAAACACCTCATTACAGCACTGACAGATAATTCCAAAGCCACTCTTTGGAATACATAAAATATATTGTATTTGGGTATACAGTATATCAATACATGCAGTTATAAATTGCTCTTTTTCTCCTGTCAGTGCAAAATGATGAACATTTTGCAAAGTAGTAAGAGTGGATCAGCTTACACATTCAAATTAAATCAAAGAAACACCTTTTTAGAGAGTGTTTCCTACAAAGTGTTAAATCTGTGCTGTAGCTCTTCTGTCCTGATGCCACCCATTGACCGAGTTCTCCTTACAATGCTATCCAAACTCCATGTGCATAATGCCAGAAATTACTGAAAATGAGAACAAGCCTTCACAAAGAGACCACAGAAAGAGCTCAGCTTGTACCCGGGCTCACACGTGTGTAAATTTCAAGACACACACAAGTTGAGAGAGCATAACTTTAATAATTGACTTCTCATATTGCTGTGTCTGGTATAATGCCAGCAGTTGAGCTCCAAAATACATTTTTAAGTGACACTGAAGGAAAACAGCTCTTTAGTAACTGTCAAAGCTACTTCCACTAGGATTCCGTATTAAAGTCCTTCAGCTAGACAGTATTCTTCCACACATGAAAAACATTGAAATCTGGAATTTCAGAGCTTTTTTTTTAACTGAAGGTGATGAACTTTATTCTTGGTTTTTGTGAATGCTGAACACTCAGAACTAGGAAGTGAACTACAATTTGAATTTCAGTTTTAAACTAATCACAGTGTTCTCTAGAGGGAATATTCACTCTAAATATAAAAAATACATATCTCTGCATTCATTGGCTGAAAAAGATGTGAATAATTCAGTATATGGAACAGTTTTCCTCGTATATCTATTAAGATATGCATTAAACTGACGATAATGTTATGGCTCAGTTAATACCTAATTAATGTTCATTAACAGAGAAATTAAAAAAACTTTGGTACATGCAGCACAGAAGACTGGTATTCTGCAGCTTATTAGCACTAAAGCTCCTGAGCAAAAGATTATTTTTTTCTTGTTATCTTTCAGACTTAAAAAACATCAGCAAAATATGGTACTTGGAGTCCTAATTAAGTACAATAAAACATAAGCTGAAGCTGTGACATTTAACAAAACTTCTTAGCTCTAGGGACCTAGTCTTGAACAGGAGTTTGAAATATGAATGAATTTGCAATTCCAACAACACTTAAGCTGAGCTCAAGGTTGGAAATTTGAGTCTGAAAAAATATGAGAAGGTTAAACAAAACACTCTGAGGCAGAAGCACAACACAAACTTATTTGAAAAGCTGAGTGACATTTTTTATCTATACAGGTCTTAATTATTGTAAAAAGGATGGGCTAACAAAAAAAAAAAAAAAGATAGAATATTAAATACCAGGATAAAAAATAAGTCCAAGACATATAATGTAACTGATTAAATTTGTGGGGAACAGAAGTAGGAAGAAAGCAGCAAAATTATTCAGAAGTATTCTGAATAATTTAAGACAGTAAGATGACACGAAAAAGAAAATTAAAACTAAGGAAACTGGATTTTCAATACCAAGAGTATTTTTTTTCATGTCAGTGGAAACTAAAAAAGCTAGACAAAAAATCCTTACTGCACTCTCAGATAAGCCATATCAAACTTCAAGAAATTTAAGGGATGGTAGGGTATGGTGGGCTGTTCCCCCTTCCAATTATAAAACAGGGAAAAATAACTTCTTTTTGGAAGTGTATTTCAGAAATGCCCTTAACTCTTCTAAGAGCATACAGTAAGTTTATTACCTTAAAACTATCTTTGAATAGAGCAAAAATATTTAAAGACCTGAGATCTCTCACAACATTTTAAAAGCATTCAAACACTTCACCTTTCCTCTATTTCTTTTTTCCTTCTACAAAATGTGAGGCTTTTTGGTCTAATAGCTATTTGACTTTACAAACATCTTTTTCTTTTGAAGTATCTCAAGGAACCATTCTGGAGGCTGAAATAATCACACCTTCTCTTCAGAAATCTTCAATACATGACTGGTGCATCTGCTACACTTTTATCTTTTCCACAGTATCTCCTGAATTTTTCTGTCTCTTCAGTTTCAGCTGACGCTTCATTGTCTGCTATTATTTTGCTGCCTGTAGTTGGGAAAAATCAAGTCCTTCTCATGATGAAGAAACTTCCTTTAGTTTCATGCCTTCCTTTACCTGTTTTCTCTAACATTTGGTTATCTCTGCAATGTCAGGGTAATATCAGGTAATATCGGGTTATATCTGCCATGTCAGGTAATATACAGTCAGGAATATCAAAATATATATGATATAAAAAAGGGGAAAAATTCTACTGGTATTTTCCTGGATCTGACCATGGTGAATGAAGGTAGCTTCTAGATGACAAAATATTTGAGGCCTTCAATTTTTAAATATATCTCATGAAAAAGATGTATATGTGCTTATATCTGTTGTAGCAGCAGACTAATTCAAGAAGTTTTAACATTTGTGATCTCAGAGGCAAATTTGTGTAATTTTCTCATAGAAAAGGTCAAAATCTGTAGAAGTCCAAACATTTACAGGCACACATTTGGGTTTTCTTCTGCAAATCACAACTGTTTGCAAGGCATATGGAATTTTACAATATAACATATTGCACCAGTGTCCAGAATTGTTCACCATTATTGCCCTCTTGAAGAACCTGTAGAAAAGTTTGTTTATATCCTGGGAATATCAGTCCCTTTTCCCTCTGCAGTATATAGGAAGCTCCCATCAAACTAAAGAATCAGATTTTCAGAATGACCAGTGCTCAAAAGCTGTGTGGTCTGTAAAGGTGTATTTTTAAAATACTTTAATAGCATTCAGTTCTTTATAATCCTGGACATTGTGTGAAGCTTTCCAATATATTAAAAAAAAAAAAAAAAGAGTATATTTTAGAGAGAAGTATATTTAGAATCTTCTCAAATCTTCTTAATGCATAGGAAAAGCATCCCATCTAGTCATAAAGTGTGGGTGGTAAGTTCATTATACCTCATTTTGTTTAACAAAACCTTCAAATCTCATTTCTAACAATGCGTGAAGAGATCCACTATGCTTAAACAATGGAGAGAAAAGAAAATGAATAAAATAGTTTATGTCTTGTAATAAAGAGAGGAAAACTATCTGTGACAAAAGCCACCATTTTTTAATCTTTTCAAGATTGGTGCAAATAACATTAACCAGAAAACAAAAGACAAGTCACAACTTAACAAAATTTCTCATCTGATTTGAACTCCTCAAAAAGTGTTTGTATTCATTTTCAAATAAAATCCACAGAAAATAACTGTTATGCTTTTTGGGATAGAGATCAATACAGGTATCACAAATCCCTTCAATAACTAGAAGTGAAAGATTTTTCTTGGAATATTGTTTATCCTCTGTAATATAACACTTTCACACAACGCATTTATCACCCTATTATGTTCAAAGACCAGAAAGAGAGTTAAGAGCACTTAATTCTAGCAAAACTTTGCTCATTTTATATTCCATCAGCCCACTATGATTATACTGTTAGACTGTTCCAGTTAGTGACAGCTTAAAAAGCACAGCAGTAGTCTGACTAGTAAACACATAAAAAGCAAATTATGGAGCTGCTAATGGAGCTGTTCCAAATAGGATACAGGAATAAAAACATTCCATCTGCAACGTGGTGGGCAAAAATTTAAAGATATCCAGTGGTTATTATTTGTATATTTAGAGTTTTCTTGCAACAAAAGAACTTGAGCGTGTCGCACAACAAAGCCTCATGCAGGGCTGCGCTGGGAAAACCTGCAGAGCTCAGCACCACTCACACCTACTTACTCAAGTCTGAGACCATTACAGTTGTACTTCTCACAAATCTCCTGCTGGTCCTCAGGTGCCAAGCTCTCCTTTGGAGCCAGTCATGGCTTTCCATGTCACTCAACCTAGTGCCCGTAGATTAGCACACCTAATGTGAACGCTTCTGCTTAGTCAATGAGCTAATGGCTACATTTAAGACAGCAGGATTAATGTGCCCGCTGTCACATAAGGAACATGATTTATGCAAGTCTCAATATTCAACCAAACCTATGCTTTCTTTGTAATTCTGTCCAGAACTCAACTGTTTAAAAGCATGGGGAAAGCCAAATATGCTATAACATGTATCAAAAAATAAGAACTTAAATCCTCCCTAAAATGAAACATTGCAGGGAAAAAAAAACCCAAAAAAACAAAAAAAAAACCAAAAAACTGTCCACTACTTTTGGAATTTTTCTACTTTGCCAACAGCAAAGTCATCACTTCTTAGTAAAAATATAACCAAATCTCATTTAACAGTATCTTTCTTTACCAAGTGGATGGGAATTTTTATTCTGTGGATAAATGCATCCAGAAGCTGAAACCTGCTCCCCTGCATTGATTCTACACCACTGCACAGGGTGATTAGTTCATCAGATTTAGATTTTCACTGGTCACCAGATGAGGAGCATAACACATGACAGACTGCTCTTCCAATGGACTGAAAATCTAAGATAAACACTGATCTTTAAGGAATAAAAATTAGTTGAGTTAGGTTTTAGAAAGCTTCCATTTGCATCACTTAGTATTTACTTAAAAGATCAATACCACAAACTACTGGGACCTAATAAAACAGAGTACTTCAGACATAAACCTCTTAAGAAATCAAATTAAATTCTTCAAAATTACAGGCACAATACCTAAGCTTTTAAGAAGAAAGTAGTGCATGAATTACTGCTGCTTCTTTCTATCTGCTTATATTCCAAAATCTCTGGCATCAGGATGAGGAATTCTCCATGTGCTTCACCATTAAAGATATTACACAAATGCCTTCGAAGAGCAAAGCTTTCATGAACTAGTCTTACTAGTAATTTTCAGTACTTTAATTAATATATCCCACTTTAAAAAAAATTACAGGAAAAAGTAGTTCTAGAGCTTTTAGTCCACCAGAAAATATTGGCTTGCAGGAGGTATCATAGCAGAGTTTATCTAAGCATAGCAAAAATTTATTCCCAGGCAAAATGGATTCATGTTCACTCAGATTTAATTCTGATTCTGAAATTTGGAAATCCAATATACTTGTCAGACCTGCACACCAAACACACAACTGGAGCATCACCTGGTGGATTTGTATGGGTTGTTAGAAATTGGTAAGGGAAACGCGTAGAAAAAAATTATTCAAACAAAATGGAATTAGTACTGCAATTTGTTGTTAAAGTAGTGAGACAGACTTAGGTCACTTCAGCAAAACAGAAATTTCTTAATTTGAATCCTTCTTTTATGTCAGTGCTATGATATGGAATAATTTTTCTTTTTTTCTATTACATGTTTCCAGCATGACTACCCTTTTGGTATTTGGTATATTATTGCTGTTTTTAATTATAAGTTTCTGAGTAGAAGTATTTGCCTTACAGCTGCCTGAACACCCAAGGTAAATCTATCATTAATTATTTCATTATTATTCTCACTACTTAATAGGAGCTTTATGTAAATCTTATCTACCTGTTCTTAAAAATAAGAACAAAAGGAATCTATGCTTGTCTTCCTTTCATTTTCCCTTGTAGTTGAAAAAGAACACTGCTCACATAGAAGCTTCCTGGTGCCCAATACAATATAAGATTGATTCCCTTAACTCCAAACTAATTATGATTTAATTCTCTATTTAATTGAGCCAAGCATCTTGCATGAACCATTGAAACCGAACCATATGAAAAATAACGTATGATTTAGCTCTTAATTCTGAAGGTCAAAACACTGAGGCAGACCTTAACAACGCTGACATTTCTGAGGTGTGTTTGAGAAACAATTTATTGGCTGGCAGAAACAACTTGCTAAGATTTGCCATCTTCCCCACATGAGTAACCTTCTGTACAGGGTCTGAGCTCTGTGGAAGTCTTTAATTTGAAAGATAGCAGGTTCTATGGTGCCATGATTTTCCCTGGCACCAAAAGGGATCACAGGATGTGAATGGATGGATGGATGGATGGATGGATGGATGGATGGATGGATGGATGGATGGATGGATGGATGGGTGACAGTCAGGAAGAGATATAGAACAACTTCTCTTTCCACAGACAGGCACCAGAAATGAAGCAAGTAAATTCCTTGGGAGCATTGCTTGTCCTTGCCACACAAAACCAGAGAAGCGCTGGTAGCTCTTCTTCCCAGAATTCAGCTAAATACTGAACCTTTACTTAGAGGATATTAATAACCTGTTCTGTCTACCAGGTGTAACACCATGTCCTGGTCTCAAAGGCACATGTGGTTGTTCAGTATATCCCTTTAAAAAGTAAGACCTCTCTTAGAAATCATTTGACAGCTAAAAAGAAGGAGACAACACACTTTTCCTTTACTTTTAATAAAAGACTAAAAATTGAAGGTTTTTTGCATTTATGGAATTCTAGATGTTAAAATAATTCCTGGTCCTTCTGCCAGTCTGTTCAGATTTCAGCCCAGTGAACATAAGACTGGAAATTGACAGCCAAGTCACCCATTATCTTTCCTCAAATGTTCACTAATTAATTGTGACAACAATTCCTGAAATCCCTGTAAAATGTGTTGGAGGCAAGAAAGGCAGGGATTGTATTTTTTACCTATCCTCCCTGTCCTCAGGCCAAAATCATACCCACAACCACTTGCTGAATTTTAGTAATAACTGTTTTCCTTTTGTTTTCCAAGTACAGATTCCTGCCCTAATTTACTGAAAGACTAAGAGACAAATCTATTTCTAAGTTGCTAATTGTGTAGACCAAGTGATGCAGAAATAAATTTCCCTCATTCTTTTAGAGTCTATGAGGATCCACAGAACCCAGATAACATTTGGATTTTGTAATATAAAAATAAATCCCGAAGTTTATTATAGTCTTCTAGCAGTTAGAGTCCTAAAGAAAAATAATGTATAAACAAAATACAGGAAGCTAATTCTAAGCCTCACAGAATTACTGCTCTAATTCTCTCTCACTCTCTCTCTTTTAAGGCTCCCCCTCTCACAAACACAGCAGTAGGAAAGAAGACTTGCAGGGATAAAAAGGTACTGCTGTTAAAACTATTATTAAAACACCACATGGGATGCTCAGCCAATTGTGGCATCTGAGTGGAATCTGTCTTTGTTTACATACATGCTAAATTGTTACAAAAAGCCTAACATCAGCAAAACCAAGATGGAGATGTTTTAGTTCTTTGTACATTGAAAGATCTTAATCTTAATATTTAAGGAAAAAAAAAAAAAACAAAAACAAAAAATCCAGAAAAAAAAATATTTTAATTAAGGTCAGTAACCTTCAGATCTGGAAAATAAAACACACAATTTTTCTGCCTTGAGCAAGTTTTGTGGCATCAGCTGATGTTTAATAAAAGAGAACTACAGATTATCAGACTAGATCTGAAGACATAAAAATAGAAGTATAGAAATAGGAAAAATAAGCTTTGGTAATACACAGGTTTCACAATGGGGTAGGGCGCTGCCTCAATATGAATGTAATTTCTTAATACATAACATCATGGTACAGAAGCACATATGAATTAAACAGAACAAATGCAGACCCTCCCTGTTATTTTCTTAGCCTTAGGAAAAAAATTAACTGTCTGCAGGTCCCCTGACTTCTTCCTACTTTTACTGTCTTACCTTCTCCTTCTCTACTCCTCCCCTCCCTTTTTTTTTTTTTTTTTTTTTTTTTTTCTCACACAGACTAACACAAGAAAGGTGCTGAAAAGAGACTCCAGCATCAGAGAAGAGGTAAAACCAAAGCCTTGGAACAGGGGTATCACAGAGAGATCACCAAGCCATTAATTTTTAAGTGAGGGAAGGGAAGGGGAAAACTTTTGAAATATAAAGAAGGAGAAGAAAAAAAAAAAAAAAGCATTTCTGTATTTTATTGTACTAAAGAGAGTCTTCACTGATTGGTTTAGTCTTCATTCTTCTGGAAGTATTCTACATTGTTAAAAGGACAAATTGCAAAACATTCTTTACCTTCAGCTCTTCCCCTTCCACCCAAAAGATACCCAAAAGCATTCAAATATGTCTATGGACATCTATGAAATCAACCCATCAGTGTATAAAGACAGAATGTGCCTTCAGGGCTGAGGTTTCAACAGTCACACCAAACACAAGGACAAAGCACCCTGGCAGAGTAGATGGCTGCTGTGACACAACCTTGTGAGACTCAATCTCATGCATATTTGTAGAGAAACACAATGTACTTGTCTGTCAGCCTGCCCACCACAGAGGCTGTCATCCTACAGGTGTGACAGACATCACTTTGGAAGCCAAGAGAGCCTTTTTGACAGAATGAAAGAACAAAATTATATTTTCCTGATGCACTGGTTTGAAATTCCCTAAATTCTAAGAGAATAAGAAGAAGAAAGCATGTTTTTCAAGGAAAAAAAATCTCCAATCTTATTTACTCTGCAAGTACAGACTCAAAACTCATATTTAGGATTAACTCCTTAATGATCCATCTTTTTCCCTGAAAATAATTTATCTACTCAGCACAAAACTGCAGTGGACAAAATACAATGTAAAGACAGATTCTACATTGACTCGGTCCCAGTTCTTTCCTAAAAAGGGCACAACTCAATATAAGTTTCTAACACCTGCTAATTCTAGGTCCTGTGCCCCATGAGACAAGTACAAGTTCACCTGTTTCATTTCATTCATAAAAGGCTGCTGCATGAGAAATTAGGATAAATTAGGATGTTAAAAAAAGACAACAGGAGTTTTACTCATTTGAACTAATGCTGCTTAATATTGTCAACAAGGCAGGCATTAGAAAACAATCAAAGAACCTTTTGAAAAGTACCAGGGCCTTGCAGTTAATGACAACATCAAAAATGGAGGGAGGTAACGAAAGAGAAGAATTCTACTCAAAAGAGAGTGATGGCTGAATAATATGAGCTCAATGAATGCTAAATGACAATTTAAGGGAAGAACCTTGCTAGGATTAATTTAAACAGATTCTAGAAATTTTCACTGCTATCATGAAATCATTAATAACAAACCCAATGCATCTGTTCTGTCTTTGTGCAGTTACCTAGACTACAATTCTTGACACCACTGTACTGTAATAACCTCCATCTGCTCTGCTGTCTCTGTCATTTCTTTTGCTGTAACATATTGTGACAGAGGCTTCATTTACCTAAACTTATCTTGGCAACTTGTACTTCATTAAAGAGAATCCTGCAAGCATCATTTAAAGCTTTCTTATCTGGCCATGCATAGCTAAGCTTCATAAATCATTCTTTCACTTTCCATTTTGCGGCTTCTGGAAAGGTAACATTATTGAATTCAGATCACTGGAATAGAGCAGTACTAAAATGTTTATTGATCAGCTTTTAGGCACTGAGGTCTGCTTTGAATGCAGACAGTAATATTAGCTAAAGCTTTTGAATTTAAAAGGGATGTCACTAATGTGTTTTATACATTGCTATAAATACTGTTTGATGGCAGGCCACTTTAGCAAGCTGCTACTAATATAGCAGAAACAAAGTATTATTAACATATATTCCCTCCATCCTAGTCCTTTTAACTACAACATCTGCAAATATAGTATTATATATTCATAGATCTAAGACCTCAATCACAGCTCATAGTGCAGAATGTATCTGACAAAGGCAGCAGCAATGTGCAAAGGGACCTTAAACCAACCTTTATTTTCCCATCAGATCAGTCTGGCATGGCACCAGAACAACACTTGGGGCAAGTCACAGCAGCTGGGGAAGTGCCAGTGGTCACTCATTTCTAAGACAAGGGAATTAGTGGGTTTCTACCTCCATCCAGACTCCCATGTAGGAATCATGTGAAAACCAGCAATATGCTGGTTGCAATATACTGCAAACAGCATTACTTCATGATCAGAATAATTTGTTAGTAGAATAAAAATAATGATAAGCCTCTTTACAGACAGATAGAAATATTCACTTTTGCATCAGATTCAGAAGAGAGGCCTGCTGTGCTGGCTGATGAGTCAAATCACAAATGTTGAGCTATAATAGGGTAGGAGGGAAGGAATAGGGAAAACTATATTTTCCAGACAAAACTTAATCAAGATAGAATGACATAATTTCAGATAAAATTCAGAAAACTATTTTGAATTAATATTTGCTATACGAAACCACTATCACACCTGATCCTCCTGGTAACAGTAATATACAGTGGTTTAACAGTTAAGATTGAACAGCTTTAACAATGAACAGTCTGGGAACCTCAGAGATGAGTAGGATGCTGGTCACTTGGATTCAAACTGTCCTTTGATCCACAACAACGACCTGAACTGACATGTCACACCTTCGGTATGAGCACTAGTGGGCTAGAGGGAATTTTGGAATATGATTCTCCTGTTAATATGGTCTATTTTACCTACAATAAGTATTATGTAGCCCAGAGAGACAAGAAAGTACATGAAGGTCAACAAAATACACCCTCTAAGCAACCTAAATTTAATTATCTTTCATAGTTTATAAAAATGCAGTGGTTTAAGACAAATTATAAGTTCCTTGGAAGTTAGACAACCTCCAATGACAAGGAAAGGATCTGTGGGAGCAATGAATTACACTTCAGTGGGGTAATGTTATAAATCCTGAGACAGCACTGAGAAGCTTCCAGTAGCAGCTGCATTTTGCCCTTAAAATGCCTCAATAATTGAACTAACTTTTAAATGGATTAAGCCAGAAATTAATAGTTCCAATTTAACACATTTTAAAATAATTAGTTTTAAATTAATCTGAAGCAACATTGCCATGTCTTTTCAACCACTCTTCCCACTTCACCTGCTGAGTAAAAGAAATCTTGATTATTCACACTGGCCCACAAATCACCCACAAAGAAAAAAATCTGGCAGGGCAATGTCAAATAAGGTTTAATCAGCCCTCAGGACCTGTACACCAAAAACATGCAGCTGCCTCAGGCACCACTTCTCTGCCTTTTAAACAGGACCAATATCTAACAGGAACTCTCATGAAATATTATACTGTCAAGTTCTGTCTACTTCATGCCCATCCCAGGGTCTACTGTTTTGATAATGGCTCTTTTTGGTGGAGTCACAATGAGAGGGAACAAGGGAATGCTGCAAGGACAAAGTTGCCAGCTTGGAAGAACCCTTGGCCTCCATGTAGATGGTCACAAATGCCCCATAGATGACAGATACAGTTAGATCCTGGTGGCTGGTATTCTCTCATTGGATTTTGCATTGAAAATACAAATTACTTCTCTAGCCTGGAAAAAATGCTAGCTGTATTGCAGCAGTTTATACACAAAGTTATTAGCATGTTTTCCTAATCTTAGAAGTCATCTAATAAATAATGTAAACTTACGTATGGCTGAGAACCTGTTGCTAGTCCAGAGAGAATTTTGTTATTAAGTAATGCTTCATTTTAATAATTTATAGCACAGATAATTTCATTTTAACTTAGAGGTTTGTTGGGTTTTTTTTCCTTTTAAAATGTTTACTCTGTCTGATCAGCTACAATTAAGTCAAATCTTCAAGGAAGGTAAAATGAAACTATTATTTTTTAATGGTCAACAAAATAATTTTCTGTTGGAAATTTAAAACAATTGTTTGTGGCTACTTAACTATGATACTTACAGAGATAAGGGGTAAAAAAATCCTCCAAAACCAATAACAATTTGTGTCTAGTTCAATCCCTGCATGTCATTACAGTGATAACACTTTATCTGACGTTTCATTAGCAGATCCTAAGTTTTTCAGTAGTAATCTGAAGCAGCATATAACATTCTTTAGGGTACAGCATAAAATCCATAAAAATAACTGGGTCTTATCTATAGCTGGTGTCAACAGTCAGACATACTCATAAAACTCTGCCCATGAATAAAAGCATCCTAAGAGTCTCTGAGGAGCTGAAGAGCTGCTAAATTCACAGGCCTTCTTCATTTTCACAGTCTGAAAGCAATGGCCCATCAAAACACATCTTCTCTTACACCTTCTGTGCACAACTAAGGCATAAAACTTCTGAAAATGGAGAAAGAAGGGGGAAGTTAAAGACCAAAGTTAAATGCACTTCGAAGATTTCTTCTTGCAGCTCAATACACAATGAATTCAAATCCCTACATGAAACTCAAGGGAATTAGTTAATTTGTAGTTCCTGAAAACTAAGTAACTCAGTGTATGAGTCTTTGGATATAATGATAACTTGTAAGTTTATGTAATGTTTGTAAAATACTTTTTGATCCTCAGGTGACAAAAGCACATAAGGGCAAAAATGGTTATCTCTAATTATGGAAGAGTTCATTATTATTTTTAAAAATGTAACCTAGAGTCTGACGGTTTTCTGTAATTATGTTAGCCTAAGGATGTCTTGTACAAAACTCTTTCCCTAATAAAAACATTTAGATATGCTGAAATGAATACAGATCTCAGTTGCTAAGCAATTCATAACCTTTTTTTTTAAGATTATAACTCTAAAGACAAGGATAGTTACCTCATATATGTAGTTATCATATTTATATATTATAATCAAAGTGATGGTTTTCCCTCTTATTGAAAGCTGTCATTTATTTTTGAATGCTGATACTTTTAGCAAATTGTGCAAACTACAGTTGTACATGCAAAAATCTCTTTTGAAGTGAATTTTTGTTTCATATATTTTAAAATTTTCAGACAGAAAGAGGAAAATGTTATGGAAAACCAGTGTCTTTCCCCCATTCAACATTTTATTGACCATTCTTTAAAAATATTTTTAACACTTCTGTGATTTTAAAATAGAAATTACAAAACTGACAATGTACTGAATTCTCCGAGAGGTGCATTTCTATGCCTCCCTGAGAAACTCTGCTAAATTACATCAAGTGATAAGACTTTGGGTTAGAAAACACTGTTTGCATATGTCTAGCATATATTTGCTGGATCTTTACTGCAGAAGCCTCTGAGGAGTCCAGATGAAGCAAGACTTACCTTTGTGAGCGAAATGTGGGAAGTGGTGAACATTTTTTCTGCCCTGTTTTCACTTCCCTGATGGCTGAATTCAGGCAGCATAAAGTGAAAGTTAAGTGAGAAAAGGGAAAGGAACGAAGGAAGAACGAGACCAGCATTCAAGTGTGCAGACAGATGCTGAGCAAGAATGTTACATGTGGGACTTGGAAAGGTCCAAAACAAAAAACAACCACAAACCACAAAACCTGTACATAGTATTTTTGTACTGCATTTGTTTTCACTGCACCTCTCAGTGATAAATAACTCCAACTCCATTTCAGAAACATGTAGGCCTGGCAATCCTTACTTGGTGCATGTTTCTCAAGCATACAAGTTTTTTTAGGTATTTCTTCATGAGCAAAGAAAATGGAAAGAGATTCCTCAAAAGCTTAAAAAGGAGTACCTGATGAACTCTCTGACAGCATGGCAAATATCGTGTTTTAGCAGATATGCCAATATACCTCTCTGATTCCACTAAAGGAAGACCAAAGCTCTAAAAACCCTGAAAAATTCTTTAGTCAACAGTTATCTGCAGGGCTTTTGGATGAACCTTGTTTATAATGAAACATACACACATTTATAAATCAATGGCAGTAGTGCTCTGATTATAAATATATCTGAATAAAAATTTCTTTCAAATATATCTATAAAGCATCAACTGATCTTGAACAGGGTTTAAAATTTTCAACAGCAAGGTAAAACGTACCATTTTAGTCATGAATCAGACTGTCTGAAGACTGTCAATGTGCCAAATTTACAAATAAGTTTATAAGAAGTTAGCAATATCATTAAAAACTATGATCAAAAGACACCCACACAAAAAATACTTTGCTAGTTATATAAAAATTGCTAATAGCATCAAGCTCCTTTATGCCAAGAGTACAAAATACAGTGAAAGATGGAAAGACAGTACCACACATAAGTGATTGCCTTTAACAGGAATTTTTCTAGCATTATTAAGCATCTACAAATCTGAGAATGCTGATTTCATTTTGCATGATAAAAAATCTCAGTGTCATTATCTAATCTTTTTTTAGGCCATTATTAAGTTTTCATATAGAAACACATTATCTGTAATGTAGCTTTTCATTCACTTAAGCAGTTAGTTATAATCATATTGTTGTTACCTCAAAGAATTTAATCAGTTTCTCTGATGATCATGTAGAGTGTGATTACTCTGAAGGAAAAAGAACAATAAAAAAGAGAAATCTGCTACTTTCCTGTCACATCTGCTCCCTGAAAAAAGGTAGGAAAAGGTGCTACCTGCTGAAATTCTGATCAAGAAGATCCAAATTCTGAGCCACCGTAACAGTAAATTATCTGATGACATGGGTGGGATAGGTCTGGTTAAAAGAAATACAACTGAGTGGTTAGTGATAGGCAGCAATATCTTTGAATAAGAACCATTTTGTTATCATTTAGCAAGCATCCACTGACTAATGGAGTATGACCCATTCCATATCAGATGCAGGTCTTGCTGGCTGGTAAAATTACAGCTCAAAGTTTGTGCCAAATTCTGATTTCTTTGTTGCTCTTTGACAACAGCAAGTGACTAAATTTGCTCTGGTTTGAGAAAAGCTTTCCCTGCTTTTCAAAAAACTTTCCCCAGAAATGTTTCAGAGCAGTAACAAAACCCTAAGCAATCAAGATCAATGGATTCCCTGCAAAACCTCATAATGCACACACAGTTTGAGGAACAAGTATCTCATAGGCCTTCTTCACATGTGGAGAACTCAGTGGCTTTTCCACAGAAGTGGCCATTACCAAGGAGATGAGAAGCAACCCTCCTGGTTATTCTTGTCTGTTGGTAATTAATCACTTCCCCGTCCTTACTACGCTAGAGTTTTACTCCTTGTATATTTAATTTTAACATGGTTGGAGAAGTGGTAGTAAAATTACTATTTGTATTAACTTCTGAAACAACCCTCACTTTTGGTCATAGAATACATGGATAAACATCAGTGCTGTATACTACGACAAACACTATTTGTATACAGGTTCCAGAAGGGATGTTCTTCCACTGCCATTTATTTTTATTGCATTGTCCCCACCCCTTGATCTCTTCTTAGCCTGCCTCAAATGCATGCACATTTCCCACCTGTATGGAACAAACCAACTTCTGCTATTACACTTTCTGCTGACATCTCCAACACAGAATGCTTGATATCTTAACAGAATTGTTCAGTGCAGCAAAACAAATTACAAAAAAAACTTCTTTTGCTTTTTGAATTTTCTTTATAAAGTATATCACTGAAGCAGTCTGATGCTGTAGGGAAAAAGGCAGCCTCATGAAATTAATACATTCATTGAAGTTGCTAATTCTTGAGAGGTTTCTTCTTTTGGTGGAAAAGGTTTAAAAGCATTTAATGGTGTGGGTTAATAATAGTCAAGTTATTGAGTCAATTGAGTGATGAATTGGCAAAAATCATTAATGCTGGGTAGAGTTCTTGACCTGCTCTTTCAAAAGCAAAAGCTAAAAATGCCTTCCCTTTAAAACACCAAGCAACCCCAAGTGATCTGTGCCTGTGCAAATGTTTGATTGACACCTGTCTGGTGGGTCAGCATGATGAGTAAGACATTGGTTATTCTCAAACCTGTAAAAAATTATGGAAAAGACACAGTGCATTGATAATCAAGGCCAGCATTTTCAGGAAACATCTTTAATTTATTCTCAGGGGAATTTAATAACCTGTCTTCCCATAGGGTTGGGCTTTTTAAATCCCAGACCTACAAGGGTAACTTTTTCATCCATATTTATGCTTTAACACACATCTTTAGCAGTGACAACCACATTACCAAAACTGAAATCATAAAAAGAGTATCAAGGGAATACTTTACCTGCAAACAATTGCAAACAATATTTTCGAACTGAAACAGAGGCCCTGCTGTGAGCATGGGGAAAGAAATGAGCAGAGATGAGAAAATGTAAGTGTGACCTATGGCATGCCAGGCAGGAGGCGTACTCTGGTATGCAGAGAGGTTCATCTGGGAGCCATCTCTGGGATGAGCAACAGATGTAGAAAAATGCTGCTGCTAGAAATTTATCACCACTTGTGTTCTGGAAATGAAAGCAATGTTATCTCTCAGATTCACTTACTAAATACATATAGTTTTTGCCCTTGTGTATTGCCATTAAAAAAACCCAATGAAACAAGTATCACTCCAAGTATCACTCTCTTCTTCTATCTCTATCTACAAAGTTTATACCAATGAAAGGAAAAAAAATAAAGGCATCTCATTTTGGTGTTCAAAGCTTCTTCCTATGGTGTAAAGCTGAGATTCTAATGAAAGACCTTGTGTATCCACAAAGACTGTCACTCCATGCTGAAATATGAAATACACTAAATGATGTCTCTCTGGCTTTCATGTAGAAAAACACTTGAGCACCAGCACAGTGCTAAAGCCAACACCATGAATGGTGCCAAAGTCAAAGAGATTGTTCATACATTTAGACATTTTTCAGTTTCTTTACAGATTTGGACTCTTGAGTTAGTATTAAGTACAACTCTGTGAAGCTGGACTTTCAGTTCTTACACTGGATCTGAGACATCTTCACTTAGAGTCTTTGGCTTACTCATTTCTATGGGCACCTTCATTTCCACTTGTAAAGCAAAAGATATTTGGCTGCACCACCAGAAGTGTACATTACCTGAAATTTTTTACGTGCTTTGAAGATGAAAGACAAATAGATTTAGTTAACACTATATGTTATTATTAAAGCTATATCTGACCCAGAAAACTTAATATACTCAATTTATAAGCTACAATATATTTAGTCATGACTATCATTTATCTTGCTCTTCTGTCTTGATTTTATATCTTCCATTAGAGGAGTACTGGGCAGCAATAAATACAAACCCGTTGCTTCATTCATTATCTCCCCTGATGATATAATTTGAGTTTCAACAAAAAAAAAAATTAGCTCCCCCCATGTTTCAAAAAAAACAAATGTTAAAGCATGAGTTCTGGAATATCATCATTCAAAAATATCATGCCCCTTTAGGGAACATGTGTGTCATTTATTTCCTTTGGGTCCAGAGAAAGATAATTTTTATATTTATTTCTTCTTAAAATGCACTGGTTTTCCCTCCACAGATGACAGCTTTTGGTTCTTATATTTTTTTTTTGCATGTGCTGAGCTTTGTGCTATCAAACTGATGAGAACACCTAGTACAGAGCACCAACAAATATCAACAGTGAGACAGCTACTGGCAGACAGTGTTTTGACATGTAAATAACTGCTACAGTCTATCTTTCTCTCAGTCTATAATTGCAGGGTAGACTGCAGGACAGGTGCATATTTTGAGCTCTGTTGAGCACTAAAGTTTTAAAATGGCTCTCTGGGCATGGATTTGGATGGATGGCTGACATATCATCAGTTAGAAACATTGAAAACTTCTGTAACAGGACAGCCAACATCCCAGAAACCTTCTCCCCTGTATTTTTTTCTATCAGAAGTTAACATGGAGAGCTGTTCCTAATTAAATTGCAGTACAGGGGGAAAAGGAAATAGATGCAGCAATGAGCTGGACTATTGGATATACTGAAAATCTTGCACAAAGAAAGAGAATAGCAGCAAAAATGAAGATAAAGGACCAAGACATACACTCTTGCTAAAGGAAATAATTATCAAATCACTGTCTTTATTTTGCATAAAGTCATCTGTAATTCTAACACTAGTTCAGCAAAAGGACTTCTTTCACTAAAAAAACTGATTTGGCCAAATGATATGGGATTCTTTTTGCTTGGACTTGACAATTTTTACAGAGAATTCAAGAGTAGCTGAGAGCACAATTTTAGTAATTTGCAAACTGAAGGGACTTCCTGGCCTGACAGAGTGTAATGTTATTCATATGTTGATCTTGAAATTTAGGACATGAGCTTGCTCTTGGACTACTACAGGAAAAAAAATTATGTTAATACAGAATTTTCATCCTGAATTACTCCAGCAGATTCCACATTAAAAAAAAGTGAGCAATTTTTTCATATGGAGTAATTCTTGGAATAATCCATAACATCATGAAGGAGGTAGAAGATCACTGTATGCTTAACAGAGTATATGGTACAATACTTAAATTCTTGCTCAAGAAACTTAGTAACCTCGGAACAAACTAGCAAGACTTTTCCAGAAACTTTAACAGGATTTCTCCAGTGCTATCGATACCACTCCTCAGTTTGCTGTTCATCACAGTAATCACCTGTTTTACAGCTATTATTAAGTGCAGTGTATGCGTGCAAGGAACAACTATTAAGGGGCACACGAAAGTATGGTGGTAAAAACACGGATCTGTTTTCAGGCCACAGTGTGCAAGGGCTCGTGCTGTCACCCAACGACATCAGGCAGTCTCACAAATGTGCTTGGAAAAAGAAGTGAGAAGAATCTACTACGAATTCTCTCTTCTATTACCCTATCAAGCTAAGTACTAAGGCAAAGGCAGCTTTCAGCTCCAGTAGTCTCCCTGAAACCACTGAAGGCTAAGCTGCACAACAGCTTTGCTGACTCAGACAATGAGGCCTTGGGCAGACATTGAGTACCCCTAATTTCTCCATTTACCAGCTGGAGTGGGTTTTGCCCCTACTGGCAGAAATACTTAAGTGATAGCTCTTCAGTTATTTCAGGCCATACAGACAAACCCAGCTGGTCCAGTCTGAAAGAGGTTAAGAAAAGCTACAATGCAGAGAAGGGATAAACACAAAAGTGGGGAGCATTTTCCAGCTACCATGGTTACTTGGGCCTCAGATAGCTACAGAAATTAAACCTGCAGATTGCTGCTTGTCTGCTCTTGTCCACGTGAAATTCTCCCTGTGTTTCAGCACTTAATTACAGGTATGCCATGAGGCAAACCTCAAAGTCCCACATTCAATTCATCCAGCTATGGGATAAAGTGACACACACAGCAAAACAAAAGATTGCTGACTCCACAAAAGGATCCAGCACTTCTCCAAACGGTGACAGCCTCTCAGGCTGTACCCAGAGTGGGAACTGGCAGCTTCTCAAGTGATATTCAAGTGATCAGAACCACTTCCACACCTTCATACTCCGCTGGCAGGAGTCAACAGCAGCCCAAATTACCAAAAAAGCATAATCACTAGGAAAGGAGAACTGCCAACTAAAAAAGATACTAAGAAAAATACCAATTATGCCCTCAAATACTCAAAGAACTATGGGATTGCACAGCATGTTCACATAAGGTCAGTGGAACCATATGGTCTGGCTCTTCTGGGAAATGTTTCATCTCTACAGTCCTCTGGAACACCACGAGTAATTACGTGAGTTCCCCAAATACTCACCGTGGTTCAGGGAGTCATTCTTTTACAGAAACAAGGAACAAATTAGGGGTCCATTTGAATTTTAACCCAAAGCTCAACTGTAAGAGTTATCCCATGGTTGTAAGGCATTCAGATCAGAACTCAAAATCTTGCTCTCTTTTGAGTGCTAATGGAGGACACAACTGAATTTCATTGATGAAAATTATTGGGAAGAAAGCAGAGCAACCACTGAGTTACAACTTATTCTCAGTCTAGTTCATGACTAAGCTAGAAGTGTTAAGGAAAGATACTTGTATCTGGAAATGAAAGATTTATAATCTGGATGAAGAGTTTGAAGATTTGGACCTTGTGATTGAGAAATGAGAGAGGAATGAACAGAACCTGTGGAGATACACAAAATAACAATTAAACAATTGGTATTATTATTATAAAATTCATATTAGTACTATTTACCACAATTTATAATGCAAGAACAAGTAGACAGTGATGCTGTACAAAACAATTTGAAAAGGAAAGTGGGAAAAATATTTCTACATAGCATATAACTTACCAGTGGTGTTCTTCCTGAAGGTATTATTACCAAGACCAATAGATTAGCAAGATTCAAAAAGGATTTAGACATTTAAATGCATAATGAGAACAGCCACAGCTATTTTAAATGAGTTTTTAAAAGCCAACATGTGAGATAAAACCTTGATGCTTCAGTGAATAAGGCAACTTCTTGCTGGTGGGCACTGGAAAAAAAAAATTTAAAAATCTTTCGTAATTGTCAAACTATTCCAGAACTGCACCTTAGCCATCTGCTATGGCACTTCCTTCCCTTACCCTTGAAGCTGCTGGTGTTGAGCACTCAGACAGAATGCAACACCAGACAGACTTCCTTTTTCCATTTCTACATTTCAAGTGTAAAAACAAACAAACAAACAAAAAGTATTATTATACAATCCAATTAAGTATGGTGATAGTGAGCTTACAGAATTTGAAAAGGAAAATAGAGCTTCTTATCCCAAAATTTCCTTTAACTGTCATTAACTGTAAAGTTTAAGAAACCTTTAAAGGAAAGCTTTAGCTTATAGAGAAAGATGTACACAATTTTCTGTAAGGCATATTTGGCATTTTACACTACCTCTTAGTCTCTGGGCCAAACTCTCTGACAACAGGCAGCTCTACTGGAAAACACACAATCTCCTCGTGTGCTGTGGCTCTTCCTGTCAATCAAGTAGCAGTTTGTCCCTAAATTCTGCTTGCTGCAGCTTACCACTCACTGAAATCTGACACCAGTCTTCATGATGCTTGAGGGGACAGACTTACTGGCCCTCTCAAATGAAACACATTTTTCCAGGTCAAGTTTTACCAGGCTTCCTAACAGTCAGCCCTCCTCCTTTCGTTGCCACTTCTACAACATCATCTTCCCACCCTCCACAATCCTTGATATATACAAATATGCAATCTAATCCTCCCCTGGTGCAATTTCCTCTTGTCCTATCACACAACAGCTTCCATTCAGGTAGTTGTAGACAGCAATAAGGTCTCCCCTGAGCCACCTTTTCTCCAGGCAAAAAATCCCCAGCTCAGCCACTCCTCCTGAGACTTGGGCTTTGTTACACATTTAATGGGTTGACAATTAAGCAGGTCTAAAAGAATCTCACTGAGAACTTTTGTCCATTCAGAGAGCTTTACAAAAACTACCGTATCCATTGGGCTAGATGGAGGTCTGAGAAACATTTCTGACTTACATGACTAATACATCTTCCAGCTGTAAATAAATTGACATTTAGATATCAATAATAGAGCAGGGATTGCACTTCTAGAGGTCATAACAGTCCCCAAGTGAAAAGAAACCATCTTTTGTCTGTTACCTTTGCAGAAAAGTCAGTGTTTAAATGTAACTGAATTTGAATGCTGATATAAAAACACATAACATCCACTTGGATCCTGTCTGAACACAATGTATTTATATTTTCACCATATGCCAAAAACATCTAATTTGAAGCAGGAGAGAAAAAAATAGCTATTTATTTCTTTTATAACAATCTGGCATACATACAAAATTTGAATTGCTTTATTTTTATGGATTATGTTGTAAATTAATGTAAATAATTTAACATGTAGATAATTCACTGTGCTGAAAATGACTGGCATTTTTCAAGAGTATAAAGCGAACTACTTGACTATGCATGTCAGCAAATGATAAAAAGTCAAAAAAGTCTTAACAACTCCCTGTAAAATGATTCAGACTCCACAGATTGTTTCACATTAGAAATTGTACAGTATGTCAGAGGCTAACAAACAGTGTGCAGCACATATTTTGAAGATCTGTTTGCACTTCAAGCAAAAAAGAAGATTGCTTTAATTTTTTAAGAACCAAAGTGACTGAATGCGTACATGACCATATTGCCATCCATGCCATATTGGATTTCACTTGCACTTGGCTCAATCTATTGTACCATCAAGCATCAGAGGGTTTTTTTTTTCCCTGTAGAAAATTACCAATATAAGAACAAAGAAAACGTCTTCACTGATTGCTCAAGGTCATTCCTAGAGATTGTTCTTGCTAAATAAGTCTGTGGACATGGGTGAAAAAGCAGTAATAAGTGTCAGCTAGATGCAACCAATCACTCAAAGGTGCAAGCCACTAACTCAAAGGATGCCACAGGTTTTCAAGTCCAAAATAATCTCACATGTTACTTCTCTCTTAATTAAAGAATCTAATACTTCTTGAATCCTCTTTTATGTCACATATGATGTACCTCAAAAATTCAAATGAAACACAAAAATCCCAATATCGTCCTATTAGATTAACAGTTGATGAGGCACAAATTATTTTTCTGTTTGGTCAGACTTGGACAACCACACAAGTTATGGATTTGTCTATATTTCACTGTAAGCATAAAAGACATTTTCCTATATCAGCAGTTAGGAGGTTCCATTAACCCGAGACTGTAAAATATACATAACATTTACGGGTACAGGATACAGTCAGATGGGCTACGCTGACGGGCTTCTGTAGCAGATGTCTTTTTTATTTCTCTGAAATAACATAGCTGACGTTAGAGCTAAAATTTGTAATTAAAATACAGCACACTTCTGAGAAATCTTATCTACCGACCACTCCAGTCCACACAGCCTGGGATGCGGGATGCTCTGAGTCCTGAGCTAAATCCAGATTCCACATTTACAGCAAGCTGCTATATTTATAATTGATGACAATGCTAATTACAGGCATACAGACACACATACTATCCTCATCTCCCTTTGAGGTGTCAAGTGTGACTATATAGCCACAAGTTGCTGCATGACTGTATCCTTAACATATTCCTTTTAATGCAGAGGGCATAAAATTCTCATTAACAGTAATTGGAGTTAGAAGCAAGAATTCCAGGAAGGATGTGTTGTCTCATTAGTTATTAACTGGAAATACTGTAAAATATTCTGTTTATGCATTGTTAGAATTCTGAAGCCCCCCCACACACCTTTTTTTTTTTTTTCCTTAAAATTAAAACCCCTATGAATAAGTCATTTGGAGCTAAATAAAGCTCATGCAATTCTGGAAAAGTGTGCTTGTGAGTTTCCCCTAGGACACAGACTTCCTACTGAACTGTAGAGTTATAAGAAAAGAGTTATAAGCTCTACAGCACCTACTTGCGCAGGTAATAAATCCCTACCACAGTTAATGGATCTAGTAATTTTAGCTGCGTCATGTCCTCTCAAAATTCCCACCATATCTGGGCTTATGAAATGTGTGCAGCTCTACTTCATGATATGCAAGAACCTGAGTGTGTCAATATTCGATTACACACAAGACCACACCATTGCCGCTCCATGCAAAAGAACATGGACAAGAAGCTGTAGTTTATGTCAGGATTCATGACAGAGAAATCAAAAACCCTCAAATTTTCTCTCAGGCAGCAATCTTTTCCAGGAGTCACCCATAAGTTATTTACAGCTCCATCAGAAAACTGCTTCTGCTCAGAGACCAATCTTTCTAAGTCCCACAAAATGCATTTCATTATACTGGATATGTCAGGATAAAATCTTCATTAGTGGACTATGCTTGTCTCCTAAAGTTTAGAAAATAATTTCCAAGGAGTCCAAGGAAATAAGGCTATGGTCATTCCAAGCATGTTGACAAACTTCAGTCCTCAAGATAGCCTGAATATAAAATGAAAGAGGAGGAAGGAGAACCCATACGGATTTGATCACTGATATTAAGACTCACAACAGACATATTAAACTCTTCTGCTTTGATGGTCACAATTAGAAAAGGTGATCCTTCCAGCTGCCACTCCAATCTATAGGATGTCACATGGCCATTTGTTTTAAAAAAAGACAAACAGAACTGCCTTCTTCAATTGTTTATTGAGAATTGGTTGCTTGACAGAAAATAAAACCCCAAGGATGCTTCATTAATTGATTTCCCAGGGCAAATCTATACAAGGATACAATGTTAGTTCAAAATAAACAACAGTATCATTAAGAGTTAATATAAAGCACTTGTATCAATTCTCATTGGCTGCTAAAACTATGGTCCTTTTCACACAGTAGCTGCTACCCAAGATAAGGAACACCTTGTACAATTTCCAAGGAAACTTTCTTCTGAAGGATGGAGAACATTCTAAAGAAAACATGATGGCTGGAGGAAATCAAACTAACAGTCACTTGCAAAATTTTGTCAAAAAAGAACTTAAAAAAACCTCAAAAAGCAAAACCAAACATGCTAGAAAGTAGCATCCTCTTATTGCCCTTTCATTGCTTGATTGGTCAAAACTGACAGTACAATTTATCATCCTCACTTCATCTCTTAGGGTTAAACCTTTCCAAAGTGCTGCAGGACTGAAAAGGACACTGATCCCATCCTCCTCCTCCTCCTCCTTCCGTTAACTCACTGATAGTTCAATAAAACTGGCCAGGATTTTTCCAAAGCTGTAAATCTACACCACTGGAGTATACCAAATCTTTTGAAAGCGTGGCAGAACCAAACATCTGTAAAAACATTAAGTTCTTAAAGTAAAATCCTGAAGGAAATTAGATAAACTATATTTATGTGTATGATAAAATAAAATATGAGTATGATAAAAAAAAAAAACCAAATAACAAAACAAAGCCACAAAACTCAAGGATAGACACACAATTACACAGAAAAGAACAATGGATGTTACTGCTCTTTGTATGAAAAATAAATCTCTCACCAGACCTGACATTACATTTTGGTAGTTAGATTTTTCCAACTGAGCCATCTTGCTGTATTTAACATGTTTGTAGGACACAAATCTATCACATCTCCAGCAGAAGTTCAGTTCAGCCCCATCAACCCCTTACTGATTCAGCAATGCTTTTGTGCTTTTGTGACCAGCAATGAGTCTACATTATTTCAGCCTCTCATGACTCCAGTTTACATGGCAAGTTTAGGGGGCCTACAGCAGCTCACTTTGCAAGGCAGATCCTTGAGGAATCAGTATGTTCCATTAGAAGAGGTCTTGTTTCTCTTTGCAAAGTTGGCTGCTGCATTTATTTTGACATGTTTCTCTATAGAGATGACCAACAGCTCACATACACTGCTATCAAGTCATCAGATGGGGTTATGTGTCTTCCTAGAGTTGCCTGTACAATGAAAGCTGTGAAACCGAGCATAGCCATTTCTCGGCTCAAATGCAACAATAGCTCATGTCACATGCAATGAAGGGGATCTGGACAGCACCTGCAGAATGCTTACTTTCTCTGTTTCCAAGGGACTTCCTCCTGTCCAGAACTGACCTACACTCAAAATAGCATCTCCTTGCATGGCCCAGGCAGTGCTTAGGATTAGATCTGATTTTTCCATGGAGAGGAAAAGGAAAATGGCATCCTTTAGCTTCTCATCCTTATAAGCACTGCAGAGATAACACCTTTGTAATCTGTTCCACAGTTTTATAGCTGACTGCACTTGCACGAAGACAAAAGATCATTTATTTTAGGAGGTCCTAATACTGATTTAACACTCAAATTGGCAGTGCTCTACACTAATACAGAAGTTATATGGTGCCTTTGAAAGCACATTCACATTGCCATCAATAATACTTACAGACACAGGGGTGTAAACAGAATATACAGAAAACAAATGTAGCATACATATTGTAATGTTGCACCTGAGCATCTCCCACAGACAACTGCCTCAGCTTATGAGAGCTCTTTGTAACACTCCATAATCCAAATATTTTAACAATACTTTGTCTGATAAATCATTCACAGAAGCAAATGACATTTATGAACAGAAATGAACCTGCATATCTACAAAAAAATTAATTATATCACTTGAAATTGCAGAAAATTATGTAAAAGGTTATGTCATTAATCTCTGTTACTTACATACTGAAAGTCCAAAGAGTGGCAATTTTTACAGTCCAGGTACTTAAATTCAAACTCTTAATAATGGTATTGTTTTTTTGCTACAGTACCATGCACAAACTAGAAGATATTTTACAGTGATACGCTGAGAGTCTCCAAGAACTATGAGCAACTCTGTATTTTTTCCTGCATAAAATAGCCACAATATAATGTGCAGTGATGCATACATACAGTGCCACATTGATGTTCTCGGCACCATTAAGTAGTCAACAAACAGAAATAGTGTAATACTGAATCTTAAATTGTGCTAAAAAAGTAATATAAATTAATTTTTTAGCAGAGTTTTATGATACTCTGTGCACAACACCTACTGCCACAGGCCTAGAATCTCCTTGTAGATTCTAGAAAATAACCCTACCATGGCAGCTCTCTGGTGCATTATCAAAAACCTGCTTATCAAAACCTAGACATACACACAAGTAAAAAATTTAAATTTTACTCCTTGTTATCTAGAGTAAACAGTAGCTTAACCAAGGCTACCTTACTCTGTGCTATAAGCCTGAGGAAACTGAGAAAAGCCTCATATAATCATTATTTACTATAAATAAGTGATAATATTCAACTTTTTACCACCTCAAACACTCACTTCTATTTATTTACATTTACCATAACTACTTCTAAATTCTCCTGCATCTCTAATGCAGTTATTATCATAATAATTCTCAGGAGTTAGTCCTAAGTATTCTCTCTATGAAGCAACATCAGATACTTATTCGTTTTTCAGGTCTGTATATTTTGGTCTCCTGAGGAGATTCTGCACTTCGTTGTCTGTGGTTCTTAATAATTTCCATTTACTGGATGACATTCCTATGTGCCTCTGATCAAAGTTTTTGATCAAATGCACAGAATTCCACTCCAGGAATGCATATGGGTTGTTTTGCACTCACTTTGCTGACTTCATCCTCAGATCCATAATCTCAATTTTATCAACTACACCTGAAGAACAGCCTATTCCAGATCTAAACTAAGTTTTAGCATTTCCAAGTCTGAGTGGCATGAGAGAAGCCATTGAATTCCAAGCTGCAAGCGAGGTTAACAAGTGTGTTGGTGGGGCTGGGGAGGCAGGGGGACACAGCAACACATAATACAAAACAATCCCAAAACCAACAAACAGTAAAAAAAAGCATGGCATTCTTGTTTAGCCCTGATTATTTTTCCTGATGGCAGCAAATATTTATTCATTAGAGAGTTTGATTCCACCAGTAGCCAAATGGGTTTGCTTTCTCCACCCTCTTCCCTCCCAAAAAAGGATTGTTCTGATTCAAAGGAAATAGATTCAAATTTATATTTTCTTAAATATGTTTTTTGCAATTGTACAAATGTGCTAGTATTTTTAAACTTTTTAAGAATTCCCTATTAAAACCTACTTAAAATCCTAGCTTTGCATATTTAGTTATAAAAGAAGAAAACACATGAAAAAGTAATAAAAACAGATACTGAAAAATTTTGAAATTATAAAACTGAGAGGCCATTTCCTAAAGGCAATTTTTGAGACTTGCAATTGTGAAATTTTAATTCCAATTCCTGAAAATATTATGAAACACACATTTATTCGAGAAGGAAATACTTGCCATTGACCACCCTAATCTGCTCTTCGGGGAGAGAGGAAGAAACCAAGATTTTCAGAATACCTGTTGTTGGCCATCTTTATAATTGTATATCAGTAAGTCACTTTAAAAGAAGCCATCTCATTTCATGACTGCTCATCCCAGATTTAGCTAAGATTAAACATCAGCTCCTGTTAGCCTGTCTGTTCTTCTATCCTAATCAAATGTTGAAAACACAAAATCTTAGAAGAAACCATTTGGTTTCAACATCATACTCGCACTTAAGAGGAGCTAATTAGTTTACAAAGTTACGCAAAGACACACAGGCTTTGGTTTGGGTATATCTAGAAAACTGCACTGAATGTTTGTACAATGCTATGAAGATCTGCTTCCTTCTGAATCCCTCTTCTTATTCAGCTGCCAGGATGTATTGAAAAGTTTGTTGTTACCAAAGATTTCCTACAGAGGCTAAGTCTTCTTATCTCCCTAAGACTTGAGAAATGTTTGCATATTTTACTGAGGGCAATGTCACCAAGACAAAGCCTGGAGCAGCATGTTTCTGCACTGGAGCATTCCACAGGAATGACTGCAAATTAGACAGAGGCTATTCCATCCTGCTTCCCTGTTGTTGGAGACAGAAAGTAATTAGCTTCTGGCTTACACCAGCAGCAAAACATTAACCCCTCCTGCCCCTAAACATTAGCTCAGCTGTGCTGGCCATTGAATTGCAAAGGATGGAGATACATCTCTGTCCATCTGCTTCATCCACTCCAGAGAATCAGCATACGTGCTCTGTGCTTGGCTCCTAGAAGTCCAGTGTGGGAAATCTTGAGATAGCAGGGCATCATTTGGATTTGCTCAGGCCTGATACTCAAATCTCAATCTGGCATTCAGTGACTGCAATAAAAGAAAGGGCAAAGATGTCTCCATGGATGCTGTTGTTCTGGAACAAGTCAGTAGATCCAAAGAAGGGTGCAAAGCCAGAGAAGGATCTAGAACTGGGTTTTCTCACTGTCTTGGCTTATTGGTTCAGCTAGATCAGGTTTACTTAAACACTGTTTTGGATTCGATCCAATAAAGGCAATGTTTATTCTTTAACCTTAACTCCATTCATCTGTTCCAAAAGCCTAACTTTGAGTAGTATTTCATCAAAGTAAGTATTTCTTCAAATGTTCTTATTACAAGTACTTGAAACATACTTTGTAGGAACAATTTTTCTTCGCAGATACCAGCCTAGCAGCAAAGTAGGCTAAACACATCCATCTGACTCAATGGGCCAGACATAAAAATGTAGGCTTGAAAGAAATTATGTCTTATCATTTGAAAGATGGAGCCATTGCATTGGCATTAAACAGCCTGTGCATTAGATCAGACAGCAAATGAGATATTGATAGAACTATTTTGAACAGTCAATAAGCTTTCTAATGATTGATAGCTTTGAGCTAACTCTGGCAATATCAACATCTGCACTTGGAAACTGGGGATTGAAACTGTAATGCAATATTCTCTTTGTGGAATTCATAAGCATAAGTCAAGTGTGGGCAGTGGCTCCAACTGAGGGATTTGCATTGGTCTCTTTCTTCATAGCATAAAGAAAGAATGACAGCAAACTTTGCTTGTTTTAATCTTTCCATCTAAATCCCACCAAAGCTGTATCTCAGAAGGTAAAAACAGGGAGAAGAAAGCCATGGAAGAAGCCAAGCTAAATCACTGAGCATGCTAGTCCCACAGATTTCAATAGAAGTCCAAACAATGCTACTGTTGCTAATGTAACAATTTTACAAACAGAGAACAAAAGTTTTCCCTTAGAATGTTTTACATAGTATATTCAAAGAGAAAAAAGCATCCATTGAGAGAAAAAAAGGAGCAGAGGAGAAAACAAATAGCCAGGACTTTTACAAGTGATGTCAAAAAATTATTCATGCACTCCTAAGATAGCTAGATTTTTAAAGATCATGTGCTTTGTGCTCTCACAGTATAAGCTTCTTTCACCTCATAAAGAATCCAATAAAGAGCCACTATTAAAAATATTCCTTGTAAAAAAATTCTTTTTATAAAATAATGTAAAAGGAATTTTAATTCCCTAATCTCCACCTATTAATGATTAAAATTAGTGATAGCATATTTATTTTAATTTAAATTTCCAAGCTCTCAAAGTGATAGCAATGCTCTGAGAACTCTATAAATCCTGTTTGAATTACATGTATTCATGTATAGTACTTCCTATTTGGTTAGCAACCAAGTTTCCTTTCAATTTCATCTGATATTGGAGAGGGAAAAAGGTGAAAACAGAAGTCTGGTAGTCTTTCCTCATTATTTATAAACAAGTACATCCCCTTGCAATCTAACTGAATTTGATATTACTATTCCTGGTTTATTAGCTCACACTTGCAAGAGATTTGCAATTCTCTATTAGTAAAATAAAATGCAAATGACATTAAGATTCTCCACAGCAGAGAGAAGGTCCTAAAGGATTACTTGGTCAAATTAACAGTTAGCAGTTTAAAACCTGAGCTGTATCAGATCACAACTACCATCATTGCTCCAATTGTCCCTAAGAGCAGTGATGATTCAGTACGCACAGGCACATTACCTTTTCTCCCTCTCTGCTCCTGACATGGATGCATTCTTGCCCCCCTCTACACAACGCAGAGCAGAAAGCTCCATGCCTGAACAGTTAGGGATTTTGTCTGGAAAACTGACTGTCAGCAGAGGTAGCTCTTCTTTCACTTACTTGGTGTTATGCCAGTATGAGCCTACAATCATCCATGACACTGCTCTTGATTTATGCTGACCAGGATCCACACCTAAGAAAAATACACTGTCATAATCTACTTAACAAATGCAAAATACTTCTTTCACCACTAGCATTTTGCCCCAAGGAGGTAACCTTCTTCTCTACTTCAGCACTTGCATGAGGTTTTTAAATCCCTCTCACAATGTCTTTCGTCTCTTTGCCTTTTCATAAACACGATGTTTGAACTGGGGTGTTTGGGTAATCATCTCTACTGCAAACTTCACAATATCCAAAACAAAAAAAGTGTTCATTTTTAATTTATACTCTTTACACACATGCAGAAAGCTGTTTGCATTTTAGTGCACTAAAACAACACAGTGGCAAGGTGTTCCAAATGCAGAGAGGTGATGTGGCAGGGTATAATAACAGCGAGATTACACATTGAAAAAGTAATTGAAGAGAAACAGTGAGGACAACAGACGTTTTGAAAATGAATGTCTGCTGTGTTCTTTGTTTATTTTTATTTTACTGACTCCTTCATCTAATATCAATAAATAAGCAGGCACTCCAGTTTATAAAGGTATCACATTCTAAGCAAGGAAATAAATACACTCTTCAAAATTTCTTCAAACACCTTCTAACACCACAATAGAAACAATTAGAAATGGTGATGTATTCATGAATAAAGAACAAGACTGGCACAGTGAAAAGAAAACAGACAGAAAATTTCCCAAATGGACATGTATTGTTTTTTATATTGAGAGTTGGAATCAATTTTGGTTAAATCTTTGGTTGTTAAAACTAATTTAAGGTGTTCATACCCTGTGAATTGTGCTGACTAACAGTAAAATGCTTGTTTATTTACAGCCATTGACAAGCAGTGTCAGGAGTCATGAATTGTAACTAAAATAGGTAGCATGGATTAGGAAAATAACAAAAAACTACAAAGTATGATTGCTTAAGTTTATAATGAGTTGCACTCCTCCAAAGGTTACTGGTGTGCATTTACAATGTATGCCACCTAGTGGGAGCAAAAATTTGATAAAAACATTAAAATATTTTAAAATGTTAAAAATTTAGCCTGCCATTCTGCAGTCTAGAGGGAAATTAGAACTTGCATTAGGTATTGAAGCACTGTGTTTACACACCAAGACCCTCAAAGGAAAGGGTTTCTGATTGACTATTATCTCCTCCTTGCTGCAAAACTTGAGTAAAAGTCAGTTAACTTATGTATGAAAAGCTGTTGTTTGATATCGATAGTTCATCATTTGCACTATGTCTGTACTGGAAACACAGCCGGCTGTAGGTAGTGAAGCACTTCTATTTCACAGACAGACAGACCTTTGAAACTCACTACGAAAGTTACAAAACAGACCTGTGAAATTCACTAAGAAAGTTACAAAATAGACCCATGAAACTTACTAAAATTCAAGTCAAAGACCAGATAAATTCAAGGATGGCAGACAAAAAAGTCAGCTACTACATACTCAGCTACTTCTAGTCTAGCAAGTCTCTTGAAAATACAAGACAAGACTAAGAGTATATGAAGTATTCTTCCACTAGTCTTGCTCCTACTGCAACTCAGTATTTGGGAAGTAGATGGACTTTTTTTATGTGATTTAGCTCAAAAATGCTTTGTTTACATAGCTTATGCCTTAGTTATTCGAGGGTAATACAGAAATACTGAACTTTTGCTCAGCAAAGTTCATAGGCACATTGATATAAAGTACGGAGTAAACATACAGGAATAAGATTTAATATTTATGATACAAGGCAATGAGCTGTAATCTCATTACCTGACCTTCAAAAAAAATAAAATTCTGGAAACGGAGGAAGTGCCACTCCATAATCTTGGCTTAAAATCTAATCATCTTGTATAATTAGCTCAGGCATGGCAAGTAGCATGAGACTGGAGGATGAAAACAAGGGCCTGGAGGTCTCGGCCCAGGTACACTTCACAGCACGGCCACAAGGAGAGCCGCCTGCCTGCCCTCAGCTCGCCGTGGCTGAGGAAACAAGCGGTGTGCAGCTTGATGCTGCTTCCCCGGCGGCCAGCTCGCACGGAGTTACAGCACCTGGAGAACTCCTCTCAAGGCTTGTCTATGCCTTCCCTGCTAAAGGAGCCGCAGAGCTCTCTGGTACCGCGGCAGAGCCTGCGGAAGGGGAAAATGGGCGCAGAGAAAGCGCCTCCGGCCTACACGCCCTGCCCCAGCCTGGGCCCGGCACAGGGCAAAGCGCGGGCGCTCCTCCGGCCTCGCCTGATGGCACCTGGCCCGCCCGGCCCCTGTCCCAGTCTTTTCCTCTCCTCTGCCTCCAGCCCTGCTCAACTCCAAAGGATTCACAGGCTGGGCTCTGCCGGGAATCAGTCACTCGAATACAAGAGAACGTGCCCAAGCACTTGCCGTGAGCACAGGCAGCGAGGAGACAGGTGAAGGTTGTATTTCCTCCTGTCTCTCCTCCCAGGAACACTGGGTTCTTGGTCCGCTCAGTGAGCACCGCTTCGCTCTCAGCCCAGGCAGCCCAGAAGTGCTTTTCCCGAGCCCGTCCTGGGGCGCCTGAGGGCTGAGGGCCCGCACCTGGAGCGACGCATCCCCAGGGCACCTCCGGGGCCGGGCGAGGCACGGCCTGCCCTCCGGGAGCGCTCCCGAGGAAAACGAACGGGAACATCGCCATCGCCACCGGGAGCGCTCCGACCTTCGCCAGGCTCCTACCATCAGGTGCCACTGCTGTTATTCCCTTTTGTGCTCTCGTCAGCAGCGAGTGCTTTGTTTTTCGCAATTCCCCGAGAGTATTGCGAGCCCCCCCGGTGTTACTCTGCTTTTTGTGTCCTTTGTTCCTCAAGTAAGAGGATGCTTTAAAAGAAATTCTCTTCCTTTAATTAAATCAAGGCTATTGCTGCTGTGATTTGTCTCGCTCTTGTCTTAAGAGAAAACTTCAAAATTACTTCTGCCAGGGCTTTGAGTGCTGAAGAAGAGGGCAAAGAGGAGAGAGAAGGTCTCATGCTACTCAAGAATAACTCTACTTTCAAAAGAACCTTCTTCATTCAATCATATCTGAAATATCTTTATCGCAGATATACACATTCCCTTTTGTATGTTGTTTCAGTTTTTTCTTTGTGCAACTTGAGATATTCTTCATATAAGATCTGAAATGTTGGAGACAGTAGATGCATTTTTCAATTTATTCTGATGGGGTTTTTTACATGAACTATCACACAAATATGAAAGCAGTTCACAATGCATTTCAGTCCTATAAATTCATTTCACTTTCTAAGATTTGGTCACAGTTTTTTCTTCACTTATATTCTTCTGCCTCAGGGATAAGAGTCAGTAAACTGAAGCAAGACACTGTTTTCATTATTTTGGGCCAGCTAAAGAAAAGTAAATTAACACATTTATTCAGGTTTTGTGTAGGTAGTAGAAGACATCCTCACCTCTTGTCAGCTCCTTATGGGAAGAAAACAGACTTTTTCATAAGCAAAGCACAAAGGCAGATAATTAGTCTGTGTGTTTAGGGGGTCTGATTCTCAGTGGTATTGAAGGTTTGTCATATTATATGTTGATAATCAAACTACTGATCCAAGTAGTAAAATGTGAATTTTGACACTACATTTTAGACCACCACATTCTAAAATATGATGTGTAGATGTGGAGAACAAAAAAATGAGCAGGGGAAATAAGAAAAACACCTGTAACAGTAGAAGGAAGCATCAAGGCTCTTTGTATCATTATGTTGGGTTTACCAGGATGTCTTAAAGGAGGCATTGACATTTTCTGCAAATACTGTTAGAGGATGCATTTCCAAATCATTCTATGTTTTACAAAGGAACATTTCTGAAAAGAAATAGGCTTTCTGAGAGCATGCCTTCAGCTAGTAAGGTAGTCCAATGAGAAGCTGGGACCAAACAGGGGCTTGTTGTGCTACATTCATGGTCCTGTCTGAATCCTCTGGGCTGGGTCTAGGGTTTGGCTGACCCCACAGGTGGTTTGGGGAGCCCCTGTTCCATGAGTTTCCAGTGTGATTCCCTGAAATTGTTACTCCTCAGTCAGAGAAGTGTTGAAAGAAAGGAGGATGGAGGGTAGCAGAAGTACCCCTATGTACAACAGGTTGCTTGGCTGACATTTTAATTTGAAACCATCATACCGCAATAGAAACAAGTGCTCCAAAGAGCTGGAGACTTACCTGGTACAGATTGATAGAAAACCATGGAAAATAATTTTCCATCTCTTGTTTTGGTCCATGTGGTTTGAAACTTACTGTATTTCAATTCTAATTGACCTGCTTCCAAGGCAGTACATGGAAAAGAAAACAGGGAAAAGCATCACTAAAAATAATGTACTGAAGAATGTGAAGTCAGTTTTGGTCAGCACATCTAAGCAAACAAAATCAAAATGGTTGAGCATGATCTCCCAGTGGACTGGTAACTAAACCAAAAATTACACTGTTGTCTTGCATTTTTGGCTGACCTAGCCTGTAAAGCAGATTTAAATTTTGGAAGAAAAACCTACTACTGTTTTGTAACTCCTCCAATTCTTTTCCAGCCTATAAGGTATCTTGATGTAACTCAGTGTAATTTAAACTTTAAGCTGACTAAATTTTCAGAACTCGATAACTCTGCTGTACCGTATCTTCTTTTTTAAGGTATTGAAATGTATTTGTTTTGTCTAGCCTTCTGTGACCTGTTGATCATCTACCTCCTTTTGCTCAACATTATTTTCTGAAGAAAAGTAGTACTAGTACACCTAGTCACAGCATGCTATAAAGAAAAAAAATCTCTACAGTGGCTATTTTGGATCAGTGATGTTTTATGACAACAAATAAAATGTGTATGAGGGAAGTTTGATCTGAGTCCACTTAAATTTTAAGAAAAATAACGGCCCATAAAATTTGTAGAAATGAGCAACAAATCTGCTTTCAGACCTTCTGATGTCTTAACAATATACTTTTTTTCTCTTCACGGGTAAGTTGTTTTCAGATCTAGAGATAAATTGAAAATGTAAAGCTGACACAAAATTTGTGTCTATTAAATTCTAAAAATGTTATATCAGACGCTTAACACATTACCCTTTTCCTAGTGAATATTACAGTAGTTCCACAAAGAGGACATTAGGGCCAAGATGAAATTTAAGACTAATAAATCAAGTGGGTTTGCAAGAGATAAAGCACTAGAGGTTTTGGGGTGATCTACTTCTGAGTTATTGAAGAGAAAGAAGTATTTTGTTATTGCCACCAAATTGACTTTAAGTTTCTTCTCACTTAGCTTTATCCATAAGAAAAAGACTGATGGTCCTCTTACTTACTTGCTAGTGGCTACATCAAAAAAAAAAAAAAAATAGAGGTGTAATACCTATTTAAAATATTCAATGTTGTTAATGAAATTTCATGAGCAAACTTATCTCTGCTTTACTGTACCAGAGATTTTCAAAGCCTTATAGAGGGAAAATTGTATCAATGATACCAAGAAGGCACTAAGTGTCCTCAGCTACTATAAATTCAAGGGTGAGTGCATAATGATGGCATTCATACAGGCTTGCTAATAGCTAGATCAATGATACTTGTCACATGAATAGTTTCCTGGGCTACTTCTCAGAGTTAATTTTTATGGTATTGCTTGAAAAAACACATTTAGCTTTTGGGTTCCTTGTATTGATTTTTGTTTTTCTAAGTGTAATGCTTGTTTCACCCTAATATGTAAGTGTTTCCTTAAAGTGGATCTATAATGAGGGAGTTTAGACTGTGTTTCTTACCTATCTCTGCTCACTATTAGCCCTGGACTCCCAAGGGTACCTTGTGCAGTGAACTATGATAATGAGGTTGATGGTTCATAAAAGGGCTGATGTGAAAAATTACTGACCTGTTTTGGAGATTAAGTAACAGCACCTTCATCAAAGTCTGCATATCACTTTTTGTTCAGCACAATGCTTGTAAGTATGGTGGTTGTGCTGTTGAGTGTTCCATGTGCCAAGCTGATGAAGAAAACATTTGCAAAATAGAACTAGTGATGTGATTAGTTGTGCTTCTCCCAAGACAAAACACATCACTCTGTAATACAAAATGTGCAATGGGTTAAAAATGTATGCAGCTTCTTGCAAGATCTTTAGGTCTTCCTATGCCTGCATCTTTAGCTGGGAGAGTTTTGGAAGGTGCAGGTTAACAAACTCACTTCCCCATAATACAGATGCTGCCCTTTTGCCCTATAAAAATACCTGTGATATTTGATTAAGCTGCAGCAGTATCAGTTGGTTCTCTACCTATAAACAGGCTTTCTTGTAACCATTCTCTTTATGAGACACTATGCTTTCTCTCAGTAAGTGGGACATTTATTCCTTTCTCTGATCTTGCTTTTGGTGGTAATGCAACACACCTATTGATTCAAATTTAAAATCCCAAGCAGTACAGATTTAGTAAAAATGAATTGCTTGTCATCTGTAGGACATCTGTATAGATGTTTTTTTTAATATTTGTCCATCAATTGGTTTTTGAAGGTAGCCAATAGAAATTATATCAACTGTGTATTTTATTTCCTTGATATTTTGCTGGAAATTTTTAAACCTTCTCATTTATGCCTGCCAGACTTCAGCTGGGCACATTTTTATGGGTGAAGAATGGCTCTGTGATACACAATGTGTATTTACATGTGTACCACAATAATATATGGTTTTCTACAGGAAGCATAAAAGCTGTTGTCATACTCTTAGTAGTGTTAGATGATGCCTAATTTGTCATTTTATTTTTGGAACATTCAGCAGGCTGAGCTTCATTGTCCTACTGATGTAGCCAACAGAGAGTTTGCATTGATAGTCTTCCCTCATTAGCATTGACACTGCTGGTTGTGCTAGCTTTCATCTCTCCCCATAGCTGTTGCTTTGGGTTTTTTGCTACAAGGGCTCTCAAGCATTGAAATGAGCACAACTCACTGTTGTCCCCTTGCTGCAGTGGGATTGTCATTTCTGTCCTTCATGATGTCTCACATGCATACAATTCCTGAGGAAAAAATGAATTCTGTGAAGTATCTTGCATAATTGTCTGTTCCTCTGTGATGTGTATAATGATGTGTAACATTATTTTGGAAAGTCATTATCAAAAGTTGAATCCTCGCTGTATTCCTGCTTCATGTTTTATCAACATAGTTGGCAGGCAATTGTCACAGTCCCTTCTGCAAAGACATACTCCCCTCTCTAAACAACTGGATGGTTTTGCTGAGCTTATCTCTGACAAAGTGCCACAAAATAAAAAGAGGCTTTCTGCACAGATAGTGGTATTGAGTAGTACAGGAATATTGGCACCACCAACAAAATAGGGCTGCGAAGTGCTAGGTAGATATTGTGGCAGTGGTAGAGCAGTGAAAGAACTTGTACTGAAAATGTCACATACAAGGAAGCCTTTTAATTTCTTCAGTACTTTTCACGTTCTCTGTGTGTTTTAGACCTATCACTACTTAGTGTGGGTTTAAAAAAAATGTAAATGGAATATGAATTATTTTGGAAGTACAATACTCTACATTTCGTACTCAGTAGGCCTTTGTGAAGATGAGAGTAAGCTTACTTGAAGTGAAAGTCAAGGTAGGTTTCCAAAAGATGAGCTTCAACACTTCATACATTTTATATGTGAATGAGTGATTTGTATGTACCCAGGAAAAAAATCTTGTACTATGAAGAATGAGTCTTGAATGTCAGTATTTTGAAGCTTCTGGCTTTTGATTTACCAGTTGCTTCCAATATTGATAGCCATCTTCAAAATTTGAGCACCATGCTTCTTTATTTTTATTTATATCAACTCACAACTCATGCTAAGAACAACAAAACTCTTGAAAATGCATTTTGCCTTCAGATGAATATGGTCCACTTGTGAGAAATGCTAATGAACATAAATCTGTTTCTTATTATTTGTTTTAATAACCAAATAATCAGTATTGATTTTCGAGGTTTGAAATTATATTTTAAAATACATTAAAATTTATATTAAAAATTCTTTCTTCCAAAATGAGTAATCAAGATTTGAAAGCAGGTGTTATGGCAGCCCAAGCCTCCAGATCATTCTGTATTCTGCTGATAAGTACATCGAGACAAACCCATCTCTGTCAATCGCCCAGCTTGGAGCAGAGCCTTACCATTGCATAGTTTGTATTAATGAGTATTGCAGCATCTGTTGAAGAGATGCAGAGATGAACTTTTCCTTGCAGGGAGGGTCTACATGCCTGGAATACAGTAGCATGATATGTTATGCAGGGGTTTAATGGAACTGCATTACAAACAATATATTTACCCTCTTATGTGGGTAAATAATGGTTAGATCAACCTAGAAATTTACTGATATGTTGTTCAGAAGTATGTGTGCTAATAATGATGTAGCTGAGTTAAGGAAGCAGAAAGAAGAGATTGTCAATCAAAAATTCAAAAATAGAATTACTTTGATTAAACCTTAAATGCTGTGTATGTGATGCATTAACATGTGTGGCTCCCATTTCAATAGGAGTAACTATGCCAAGACTGATGAATGGCATTTTGTGAAAATCTGTCCACACCAGAAAGACTGGGTATCTGTCATTCAGAGATTCTGCTAGTGCCATTTAAACAGGTATGATACAAGTAGCTATTTTATTTACATAAATTTTCTTCTTATGATGTAAGTTCTAGTAAATGAGGGAATTCTTGAATTCTTAGGCTTCCAATGACTTGTCTGGGCTATAGTGTGGTAACAGATTACTCACTTACTTTATTTTTCAAACAGACTTTGTTTTTAGAGACTCTAAAAAGTCACTCAGAAGCATCAGTGTGGGAAGAGCCCTGTTTTGACTTCCTATCCCAATTAATTATAGCGAACTTCAAACACAGTATTTTATAAAGTTGTAGAACCATAGAATATTTTGGGTTGGAAGGGACCTTTAAAGGCCTTCTGGTCCAACCCCTGAAATGAGCAGAGACATCTTCAACTAGATTAGATTGATCAGAGCCCCATCCAATCTGACCCTGAGTGTTTCCAGGGATCCCACTGGGTAAGTAATTGATGCAGTTGTTAAACAGTACTGGTCCCACTACAGACTCCTGAGAGACACTGCTCATTTCACGGTACTTTGTTTCTGAGTATAAACCAGCTTTCTATAATCTATCATATTCTTCCTCGATATATTCCTTTACCTAGTCAAATAGATAAAGGGCTGCAGCTATTAGTAATAACACTATCATCTGATTCTCTTGATCATATTCAGGAGCTCGAACAGAACATATTTTTGCTGTTGTCATGGTCAGACGATGGGATGCTTTTCCAGTCCTTCAAAGTCCTTAATTTCTTCAAGTGGTGTGGTTCCATTTGTATAGCATGGTTTTCCATAACACTAATCCACATAACTCCCTCAAAGAAAAAACTGAAGAGGGCTCAGGATAATGCATTTAGATACTTTTTTGTCCTTATGGAATTCAAAAATTTGCAAAAAATTACCGCATGCTCATGCTCATAGTCTACTGATTACTTGAAAAGATGTTTAAAGGATAAATTAGGGATCAGACAATTTGAACTAGTTCAGAAAAATGTTTAAATGACAGGAAAAACTATAGTATGTGCAGCCTGGTCCTGGCTTGTCCTGGTTTCAGATGGGATAGAGTTAATTTTCTTCTTAGCAGATGGTATAGAGCTGGGGTTTGGATTCAGTATGAGAATAGTGCTGATAACTCACTGATGTTTTGGTTTTTAGTGTTTATTCTAAATCAATAACATTTCTGTGCCCCATGCTCTGGCAGTGAGCAGGTGCACAGGAAGGGAGCATGGGCAGGACAGAATGACACAAAATCAATTAGCTTGGAAAGGCCTCTGAGATTGAGTCCAACCTATGACCACACTGAGTGCCACAACCAGTCATATCTTGAGCAGCTTCAGGGATGGTGACTCCACCACCTTGCTGGGCAGCCCATTCCAATATTTAACACCCTTTTCTGTGAAGAAATTCCTCCTAATGTCCAACCTGAACTGGCACAGCTTGAGGCCATTTCCTCTCATTCTGTCACAGGTTGCCTGGGAGAGGAGGCTGACTCCCGCCTGCCTACAGCCTCCTGTCAGGGAACTGTAGTCTGTGAATACATTTCTCATCCATATTCTTGTAAGTTCTGTACAGTACAGTAACAAAACTATTCAGAGTTCAGAAGACACCCTTAATTATCACTATAATACTGCAGAAAAATGATTCTATATTTTGGAAAATAATTGACTACAGATATTAAGTGTGTATCTACAAGTTCATAAAGAACTCTTCATCTCACTGCCTGGAAACCAAGTCCTAACTAGGCAAAGATATTGCAAGAAATTTTTTCTGAATGCAAATAATAAATAAAAACCAGTTCAAATAGGAATTTTATCTAACCTCCTATTGCTAGGTATTACTCACTTTATTTGTATGGCTATTTCATTTACTGCCAGCTATGAGGTGGTTATTATACAAGGAATTATACAAGGAAAAAAGTAGTGGGTTGAGTCCAGTAAGAAGCTGGAAAAAAATCTTGTGATGTTTATGAGAATTTTGGTGAGATTTCTGACATTATTATCTGAAAGAGGGATACTTTCATGTGTAGTTAATACTTTCAGATGTCTGCAACTCTTCATAGTACTTATGACTTCTAAATGACATCCAAATAGTTCTTGGGTATTAACATAGACGGAATTCTCAGACTCAATTGCTTAGGGTTTCTGCTCACTTTGTCCTCCCTTCACCATTACTCCTTCTAAGAAAAAGTACTATGAAATGTCAATTTGAGAGTTTTTCTAAAGCTGAACTGATATTTATGGTATGTCAAGTCCATACCATCCTGCAGATAGCTTTTCACTGAATATTTCAGGCACTAGACCTGACAATTTTAAATACAGCAAATTAAGACCAGTACTTTACACCCACTGGTAATACTGGGAAGCAGTGTTCAGACATGATGGTGCTCCTGGACTCAATGCAGCCCAGTCAAAGTGGGCGTCAGAGCAGTTGAAATCCAACTGATGTCTCCTGAACCAAGGTACAGGAGGGCTCATAAGTGCTGGCAGTGCAGAACATTTTGTGTTTATCTCCTACAGCAAACAAGCCCTTGTGTCCCTTTGATTTTTAAACCAGCCTGCTCCATCTGGCACAGTCTGCGTTTCCAAATAAGGTTTATGTCTCTGTTGCCTGCCTAAGGAACAATGGAAAAAGGACCCTTAGAAGGAACTTAAACTAAGGTTCCTGCACAAATTACTAATTTCCCCTGTTACAATTTTACCTAACTGTGGTGCCTGCTTTTAGGGGAAAGACAGAAATTTCATCATCTAACCATATCTATTGTTTTCCAGAGCAGTGCAAATATTTGCCAGAACAATTCAGATTGTTCTAGAAAAAGGGTAATGGTGTCACGGGGAGGTAAAAAGAGAAAGATCCTCAACAACCTAATAACTTAGTTGATTTTTAGCATAATGGAATTACCATAACTCACAAATCTAGATAAGTTAGGAAATTAAACATTGCAGTGGGAGACACTGAGAATGACCAGCATGCAGCAGAAAAGAAATTTGGATTATACCAAAACTCAAACAACTATGCTCTTTGTTTTCCCACTTTAAAGTGTCCTCATTGTCCCCAGAATCTGAACATTCTTGTAGTCTTGAAGATCATCATTTTCATATGAGGTTGTAAAATCTTTCTACTCAACTTTTTTAAATCTATGAGGTGTTTAAATGGGTTTTGTAATTGCAGAATGATCATGAATAAGTAGATGTATCATGGTTCTTATTGGGCATGATAGTCATTATTTGTATACTTCTGTCATGTTGTTTCTTAGTCTGTTCCTTGAACAGATTAGTTCTGTTCTGTACATTCATTTTCTCTTGAAAGTTGTCCATTCCCTTAGACTTCTCTTAACTGTGTTTGGAATTCTTGTATGCCTGCACTTCCCTCTCAAAAGCGATGGGGAGGGAAAGTGTTATTTTTCATGAATACTGATAATTGATTTAATGACGTATTTTCAATTATTTGCTACCTCGGTCTTTCTGTTTATCTTGTACTTCACTACTGACGAAAATGTAGTAGGTATTTTTAGTGATGTTTCTAATTCAAAATCTTTCTTCCCTCACTTACAGGATATTTACAATCACTAATTATTTATTCAGTATACACAATGCTTTTGTCATAGAATGACAGCAGCCACTGTGTTCTATCTCTCCTTTTGACATTCTCTCAGTCATTTTTTTAGGCTTGAACAACCTAAATATTCTGCTGTCTGCAAATGCTGCCACTTGCATTCTGTTATTTAATAGTGATGTACAGATTCTGCTGTGACATCTTCAGTTGAGGCATCTAGTTTTCAAACCAGATTTTCTTCCAGTTTATTGCGTTACTATACTTATTTACATGGGCAAAAAATGGCCCCAGCAAATGGCAAATGATGTAATTGTAAGTATCTGCTGTCAGTGCTTGAAAACACTACACGAATTTTGACAAGCAGGGGCAAATTAATATTTTTGGAAGTCCTAGTTATACAGCAGTTGTCAGGGGGGAAAAAAGGTGGGGCAGGGAAAGGGAGGGAATACTGTCAGTCTTTGGCAGTGAAATAATGTACCAGAAGTCTTAACAAGACCCTATTTAGTGACTTTCTGAAACAAGGCACTGTAGATTGAATAAATGATTTTATAAATGCATGGAAATTATGAAACTGACTTTCAAAAATTTACAGACCCTATCCGACAACTGATTAAAATACAGCCTTCCTAAACATCTCCTCATTCTGTGTCAGCCTTAAAAGGATGATCTGGCCTTGTGCCTCAGTATCATAGTTCATAGAAGCAGGCTGGAGAGGATACAGAGAAGGGCCGCAACAATGATATTCAAAGGGTTGGAAAGCTGCCCTGTGAGGCAAGACTGAGAGAGCTGGGTTTAGGCAGCCTTGAGAAAATAAGGTTTAGGGGAGACTTTATCACTGTGTCCCAGTATTCAGGGGTGGCTACAGATGAAAACTGCCTTTTTATCAATAGTCATGTGGAAAAGAGGAAAGGGAATGGTACAAGTCATTCCATGGGAGATTCTGACTGAACATGGGAAGAAAGCTGCTCACAATGAGAACAATCATCCATTTGAATAACCTCCCCAGGGAAGTGGAGAATTCTGCAACACCGGATATTTTAAGATTGAGATGGACAGGGTACTGCCCTATCTTCTCTAGACAATGCTTTTACCAAGAAAGGTTGGACCAAGTGATCCTTGAGGTCCTTTCCAACCTAGTGTTCTGTCTTAATCTAATCTGGCCTGGTCTTATTCTCACTAAACCTTACAGGTTAGATGTCTTGATTGGATTTTATCTTCCAGATTGGTATTCCTACTTGAAAAGCAGAAGGTGTATATCCTAGGGAACTTCTCCCCAAAAGTAAGTCTGTGACAATGCAGGAGGCATTTAGCAAATTAAACATACTTGTTCCTGGATGGTTTTGGTTTCATGACTTTTGGTGATGTTGATATATTTGAGGCACACCCATCTTGTATCCACAGTCAGCTTTATGTGGAATGTCATACTTAGGATAGATCAGATCCATTATATGCAGTCTGCAGAATTTTCCTGTTCCATGTGTGTGCTGGTTTTGCCTGGGGTAGAGTTAATTTTCTTCCCAGGGGCTGATGTGGGACTGTGTTTTCAATTTGTGCTGAACACAGTGTTGATAATATAGAGATATTTATAGAGAGAAGGGCGTACACAGACCCAAGGCCATTCCTGCTTTTAATATGGCATGCTGGTGAGTAAAACAGGGATGCCTGGAAGGTTGGGAGGAGACACAGCCTGGACAGATGACCCAAAGTGATCCAAAGAGACATTCCAGACTATGTGACATCATGCTCAGTATATAAAGTTGCAAGAAGAAGGGGAACATTTGCAGTGATAGTGTTTGTCTTCCCAAGATGCTGTTATGTGTGATGGGGCTCTGCTGTCCTGGATGGTTGAACACCCACCTGCCCATGGGGAGCACCAAATTGATTCCTTATTTTGATTTGCTTGTACATGCAGTTTTTGCTTTACTTATTAAACTGTCTGAATCTCGACCAACAAGTTTTATAGCTTTTGCCCTGCCAGTTCTCTCCCCAGTCCTACTCATGGGGAAGTGAGGGAGTAGCTGCATGGGGCTTGGTTCATGGCTGGGGAAAATCACAGCAGCGTGCCAGGGTGGCAAATTGCCCTAATCTGTTAGATAATGGAAAAGTATCAAATATCAAAAGTGGAATGCCTATGCCCAGCCTCAGATATTGCATGAAATTTAGGTTTAGATTCAAATCTAAATTTGGTATGAAATTTTGCTTATAATTTTAGCAAATGTAAATGTGTAACAAAAACATGATAAACTCAATTAGTTAGCATAATAAACTCAATTAGTTATACCTCATTTTTTTTTTAAGATTGCTCTTTGAATAACATGTCAACCAGTTAGAGTGGTTTGATAAATATTCCAGCTACACATCCCCCTAGCCAGTAGCAAACAACCTTTTTCCTCCCCCAGTATATTTTCAAAGCAAAGTCATCAGCAAGGTACTAATAAGCCTCTGATTTAGTCATGCAGCTTGCAGTGAACCCTCAAGCTGAAGGCTGTGTGTATATATAATTTCCTACCTGCTTCTCTGAGCTACAAGCTCTTTCTATCAAGGTAAAGTGCACTAAACTAGCTCGTAATTCTTCTGTCTGCTTTGTGCTGCTTGAGAGGCTTTAAAGAGAAGTAATCAATTTCCCAAACGAATGAAGAACAGCCATGACCCTGCATCATGCACAGTGAAGAATTCACTTGTGAAAATTCTCTGCATATATGTAACTCCTCACCTGTTACACAGCTGCAAAAGCATCAGGGTCCTTGAGGTGATATTGTATGCTGAATAAAGGAGAATGACGTAAGATAAGAATCAATATTGTACTTTTCTGAAGTGAAATCATGTCTAATCTTGAATTGGGTATGATAGGAAATGAAACTTGCTGGGAAAATCCATTCTGATTCATAGGTGCTGTGTCTTTCTCCCTGCTACTGATTTAAGTTTAAAATTGCAAGGTCACATACTGTGGGATTATTTCACATCAAAAAATGCTTTATGCAGAGTGTTTGCAAATGGGGACTAAGGCTGTAAGTGTGTTTGAGTGAGAAGAGAGAACTACCAGTCCATTTGTTTGGCCACAATTTCTAAAAATGCATATGTTGAAAAGCTTAATGAAATAAGGGCTTATATGGATGTATTTATTTATAAAATTTATAAAATTATGATCAGCCTACCAAAAGTGCTGGCAGGGAAGGGTGGGTAACTATGAGGTTGTGTCTTCCTCTGCATGACACATAAAACAAAGGAAAGGCCAAACCAGCTATACAGAAATCGTATTTCTAAAGACCTTCCCTACCTGTGTACACATTTATCCCATTTCAATTATCACCCTTTGTAATTGGTATTGAAGACTGATTCTGCAGCCAGAAGAAGCTCTTTCTCTACACTTTTGTAATTTCTAATACTCCATGATACAATGACCAGGAATTAAGTGGAAAAACCACTTTTGCCACGATGAAATTCTGCTTTAGGGAATCACCACTTGTATTGTGCTGTCAGAGAAATAGCTGATAAAGTTGACTAAGATGTAACACATGATTAATCACCTTTTCTTAGAGTTCCAAGTGTAATGATTTTTTTTTGTTTGTTTGTTATTACTTTTCCTCTCTCTTGTCTGTCATATAAAACTCATAAAATGCAGGGAGTTTTACCCCTAAGAGAAATTTCCTAGACACATAATCACTGTATAACCCAAAGAGACCTGAATTTTTGCATGAATTAGAACTTCTCAGAATCTTCAAAAAGAAGAAAAAAAGGAAATTAAATTATTGAGTGCCTGCCTGCTGATCAATGTCAGCTGCCTGCTGACACTGATCTCAAAGTTCAGCATCACCTTTTCCTTACACTCCTTTTCACCTTTCAGATTGCTTATAAAGTAACCACCTGTAAACTTCCTTTACAAATCTCTTCTCTATTTCTTTCCAGATATGCTAGTTTAAAAAAAACTACTATTTAAGGGCATATCTAATTAACAATTAGATTCATTGGTGGTTGTGTCCTCAGGAAGGTGCATATTTCCCTATTAGTAAGTAATCAGCATCACAAATCAAAACAGCTACGAGCTGGGCTATTGATCAAGTGAATAACTTTGTTTGCAAAGCTCCATGATCTAATATTAGCTCACAGTGTTGTTTCCTCCAGCTAGATACTTTCCTGTAAAGCAGTCTGTTCAACTTTATTTACTATACCTAGGTGTGATTGACAGTTAAAAAAAATGTTGAGGGAAACTGCATTTTTGTGACCTTGCCTTTTAATGGGTAATAAAGTTTTAAAACTATAAGTCCATGACCTACTAGGGCTCTTCTTGGGTTTATTCTTTCAAGGCAAATACATCAGTGTACTCAAGTACCTTTGCTCGCCAGCATCAGAGTGGCAAGTCAGGGAGTTAACCCAGAGACTCAGCAAATTTTCAGATCACTGCTTATTTCAGAATTTTTGGAGAACTAGTCTTGAAAATAGAGATATTTAGGGGAGGGGCTGCAATGAGGCAAAGGATGGTGGCCTTGTGATCATTCATAGACCTTAAATAAACTTTTTCTAATGAATGGTATGATTTGGGCTCAAACTTGAAAACCAATTAACCCTGTGGAACTGTAGCCCCTTCAGTTTGTGAGCTATTTCTCTATAAAAGCACAAAAGACCTGTGTGACTGATCCCCTGCATGCTGCTTATACCACCCAGTCTCATAGATATGGCTGAAAACACTAAAAAACTGCCTTGTTTTCAGAGTTCAAGATGAAAATAAAGTAATCCTTTGAAGGTGGAATCAACTGGCAAACCGGGAGCCAGATCTGTGGACTGGGATAGATGGGAAGAGTGTCGCCCATTTGAAAATGTGCAACACCAGACTCTGAGTAAGCAGGAAAGGAAGCTTGCTCAGTTTTCAACAAGGGGCATGGTTCAGGTCATGCAAGCGGGGTTTGGGGTTACAAGCTTTTTTCTGACACGGAACAAGATGTTCTTCTGTTTTGTAGCAGAACTCTTACCTATTAAGTAGCCTTAATGGAAGGATGAGGAAAAGAAACATTCTTGCTTCCATGGTCTGTTTCAAGTCTGGCCAGACATTGGTGCTGTATGACTGCCACATATTCAGTATTTTGAATGTCCCAAAGACAGGTTAAAAATATGCAATGTTTTCTAAAACTTTCAAAATCTACTGAAGTCTTTATCAGTAAACAGTGTTAGCTCTGGTGAATCTAGCTTTCACAAAGCATCGCTGGAATGCAGGCACTGATTCAGCTGCAGTCCATAAAAAGCAGAGCTTAGACTAATCAGAAATGTGTTCATTGTAATCTACAAATTAAAGGGTACACTTGAAACTCAAAATGTTGTCACGGATTATGACTGGAAGTTTCTCATTGGTGACCAATTAGGTAGGATTTTTTTTTGTTTTGCTATGTTATTTGGTTTTCTTCCTGCCGTATATTGGTCTCTAAACATTCTTCAGATCTGCTCTCACAATTGGGAGCTGTGGGGAGAACAGCTGTGACCTGGCCACAGCAGCTGGAGTCAGCTCCATAATGAAGTTGTGGGAGGAAGCAGAGGTGGGAAGGACATGATGCCTTATAGCAAGTGAGTTCCATAAATCCTAAATGCCAGTTGCTCTGTGCCTAGGGGACTTTAGGTGTGAGAAAGGATGTTCAAGTTTTCAGGGTGTGAGAAACCAGCTTTGTTAAAGTGTGCTCTGCCCAGCAGTTCAGTGCGTGGTCTTGGTTGATAACAGATTGATGGTGTGGGACTTGGGATTAGTCACTTCTCTGTTCCTCACAAATGTGAGTTTTTTTCCCTTGGAACTTGTACTTACACAAACAAATGCAAGCATATGAGTGTATATACATGTGTGTGTACAGGTACTTATATAGCTCTTTCTTCTCCATTGCTGGTAAAGAACAGTACACTGAAAAGTGTTCTTTCAAAGGACTGCATAAGGACAGCATTTTATATTGCAGTTCATCTTTTCAACACACTTGATTTGAATCCTTCCCCTTCTGTCAGTCCTTTGTTAGCCAAGTTATTGAATGACTACCTCAGTGAGCTTCCAAGGCATCAGCAGAGTATCTTTAGTGCCATCTCTTCATGGTTCTGCAGTGAACTCTACTCATGTTCTGTGTATTTTGGAAGTCGTTTGTGACAGAGCAGTGATGGCTGCAGTAAATTCAACACACAAAGTCCCTGACCCAAGGACCACAAAAAAAAGTAGTTATCAGGATAAGTTTAAGTGTAAAGATACTGTAATTTTTGAGGGCACTCAAAGAGTGGTGCTATGAGTTTGCTGATATTTCATTCTAGGGACTTAACCATAAAACCCCTTTTCTTGCAATTTATTTAATAAGATGATGTTAATGTTCCCTCTGTGTTTTCAGCTAATTAATGTAATCACCAAGAAAGACTCACAATTATCTGTTTTTCACTAGTACACTCAGTACTTCCCATGCAGAGAGCCAAAATTGCTTCTAGAAGAGCCTGGTTGATGGGAGTGAATTGTTGCTCCTGTGACAGATGGAATTGCCCAGGAGCCTTTTGAGGAGAACAGTCTGATTTCTGGTGAAATTAAAACTTGCCTAACTGTGAAAGGCTGAGAAGTATAATGGGGATGGTAAAGATTTAAATATTAACATTTGAGAAGAGTGAGAAAGAATCTCCAGGCAGATCAGATGGCTCAGATCTGCAGCAAGCTCTCTTCAATTAATACCAGTACAATAGGTGAGACCCTCAGCCTTTAAACTGTCAAGGCAAAACTACAGGAGGAGAAGCCTCCAGAAAGGATCTGAGTGTCAGTCCTAATCCCAGAAAAACTAATCTCCCTGTTGTGGTAAAGCGTCATTGCCCATCTAATAAGTTCTTACTGCTTCTTGTATTCAGACTGTGTGGAAGAACAAGGGCGTTAAAGCTGATTGTTTTCCACTCAGTATTTAGTGGTATTTCATTAATACAATTTCAAGTAGTAGAAGTTTTAGCTGTAATTGTCTGGGCAGCATGAATAAATAGCAATGTGTTTTCAAAATCAATTGTTCTCCCAAAGAAAAGGAATAATACAGTATCTTGAATAGATTCTTATGGAAGAATAAGATCTAGGCCTGCTTTCAACTAACCTATTATTCAGCTGTTACACAGTAACAGAAGATTGAACATTTAATCTGAAGTAGTTGTTCAGTGTTGTACTAATTTGGTTCCCTGCAGATAGTTTATCATTTCCTGTATTATATCTGTTTTACCATGTTTCATTTTACATATTTGGATTTAAATGTGATGCATTCTGAAATGATCAGTATTTCTTATGAAGAAGTAGTTTTCATACAGCTTATTTTATCATCCATTTATTCAATATGAGGTAGTAGTTCAGGTTGGACAACATCCACTAATAATCAATATGTGCAAGAAATTTCAGTGCCAACTTCAATTGTCATTCACCCCAGATGCTTAATAGAAGTATCCAGCAGAGCTCTTGTCACATATTTACTAAAAAGACCATGTTAATCCACTCTTTTAGTATTTGTTTGCATCATTTGTTACAAAGGAACATCAGTTTCTACAGCAGAGATTAACCATCTTTTCTGGATTATCTAACATTTCATGAATTGTATTTCTTTCAGGGGAGCCTGCTTGTTGCAGTTAAACCTCTTTAATGAAATAGTCATTAATGCTGGGGTTCTACAGGATCCAATTTTAGATCCCATACTGTTTTGTCATTATATATTTCCTGTGGGCAGTATCAGATTGCTCTCATTGTTTCCAGTATCTCATGCAGATGATCTTCAGATTTGCCTTTTTCTATTCCATCCAAAGCTGAATGTTACAGATATAGAGTAGTTACTAATTGATCCATCTCTAGGTCTTTGCACTTCTCACTCATCGGTTCTAAAAATAGATGTTCAGTTTTCCCTGTTGCCAAGGCTTGTAGCCTTGGTGATAAAAGAAGAAAGAGGGAAAAATTCAGTCCCTAAAAAACAGTAGAGAACTCTTTCTCCTAGGTGAGAGCAAGCAATTCTAAAGGAGATGATCTGTTTCACTGGAGTCCTTACAAAGGAACAGATAAAAAAATATTAATGCAAAAAGTAGATAACGAAGTCTAAAAGGAGTAAAAATTGCTGCAAAAAAGATGAGCTAACTGCAGAAAATAGGTATAATCCCAAGAACCGTTGTGGACAGCAAGATATTTTTGCAGATAGACAGACGGTACCAGTGTACAGAAGCATTTCTTAGGCAATTGTGGTGAATCCATGATCTCAAAGGCCTCTATGCAAGCAGAAATATAAATGTGACAGGGGAGGTGGCAGTGCAGGCCCACCTTGTGCAAGATGACAGCAGCTTGACTGCAACATGGAGCTTTTGCCAGTGTAAGCTAGAGAGCTTTGGAATGGATAGTCATTTTTCAGGAAACACTCAGACCCACTGGAGAGAATCCAGTGCAGAGGAGCAAGACCATAGAAACACAAAGTTAGCAATAGTGCATGAACAGTCCATTTGATTCAGTATCTTGCCCTAACACTAACAAGCAGTGAGTGTTTAGAGAAAGAGTGCAAAAAATAGGCATAGAGAAATATGCTTCTTGATGTATTCCACAGAAATTTAGTTAGCTGAAATTTAGGGAATTCCTATGTTCAAACATCATGCCCTGATGTGTCAGTATCACACTCTTCAGCTGTCATTTTGGTTTAAATGTTGAATGTACTTTAATTACTTTTAAAGCCATTTAGACTATTTTTATCTTTTAGTGAAGAGTCCCACCAAAAAGCTTTCTGTCAGAAAGAAAGCAATGGAGCTCTGTAGTGGACTGGAGCTTATGCTGATCTGTCAGTGTATGTCCTCAAATACAGGTTAGACAAAAACTCTCTCTGGCAAAATACAGTGGGAATGTGACTTGGGCAAGTGGGTTTACTGGTTTATCTTCTCATGTTGTTTTTGTCCATACTTTCCTACAACTCTGTGATATCATGCCAGGAAAGAAATCCCTGCTCCCTAAATCCTCTCTCACATAATAGACTTCAAAGTCAATTTATTTGCTGTCTCTTTCCCTGCTCTATCTTGCACTCATGCCACAGCAGATCAGATGACAAGGCACATCCTAAACCTTGTCTTATAGATGTAACACTAAGCAGGTATAAAACACTAAGACGACATCTTCATTTGATCAGACACTGTCAGAATTGTGTAATTTTGACACTTTGTTCACTGCCAGTTAACTCAGGTTGTGAAGCAGAGAACAACAGGCCAGCAGATTTAACTGCTGTTTTGGGAAAGATTTTTAGAATTATTCATAAAGGATGAACTTGTTAGCATGTTAGATAAAAGTCTCTTATGCAGTAGCCAAGAGCCATGGGTTTAGAGAATTAGATCTTGTCAAAAGCACGTGATAGAATTATCAAGGAGCAAGTAGGACATAGAAATTAGAGACATTAGGGCATGCTATAGATCTGTTTGACTTTGATGAAGTTTCACACAAGAAGTTGATATGCAAATTCAAAGATCTTAGGGTCACTGAGAGGATGATGAAATTAATGAGAAACTGTCTGAAGTGAAAAATCCTGAATAAATCGGCACAAACAGAGTTAGAGAACAGAAACCACTGAAAGCGCCTGGATTCATTTGTCACTCTAGAAGTTCTTCATACTTTATTCAGATGCTTAGTTGCTTTTAAAATATGACCAGTGTTGCAGAAAAATAGCTGGGGAGATGCAGTAATGGAATATATTTCTACGTCTAAGGAAATTTGCTGCTTCTCCCTAAGGGAGAGAAAGAAAAGAAACTTACAGAATGCAATTTCTCTTATTCCAAATATTAAACAGATAAATTCATTTTTTGGATTTTAGACAAATTAATTTTTTTGTTTCTTTTGTTCTGTGATGAATTATGGGTTACTGGTTCACAGACACAAACATTGTGGACATCATGCAACAAAGTGCATGCAAGATGAAATTACTCTGGTGCTTCTTTTTCCCCTCATTTATGCCATTTGTACATTAGCATAATTGTGTTGATTTGCATTCCTACCTTAAGTCTCCCTTTAGCAAGATTTAACCCTTACACCACCCTGAAATGCCTACTTTCTCATTCACATGTTCAATCTTGTCTTGCATTCTTCTTCCAGCTTTCAAAGACTGAAGTTTAAAGATGGTGTATGATCTTACAAAGATCCATTGCTCTTACAGAGTCTTTTTCTCAGGAAAAACTCCTCTCTCCCTTTATATGAACTAGACTTCAGAGCCAAACTATAGAAGCATCATCTGGTACATAAAGATTTGGGCTGGGATTCAATCCTGGGTCAGCTATAATTTGGCCTCCGAGCAATCAATTTATGTTTTGCCTCAGTGCTTCATTTGTAAAAATGAGAATGATTCAGAGTTATTTTGTAGGCATAATTGGGTAATGAGGCATTTAGCTTTCTGCCATGAGGCAGGGATATGTGTTAATAAACAGAATCTTTTCTGGGGAGATTGGAGAGAATCATGCTGTACACAGTTCTGTTGTTTTAGAAAAGGGGTGTATGTGTGTGTTTGTACATATACATATATGTGTACCTAAACACATATGATTTCTGATTTATATTGCTGAATGCATTCACAGTGGAGCACACCCTAACAGAGCTAGTATTTATAAAACTAATTCACATTCATCCGTACAGGTGGATTCATGATAACACATATTCAGAAACGTTTTGTCCAACCTTTTTTTTGTTCACTGGACCCTTTGAACTGGTTAACTGAAAGGTTTTTCTTATAGTGAAGAAGCACTACTCTGCATTTTGAGAACAGCAAAACATCATGCTCTTTATCAGAAAAGCTAGAGAAACTGCACGAGACATTCAGTGATTCCTAGGGACAAGGGACATAGACTATCTCCAGCAATGATAGAGAAACATATGTTAAGATGTATTTGGGGTATTATTTTGCTAAAAGTGTGTGTTCTACAGTATTACTCTGTTACAAATATCAGCTGTATAGCAAACACTCAGACAGAACATAGACAACAGTACTTTAAAACCAGATCTTTCCTGGGGGAAGTGTGGATTCCCCATTAATCCAACATTGGAATTGGGAATAATTCTAGAGCAACTTTTTGAGAAAACAAACCAAGAGCAGGCAGGAAGAAAGGAGGCAGTGTGGCTCTCTCACATCTTATTCCCTTAATTCTACACAAAAAGCCTACAGTTCCATTCTTAAAGTACCTCAAAATACTCTGTCCCACTGCAATATGCTATTGCAATGATCTGTCTCTTGGAAAAGTCCCACATAGATTTTTCGTTCAGCACAACAATTTTTTCCCTTTTTTCCCCCTTCCACCCAAGATCAAGAGTATCACAGTGTCTTTAAGCATCTTGTATCTCAGCTGGGTTAACAGGAGTGTTACAAATAGAGCAGTCCTACATTGCTTATGTCCTGCTGTCTTGAATTGCATAGCTGGCTGACTGAAAATACAGTTTTTATGCTCTGAGGGTGTCCTGACACCTGAACTATCTCCTGATAATTTTCAATTTTATTTAAATAAATAACTTGAAAAATAAAAGGTGCAAGAAAATACTACAATTTTTTTTCAATGCAAATTGAATGATTTCTTCTACTTCTAGATGAGTTTACTTTTGTTAGATGTTGAATTATTTTTTTGCATTTATTGAGTTGCCTGACTAATATAACAAATGAAATATAGATCTAAGTTCAGGAAATGGTTAATGAGGTGAGAGTTCTTACTCTGCTAGATACCTGTACTTAGGAGACTTCATGCTGAGTCTGTGATAGTTAGGTCAACAGTCTGTTCCAGCAATATGCTAATCAATGCGTTTCCAAACAACGAACTCACAGCTATTTTTCTCCTGTGGGGAAAGTGGAAAATCCTATAAAGCTTTTATTGACTTTAGGCTCTGGGTTTGGAAGCAGCTTGGTTAGTCCTGAGCAATGTATTGGCTGAGCTCAATAGCAAGCGGATGGTGAGGGAAGAGTTCTGTCTTTTCAGGTAAATGTCACCACAAGTCAATAAGAGCTACCACATGGGACTTTGAAGGACATAAAACAGATTTGACCAGTCAAAAAAAAAAAAAAGTTATTAGGCTGCTAGTCCTGTTAATAACCTGATTCCTTATTAAAAACATTGCATGCTAATAGCTCTGCCTATATATTTCTTCCAAATATGTAATCCATAAGAAATAAAATAAATATCATCTATTTGAGAAAAATATGTTCGTGTGTCCATTTGAAAACTGTCAAAGTTTCAAATAAAGCTGTCAAAGTTTTCAAATGGACAGATGTTTCATTTTTGTTTTATTTTTTCTTCTATATTGTGGTTCAAAAAGGAGAAGACAAGGTGTCCAGCATAGGCCAGGATGCCTTCACTATTCGAGCTTTATTCTATGTACAGCCTCTTTTTTCACATTTGTGAAAGTTCAAAACTTGTGGTTTCTAACTCACACTGTGTATGGTCATTACTAAGGAAACAATTCAAGGGCTTAAGGTTGAGTTTTTAGTACTGTTTTTATGTCAGTTGCTGGCTACCATTCAAAAAATTTTGGTCTTTCAACATACCTACCAAATCATATACCATTTAAAATTGTCTGTGTTTAATGCCTGGATCAAGCTTCCCAAACAGACTACTGGCCTTAATTTAATCATTAAATTAAATATATTTATTTTCATTTCATGTTCAAGGGGCTATTTTTATTCAACACCTGTAAAGCTACCTTGTAAAGTAGTTGTGCAGTTACCCTGTGAATTTTGTTGTTGGTTCTGCAAGAGTCTGAAAAACTCTTTCATCATTGCCATTTTTCTCCTGACTATTTTAAGTTGTTTTGCTCCTGAGGAGTTATCTGGATTTCTTATGGAAATGCCTGGGGAATCTGTCATTATTGCTGAAATAAAAGAATATTTCAAATATCCATGAAGAATAAAATTTACCTGGCAAAGAAAGAGGAGGGAAAAAAAGGGATTTCTGTTCCTGGTACATTGTTTCACAAAGTACTATCACAAGCTGTGTCATAGGCAGTTTTCCTTGTCTCCTAATCAATCTGTCATATCACATGGAGGTTTTCATAAGTGAAGCTCACATGTGAAGAAACTTCTTCTGATAGGACTTTAAAGCTACTATACCTTGTAACCGAAGGACCTTGATCATTGCTTGCTTATGAATCATTATTAAAAAATTAAATTCTAATCACCTGCCTGTAGGGAAATGGGTGTCTTCCTGCTTCTTTGGAACACAAAAGAAGTCATAGGAGATGGTTTAGTTGTTCCATACAGGACATGTTTCTGCAGGTTGGAAGGCTTTGCAGAAATCCCAAAATTGAGACAGGATCAATTGTTCAATAGATTTGAATCTTTTTTTTTTTTAATCAGCTTGTTGTCTTGAGAATAATGACTCTGCAGTTTGCTTCTGTTAGCATTTCCCCAAGACAGTGGTTTAGATGGAAGTCCTTGGTTCTAACACTTGTTCCCTTGACTTTTGCCCATATGAACACTCCATTTCACTGCTCAGTTCTATGTTTCTGTGTTACAGGAGTCAAAATAATTGCCAGTGCTTTCAGTTGCTACCTGAAACATTATCATTCCTAAAGAACCAGGAAGGAGTGAGAGACACTAATGAGTAGGGATTTTCTTCTGAGTAAACTACGGAACTGAACAGAGAATGGAGTCAGTGGAGTCTCATGCAGAGATGAACCACATGCATCGGATTTCAAGTATAAGGATTTACATATTACTTGGGTAAGCTTTTAGCAAATTAAAATCTGTCTTAAAAGAGCACGAAAGGGATGTTGTCTTGCCTGCACCACAACCCATGTTGCTAAGTAATTCAGTTGGACAAGATTTAATTAATAACCATCACAGCCTGATAAAGGCAAAGATACTGAAGAGTTTTAAAAGCCACTTGATCTATCCCAAGGCAGAAGTACACTTATGATTTAATATTAGTCATGTAGCTAATAATAATTAATAATTTCACCTTCAAAACAATGGTGTTGTTGTCACTTTGCACATGAGGAAACAGCAGCAAGTGCAGGGAGAGCTTTTCAAAGTCAGCTAACCATTTGTGTAGCTATCAAAAGCATTGTCATATGTTTTTTCTCCCTCAAGCTTACCTGGTTTTGATAACTTTAAGTTAGCAGCACTGAACTGACTCAAAAGTTGGTAATACTTCATCTTTCCAAAATTCAGTTCTGAAATCTGTTGTTAACTGAGCTAAAGGATGTATGTTACATTATTATATGAAGAGATATGTTTTAATAATGTTGAAAACCCATGCATACCACGGGTTTTCCTAATTTCATTGGTCATGGTTTTATGACAACACTCTACACGGACTGAAATGACAATGCAACTTTGCATTTTCTTTTCTCTCTCAAGGACCTTTTTGGAAATGGGATGAGTTATCCCAGATTTTCTAGTGTTAGCTGAAATCCTAATAAACAGATAAATCTCAAAACCACCTAAGTTATGCTTTTGTGTTTAGAAGAATTTGGAAAGGAACTGGATAACTTTAGTGAGTTGGCAGTCAGTGTTCACAGCTTTAAGCTGTAGGTCACATGTATAAAACCTACCTCAATAGATAACACATTATACATGTTTGATGGCTGATTGGCATCTCATCTGATATAAACTGGTCACCTTGATCTACCTGTTGGACAGCTGTCTACTACTGTCAGAACAGTTTTAAAGATTTCAATAGAAAAGCGGTAATTTAGGAGTAAGGCTCATATCCCCAATATAGAAAGCATAAAAGACAGGATGCTCATATGGTATTTTGTTTGATGAAGCCAAAGGTAGTCCATTTCCATACGAGCAGCATGGTTACACTCATACAGCAGATGTTACAGGCTTGAATTATAAGGTTTGGTTTAAGCTGCAGACTTACATAAGAGGTGTCACAGAAATAAAGTGTATGTTTGGTACCAGCTTGCTTATATTAACCAAGAAGTCAAGGCATGAAGTGGCCCAGAGATTAAAAATGTCTGAATGATTTGTCAGAAAGGGCAGACGAGAAAGCACATAAAAGTTGCTGCTGCATTGAATGTGACACAGTCATGCATTTTTTCCTCCAAAGGCATCAAATTTATATTCCTTCACAATGTTAAACTTCTACTGAAAATCTGCACTTCTACAGAGGTTTGGCCTTAAGGTCACTCTTTTGGGGGCCATCTTAAATGCTACCTGCTGAAAACTACTCTGCTACATAAGTGATACTGCTCCTGGTGGGTGCACTTAAGAGTCTAAATAATTTTTGGATTGGAAACTTGAACAAAATTTTCTACTCGAAGGAGTCCTGTGTGGCTTCTTTCCCATTTTATGTCCACATGTCATTACTGGTAATTTAAATGTCTCATAAGGTACATCTGAAAAGAAAAAAAATCTTGATTTATAATTAAATAACAGGTCTTACTAATAACTGCTATGCATTTAATGGAGGCCTATGACTACAGGCTTTTCCATTTAATAATGTAAAGGCAATTGCATATCTTGAAGTTTTATTCCAAAATGTCATAAAAATTTTCAAAAGCTTCTCTTCTGATATTTGACATTTTTAACTACCCACATACTGAAATGGAAGCAGGAACACTGAAAGCTATGCCAAGGAGGATTTAAGAATTTGACCTACACCAAGGCGTGGGGTATAATAGTTTTGTGTTGGTGTTTTAAAAAATAAAACCTTCTTCAAATTCACTTTGGATAGTAGGAGGGATTCATGTGCAGACAATGATTTATAGAATTATTTATTTGTCATTTCAAATAGGATTGTTAATGATAAGAGTGTGTCCTCCCTATTGCATGCATTCTTTGGAAACAATTAGATCTCCTGAACAGCCTGTTCTGGACTTATTGCTCATTAGGTTTTGATACCCAATTTCATGTGGCTGTGTTTTCTTCTTTTGGCGCTAATACCATAATAAATGCGACTAGGAAACAGGTTTATATAAGTGTATGTTGTCTGAGTTTGGATGCTTTATAAACTGCAAGAATTGTAGGGTAGAATTTGGTCTTTAGCATAGCAAGAGGCCTCTTTATGGCATCTGATCCTTTTTTATAATATTCCAGTGAGTGCAGCTATTCTATGGATTTTCTCTGTGTCTTTCTGGAAGAACTTTTAATACAGCAGACCATGTACAGCCATCAGCAGTAATTATGAAAGCAAGGATTGGTTACTATTAATACTAGTTAGTCAAGCTGGTAACTAATGACTGTAGTAGACCTGCCACAGTTTAAACTGGAAATTTTATCAGAGATTACCACCTCAGCTATGTTATCTCTCAAGTTACAACTCTGTGTGACAAGAAGATGTTTAGAAAAAAAAATATGTGGCTATGGAATAACCTGAAACAAACTTTCTTTATGGAGACATTGTTTTTTCTCCAGCATAAAGTATAAATGATATCTTGTTAGAAAAATAATCCAGGGGCATTCTAACTTGAGTGTAAGACCAGCACTTATGTACTATTATCCTTGTTATTTCTAGTTATTTACTTACAGTAGGTTTTTACTTCTTTGTTGGAACTTGCAAAGTTACATTATTGGAAATAAATCCATTTACAGAGCTGCTTATTGAAAATGCTTGTATTTGAATTGTCATGTTTGACTGGTAAGAAGAGCAGCTCTGTTTCTGAAATGCCAGAATTTTGTGGTTACATTTCCTTGGATCCAAATTGTACCTTATTCCAATCGACATTGATATCTAAGTGTCTTCTGTTCTCTTAAAATTGGAGTACAGTATTTCATCTGCCATCTCCTCTCTCCTTGAAGATACTGGGCCAGTATTCAAGATCAGGGTCTATGTAGTCCCATCTGGCTATAAAAACCAGCCAAGCATACTTTGTTCTGCTGAGAGTTGATATCACAAATAACCACAACTATTTTGTTTCTAAAAGGCAATAGGTTTGCAAATGTTTGGAAGTAACACAGCTTCTCTCCTTCCCATTTCACATTCTGGGAGTAGTACTGATCAAACTACAGTATTTGCAAAAGCAAGCTCTCAATAAAGGGACCGTAATTTTAATACAATAGATACATACAAATTCCAAGAAAGTAAGCATTTTTAGTACAGGAAATAAAAAAAAAAAAAATTCCGTTTAACTTTATTCCATACATGTTTAATGCAAAGTAGCTTGGACACAAATTCTGGATATTCTGAGGATTGGAGCTCCACTCCTTACAAACAAATCCTTGTAGCTGGAACTTTTCAACGTGGAATTGGAGTTCGTACTGCCAGTTCCAGGAGCTTACTTTTAATTGGGGAATACATGTGCTTAAGACTTCAAACAGTTTGAAAATTTGGACCCCACTATTTTAAGCCACAGATGACCTTTTTTCCCCCCTCTATTTTTAGTGCCTGCTTCTCTTTTGCAATTTCTTTAACAGGTTACTATATCATGGAATCATAGAATCATAGAAGGGATTGGGTTTAAGGGACCTTAAAGGTCATCTATTTCTGATTCTGCTGCCATGGGCAGGGTCCATGCCATGGACCATGCCTGGTCCACTAGACCAGGTTGCTCAGGGTCCTATTCAACCTGGTCCTGAATGTTTCCAGGGATGGGGGCATCCACAGATTCTCCTAGAAACTTCCTTCTTCTTCCAGAGCCTCACCACTCTCACAGTAAAGAATTTCTTCCTAATATCAAATCTAAACCTACTCTCAGATAAAGGCATTACCCCTTCTCCTATCACCACAAAGGACTGTAAAAAGTCCCTCTCCAGCTTCCCTGTGGGCTCCCTTTAGGTACTGGAAAGTGCTGTATGATCTCTGTGAAACCTTCTCTTTTCCAGGCTGAACAGTCCCAGCTATCTCAGCTATCTGCATAGAGGAGTAGCTCCCACTCTTTGAGCATCTTTGTGGCTTCTTCTGGACTCACTTGAACAGGTCCATGTGCTTCTTATGTTGGGAGCCTCAGAGCTGGATGCTTCTCCTTAGATCTTGCATGACAGATTCTCAAATTTCTGGAAGTTGTTTAAAATCTTGTTGTGGTTTGTTAGGACTCATTTTATCACATCATCAACACATGGACAATGGTAAAGAAAAAGTGTCCATCAGGACTTTGATTTGAGATACAAACTGAAACTGGGGGAAAGATTTTTTCTGTGAGATAACAGAAATAGGAATGCCTTGAAAAGTTAGGACTGTGTATAGATAGAATGTTGCAAGTTATTAAAATGCATATGGAAATGAAGACTAGCTAAGATGACAGAACTAGAATATATATTTATAATCATAAAAAATCTATCAAGAATAAGCAATACTGGAAATGTAGGAAAAAAAGTATATTATAGGAGCATCAGCTGTTGTCTTAGCTGTGCAGATGGGATATGGATTCACAAAGCTTTTCAAAAAATGACTGGTATTTTTGTAATTAATAAGACTTTAGGGGTATAAATTCAGATTTTTTAAATTAAATAAACAGTTTAATGCAACAACACCAACATGCTCTCTCTGCCTTATCAAACTCCTAACAAGCACTCCTGTCTGAGGAGTCTTTCAACCATAAAAGCCTGCTTGGTTCTCTACCAAATCCTGGGGGGGCTGATTGGAGAGAAGGGGACATCAGGACACTGCTTCAGTTCACTTCCACTGAGAAGCAGATCCTTGGGGAGTGCTGGAACCAAAATAAATTTTAACAGAAACTAAAGACTAGGCCCACATTACTTCCAGAACAGAGTGTTTTAAAGCTGCTTTTTCCTCCCACTCTCCAATTCTTGTGATAAGTACAGCTCAGCTGAACAAAGGATTCCATTCAGTGAGCTGGCCAGAAGAAAGGAAAAGATGAGGAAATGTAAATATGTATTTGGAACCCTGGCATGGCAAAGAGCTGGACTTGATGATCTCCTTTAAGAATCAACTGAATACTTGCATACAATAGTAATAAAAATAATAGCAGTTGAATTATTTTGCAGAGCAAAACTTGGATAATATTTAAACGATTTTTTTTCAGAAAGAAATCCCTGCAAGTTTTATTGCAGAAATTAAGTAAAATATACTGTATTTGAGTGATATGCACATAAAGAAAAATAGAGTAAACAGAAAATTTCACTTTCCAGTGAAAAATTTTTAAGGGGCCTTAGAACCACTACTGGGTATTTTAGAAATAGAGAGATCTATTTAAAATGCCCAAATTTAAATTGCCTAAAGTAGAACCTCAGTGAAATTTAGGTGCCAAGGTTCAAAGCTATGACATGAAAATTTCAGTTTAAGTGCTCTTTATACCCAGAGGTGCTTAAGTTCCAGGATCATGGTAGTTCTTGGACAAATTTCCTTCAATTTGTTCATATGTTCCTAGAAATGCAAAAGGTTTGACAGAATGTCCAGCTGTTATTAAGGCAGATGTTCAGCTTGTATTATCTCAGTCCTGAGCAGGAGCCAGAGCTTCTTTCCAAACACTCTGAGAAGGTCAGTCCAGGGAGCAATCTCAGAATAGCTGTAATCTGCACCCAGAACCACGTTCCCAAATCCAGTGATGACTGCTCCTGCTCTTGGTGTGAAGAGTAAAAACCCCAGTTGTTTGATTACCAAGTATTTAGAGAATTTATCTATAAGTGGGGGACTTCACTGAGTGTATGATCATATATAAAATTGCTTTTTTCCTTCCAAGGTAAAAGATTAATGTTTAGACACCAGCTATAGGTAACACTGAACAGGGACATCCCTATTCTTGTTGAAATTCTGTTGCAGTACAAAAGCATTTCCTAGGTCAGGGAGAAGGAGTAACCTTGGGGATGAATCCATAGTCTGGAACACTTGCCTGAAAAGGGGAATGCTAGATATGAGCTGAATGACTGTTGGCTCAGTTTTGATTTCTAGGGTCTTCCAAGTAAAATAGCCTTGTGATTAAACACTTTTCATGTAAGAGTTGCTGGTTTGAATCAACTCCAATAGCAAATTCTAAAAGTCTGACATCTGATTGATTTTTAGAAAAGATGTAGCCCTCTGTCCTCAGAAAACCACACTCAACTTTGGAGCCACATTTGTCTGAGTGAACACAGGCCCAGATATCTGCACTGTAAACCCAGGGGCCATATTTAAGACACAGATTGCTCCCAGCATCATGTCCTATTGCTGGTCCTCTGTGCTTAGGGTACATTTGGCTCTGTGCTAAGCATATTACTTGTCTTGGATCCTGTTCTGAGAGCTCCCAGTACTGCTCCTTGGCACCTAACCTAGTCCTGAGTTTCACTGCAACTTTTCATGTTGGTTTCATTTAACATGTGGTTTATTGTATGTAAGTCTTTAGAACTATTGTTGAAAGCAATTTCAAGTCAGTGATTTCCTTAATGTGATAGAGGGAGACAATATAGTGAACCAGCTCAATGATAGGTGAGATAAATCATCTACATGCCAGTCATGCAATAAGAGATTGCAGAAACTTTCAAAAGGGGAAGAAGAAAAAAATTGTTCATTTAGGCATTTACCAAATCTTACTGATATTTCATATGTGAAAATTATTCTCTTCATGATCCATGACCTAATCCTTAAATGTGCTGCTGTTTGGAGAGGAAAATCTACTTGTTAGACTTGTGTCTTAAGAGTTGAATTCATGCTTCATAAGGAAATCCACACCAATAATCTGTTTTGTCTGTGGTGTTTGCAATTGTTTCTGCTTTTCTGCCTGCTCCAAGCCTAAAATTGCACACTTAAATCACTTAAATGCACGTTTCCCACTGTAGTTCTCAAACACTCATTCTCTGTGCTATATAAAATGATATTTAAGAAAAACTAATAGTTAACTTCAGTAAAATGTAAAGGATAGATTGGTCTTAAGATAGGAAGAAGAAATAATATGACTGAATTAAGGAAAATCTCAGATGTTAAATTTTAAAGGCAGAAGACTTTTCTGTTGATGTACATCAACCCTTTTCTGCTGATGTTAATTGACTTTGGCCACTCTTAATCCACTAAATGGGAATATTGTCTCAGACAGAAAGAACTGCAGCAGCAGAAACTGTTAGCAAGATATTGAGAAGCTTGACAATATCCAGGGTCAACTGATTGGTCTATAAATTACAGGAATTTGGCCTAGAAGTTCTACAGTGGAACCAGTAGATGAAATTTCAGCAAGACATAACATGTCTTTATTTTTCTTTTTTTTGTCAGAAAATGAGCTTGATAGGAACAACAGGCTTTTTTTTTTTTTTTTCACCAAGTAGAAAATCCAACCTGCTTTTTTTTTCCTTTCTTTCTTCATTTTGGTACTCCAAATATTCATGTATACTGTCTAATAATGAATATCCTTTTGAGACACTGTCCCAAAGAGAAAATAACCCTCTGAGCTGGTGAGACAAGTACTCTAATTCATTTTGCCTCAACTGACTGCCTTGATCCTCTTGTTTGTTTTGGATTGGGTTAACTTCTATGTTATACTTTGTGCTGTTCATCACTATGGGATCTTAATTAAATTGATATATTAACTCTTTGGTAATTACCGTTGAAGAATCTGTTGTAAATGTCATGCTGCTGTACTCTCACCCCAGGTCAGCAGTGAAAATGAGATGTTATGCTTCAATATATTTACCCAAGGAAATTAAAACATAAGATAATTTATGATTTATCATTATCATTACAAGAATTTATTAAAATTATTTATTACCACGCATCATGCAATGTTTCATAAGTGCATAATGTTTTGTGTTTAAGTAGAGAATAAAAGAATAATTGATTAGGGAGGTTCGACTTCAGTATCAGTGATAGACTTTCTGGGTGGTGACTACTTAATCTTGCCTTGCCTGCTGGAAGTTTGGACAAAGAGGAGAGGTAACGCTAAAAGACAGAAGGAAATTTTAACTTTAGGTCATGTCTTAGACTCTCACTCTTGTAAAGCGGAATTGTTAACATGTGTTTACTTCACAGAGTTACTAAAATAAGCAAAGACAAGCTCTTGGATAATTTAGCAGTAGCATCATAGAAAAGACTGTAAGGATGCTTGTTCTATATTCAGCAGAGGATGAAAGTGAGTGTACTGTACAAGGTGTACACTAACTAGTGAAGACGGAAATTCATAACGTATTAAGCAAGTACTTTCAACTGAATGTTGGAAGGATTCTCTAGAAAATAAGTCAATATATTATTAAAGAAAATATTGCAGTGCAAAATGTACAAGCAGTTCTTGTCCCAGTACTTCCTATCTGTTGCAAGCTTTATTTTGTAGGCTTAACATTTCAGTGTACAGTATGTGCACGTATTTGACTTATACATTTCATTTAGAAATTGCTTCCAAATAGGATTTCTATCTCTATTTCAGAGATTAAAGAGACATGTCACTACTCTGTGTAATGCGGTGGTGTACAATGTTCTTGTTACTGTCATTTCTTAGCAAGATCCCAGCTGAGACTGAAACCACATTATGCAAGACACTGTTCATACTTATAATTCTGAAGAGTTTAAAATATAAAAAATTTAAAGTGGTGAAGGGTGAAGAAGCTGAATACTCTAACTGCCCTTTTATAGCTAAGGAATTTAGAGGATGTTACATACAGAATTAATAAACTTATTCTGCAAAGCATGTAGGAAGTTACTAACTGAACCCAGCTGCTGAACCAGCTGCTTGACTGTTTCTGTGAATGCCCTATGGAGCAGGAAAGGTCCTCATTTCTGGTGAACAGCTTGTCTGTGTCCTGATTTCACACCCCAGTTGGGGGGCTGTCAGTGCAGCATTGTCCACATGCCCTGCTGTCCCACAGAGGGCCCTCAGCACACCCCAGGGATGGCCTCTGTCGAAACAATTCAAGGGTAAAGGCAGCAAGATGCAACATAAAGCGCACCTGCCACAAAAGAGATTTACAGCTAGTAGCATCCTCCCTCCTATCTTGTTCTCTTAAACACTTATTCAGGGTTTAAAGTCTGAGTTCCAAGATAATTAGTTTCATTGCTTTGTATTGATACAGTTATTTTGATTTAACATTCACTGAGAATGAACTTGCACATGTCAAATAATAAATATAAATAAAAGAGGGTAGCTCTGAAAACAATAACCAGCACTGCATCAAAATAATTCACTGCATAAATTCCTAAAGTTAGGGACTTGTTTTACAGATCGTTGTAGTTTCTTGACACTGCTCTAATGCCAATATAAGTAATTCTTATGTTAGTGTGTTATAGACAGAGTAGTGTGTTCAAGTTACTTAAATTTATTAAGTAGGGCAAATCTTTCAAAATATCACTTTTTGGCCAAAACACTCATGTTTTATGCAAGTTGCTTCACTTAATAAATATGTGCATATTCTGAATAGACCATTCTGCCTGGAGTGCACAATAACTAAAGAGGGGAGTCTTCATGTAGGAGTCAAAACAATTGAAAGATATATGTACACTGTTGTGTTTGAAATGAACACCTTAAATTTCCTACTTATGTCATTTATGATCTTATGTCATTTATGATCTCAAGGCTTCAGAAACACTTGAAATGTGTGAGGAACATGCAGACTAAAACCTTACCCCAGCAAATGCTGAACAGTTGAAGGTCTTACTGTGATCCTGGCCTCTTTCCACCAATATAATGGCAGAAGGATTTCTTGATTTGCCCATGAACTGACCTTTAATTTTGATTCCTTGTGTGTCTTTGGATAAGCCATTTAATTTCACAGTATCTTGATTTCTTCTTCTATAAAATTTAAAGATTCGTACTTAGTTAATTTTCACAGGCGAAATTATGCTTAATATTTATATAAATTTATGAGAACCTTAGAAAATAAATTCTTAAGGAAGATTTTTTTTTTTAATAATCAATGGAGCAATGCACATGACACAATATTGCTAGACAAAGGCAAGACACAACAACCTGGTTAAGAGGATTTTAGACTAATAAATCACAGAATATTTTGAATTGAAAGAGACCCATAAGGATCATCAAGTGCAATTGTTAAGTGAATGGGCCATTCAGGGATCAAACCCATGACTTTGGTATTATTAGCACCATGTTCCAATCAACTGAGCTAATGCCTTAGCTGTTGTTTCTCACAGTCAAACTGCATCAAGTCTGCAAAGAAAATTTATATTAATTTTCAGCATGGATACATAATGAAAGTCAATGAAACTACTAGGAGCCCAGAAAATTTAGATTGAAGTTCTACTGGGGGGAAATATAGTCATGAAAATCTTGATCAAATAATAGTCACAATCTGGAAATGTGTAGCAGAGTTTTGAAACTGGAGCCCTAGGAAATTAATTAAAGCTTCACAGTGCTGTCAATTTGATTTTAAGAGTTTAAGACAATTGCTTTTGAATTTTGAAGACTGCATTCATATAATCCCTAAGGTTATTATGTTACTTTAACATCAGCCTTTTGTGGATAATAAAATAGAGTGAAATCACAAATGATAAAATCTTTATTCACTGCTCTGCACTTTTATGAGTCCAAAACATGAACAGCAAAACCAGCTGTGTGTGAAGATCCACCAAATTAGTAGATGTAAGTAACACAAGAATCTATTTTCTTCCAATAATTCTGTATTTGTCTCAACAGGAAATTTAGCAACAGTTACTCATTAGAGCACATTGGACACTCTATATAGACACTGTAAAGAGAAGCAAAGTCCTGGAAAACAAGCCACTTTCTCCAGATTTAATATTAACAGTTATTTGAAACAGTTAAATTCTTTGTGATTTTCTCCTTCTAGGTGCTTGTATCAGAACTATGAGAGATTTCTTTGAGGCAAGTCGCTGCACCTCATCCTTATATCACTCATCTGGAATAAAGAGTCTGTTTTTTTTTAAGTTTGGCCTTCTGAAAAGCAGCAAACTTGAGTGTTTTTAGGGTAGCAGAGTTTCAGAGTAGCAGACTCTTCTATCAATATTCACATGACTGAACAACTTGAACTTTTCTTGTGATACTCCACATCAGTAGTTAAAATTGTTCACTCTCTTTCTTTCTTGAAGCTGGTTCACTTGCACTGGGCAGATATGTCAGAGGTCTGTAGCACATTGTACTTCCAGCAGAAGAGTTCTTAATAGCTGCCTCTCCAGCAGAGTGTGAGTGCCATACTTTTGGAACAGAATAACACCAATGTTTACTAAAATCTTTTTCTTGTTCCAAGTAAATCTGAGTTTTGTTATTCTGAGTGCAGTGCTGCTGCATTTTTTCTGGTTTTGAGTGAGTTTTCTTTTTCAATATACACTTTTATTATTTAAATTGAACATTACTGCATATTTCCTTCACAATACAATTGCATGTTTATGAGCAGTTTAACAAGGAGACTGCTCTAACAAAGTGTTTGGCAAAGGATAAGAAATCAAGAGGATAATGTTTTGAGGCATTAAACAGTACAGCAGGAAAACAGTGCAAATAATGTTCTTTCCCTTGGTGACATAGCATCCTTTATTAAAAAACAGAGGTACTGTTCATCTCAGAGTTACTCTTATTTCTGTGGCCCCAATGGCATTCCAGAGGCAAGGGAAAAGTTTCTTCATAAACTTTACATGCACTTACAGAAAGCTTCTTGTAAAAGCAATAAAGAATATAAACTTTGTTAAGCTGAAGAATATAAACAAACCTGATTTAACTCAACTTTTAAGAAGATCTTTTACATTCATCTCACCATTTGATAACTAGCACATCAGTTATGCATACACTGATCTCCTGATATGGGAATACTCAGGTGGAGAAGATATTGCTGGACTCAAAGTAAACACTAGAAAACACATTTGTTCTGTCCAGAAATAAAGAAAGAAGGAAGGAAAAAAAAAAAGAGAAAACTGACTGAATCAATTCTCCATGAAACTGTGGGGAAATGCATGAATATTAGGTAGATGCATCTAATGAAAAAATAACAATCTAGAAATTAGTATTCAATGGGTTGTAAAGAAATATCAAAGGGAAGATTCTCAGAAAGATGTAAAAATGAATAAAAATATGTGGCTTGGAGTTTTTTGTAGAGAAATGGAAGAAAACCAAGAAAGAAATGTAAGTTTTAATTGACATGGAAAAGTAGCTACAGAACAGTATAACATTTCTGGTCTCTTTTAAGTACTTCATTGAGTAAAATCTAAATATGATCCCTCTGCAACCACTCAAAACAGGCACCAAGCCACCACAGGAAAATAGGCTCCTAACTTGTTTCATTAATTCTGTCATTGAGTCCACTATTTTTAATTCACTGTGAAACTGAGAGAGGAAACTCAGACAGGCCTTATGTTAGAAATTTCTAAAGCCTTTCTCCTGTGTGAAACAAAAGTAGAAGATTTTGGGTTCTCATGGAAACTGAAACAGTTTATTAAAGAAAGCAGAAAATTTCCAGAAGCACCTGTAAATAGCTGTGTTCATGAGATATCTATTTACTTACTCTGCAAACATGTTTCAACTGTTGTGAATAAATGGTACATAGTTGTCAATAGTTTTGATGGACTCATATATCAAATGAACTTCTTATTTGTGAAAACTTTTCATGCTTTAAATACAGTTAATTAATTTTGAGAATTACAAATTAAGTCACTTATGTATCATCACCTATGAAAGAAAAATTTCACAGAGGGAAGATTCATTTTCCACTTGGTAACAGTCAGCTCCCTGTAAGGTGCTTCCTTAGGCATGAAGATATGATCAGCACAAAGCAGGGCTCTGGAAAGAAAATATTCTCCTCTTGAAAAGTAAATAGATCATTTTCACCTTGAAGAGCAAGCTCATCTCTGGTTATTTCAGCCAATGTTTTAGCTTTGGCTAAATCTATTTAGGCTGTATGATTATGCCATAAATATCCCTGTGGCTATCGAAAACACTTGGCACATGGTTGTTGCTGCCTCTGAGTCTAGGGAACACCTCTTTCCCATCTCAGTCCTCTGACATAATGAAGTTCTGTGTAGGTTCATCACAGTGGGTATTGTGAGCAGTGCCACTCTCATTTTTCCTTCTGCCAAGTGATCTTTTATTTTGTACGATGGTATATTATTCACTACACATTCTCCTTTCTTTCAGGATTCTGTCATTGGTTTCCTTGCAAGTATCACCATATCTTTGGTGCTTAAAAGACAGAAACTAAATACAGTATAATGCTGGCAGAATTCAGCTGAATAATTTACAATGCCAGTTAGTCAAAAGAACACATTTTAACAATGTGTTACATGGTATCTGGAAAATAATTTTTCACTTTGTAAGGCCATATGACTATAGGGAATCAAGTCTACTTCCTCTACAAACCTTGATAGTTACAAAGGGTATGTTTTGTAAATGAACTCATTCTTGTTTGTTTTGAGGAATGAAATGGTGGAGGTCTAAATGTCTCAAAAACAGTTGATAGCCTTTTCTTTATGGTTAACTGCAGTTGCTGTAAATGGTAAAGAAATAGTCAGAAATAGAGGCACATTCTCAGCTGAGAAAGGTTGTACTTCTGGCTGTTGAACCTCACCTGACACTTTCTGTAGCAACACAAGCCCATTTACATCTGTGGCTCAACCTAACACAGAAAAGCAAGGCTGGACACAGCTGAACTGCAGGTTGACATCTGTGAATTATGCAAAGAGAGGAGCAGAACACAAGCTTGTCCTTAAAAATAGGTTGTATTTTCAGTGGAAGAGGGAATGGAGAAACAGTCTTGCCTAATAATTATTAAATTTGGGAGGGTACTTATTCCCATGGTGCTTCTCAGAGAGGAATAGTTTGTTTTGGCTTGTCTCTTCAAGTGGAAACATAACTGTGAATTAAAAAATGGCATGCTGAGCTTTAAGAGTGGCTTTTCAGCTGCTTGCCATAGAAAAGCGATGGGTAGAGGGCAAGTTGTCATTGATTTTTGAAGCCTGAGTGCACTTTTCATACCCTGGTGCTGAGTAGTGAGCAGTGCAATGCTCCTCAGGATAGAAAGTTTATGAATAATGCTAATAAATGGAGTGTTCACACTGCTGTTTTCCTTCCCCAGTATGACAAAGCCACCTGCTCCCTACTTTTGGAAGAAGGTGGTAGAAGATAAATTCTGCCTTATTTAGAAATATGAGAAGCTAATTTATTCACAATAAGAATTCTATGAGCATTAGGTTTTCTTTCTTTGTTTAAGTTTTTTCTACTTTTGTTTGATAATTTATAATTAATGTAGCAATTCATTTATTAAGTTTCATTATTTCAGTAATATTCTTCTGTTAGTTATCTTCTAGAGTAGTAATAATACTTTAGCACCAGTGTGAATGTAGATCTGGATGGTGCAACGTGGAGTCAAACTACAGATTATTATAGGGATTTTTTAATACTGATTTCTTGAAGAAGAAAAAAATACTATTAACATCATAGAATACAAGCCAATTTTTGTAGACCTTAACCACTATGTTGTTTGATAAATTTCCAGACTAGATAAAAAAAATAATTATTTTAGTGATGTGCAGAGCATTTGAGAAGCTATGAAGAGTGTAAAAAGCAACATATATATATAACACATTATTACAAAATTTGAATAACTTTTACGTGCTGCTGCCTGTCAAAGAGCAGGGCTCACTCCGTCCAACATGATTTCATAAGGACTGCCAAAATTAAATGACATGCACAATGTACACATGCACAAATAGCACTTTTGGGCAGGATTGTTGTCGTTCTGGAGCCAATACAAAATCATGGTCTAACTGGTCTCATGTAATGAAAACAGCTCACTTCTACTCTTGGTCTTTTCTCATCAATAACAACTTGTGAATATATAGAGTGAAAAAGCAAACAAGAGTAGAATTCACATCTCCTTATTCCATGGAAAAGTTTGCTTATATGCTTAACTATTTCAGCCATAGCTGGTAGTTTTCACTAAGAAACATAATTTATTAATTACATTACTATAATGTAATTTTGCAACAAACCATGAAGGATCCATTGTTATTCCACAGAAAAAAGGTTTGCTTTGTATTCTTTCATTTGAAACAAACATGGCATTAGGCTTTGTCTGCTAACAACAGAGGGAGTTACTCTGTAGTTGAATTAAATTTTCTAGAGAACTGTAATGAATAGAAATTACATATTGTGCACAGAAAATACTTTAAATAGGGAAGTTTTAGGCAGTACAACACTTCTTACTTTTTTTTTTCTCCAAAAATGAAATTCAACATTGTGCAGAGTGTATGCAAGCCCTAAATATCATGTATATTCTATTTGGAAAGCTAATGGAGACTTAGGTATTTCATGGGTTCTGTTTGTACATGGAATTTTACCTGTCTGCTGTAAGGCATATGCAGAAGTCCATAAATGTATTCAATAAATGTTCTTCAGGCTAGGCTGAGTTTTGTTATGATTTTCTCACTTTCACTACTTTACTTTCATTTTGAACACTGCTTTATAGTTTCTGTCAGATATGAGTTATTGTTCTTGGACTCGAAAACATATTATTGAATAATAATTTTTTTCTGTAAACAGATTTCATTAAATGGCAGGTCTTGTCAAGGGCTAAAAATACTACTGTAGGAAGATATCCTCAGAGTCCCATGGAAGTCATCTTTCTCTCATCTTTCATGTCAAAAATAATACATTATTTTCAATGCTGTGTAAGTTTTGCTCCCCATCTTTACTGTTTTCAGGAGGGTAAAAAGGAATACAAGAAATGGTCTACTAATACATATTATTGCCTAATTCATTGCTTTGGAAAGCAAGTGTCTGTGCGTTGCAAACTGTAGCCCACAGAGAAGTTGCAGACACCAGGACAAGTATGATTCCTTTAGCTTCATTTTTTTTTTCTGTTGCCCTTACAACTGCCAATACCCACAGACACCAGAAAAATATGATATAAAAATAAGAGTGTACAGTTAGTGAACTGTCTTTGATACCTTTTATGAGCTACACATGCTTTTGTGAGGGAAAGCAAAAAGAGAATCATATTTCTTACTCACAGAACAACACTGTGCATAACATGAGAGTATTAATGAACCTCAAAGGCTTAGAACCAAGGAGCTGTTTGGAAAAAGGTATATACAACTACATCTAACTGTAACAATAGAGCAATATATGACTGAAAATCTTGATAAGAAGTTTTCCTATAGAAGTATTTGTAAGATTTTTTTTTTCCAGATTGGAATTCCTTCAGTAAGGGCCACAGTATTAGCTGATTCTTCAATTAAGGTGAAAATTACATTTCAGAATAGTAATTTTCTGTGTGGCTTTGAGGGGGTGCATTGCTGTAGTTTCCCTATTTGTGTATGTGGTTGTCTCAAAGTTTCTGTTTTCTCAAAGAAAAAAAAAAAAAAAAAAACAAAAAAAAAAAAAACAAAAAACTTTTTTTTTTTTAAGAAATGTAATTTGGACTTTCATCAGAAAACCCAATTCATTGATAGAAGTTAGAGGCTGTTTATTTCTTTTCTTCCGTGAAGCACAGGCTTGGGTAAGGTCAGTTCTCTAAATCACTGCCTATTAACTTACAGGTGAAATGGGTATTTCTGAGAATTGTCTGGAAGGTCTATCATTCTTCCATACCCAGTCCTCCATAACTCTCTGTCTCCCATCAGCTCACCACGGTATTTGCTTTGTTTGGAAGCCTTACAGTCTCTCTTTGAAGGGTGGCACTTTTCTCAGATATGAATACTGAAGCAAAGTGTGCTTGAGGGTGAACAAATATACACAAGAGTAAAGCTACCTACATCTAGAACAATGATTGAAAAGACTCTTTCTCTAGAAAATCTACTGCCAGGCCTTTTAGATCACCCATGATATTCCCTCTCAATTCTTTGCACAGTGATACTGTAGATGAGTAGGATTTAATTGGAAATACAGTACTGTGGTAAATACTGTCACTCACAAGCATAAATATCGCATACATTTATCAGATATACTGACAAGGACCTCAGAAATATGCCTTCTAAGACAGTTTCTTTGCACGCTAAATATAAAAACTTTTCTTCACATATGCTCCCAAATGTTACAGTGCTCAAAGAAAGAGGCAGAACTCCATTCAGCAAGGGAGATGCTGTTGGTTTGCTACAGTACTTGTATTTTAACTTCAGTGGAAATTATTCTGGGCTCTGTTGGTGCTGGCAGCCTGCATGTCTCTAATGGAAGCAAATGATAGACTTCCTAAAGCAACAGTATCATTTCACTAATGTGCAACTAAAAGTATTCAAGTGAAATCTAATAGCTTTTACTCTCCAGAAACATTGTTAAAATAATTGCTGCCTCTTTTTGCAAAGCAATATTTCATGTGGCAGATTTTCTGGAAGATAAACCATAGCAGGAGAATATATACATTGCCCAGAAAATGCTATAGTAATTCTTGGGTGGTGTAACCAGAGGGTTTCAAGATACCAAGACACCGTGAGAAAAACCTAGCCTGCCTGTGGAAAAATGTTTTATTTCCCTCTGTCCAAAAGACCATGGGACTTAGCCCATATTCCTTATTTTACTAAATTATTTGATCTGTCCATTCTTTTTTTTTTTTTTTTTTTTTTTTTTTTTATGATTAAGGCATCAACATGACAGCTTTGTTGTATTCTGATGTTGTCAAATTTTATGTCCATTTCCACACCCTCGAATTTGTGTGTGTATGTATTTATGCAGATGAATACTTGGGTAGTGCAGGTATGAATATGTGTGTAAACATGTATATGAAGAAAGAGAGGGAGATGAGTAAGATATTAGTGCAGTACAACTAAAATATGACTAAAAAACTCAGGTAACATTTGGAAAAAGCTACATATCTGAGCACATTGCCCTTCCTGGCATAAGCTGTGTTTCACAGTATTGTTTACCACATGAGGTTTTTTTTTTTTAATTTGAGAAGTGAAGAAGAATAGGATATATATATATATATATATATATATGAAACAACATCATAACATTGGTGTATGACATATTTGGTGTCATACACTTCAGTGTACAATTCTGGCCAAATGGGCAACGGGTAGTTTTGTGTTTAATTTCTTTGAATTTTCCTGATTCAAATTTTCTCTGTTTTTTTTTTTTTTTTATTAGGATTAAGGTGACAATTCATTACATCTATGAATTAAGCATAATCTCAAGCTGTGTTTTTGATACCTCATTGCCCTCAAGCAGGGTAACCGGCACTCTTGATCTCTACATTTCTCTTTGCCGCTGCCTCAAGAAAGTGATACAGTTACAGCTCAACAGTTTTCCTGATAGACCTGAGTTTATTCCCACTCCCAGTTGAAAAAGATTGCTGGGGAATTTAGGAAAAAATGTGGTAAGATGCAGGACGTGGGAGGATGGTTCTCTGCTCACCCAGTTGTGCTGTAGGACAGCAGTGCTTTCAGCAACTGCTGCCAGCTCCCTGCAGCTGCAGTGCACCAGGCTATCCTGTGATCCCTCTTCACTGTGCCGTGGGCAGCAGCTGCCAACTGGAATAGGTAGCACAGTCTGGCTGTACTTCAAAAAGATGTAGACTTTCCGCTGCAGCTGAGCAACTGTATTTCCCCAGAAGGCAAAAAGTTACCTTTGCAGGATGAACCCTCTATTGGTTCTTCACAAGGCTCTGTCTAGTGACCCCTGTGTGAAGAAAAGCAAATCATGACTGTATCCCACCCTCAAAGTGAGGGTCAGGAAGGGGGAATAACCTTAAGGCCCTCTAAAGGTAGGGGATGTCCCACTCCTGTCTGATCCTGTGGCTGTGGGCCTTACCATTGCCATGTGATTACAGCCTGGCATTGAGCTGACAGTGCCGTTCACTGCCTGAACCTTGAAATTTAACAGTCTGCAAGTATTTAACCTCCTTGAAATGGTGACAGAAACATTCGGTTTTAAGGTGTATAAGGCCACATTCTTCCCTCCCATAATTTCATTGGTTATAGTGAAATTATACCACAGAGAAAATTGTCACGGAAAATCCTAAAATAGTACTTTAATCACTAATAACCTCTAGACACATAGTGCTGCATGAAATAAATAAATCCCCTTTTCAACCTTCAAAGTGTGTGTCTAATAAGAAAAGTGAGAGCCTATAATGTGATGCCATTATATTCAACTGATCTGCTTCCTTTCTGGAACCAGAATCACATTAACTGGCTTCAGTGCCTGCATAGGATCCGTCCTGCCTAACAGTGTTAGTAGTCCTGCAAAGCCAGTACCCAAAGAAAAAGAGAGTTGCATTCTATCCTAATTAATTTTGCTCTGAAATGGTGGCTCAAGTATATATTAGCATAATACATTTGTATCTATTTTTTTTTAATTCAGTAGTTGATTATTATGAAATTTTATAATTAGAATTGCTCCATGAGGAAATCTCTGTAACATCTGTCTGAATCTCAGCTACTCCTATTCAATCTCATTAAGAGCACTAGGACAACCCAGATGATTCTGATCATATAATTAGAAAGCAATGATGCTCATTGTCTGGTCTGTCCAGCAGAGCAATTGCTGGGGAGTGTGTACCAGAAATAATCCCATTTAAAGTGAGAGTCATTACTCTCTTGTGACACCATGGCAGAGAGAGCTTAAGCCACTCTGAAGACAGCTTGAGTTTAAAGTTACTGCAGTGCAAACATTCAGCCCAAGGGTACACATTTACCCCAGGTCACACTTCAGAGCAGGGATGATGTTAGCACTAATTGGCCCCCATGTGGACACGCTGTAAAGTCCATATACTACAATTAATGTTTCTCTGGACTTGGTATGGCATAAACAAACACTTCATTGAGTCACATGCCTAAAGGGTGAGCTGGGCTTGGGAAACAGATCCAAATTTAAGTACTGGGCAAACCTAGGTACTGAAAAAGAATAAGTCATGTTTTGTGTACTGGTCACACAGAAAAGAATTTTTCCAATATTTTTAATTCTACAAACTGGGCTTTTGATCTTTTCTTTTTGAGATCATATGCCTACTTGTGAACCAGAAATAATTTCATTATACACCTTAAGCAGCAGAGTTCATCTGTCTTTCAAGTATGTATGAGCAGAAAAACTGGAGTCAAGTGTTCATCCTTTGTTATTTTCATTGGGTTTTTCTTTTTGTTGTTGTTTTCAAAACATGGGGAGCAGAATTCTATTGCATCATTTTTTGTCCATTAGTGAACATGACCTAGGGGCTGAAACATGGGGTCTGCAATGTACTGAGTTTGAATCCCCTGCAGCAGTATCAACAATGAATTATTTCCTTTAAAAAAAACCTATTTTTATGTTTATGTTTGTATTAATTTCTTACATTTCTTTCTTCTTTTCTGTGACTTTTTTGCATGGGCTGTCATGGGTGTATTTTTTTGAGAAGATAGAAAATGAGAAGTGTGAATCTTTATAAATAAAACCTTATTACTGGATTGTTTTCCACATAACCAACAAAATTGGGACTTTTGTTTTCACCTCACAGCTGTAATCGTGTCTGAATTTATCTTTTCCATTAAGTTTCAGTCTGGTTTGATTTGTTTCTTTTTCTCCTTTTTCTGCTGCTGTGCATGCATGCATACACACATACACACATTCTTTGACCTGTACTCATATGTTTAGGTACACGCACCCACACACTGCTACAGGTAAAATACAATTTATTTTTCCAGTGCACACAGCATGGCCTAAATCATATATATGCAGTGAATCCCTGGCATGTTGGGGAAATGTGCCTGAGCTCTACAGGCAGGGTGATGTTGACACTAGCTTCTCCTGTGGTGAACTCTTCTGTGTTTTTCCCCAGAGGGTAAAACCCACAAAAGCTTGAGGCAATATTACCTTTATGTTAAACAGTGCACTGCAGTATGTTCAATTTATTTCGTGTACAGGCAGTAACAAGACCCTGGATAAAGAGAAGAAAAGAAATGGCTTTTTGTTGAAGGATTTTTCTTACTCTCACAATGGTTCCCCTTTGTATTTGAAAAGCAGCGGCAGGTGTTTGTTTTATTTGACACCTCACTGGAAGGGTCCACAGTACAAATTGAGCAAAGTGTGTTGCTGCAGTACCAAAGGCCCTTTGCATGTGTATGTGTGTATGATGTTGGAGGAGACAGCTGCAGCTTGTTAGTGATGCTATCCCATTTACAGGTGGCTCACTAGGGCAGCAAAGAGGATTTCAGCTCTAGTTTGGGATGCTGGCACAAAACGCTCTCGGACTATGTTGTGCTGCCCTATTGGACAGTGCTGCTGTCATGGCTGTTCTTCCCTCATTCCTGAAGGTACTGGGGGTCTCCAGGGAGAACCATCTTTGTAAGAATAAGGGCTATGACACTGCAGGATGCAACCTGAGAGTTAACGGGTCAGTGAGTGACAGCTGAGCCTTCTCTCTGAGGTACTGAGCTGGCTATCACTGCCAGGAGCACAAGGTCTAGATAGTGAAGTGTGCCAATTTAATTTTGTCACATGTGGCTGGGTTGTACAGACATGGCTATTTCTTGAACTCTTTGGCAATACTAAAACTTATTCAGACCACAATGCAACATTTAAGGATGCTAATTAGAAAATAATTGTGCTGGGTTGTACAGATTTTACCATCGTAATATATCTTGAAGGCCCCTATAGAATGGGAAAGAAGGTATTTTAATGCACTTTGCATGCAAAATGAGGCACTAGATTTTGTGATTTGTAACAAAGCAGAGTACAACAGCCATCATCCAGTAAATCAGGAAGCAAAAACAGTTCTTAAGGAGTTAGTATTCTGCTTTATTTGCTAATTAAAATGGGGTTTGGAACTGCTCTCAAAATGATTGCTCTAATTAATTCGTTGCTCTTTTGCAGTTCTACCTTCTATGCCATCTGAATACAAGGCAATCCCTTGTGCTTCTCAAAAGCATGACGGCCAACAGGGCATCCTTCCCTTTCTCAGAACAGCAGGCTTTATGGCTTTGCAGTGTTTAATAAAATGTCTATTCTATACCAGGGCTAAAAACTCATTCATATACACACTATCACAAATTCATTTCCAATAAAATGCATGTATAAACCCACATTTTTAATTAACATCAAATATTTGTTTAACTTAGGGAGAATTAAAAGAAAAATAGATGATCACTTTTATAAGGCCAGTGACAGATTTTAGCTTTAATTACTTTTAAAGCTTAATAAAAGATAGTGAGTATTGCAATTGCTATTCCTGTCACTGTGATATAATCTTTCATTTTGTGGTTAATGGATGATATTTAAGGTAGCTCCTACAGTTGCCTTTAAAACATTGCCTGCAGTATTGGCATGACTGTGCGGAGCACCAGACATCATGTATGAAAAGGGAACTAAGAGAGTGAAGTGTGGAAGAAGATGCACTCATTTTACATTCCTCATTCCTACATTCAACTATTTTGAAAACTATTCAGATCAGTCAGGATACAGATTTAAGGAGGTGTAATTGAAATTTTGATTGTAAATATATTATCTGATAGAGGTAGCCTTGTGTTTTCTTAAACATATCCTGCTATCTGTGCATATGTTTATATTATTCACAGGTTTCCGTGAAGAATTCAGTACCATAAAGTCTGCTTGCAAACTGTTGAAGTCAGTGGCTTGTTCAATACAGGAAGATATATAGACTATTGTTTGTTCTATGTATTAGAAAATTTGAATGAAAGGGAAAAATAAAGAATGGATCTGGAACTGGAGTTCACTGAAGAAAGCAATCACTAGAAAAATCATTGGAAAAAATCAGTATAGAAAGAGATTCTAGATGATTTCAAAACCTTTTTGATCAAATCTGCAATACTTGCAAATAGTGGCATGATCCCACAAAGATCACTGGAATGACCTCAACTGTATTTGGAAAAGAGGTGTGAATCCCTCGCCTCTTATAGTATTTTGTGTTTCCCCACAAACAAGTTACACTTGCCATTGCTGACAGGGAAGTTTTAAACTCTTCAGCTTTTCATTGCCAACAGATTTGGACCTAACCTCTGTGTACTTAAGGTGTGTCTAAATGGCCATGATTACAGCCTGTTGTATTTTAAATAATTTAGGATATTAAAATGGAATGGTCCTAAATTTAGTTTTGTGAGGCTTTTTATTCCTTCAAGCTTGAGCTATGTCATGGTAGTGGCTTTTGGATTATGTTTTGTGCAATATCTGAATCCAGGGTGTTATGAGCACTATATTAAATATTGGATAACTGTAGCAAAAATCCATTTTTCAGGAAAGCATCTCTACCAACCCAAACTTCCAAGCTATTTCAAGTTTGTCTCTCCATATCTATTTGGTTGGTCATTAAAAAAAAGTAAATATGGAAATGGCTTCATAGTACCTGGGTACTCTCTGGTTGAGAAATTTCCATCAGAACAGTATTTGTTAGTAAATAACAAATCATGGGAAGGAAACAACATTTACCTTTCTTTTCTTGCCCATCTGTCTTTTCAACAGCAATCCAATATCAAACAGATGCTTTTAAAGTTTTCCTCCTTAAAAATGAGCAAGCAGACTAAATGGCCCCTACAGGTCCCATAAAACAAATCTCCTCCAGGAGCAGAGGCAGTGCTCGGCCTGTCTCCACTGTGCACATTGTTTCTTGCAGAGGGCTTCCACTCTGCAGGGCATATCTGATTCTTCCTGGGACAAGGTCCTTCCTACCCTTGGCAACTACACTCTATCCATTTTTATGTGTCATCCACCCTCATCTTGCTCACCTCCACCAGATTGTCTTTTCAGCTCAGCACTAAACTCTGTCTTTCTTGCTCCATTTTTTTCCTCCTAATGATTTATTAAAATAATGACCCACATTTTCATAGCTGAGTGTTTGCAGCTTGCAAATGGTTGCAAGTACTTAGCCTTTATTTTTGCGCCTTATAAGGCTGTGATTTACTACTGTAATAGTTATTTTCCCTATGTCTGGAATATAGGCTTGTACACTCAAATCTTCATACTCCTATACATTTACATTTGCAATTCCTTTGCATTTCACTCCCACTACCCAGCATTTTTGTAGCTATGCATTTGCAAAATACTACTCTGACACCAACAAAATCTTTTTCAGTTAATTCTGTATTTTAAAATAGAAAAATTTCTCTTGGTAGTGGTAAGAGGGGGAAAAAAAAATCTGTGTATGATTTGCTTCCTAATTTCACTGCATTATTGTCATTCCTAACTACCTGTGCCTGTCAAAATCTGCTGGTTTTCTCTGTTGTCCATCCATTTTTTTAATGGAGGTGCTTATTTTAATAGAGCTTTTTGGATGCTCCTGACACAGAAAGGAGCGAATCAAGTGTTTTTCTCCTGCATAAGCAGCATCTGCTGAAACTTCTACCTGATAAAACAATTATGTTTGTGTAAAAAGGCAAGAGTATCTAGAAGGTAAAACACAAAGTCCTACCAGTCTGAGAACTGATGAGATATTTTCTAGCAAATGTGTGAGATGGAGAGGAGTACAGTGGGAGAGCCTGGTATGGAGAGATAGCTGAAACAAGCAGATGGCTTTAAGGAAGCTGAGAAAGGCTGTTAGCACATAAAGCAGCAGACACTTGATGATGAATTGCCATTTTGAGTTGCTAGTTTTTTCTTCCTTATTTAGCTAACTACTGCTCCAATAATGACTTATATAATAGCTTCTCTTGGAAGACTTTTACATCTCCTTTCATTGGAGGCATCTTTTTTATAGAATGAAAGCACACACTTAAAAAATCAGTAAGGTCTAATATAAGGAAAGGGGAAAAAAAACTGGGATGAGAGAAAGGTAATTATGCAATTTGTTTCCTTTTCCTCTAATCACGGAAAAATCAATGGAAAACAAGACCTATGAGTCCAAAGAAGGGGTCCAAGTGGCCAGGCTGCTCAGGTTATATTATCTGCACCCGTGCCAGAGGTAATTTATTCCAGTCCATCTTTTATGTCCTGGACATAGGCTCTGTATTATCCCTAAGCTCTTCATATCTTGCTGCTTAAGATGTCTCATTACAGTAGTAGACCTGTCCATTACTTCTCATCTGACTTTAAGCAGAACCTTTAGTTCACTCTTAGCTTTAGTTTCCCTGCCTGTGAATTCTAGCTTACAGCTCTTAACTGACCTCAGAGCAGCATATGTGGGAGGTGGGAGCTTGTTACATTACATCAAGTAATATAGTAATTATCAAGAACACTCAAGGATGAGACAACTTCTCAAAGCAGCGCACAAAGATTGCATTTTGCCATGGAGGTAGAGGGCCAGGCAGATCTCTCCAGCCGGTCAGTCCTGCATGATCAGCCCATGGCAGGAGAGATGCTCTTTTCAAGTAGTTGTCCCCATCAGACAGTCTGGGAAATATGTGGCAGGTGTATATGGGGCAGTCACTGCTTACTTGGACAAGGGTGCACCAGGGCATATTTCAGATGCTCTAAAATGCTCTAAAACTTGTGCATTCATGTGACTGGGCCTATGCTGGGTCTTCATGCAAGTCCTGTAAACTGTTTGGTGTCTCCAAAGAAGAGCAAAGATACTGGTGAAGGGTCTGGAGCACAAGTCCTGTGAGGAGCAGCTGAAGGAGCTGGGGTTGTTTAACCTGGAGAAAAGGAGTCTCAGCGGGACGTTATTATTCTCTACAACTATGTGTAAGGGCAAGGTGGGGCTCAGTCTCTCCTCCCAGGTAACAAGCAGTAGGATAACAGGAAACAGCTTTGAGTTGCACCAGAACAGATGTAGACTGGATATTAGGAAGAGTTTCTTCACTGAAAGGGTAATTAAGCATTGGAACAGACTGCCCAGGAAAGTGGTGGAATCATCATCCCTGGAAATGTTCAAAAATCATGTGGATGTGGTGCTTAGAGAGAGGGTTTAGTGATGAACTTGGCAGTGCTGGGTTAATGGTTGGACTCAATGATCTTAGGGCTCTTTTCCAACTGTAATGATTCTGTGATTCAATGAAATACATCCTGGATTAGACATGGTGAGTGTCCTTCACCAGTTGCCTAACAATGGGGTGGTTCTGGTTTCTAAGAGAACAGTAAGATACTGGTGTGCTTCAGGGCAAACACATGCAGCCCTTGGGAACCTGGCAGGGCATTCTTTGGTTTCCTTTTTACTAAGTACATTGCTTTAATGTTATTCCATAACATCTATTCATTACTGCTAATGAACATAGAAATGATAATGAAGATGTAGCTCCTATTTCCTACTGTACCTGTAAAATATTAGTAATTTAAATGAGGCCATGCAAACCATAAAATTACAGCATCACACACTCTCATTGCAATATGATTGGATTGCCTCTCTAAATGGTTCATCATCAATCCCAATAAAGGTAAAGTGTGGGTCTAACTGTTGTCTTGAATCCAATAGTTTAATTTTATTGCTTCAGCAGCAGCTGTTTAAGTGCCCCTTCCTCTGCCACTCAGTGCTGTGATAGGCCTTTTCCATAAAGGAAGTTCATCAAACCTGCCAGGATTCTGCTCCAGCCCACTGCAAGGGATTCTCTCAGGTTTAGAGCTACACAGATTATCCAGAAGGACATAAACGAGTAATGGATATGTGAATGTCCCTATTTTCCCTGAACTTAATTTAAATTCAACAGAAAAAAAAAGTAATATTAGAATCATAGAATAATCTGAGTTGGAAGGGACCCACAAAGATTACCAAGTCCAACTACTGGGAATATTCACCAACAGTTCTTAAGTAATCCAACCATCCACAGGCCATTACATTCATGAAGGAAAGACATGCCAGGGTCAGAAAAATCTGGAAATTTAAGAACACTTTGCAAGTCTTCTAAAAATATCTAGTTACTAGTGAACCCTGGCATCTAGATCCCTGTTCTATATGGTTAACTGCCAGGAAATTTCCTGGAGTGGACATCATTACTGATAAATCAAGAAATATTTAAGAAAAAAAAATCAATGAGGCATTTAATGTAGAAAAATTTCAAACTGAAAGACAAAAATGGAAATGTAAATACGTGTTATCCGGATCCAGAGTTCTATTCAGTTAATATTTTTAATAGGTGAATTTTACCAGTAGGCAGGAACTGATTCTATCTGATACTCTGAGAATATAAGTGTCATAACTTCTAATTATTGTAATTCTTGTTCCTCTTTCAGTACATTATTTGAAGTAAGAAACAATGACAGTGTCTTAAATGGGGAAAAAACCCACATAGGGAAATTGAAGCTGATCAAAGCAAAGGTAAAAAGTGCAAATTACTTTGCAGTGCTCTTATACAGTTTTTGAAAGTGCTTATATAACCCATACTCAGGCAAAACTCCCTTTTTCTCACTTTAAATATTTTTTGGTGGAAAATATACATTTACTTTGATATAAAATCCACTTCACTATGGTGGCTGGGGATACTGTGGACATATTTCTTTGTAATTTCTGGGCCTGAGTCGATGCAGAATGAAAAATTGCTTCCTTTCTATTTCCTATGAGCTGCAATGAAAACGGTACTGCTCCTATGGACACATGACAGGCACTCTGGAAAGAAGGGAAGTGCAAGGAATATTTTGTTGAATGCCTAGGCCTTTTCTGGACACCTACCTTGGAATGAAACTCTGACCCCATAGTGCAGAATTTCAAGTTTTAAATGCCCTGCTGTCCTACCTAAGAGGAATTTTAGAAGTATTTTGGTGCATGTCAGGAATATTTTAAAGAAGGAAAGCCTCTTTTAAATGGAAATGGATGGCAGTCCTATATCCCACTTGACAGAGCAGCTTTAACTGTACACCTTTTGATTGTGTGCAATAATGAATGATCTTTATGGTTTTATTCTTGTGTATTATTTCCCAGCTAACCTAATTTATGAGAACATTGATAATTTATTGTTCAAGTGCATATGAAATGCCAGAAATACACTGCCAGAGTGTTTCCCAGAAAAGTGTTTTTTTGCTTTGTTTTCTAAATTTAAAATTATTAATATTCCATGAAACTAAAATATAATGTTATCATTTTGTTTTCAGGAGATTTTCACAAACATCTTATGCCACAAGGAGAATAAATAGAAATATTCCCACTACTGCTTCTGTACATATTTTATTATAATCTTCTATTGGTTTCCATTTTTCAGTCTGGAGTTTCTCAGCCTGGAAGACTGTGGTTATGCTGGTGAAGTTGTTCAGCTAATTAATATATAATGAAGTAATAGCTAGGTTTATCGCTGCACTTCCATACTAATGCCCTTCTCTCTACAGTTTTTTTCCCCTGAATGTTAAATTTCTGGAAAGTGCATTCACAGAAGATGTAAAGCAAGGAGAGATATTTGGGTTTGTTTTATCAAATCTACTAATTTATTAAGAAAATATTTTCCCAGATTCCTAAGGTACTCACTAAATGGAACTAAAACACTTTCAGGCTTGATTTGCAATGAGGTTTCATTGTGTTCAGTCGAATTTAGTCTAATTTTTATTGTACAGTCCACCAAATCTCTAGTCTCATTTCCATTATTGTACAACAAAGGGGCAACCACTCCTCTATTTCTACAAACCTACTAATTATTAAGAGCCTCATTTGGTTTCAAAAATGGATTTTAGATTAAACTATTCTATGAGAAGCTACATGGGTAAATCTATATCATAGATATAAATCTGTGGTTAAAAAGGGGAATTTTAAACCTGCTGCTTCTATGATTCTTTCTTAACACCTACTAAATATGCTGTTTTTCCAAGTTATGCCTTCTGCCCAGGATTTTTTTTCATGGTTTATTTGGAACATCTTATTCATAGACATATCCTAGATCACAGCAAAAGTAAATCTTGAAGGGACTGTATGAAAATCAGTGAAAAAGTATCCATATCTGTTTTTCACATTTTTGTCCACTTGAAACAGGAAGTGCATGAAAGCTTCAGAAAGGCAAGTGGTGCCTACATGTAAGGATCAGAATAGCTGAAATCACAAGGACTGCAGAAATTCCCTGAGTCAGCAGAGCATTTTATTAGAACAATGCAATGGATTTTAGCACTTGTCTTTAGTGAGTTCCTAAATGATGCTTTGATAACCAGCATCATTATAAATGATGGTTTGATAACCAGCATCATGATATCATTGGAATAGCAACTATCAATTTCCCTAAATTAGGAGCAGTTAGGAAATAAATTATTAACAGACAGAGTAGACCAGGAAAAATATTTTTGTGAACTTTTAAAATTTTTTATTTATTTCACAGTTAGTAGTAAATTGTCCCAGCATGCAACTATGTCCCACATATTGTGATTTTTCTTTCTGAATAAAATTTGTAAATGTGCCAGTGAGTGTCATACTGGTTTTGTATGAGATGCAGATTTAAACCATATTTGAAGAGTTTTAAATACTTCTACTGTATCTAAATCAAACAATTTTATCTTTTTAACAGATTTACTTCTTGTACCATTCTTGTTACATTATAAATAATAGTGAAATTGTCTCCATTACCAAATTATTTTTGTCTTTTTCTGAAGGCAGAATTCAGTGTCCATGAGATTTTTTTCCATTTTATTTGAATGGAAGTGCTTATCATAAAGGTTATGCTGAATGTTTTCACCCCAAATGCCATTTCACTTTATTTTCACCTCCTTTGAGTATTCTTTCACACCCATAATTTTGTGCTTTCCTGCTGGGTCATCTCTGGTGTCCATTATTTACGCATTTTTTTCAGAGTCCTTGAAACCAGGACTGCACAGCTGCCGTCTTCTATTTTATTTTTAGGTTTGTTGCCACTTCCACTTCATTGTCATAAATTTTATCAGAAGAAAACCGAGGATGATCTTATTAATGAAGATGGAATTTTGGATAACCTTAAGGTGATGACAAAGGGATAAGAGCCAGGACATGGAGTGTAAAGGCTGGCATGCTTTAGTAGGCTTGTCATATTGAACTCAAGTTTGGTGATACAATGAACAAACTTACTAAGCTACTGTCTCAGCTCTAAACTCAGAATGTCTTATTTTTACCAGAAAACTATTGTGTCCTGTAATTAAAAATAAGATTTCTGTAGCCACGGGGTTTCCCTGGAAAGGTTATACTTCTTTTCTGCATATCGCACCTTTAAATATAACAGCTCCCTCATCTCTGCTGTTGAGACAGCAGTTGTTCAGTCTCTTAATTCCTTTTAAACAGGCTTTTTAAAAACATTAATATGTATAACAATGCCTTTGCTCAGTGCACAAGGGAGCTACTGAAACCTCTTCAGTGAGATTCTGCAGTGAGTAACAGTTCATAGAAAAGGACCTGTGTACTTTAGGACTAGGATAAAACATCTGGCTTGGAGAGAATTTCAAAAGCATGAGGAGCAAGTTAATTTCTGATAGGATGCAGAGAGTGCCATCAGGTCATAATTCAGTCTTAATTCAGTCCTGCTGGATGCCTTTGTTCCCTCTCCTGTGGTGGAATTGCTCTCCTTTTGCTTTAGGACACCAAAACAACCTTGGGCTGAGGTTTTGGCTCAGCACAGCCCCTAAATTGCCAGTGATGCCTTTCTGGTGGCGAGAGAGTCCTTCAAAAACTCCCAGCTCTGGACATCTATGGTGCGTGAGCCCAGGAACTGCAATGAGAGGGGGGGAACTAGAGGGTATAAATATTTGTCTTCTTTATCCGTGTTTTCAACAGGTTTTGAATTTCAAAGTTAAAATTGAAAAAAAAAATATTAACATATTCTTTTAAGGTAAAAAATTTAGCTTTTGCTATTATATTTAGTGTGTAGAAAGAAAAGCAATGCCGGACTATGAAAATATTGATTATTGGGTTTGTGCTTCCTTTCAGAATTTCCTTTCTTGGGAGAAGTTAGGAAGTTTCAGTGTCTGTCAGCTGAAGTCTCTAAGCAGTCTCAGCTTGGTCCAGATAGTCTGATTTTCCCCAAACCCTGAGAAAACTAGGCAGCTTCTTGGTGAAGCCAAAACCAGGATAGCCTATACTCCCTTGCTGCGCAATTCCAACGGAGTGGAGACTACTAGAGGTCTTTCCATGGAGTGTGTTAAAACTAAAACATCCTGGTCATGATGGCTATCCAGGGCAACTGTGAAAGCCCTCAGAAATGTGTTTTCAGAATCTGTGTCTTCTGTGTGAGATTGCTAGGTGTTTTCAGCTTTTTATCACCTCTTAAAATGAGAAAAAAAGTAAAAGAAGCTTTTTTCCTAATGTTTTAGAGATTATATTTTACCCTGTCAGAACAATTATGGATGAATGGTTTTAGCAATACTTACAAGCTCATTGGCTTTATTTTTGGGTAAATACCTGAATATAATATTCTAAGAGGTAGACTGGCTTTTGTCAACAGTAGCCAATAGCACCATTTTCCATGTACAGTATTAAATTTCAGCAAAAAGAAGTGGTAACATGGACAGCACACCTGCATACATTCCTGACACATTCAGCTGCTCAAAACTGAACTGGAGCTCAAATTATTCTTGCAAACTTTGAGGAATTGACAGGGTAAGGTAATTTTTTATCTTCCATTCCTTTCTTTGATTTCTCTTGAGTGGATTTGTTTGCTGTTACCTTGTTCTTCCTGGACATTTAGAGTCTAGAACAGTAATACTTTTTTTCGTTAGTTACATTATAGAAGTGCAGAAAGAATTGGGGATCTTATTTCATATTTGGAAGTTGAATCTCTATGTATATTTTTTCCTAGCTTTAGACATGCAACATTCAAGAATTCAGTGTGATTATTGGTTTTAAAAGAAGAGTTTTTTTAAAAACTCCATGAATAATAAATTCGTGGAGTGATCATTCATATATCCATCAGATTTCATTATCTTGCAACAACTTTTCATAGTTGACAATAGGCATAACTGACAATGGAAGAGCTTTCATTACAGTGATAGTAGCATACAGTGTTAGTATTCCAAGAAATTACATATTAGAAAAATCTACATTTGCAGACTGCATTACAAAAAATCCGTAACACCCCTGAAAATGAGGAAATTCAAAGACCAAATATGGGCATTTCTAAAATAAGCATCACTTCAGGGAAACCGCTGCATTGTTGTCGTACTTCCAGCTGTTCCAAGCCTTTCTTATTATACACTCAATTTCTAATCTTGACTGTTTATCTGTGCCCATTCCCCTTTCTCAGAAATAAGTCTATCCAAAATTACTCCTGAAAACAAATTTTTACTTCAATCAATGAGCAAATTAGGCCAAATTCACTTTTACACTCTTCTTGTTTAAAGTTTTCCAGGGAAAGTATTGGAAAATTATTCCTTTATAAGATAGGAATATCTTTCACTTGAGGATCCCCGTGCAAATGTCTAAACTAAGGCTTTTAATACAATGAAAGTAAAACAAAAAAAAGCAATGCCTTAGAAGTGATCAATCGAGGATGTCTTCTAAAAATTCTTACCTTAAAAATAAACTTTAAATATTGTTATTTATTTCTGTTCAGTAACTGGCACTTCTAACTGCATAACTGCATGAAACACAGGTATTTTCACTTACATGGTAAACCTGACTCTGTTTCTGTTCTACATTTGAAGCTCACTTTGGAGTGAGTTGCATATACAAAACACAGAGCACATAAAGACCTGAGACAAAAGAAAAAAAATTCTGGCATTCAACAATAACAGCCAGAAACCTGTTTCATTACCTTTGCTATTTTGTCTTCCCTCCTGATCAACTCCGTTAATCACTTGTCAGTTACCAATTACACCTTTTATTTCACCAGAAATACTTATTATTTTCTGGAAGATTATACTGCAGATATATTTTGCAAAAGTATTGCTTTTAGAGAAATATTCTACAACTATTAACCTGAATTTTTGGCACTGACTTTAGAAGAAAACTGACGTGAATGAAAGGAAATTTTTTCTTATCATAACTGTCACTATTATCCTGTTATGGGCCTTATGAATTTAAATCAGTGAGAAAACAAAACAAAGTAAAATGTAGCTTGGTCTCCTTTCCGACTTTAATTTTGCCTTATGAATTCACTGCGTGCCAGCTAAAACACCTTGCATTTATTTAAGTGCATTTCAGGTTTTCTCAGCCATAGATTTTATTTTTTTTTTTAATACCAGGAGTTGCAAAAAGAGTTACATCTCTAACATTTGACCTCTGTTAGCTGCAATAATATATACCACACACTTGTCAAAACTATCTGGATTACTAAAATTCCCTCTTTAACTTGTACGAAGAAGGCTATTCCTTCTTTTTAGTGGTAGTTTTTTGTTTGCTCGACTATTTCTCAACAACTAGGGGAGGTTTGCTGTTGTAGTAATTAGAGAAAAGGAGAAATATCCTGCTTCTTTATCAATATATTCGATTTATATATATATATATATATATATATATATATATATATATATATAAAACACTGTATATATTGCAGTTATTTTTCATATAGTCCAAAAGTAAATACATTTTAAGCGGCAAAAGAAGAGTAGAGCCTTAGGCAGTGAGCAAAGTAAACATCAGGTGAAAGACAAAAGCCTGGAAGAATTGATTATGCCACTTGGCTGCTCTCCTGAGGAAGATAAAAGAGACCAGGACATGCTCTGCTACTCCCTGCATGTAGAAGTCAGGCTTGGAAACAATACTCTGACATCTCTGCCATGCAGATAACTTCAGTAGGCAAGGCTGCTGGTTTAACTATTCACATATTGTATTTTTTGTGGCCACTGATTGACAGCTACAGAACATATTCTACCAGCTTGATCTTTGTGTACTGGCTTTAATGAAAAATAAAGAATTAGGATAGGAAAGAAATGAAATTTAAAAGATAAAGTGATCAAATAAAAGATTAAGATTGCTGAAGGCTCTGTATTCTGCCAAGATAATGCAAGAAGAACTTGTGCCAAAGTGTTGAGTGCTATGCACACAGCCAAGGACACTGGAGACTGTACAAACTTCTGCTGCTCAAAGCCTGCCGGGAAATGCAATTCGAAAAGAACAGCCAGCACTTTACTGATCCTCAGCCTCTGAGCAGCTGAGTTACAAACATGGTGTAACCTATTGTGCTGTAATGCCTCCAAGCCAGAATATCAGAGGACATCATGCTATCTATGTTCCGTTCCATTCCCCATAAATATAGTGTCAGTTAGAGCTCACATCACTGGGTTTTGTGCTAGACCAAACTGCAGGTTCCATGTCTTGTTTTGCTGAGACAAAAATCTAAATCACAGTCATTATCTGGGGAACGAAGAACCTGAACTCTATGAGATGTGAGTTCACCCTCCAATATGTGTAAAAGAAGGAGCTGCATTGTACAAGGAGTTTCTGGTCCATAATGACTCCAGAAAGTTGCTCAGTCCCTGAAATTTATAATTTAAAATTCTAGTTATTAGAACTAAGGCTATAAGAAGAGAATAGCATAGGTAATTCAGTTATTCTTTTCTATGTTGGGAACCCCAGTTGATATTGCATCATAATAACCCATGATCCATGCACCAGGCAGATCCTATCTATGGAAGAGGTTCTCTTATTTTGGTCATTCGAGCTACTGCAGAATTTTCTTACAAGAAAACAACTCTGTCCGTAATTTCTACTGCTGAATAAGAAGGAGGTTCACACAAGATCTTATTGCTGCAGTTCTAGAGAAAGGCAAGGCCACACCTATGGTATGATAAATGGTACCAAGTAGGAGCTGCCTGTGGGCTTCCTTATCCTGAGTTTCTCCTGCAGCTGAGGGGTGTGTGCAGCACAATGCAGCCTGCAGGCCATGCAGGCACAGTCCTGCACCTGCCTGTGAGATGCACACTGGCTGTGACACGAACACTGACTCTGAGGTGTGCAGTGATTGCTGGGCCAGATCCACTGTGCAAGCTGCTCTGGGTTTATTCTGCTCTGAACTTCAACACTTCTATAATTCAGAAAGTGGAGGTTCCTGAATATGAATATGTGGAGGTTCCTGAATATGAAGCACCAAGTTGCACTGAGCAAGAAAATATTGGAAGGGCTGCATATTCCAGGGAGATCAAATAAAATAGAAGGGCAAAAACATTTTAGGTACCAAGTCTGTCTCAAGTTGGGTCCCTGTAGCTTCTCCCTTCCTTGACTGGGAGCCAGGCTCTCCAATGGCAGCACTAGGATCTGTGTATGAAGAATCTGGCTGTGATGGCTTCAAAAATAAAAGCCAGTAACAAAATGGAAGAGCTTTGAGATAAATCTCCAGGCAGGCCTTGATATCCCTGTTCTCAGGGAATGATGATCCATCTGTTGTTCTTATCTTAGCCTTTTCCTTTTCCAGATAAGTGAGATAGAAGCATCCAGACTCCCTACAGTGATATTATGATTATTTGTAGGCTCTGAAAGGCACATCAGTGGAGTTACATTTAGAAAGATCCTTCTGCCTATGGTCCATGGCAATGCTGTTCCTCATGACTTCTATCACCTGATCTTTCTTACACTGGGTGAGCTCTCCAGATCTTCCTGACTGGAACAGAAGTCTGTGCACCAATCTGTTGAAGGAAACTCAATTCTCAGAGAATGAGTTCAAGATTAAGCTGTTCCAAAGTCCTCCAGTTCTTTGCTCTGCCACATGAGAAATGGAAAATAACAGTATCATTGTATTTTAATATATTTAATGAGACCAGTTTGCCAAAAAAGGAAGGAGGAGTTTTACAGTTTTGCTATTCACTCTTCTGAATACACTTGAAAGGTGGACCCAAAATCTGTAAAAATAGCATGCCACATCTGCAAGGTATTCAGGCACATGCAGCAAAACATAAATGTGCACAAACTCCATTTCTTGCATTCAAAATGGAGAACCAAAATTTTTATAAAATAGAAGTTATGATATGTGCACAGTTAAGGAAATTACAAAACACAGTGAGTTTAAAACAAAGTCATGAAAAACTGCTCTGAGGGAGAAAGACTCTATCAGCTAAGCTACCTGTTAAAAATGTAAGTGAAAGTAACAGATGAAAAATATGAAATGGGTATTATATAGAATAATTGCTGGGAGCAAAATAATAGAGAAAGGGGAACAAAAATAAGAGGGCTGCAATTGTGGGATTAGGAGAAAGAGTACTTTCATATTAAAAATAGTGTATTTTAATCCAGAGATAATTTACATAGCATGAATTGGAATCTGCAGTTCTGAACTCAACATGACATCAACAGAAGTATCCTTGCTGTTGTCTTGCAGACACTTGTAATATGAAATCTAACCACCAAAAAACATAAACAAGAGCACAGTGCCTAGCTGGAAGCTGTGACCATGGGCACAGCAGGACACATCTCTGCTTAAGGTCTTTTGATATGTATTCCTCCTACAGGGGAGGACTTTAATATTAAACTTGTCCTCCAAAGAGTTACTCCATGTTAGGAACATATTAAAGACAAAGGGTGCTGTAGAAAGGTGACTGGTGACCTTGCATTGAATTTAATCTGTTAGAACAGAATTTTAGCTGGCATTCATCTTACTGAGAGAATTATTTCTTGGCACTCATTACTGTAGCAAAGGAACACATAATGAACATTAATAGAATGTTTTCATCATCATAAGCCTTATGTGAGCTAAGAATTAGCCCCTTTTGCAGGTGGTGAACTAAGCCAAATCCTTCAACATGATTAATATGTCCTACATAGTGTTGCATGCCCCTAACTCCCATGGGAATTGCAGAGCAATGAATACCTTAGAGAAAGGTTTCAGACATCCAAGCACTTTGTTTAAGTGATTTGCTAAAAGTTCTACATACATAACATTCCTTGTTCTCAATTACACTAAAACCATGTTACATTAACTGGGCAGGAGGCCAGTAAACACAAACTGAGCCCTACAATACCAACCTAGTGTCTTAACCACAGGATCATTCTTTCCACTTAAAACAGGGGCAAAAAAAAATCCAGAATTTTTGGAAAAAATAGCACAAATGGCAGTATGTCAATGAGGGCAAATGGATAAAAGCAGGGAAGTGGTGAGTGGTGGTGGGGGGGTGTGCATAAGGAAGCAATAAAAGGAAGGAGTGGCAAGATGGAGAGGCTGTGAAGGTCAGTAATGAGGAGAGGCAATATGAGGAACAGTATTGGTGGTACATGCAAAGGAGGTCCTTATGGCAGTGAGAGCCAACACAGCAAATAGTAAGACATGAATAAATATAATGCACATATTTTAAACAAACAAATCTTAGTACTCAGTATGTCATTTATCCAGACATAGGTAAAGCTCTGGAAAAAGAAGTCATATATACCTTAGAATGTCACCATAGCTATAAATATAATGCGATTTCTACCAAATAGTGGTTTGGGGCTTTATGTTTACTTTTAATTGTCCTTTATGACTCATGTATTTTCTCCTTATCACGTTACAGTGTTTATCTTGATCACCTAATTATCACAAGTTAAGCTGTACTTCATTACATTGATCTACCACTACAGTAACCATTGTGCTTTTATTTTATTTATTGTTATCTTCACAGAATTATACTTCAGGTTATCCTAGGTCCTGCATAACAACTTCTAGAAATTTCTTGAGGGAATACTTGTCAAAAGGATTTCAAAGGCTTAGGAATTAATACAGTAAAATCAAGGGGCCTTAGACAGAGGCTTTGATCTTGCAGTTTTGTGTCCTACCACCTTTCCCACTCTTTTTGATCCCTTCCACTTTTGCTGAAGCTAGCTACTGCCCAAAAAGCAAAGCACAATTTGTCTAAGAGGGAACACGTTTATCCTGCAGTGTCTCTTATTATACTAGGATTCTGATAATTCCTTTTACCTGCCATGTCCCACTCTTCAATGGTGGATATACTTCTGCAGGAAAGGAAGATGAGCTACATAGACAAAGGCATAGCCATGTGCCTAATGTGGCTAAAAAAGGCAAATTTGCTTGAGAAAGGTAACCAGAACAGCTTTACCAGAAAAGCTCATACTGCTACTCTCAGGCCCACGAGTTGTGCATCAAGCATGTAAAGTTCTTCTAAATAATTTTTGAAAATTTACCACAATATTGTAAAAACTACTACAATATTGCTAGAACAGTAGAAGGTGGCACAGGAGCATGCTGACCCAATTGCTTCTGCAAAATTTTCCCAAACACAGACATTGTGTCTGTGGCTGAAGACAACACTGATGCCTAATACTTTCACCTTGTGTTTCATACACAGTGACTAGGGACTTCTGTGATAGAGCAGACTCTCTTCAAAGACATAGCTTCCAAAATGATCCTCAAAGATTTGCTGCATCAGATTTTCTGGCAAAAGGGATTTGTGGTCTGATCAACAAATGTCAAGATCTGTTTCTAACCTTGTGCTCACATTTCTTTTTCTAAAGGGTGAAATGGCTAAACCTGAACTCCTCGGTAGACCACAATAGAAGTGATAAAGAGCCAAGACTATTACTGGGGGAGAAGGGTGAGGTGGTAGACATAGATCACTCACTGGGAATAGCAGCCAACCTGTCATCTAGTCTATTAGCAGCACAGTCACTCACCATAACTTTTGTTCTACACTGACCACAGGCTATGTATTTTCAATGAGAGAAATATATTTGTCAAAATACCAGCTTTCACTGTTAAAAATACCATTCTGGTATTTTGGGTATCACCTCTGGAGGGACTGGTCACTTGCTGAAAGTGTGTTGTAAAAGGCTCCCCAAAATTATATGTCTTGTGAAATAGCCACAACCTGCCTATTATTTTTGTACAGCAGGAAAGCAGTAAAACATCTTCTAAATAATCCCACTTTAGGGTTAAGCTCAGTGCTGCAGAAAGCTGTCATGATTGTGATTTTTATTTCAGAGTCTGAGAGAAAAGGAAAACTATCTTTATTCCTGATATAATGGAAGTGGATCCTTTCTGTGGTTACTGTACACAAGAGCTTTGATGTTTTAGGGTAGAACTGTAGAATGTTATTCACTGTTCACTCTTGAGAAACAGCTCACACACAGCATAAATGTAATTTGAATTTAAAGAAAAACAAACACACACACACACACACACACAGATTAACTCAGGTCCTGTAGAGAATATTGATGTGTAGTAAATTGGTAGAATTTGATCTCTTGTGTTTTCATCCCCCCCTGTGCATTTGGTTTTATTCCCCATGACCTTTGAGCTGTCTGTTATTTCAACATAGTGCCAGGTATGAGAATACTATAAAAACATTACAGTGCCTCATACCAAGGAGAGCACAAGAGCGCACAAATTATTGTTATAAATTTGGACACATTCAAGACTGTGTTGCAAGAACCGTGAGGCTTCTGGAGGCAAATTAGTTTGACTCTTACAAAATAATTTTTCTGGAAAATAGGAGTAGGATGCTTTTTAAGGATTTTTTTAGGATTTTTAAAATCTGCATTAGCCAAGATTGCAGTGCAATGACATGTGCAGTGAAGACAAAGCTGTGAAGGAGGCTGTGTGTAGCCAGCTATAGGAATTCAAAGTGAATTGGCAAAACAATCATATCATGCCTATGAAAATCTATAAGCATGTTACTGAATACCAGGACATAAGGAACAAAAAAAAAGGCAGAGCAGTGACTCGATTTTCTAGGAAATTATATCCATTGTGTTTAAAATCTATGCAACGGATCAGGTGCAAAGGCAAGGATAGAAATAATATGAATAGGGCTACATGCAGCCTACAGGCCTGTTTACATCCCTACAGAAAATTTTCAGCCGTAACATTTATTTGGTATTATGAGCATGTTGTGCTCCCGATGTCATCAGATTATTGAGCTCTTTCCAGCTGAAATTTGTTGAATGCAATGAAGTCCTTAGAAAACTTAATAAAATCCACAGTTCCCATACTTTATAATTGGATTTGTTTATTAGCTGATGTTATTGGCATAAGGTCAAATATTCAACCCACTCCTGTTATTGTTTTTATCTTTAAGAGCCTACGGACATTAGTAGTTGTTACTTAATTGGAATTTGTCTTCAAGTACATTTAACAAATCAACAAGTATGAGAAACTAACAGCTTGCAAGACATTTGTGGTATGCTTTGTATTTGACCTGTGTATGTTTTCCTAATAATAATATCTTTTGTTATCACTGTGTTACACTCCCAAGGACTAGAATCTTAATGTTAGAAAGTTCTATTATCTTGCCTCAGTCATTTTAAGATCATGAATCATGAGGAAACTCCAAAATTCCTGAAATATGAAACAAGAATAAGCAAAAATTATTAAGTACATTCCATACCTAGTATTCCCAGAAGTTCACATTAAAAATAGACTGATTTTCTTGCCCTGCTGTCAAGGTTGGATTGTCTACTCCTATGTGAAACAAGAAGCAGGTAGGATGTTGCAAATCAAAAAGAGATACATAGACAAAAACCACTGGAAAGAACATAAAGTGTATTTCTCATCTTCTCCATGTCACAATCCCTGACACATTGCCTAATGACTTTATGAAGAGATATTATTGAAATTTCTAATTTCCAATGTGTTTTTCTCAGTGAATAGAGAGAAGTAAAACCACATTATTCTTTCAGTGGCTGAATTAATATTTCTGAATACAAAATATTGCATATAAGTTGACTTAATATTATTTACCAGACTGATTACAGAGAATATATCCAACCAAATGAACTAAATTAATGCCAAGTCTTAAAACTGGGGAGAATTGTTTTGCCTGCATATTTAATTCTGCAGTGGGTTTGTCTTTGGACAGTAAAAGAAGCATATCTTCTAGCTGATAAGCTTTGCAGGAAAAACATCCAGTCCCGAGAATACACATCCAAAATGAAATTACTTGCAAGCTTTGTTGTTGTTATTGATGGAGTCTAATAAGTCCAGTTAGTTGAACAAATCAGTGAAGGAAATCACAACATCTGATGAAGAGGTTTGAACAGTTAAAATAAACACCTTGTGAAAAGCTGCTTTACCATATACTACTGTTCCTAACCATTATGTAAGAAAAATATCTCCAAGCCTAGCTTTATTATGAAGCCATGAGATAAAAGAAGCCCTAGAAAGTCAGATGTTTATTTCTCTGGCAAGGATGACACATTCACAGCTGCTGAAGCAGGCTCTGTACTTGTACAAACTTACATTCTTTACTTCTTGATAAATGTGCTACAATGTATTTTTAAAATATGGTGTTTAGAACAGAAATAATGTATGAATTCATCCTTTTGTCTCTCTCCAGCGGTACTCTTTGTACTAATACAAAGGAAGGGTGTAAATCATGTTTAGTCAGGAGCACTGGCTACAGATATAATTACTCAAGTCTAGGTCTTCATGGTTCACCACTATTTTTTGCAGAGATTGATCACTAGAATGCTTTATTTTGTTATGTAGGCTATATTACCTATGTATAGGTCTCATACTATTATATAAGAAGTATCAGTACTTAAAAACATACTCCTGAAATAAGAAGAGCCAAATTGTTGCCATCAAAGGCCTGTTTAGCAGTACAGCTTGGCTATTTCATTAGTACTCCCAGCCTCGCTTGGTTTCTTGCACTTGTTCTTCCCTTTTCCCTTCCATGACAGGCTTCAGTTCTTTCACTTACACTGGCAGAACAGCTGCTCCATCACAGCTTTTCCTTTTTTATTACTTTTAATGGTTTATTTCACATATCTCGTTAATGATGTTGACACAAGAACAGTTAAATCAGTAGGACTGAGGGAATGGCAATGGCAAGAACAAGAATAAAGAGAACAGAGCATTGCAGGGGCAGAGTTCTCTTAAACTGGTTCCCAGCCAGCCACCTCTGGTCCTCAGTTCTCATTTTCTCTTTGGAGAAGCGAGTGTAATTTATGGCAATGATACAACTGTTCCTCACCCAAACTCAGTTACAGGAAGGAAGAACAGAATGATGGCTTGAGGATTCAGGCTCATGGGGTTACAAATCTCTGAAAACTAATTAAAGAGTGGTATTAAGTATCCATCACTCATCCCTTAGACTTGTATCAAAGTTCAAGAATATTCTTCAATATTTACTTATTAGCTCATAAGTTTAAAACACATCAGAACTGTAGAATCAATATGGACAAATGGCAAGGAAGGTAGGGGCACAGCTGAACCGCCAAAAATTTCACCTTTCCCTACTTGAGGGATGACACAGTCTAGGAATAAAGAGATTTTACTGTTCAACTGTATGCCTGCAAATAATTTTATCAAATACTGTACTTAAGAAATTGTTGCATAAAATGTGTCCCAAAAACCCATAGTTTGGCTGAAATCTACTTCTGTGTAATGCTGTGGAAAAAGATGAGAGAAAAAAGCTCTGGTTTTGCTCTCTTTGTTCTGCATTTGTATGGGGATGAAGTAGGCTGCACTGCAGAACAGTAGTTTAGTCACAAAAGATATCTCAGCTGATAAAAAGAAATAACCTTGTCACCTTCTGTATTCTTTGCTGAAGTTAACATTATATCATTATGCTTCTGGTATTTTATAGTGAGATACTGAGTCAAACTAAAATTTCTTTTGTCTTTTTAGTTTTTGTCCTCATTGCCAGAACCTTGACCTCTAGGTATTGAATTCAATGTGGGCATTGAATTAGACATCTGCTCTCTCTAGATTTTAGATATTTGTACCTTAACTAGAGACTTTAGCTCAGGAGTGCAACCCTATTCTTGCTAACACTGGTGCAAAGTAGGGATCATTACAATACAGTCAGTGGAATTATTCTGGTGGAAGATGGGGGTAAATGGGGTTCTGGATTGTCCACAGACTTTCAGAAAATTGGAAAAGATGTTGCAGTATGTCCTCCAATTACTATTAACAAAAGTGCTCTTCCCCACACATCCATTTTTCTCAAAGTGCCAATTTCTTTCGAGCTCCGCTTCCCATTAAGACTTCCCCTGAATGAGGGCAAATGAGAGTGATGCTCACTTTCATCAGCTAGGCAGTATTGGAAGACTGGCCTTGCTATTACTATGCACTTACAAGCAGCTCAGAAGCAATCGCAACGCACTTGGTTGTCTAATTTGAAGCTCTGAAAAATAAAGAAGAGGTTTTTTAAAGCTCAGTTGAGGAAGAGAATAGCCTGTGCAGCAGCATTTAAAACTTTCAAGTGCTTTTTAGAACAATCTTGGTAAGAACTTTTCCTTCTCTTTTACAGCATCTAGGATCTGGTGTGTGAGAATTCACGACAAGGCATACCTTAGAGATAAGGTAAAAACTGTGAGAAAAGGGTTTGCCTTTATTGTTATTAACATGCCCAGATTTTACAGCAAAAAGCAGACGTGATCCTGGTAGGCAGGTTAAGGGGAATGTTCAGCAATATAGAAATTAAACCACACCACTAAACAAGCGATGAGCTTTGAACAGTGATCCCAGCTTGGCTGAAAAATTGAATAACAAAATTCTGCACTGAGGTGTCTAGTGAACTAATGAGTGAAATCCATTGGCTCTTGTCCTTCCTGTCCTTCATGGGCTTGGAAGGAGTCTTGCTCACAGATCATGAGCCCAGATTTGAGTTGGGCACTCATATCTAACCCAGTGGTCAGAGTCCTGGCAGTCTGTTTAAACAAAAAATGTTTTCATCTCTGTAATATCAAATTTATATCCATTTACACTCCCTTCTATATGCTTAGATTAAGAGTGACAGAATATAATTTAGGAAATTTTATTAATCACTCTTGAATCAAATTCTGTATCTGTTTTATAAGGGAAATTAAATAAAGAGATGTCCGGTTCATATTTATGGGGTATTTTCCTCTACCTCAGAAGCATAGATTCTGGTTTATTCTCAAAATTATGTGGGCTGGGAAACTCTTTACACTGAGATACACACAGCTCTCTTTGCTTACGTTTTTTTTTTTTTGCATCAGTACATAAGCAGCTGCCAGCTGAGGAATACCCAGCTCCAGCATTCTTGGTCTGGAGTGTTCGAACTTCACCCAGTAAAGCCATATCCAATGGAGAAAGAATATGCATGCAAAGGAAAGCCTTAACAGTTTATTGCAAGTCCGTGCTTTGTCAAATTTAATGCATTTATACCCAGTTATGCCTGTACTTTTTCTGCTTATAGGCCAGTTATTGCCCATTCGGTCTTATCAGGATTCATGAACAGTAGAGTTTGAAAAAAAAATTATGATGGAAAAATACAATTCTAGTGCTAATATGAAGGTGTGGTGCTAAAACAAAACAGTTATAAAAATTTATAGGAAATTTTCAAAAGAGAAAAGTCAAAAGGATTGTAACTGAAGCAATCTGGTTTCTAAGTGACTTTCATTTACTTTAGCAATTGTGCCGAAAACACTGTTATGGGTTAGGTAAATAAAATTTTCTTGTTGGATAAAATATTTACTTTTTGGCATCCTGGTGGTTTCAATCCTTTTTGATAAAAATCTAATGGAAATCTGCAGTAACCTTCAGAGTCTACAGATAAAAGCTCTCTCATCAGGAAATCCCAAAATGCTACACAAAACATACAAGAAATGCTTTTGGTTTTAAGGGAAAAAGGGAGAGAGTTTGCTCAGGCCGTACAGCTGCAGAGACATAGAAGTGAAATCTTCATCTGAAGTTCTTTGCATTTGATGGTATTTTTCTCTTATTCTCTTATATAAATTCAGTATACATATTCTACATATATATGACATACCTTGTGTGCATTTGGTGTTCCTGTCAAGTGTGATCAGTATGAGTGGAGTATCTGTATGTATACAAAGATGATCTAGGTTTAATAAAAAAAAAATAAAAATAAAAAATAAAAAAAAAACCAAACAAACAAACAAACAAACAAACAAAAAACACTTAAAATCAATCCAGGCCTGAATGGGAAGTTTGTGCATGCTCAGGGTGCTCAACAGACCCTTTGAGCCCTTGTCCTTCAGAGGAGGTATATGGATGTAGGATTCAAATTAATAGAATCCAAATGGCTGGGCAAAAGATGATGAAATTGAAAGTTTCAAAGCTGTTTCACATGAATTCTCTTTTAAATAGATGTAATTTGTGGGAGGAAAATTTTTCAGGTGTTGATTTTTTAACTTCGAAGTTAGCAAAAAATGCTTAATTACATTGCCTAGTATTTCTGTCTAACAGGCAGAATGGTACTGGTAAACAGACCTGACATCTTCAAATTACCACATTGCTAAGTCATTTTTTTTAAAGTAATTCTAAATATTATTTTTTGTTGTAATCATGTCTAGTGGCTCAGATATAGGCTTGCAACAGAACCCTCCATCAGGGAAATTAGCATTTTAGTCTTAAATGTTAAAGGTTTCTCATGTTACCATTTTAGAGATAGGTTTATCAAACCTGTTCAAAGAATTTATTTGAAAACCTGTTTGAAAGAATTCCATCTGATCCTGTTTGCTGCTGTTCCAAGTGCAGAAATGCAGCGATACCCTGGAATAAGATAGACACAGACAACACTATTGGAGTGGTGTTGCAGCATTGTGTAAGTCGATTTGTCAATTCTTGGAGGCCTCCTTAACCTTGCTTCATGTCTCCTTAATGAGACTGGCAAAAATTTCAGTGTGAGCCGTTCAAGTATAACAAGACTGACTACAAACAACCTCAGTAGAGCTGCAAGGCACATTTTTGATTCTCTAGTTTACCTACTTGACTCTGTTCACTCTGTCTCCTCACAACACCCTGCCTAAATAACCTTGAGAAATGTAATTATATACTCACTATTGATTAGAAAGGATCCATATTTAATTATGCGTAACACGTTCCACTTTTAAACTTGTAGTTCTTTGTTCATCAACACTTCATGTCAAACTGCAGCTCACTTTCAGCCAATGCAATAATGGTCTTCATAGGAGAATGAGATTTCTCCATCACTGAAATTGCTAAAAGAACAGACTTCCTTCATGCTTCTCTATCTCCATGCAAGCTGTCATCCTTCCTTTGGTACAGAAGTGTGACCAGTCATTCCTTCTTGAAGGATCTTATTTGTAATTTTTGCAAGGAAAACAGTTTTACTGACTCAGTGCTTTGAGATCTTTGCATTGAATCTGTGCTGCAGTCTCGAGGGACCATGTTAGTTAAATCTGGACCTATGGCTGTAGCAGTTTCTTAATTTTTACTTCACAAAAACTGTTAAACAGTAGTAGTATAAGATCATGTATTTGACTAAACCTAAAGTCTTCTCTAACATGTTCCTATTTACTGCAAAAAAAAACCCCACTTTTGCAGTAGAATGGGAACGTACAATTAAAACCTCCTGAACTTCAGCACACTAAAACTCTCTGACTTTGTGGGCAGTCTCTTTAAAAGTAATATGTGGTGATTTGCCTCCTGTTTAATAAGGAGTCCTGCACAAAATAAAGCTTACATTACAGTATTTTTCTCAAGTAGAAGCCTAATTTAATCTTTCTACCAGAGAAAATCTAATTTATGATCCTTAGAGATGCAGCTTGTAATTCCTGCTTCTGAATCTGCATCAACCTTCTAGATGGGGTTTGGGTTTTTGTGGTTAGTTCAGTGAAGAATAAAAACTTTAGTCTCTATATATGGTTCATATATGCTCTGAATTGGAAGAAATGCCATGACAGCAACTCAATCATTGTACTACTCCCAAAAAGCCAGACCTACCTGACAGCAGTTCTGCACTGGGAGTTTCTGCCTAGACCTTTTTCATTCCTAAATATGGGCAGATTGCTACAGATAATTCAGAGTCAAATTCAGAAACCTCACACTTGGTGCTAAGGGAATGAACTTGGGATGAAAGAAAATGAAAAATTCTGTCTCGAGTGGTCACCTCTGTCTTCTTGCTGATATGGCTTCTACAGACTTTATATAGGGTGATGGTATTCATAGGACATGCTTACTTGCATCCATGGATCCAGCCTGCCTTGATATGATAACCTCATAGGCATCAGGGCTCTGCTCTGCAAAGCTGTGCTGCCATGCCATGCTCCTCATTGTCTCTTGAGAGATTTGGTTGCTACCAAGGCAGTGCATGGGTGAGTAAAAGGAGAATGAATGTGTCCTCAGAAGACACCATTATAAAATACTTCCCTATGCAGAAATTGTGACATGAAAATTCACAGATGAGCTCATTGCCTGGTGGGGCTATTTCTGGGATGTTTACCCTCACCTCTTCCTCAGAGCTGTGCCTACTGTAAGCAACCAGTTTTGAAGGTTTGCTTAAGATAGCAGTGCAGTGTTAAGCAGCGGAAGCATTTTCCTTTGAATATGGCTATACTCCAAGAGAAAGTAGCTATGAGTAGTTCATTTGTACAATAAAGCCAGTTGTTAATATGCTCTGGGAGCTGTTTGGATCCAAAATGTTGTAAGTTGAGGAACATTATAACTGGAAAGTGCTTTTAATAGCAAATGATGTGTATGGAGTAACAAAAAGAGGGAGGTTGCAAGGGAAATATAAAGATCAGGTTCAAAAGCATATCAGAATAACTCATAGGGTTACAGCAAAGATTTATATGGAGTAATTTCATGGGGTCCTGTTTTTGTTGAGATCATCCCTGTTATATAGGACTACAAGGCATGATTTTGCCATAACTGAACTGAGAATGAGATATATGCATCCTGTAGTTGATAAAGGAGGTACAATAATACCTCATTATAAAAATAATGATTTATTGAAACCAGAATGACTTATGGCTTTCCTTTACATTAAACAAGAAGAGAATAACAGGAGCAGTCCTAAGACTTGTTAATTCTCTGAGCAAGAAGTAGTAGGTCTCCAAATCTTCCAGACTGTCTTGATCAACAGGAAAAAAAAAAACCAACAAACCCAAAAAACTGTGAAAACCTGCTTTTAAAATCACTTATGAATACAGTAACTGGTACTGGGTTTTGAAAAGATCAGCAAGAAAAAAGGCAAAATAAATGCCTGATGCTCATCTATTAGAATATGGTTTGCATTAATTAAATTAAATCTTTTGTATGCCGGGAAGTATATCTAGAAAGACACTGTTCTATAGTCAGGATACGTGTTGCTGGTCCTGTGTAAGTATATTCTCCTGCTAGTAAAAACTTTTGATTGAAAGCTTCCAATTTTAAGCTCCATTGTTTTTTAGCTTCCATTGTTTCACTCTGGAGCATTCTGCAGAGTGTTTCTGCTCTTATTTCAAATCTGATAATGCCACCATGATGTATTGTGTTGTGTAGTTCTATAAATGATAACACCCCTCAAACAAACATGATCATTTGTGGAACTATAGAAAGGTGTATAAAGTAACAGTGGCAAGACTGATAGGGGAACAATTTTATTCTCCGAAGTTCACTTTTAAAATTTAAAAAATAGTCTGTGTGAGCTGAGACAGAAAATATGATTTTACTTGAAAATTACATCCAAGATACCTCTTCTATACTTTTTTTTTTTTCCATGAAAGCTTATTGGCATATCCTTTTAATATATTGCATTTGTGAAGGAGGAAAAAGTGAGCAGGGAACTACCTAACTAATGTACTTCTAGACAACTTACAACTAAACAACTTCTAAAAAATTTACATTCCTTCTAAATGCTTCATGGATATCCCAATAACCAACATCTACATCAGATAAAGAGCTACGGTAGTTGATTCAAAAATTGGTTATGAAAACTACAGTTACAATCTAATTCTTGGAGCCATGAGATTAAAAATTAGATCCCTTCTTTAGAAGCAGTATGAACAGTAGTTACATTTGACATCCTGATCTCAAAGTACAAGTTTCACTGCACAGAAATTATTCCTTCCTTCCATCCATCCATCCATTCATCCATCCATCCATCCCCACTTCTCTTAGCTTATAGGCATGCAGGCTTACATGAGTAGGTGAATCTGTTGGACACAAATTGATTCCTGCCATGTGAGGAAGAAGACAGAATGTAAAAATGATCTCACAGTGTGTTCCACATCTCTTGAGGACAGTGTCACTACTTTACTGAGCTTGGAGTAAAACTTGTTTAGAATCACAGAATTACAGAATATGCTGAGTTGGAAGTGACCCATCAGGATCATTGAGTCCAACTCCTGGCCCAGCAGAGGACATCACAAGAGTCAGACCACGTGCCTGAGAGCATTGTCCAAACATTTCTTGAACTCTGTCAGTCTTGATGCTGTGATCACTTCCCTGGGAAGACCATTCCAGCACTCAGCCACCCTCTGGGTGAAGAACCTTTTCTAAAACTCGACCAAAAACTCCCCTGACACAGCTTCATGCCAAGGCAGGTTTAGGGGAGCTTTACTCTCAACACATGAATCTGTGTAAGCTAAATTGAATAGATCTGTACTGCAAACACCAGACTGGATGTCAGTGTTTTTCACTTCATCATCAGCAGGGAAGAAGAGAGTCATACACTTCAATTTGTTTTGTTATGTATTATTTATGTTCCAAAACATCCTGCAAAGACAGAAAGTCTAACAAACATGTATCTTGCAAGGAGCTATTGTGGATTTTTAAATTTCATATGTCCTCCATCCCCACTCCTGACCAAAAAAAAAAAAAAAAAGGGAAAACACAGAGACAACAAAAACCTAACAATTTAGACCTGATCTTTTTCTTCAAGATATATTCATACATATACAAATAAGTAATGAGTTATATTAATATTCCATCTGACTCTATCATCATGTGTGTTTAGTTGCAGTTGCCAGTTTACAGGCCATTGTAGCCATTTTGCAGATGATGCTTAACCACTGCTTTCACATAAATCTAGCACATAAAATGAGTGTAGAAATCCTACATACTCATCTACTGTGTTGTTTGTATTTTCAATCAGAAAGTGGTAACTGCTGCCTAAATGATAATGTCAGCCATTCAGTTGGTGCTTAAGTAACTAAATAACTATTCAGTGCTGCTGTTGCAATAGTGTTATAGCAGTGTACAGTTTAGCAGATGTAGGTACACTGTGAAGTTATACCTCAGGAAGTATGCATTTGGCAAGTATACATATAAAATCACCACCTTTAAAAAAAAGTGTTCTTGAATCAACTATTGTGGCAAATCAAACAGATGCATGAAATAAGGAATTTTGAATGACAGAGAGAGGTGTTGAAAAATAGAGAGCAGTGAGCTGGATTTGGACTCTTACATAATATCTGGGCTGACAGTCACAAATGTGAGACTGTGGCTTTGCATTAAGAAAACTTGTCTTCTTTGGTCAGACTGTCAAAGCTCTGAGAGTCATAGTTGTTCTGAAACAGGGAAAGTAACTTCTGCCAGCAACACATGTGAAAACAAAAAATGTCAGATTTCATGGCATTTTAAAATATTCCTCTGACTTTTAAGAGATCCACAAAAACTTTAAGTTCTAGAGGAAATCACAGTGAGTGTCTTCACTGATGTTTGTCTCTGGCTGCTCTGCTCCAGCCTCTGATCAAAAAAGCACAAACCTGCACACAAAAGCACTTCTGACAAGGCCCAGCTAAGATCCTACTTTTTCACATTAATATAAGAAGGAGGATTGTGACTGTCATCTGCTGTGAAATTGCTTGGATAAATACAGAAATGGTAGTCAAATTGTTCTATTTTTTAACTGGCTCTGCCAGTTAACCAAGGTACAGTTATGCCCTCCCACAACAATTCATGTTGTGTATTATATTCTGTCATTATCAAGGACTAAGAAAGTCATTGGACAACTCATGTCTGATACAGCAGAGAATCTGAAAAGATTAGATTGAGGCACCAGCTCTTCTGCACTCAGTCCATTATGGGAAACCTCAGAGCTAAAGAAACCACCTCAAATGGATTGCTGCTGGTTACAAGGAGTAGCAGCTCCTCTGAAGACATCATCATTTGGCCACTCTTTTCAGCAGTAGTGATGCCTGGGAACCCTGATGGTCCTTGACTTGGGAGAGAATTTCTACATTTGAAATACCATTGCCTCATGAAAAGTGTCATGAGGAAATAGAGCAGGGTTAAAGGAAAATACAAGAGAAAAAACATCAAATGGCACAAGGGCAAGAATCCTTTTCACATGGGTGTTTAGTCCTGGTTAATGTTGAGAAGAGAATGAGAATGGAAGAATAGGAGAAGGATGTGTAAGACATTTGTTATCCCAGGCACTAGAAGAAAGAACTGAAGGAACTCTTGTTCCTTTAACAGTTCAGCAAAAGTTAAAATCCTGGTCTGCATCTCTGAGCCATGTCTCATTACACTTTTATGAAGGATGATGTTTACTTTGATAGGAAATACTTGTATAAAAAATTAGTTTGGACTTGGACTGTGGGAAGAAAATACTGTGCATACCTAGTCAAGACATTATGTGAGTGGACCAAAAGCCCTCACATAAATATGAAGACTTTAAGAAGACAAAATGAGGTTCTTGGAATTAAAAGTAGAAAGGACTTGCATGATATTTATTTTTTTTAAATCTACTATGCTGAAATAACGGAAGATATAAGCCTGAAAATTTTGTGGCACAATTGAGTAGAAAAGAATTAGTTTTGTCAAATACAATATGCCTGGGAACTTAATATTATTCAGATGATGTCAAATGCAGAGCAAACAACATAAATGCTGAGCTGTGAGAAACTCTGTGTGAATAAATATGTGCCTATCACACTTTAGACATAAAATATTCATATATTTCAATGCTAATTCTTCCCCGACTGGACTGCTTACTGGAAAAAAAAAAAAAAAAAAAAAAAAAAAGTTTTCACAGAAAATCACTGGATACAGCCTATACTTAATATTAGTGGTAAAAGCAGTGGCTGAAAATACCAAGCAGCCCTTTTTAAAACTCCATTCTCTCTTAATGGTGAACCTTCACATTACAGGGAGATAATTAGAGGAGCAGACTTAGCATGGAGGTAAACAGCTTTTTTTCTGCATCACTGCCTGATAGTGTGGAGCTGGTTGGGATTCAAGTCCAGACCCTGAATCGCTGGTGTCTCAGAAGCAGCTATGGATTAACATTTAATAAAGAGTAGGTCAGCTATGACCAGCTTTAATTGAAAAGGGACAGCCAGGGATAATTTCAAATGTACCACCATGGTTTCTTGCCCATTTGAGGCAAAGAGGAGCTCTCACTTCCTAAGTGCCCTTACTGCTGATAGAAAAAGCCCAGCATTTTCAATCCTTCTGATCAGGCCCAGGGGTTATACTAAACCAAAAATTATGAGCAAACACATGTTTTATTGGACATTTTGGTCATTCACAGCACTGTGGGCTGAGAGAGACAGCTCACCTGTTTGAATGGCAAGTCTGAAGAGAAGCAGCAATTTTAATCAATGCACAAGCATTGCTCCTCCATCATGCTACAAGTAAGCACATAAGCAATGCAAGGACCTGGTTCTGTGCCTCTGTTCCTACATCTGTACCTTTAGAATACAATATTTAGGGACAAATTGTGGTCTTTAAACTTTTGAGGTACTGTGATAACAGAGTGATGCTACAAAGATATCTGTAAAGAGATAGGTGCTCCAAAGCAATCTCTTCCTGGGGAAAACAGCATGCACCCTATTGACACTGCAATTATGGAGCACTGCCCAAGTGTGCCTCCTCTTGATTTTATGTCTGCTGGATTCCTCTGCCATGTTATTGGTACAGATCTACCTTGGTTAGTTCAGTTCTTTCTTCCATGGCATTCCCAAACTTCAGGCTCTTGAGGATTTACCCACCTTCTCAAAACAACAGCCATGCCTCTCTTGTGAGCTCCCTATTTAATTTCTCACTTGGGCTTAGTATTACTTGAGTGCTACACAAAACTTGCCTTGGGATATTTTATTGGGTGTTTTCTTTCTCAACCATCATCCTTACTTTTCATACTCATCTTACAGCTGAATTTTCTTTCTGTCTCTGTACAACTCACCACTTGTGATTACTTATCTACTTTCTTTATTCAGTTCCTGACATCTGAAACTGATTTTGTATAGCTCTTTGACTCATAAACTCTCAATTTTCTTCCAGGTCTCAGCTGAAGATCTATCTTTTAGCACTTGCCTGTATCTCTTCATTTTCTCATTGTAGTTTTTCTATTATCAGCCATTCCGTTTTGTTTCTAAACTGCATATATTATATAGGAATACATAGTCTATTTTTCTAAAGTTATAGAAAATAAGGCCTAATTGTGTTGGCCAGATTTTTCTTATAAGCATTAGCTGGAAAAAAATCCTATAACTTTTCACAGAATTACACAGATACACTCTGGAGACAGTGAAAAAGGGTAGGGCACAGGATATTTAAGACTTGATAACAATCCTAGATGCCGTGCAATGCACCAGAAACTGCTCACCTGTGTGGTGGCTGCTTTAGATTGGGCACCAATCTGGTTCAGGGCCAGGAAATTCACATGGCAGGAAAAAAAAAAGAGAGATAAAAGAAACGCACCAAGTGAGGGCACAAACCTGGGGCATAAATTCAGCATTTTCATTATTGTCCTTGATGAATGATCCTCTTTTTAGCCCTTGACATTTCATTCTCTGCAACTTATCGGTACAAAACACTGCAAATCTCATAGGCACAGAAGGAGCCGGTGCCTGTGCATACACCACATTTAGGTACATATAGAACTTCCAAATCCCCAAGCCCAGCAGACTTGCAGCAAGGCCTTAAAATAACTTTAAGTTACCTACATCAAATGAGTTTTCCATGCTCCTGCTCTGAGACTAAATCAGAAAACAGAGAGTACATGTGGTGCCCCCAGAGGCTGTGTCACTGAAGAAGGAGTCAGGCATTGGTAATTACAGAAGTGCCTTACTGTGTCCTTTGGCTTAAGTAACTAAGGGACTGATCCAAAGAGACCACAGGAATCAGTGAGAACGTTCTTCCATTTGCTTCAGTAGGCCTTGGGTCAGGCATTTGTTATAGAGTACCAAAAAAAACTGCTTAAATGCACCTCAAGTTTCTGTTGGTCTCATGAACTCTATCAATTGTTCCCAGATGCACTCTGCAAAAAATAATTTTCCTTTTCTGTGAGATTTCAAATACAAACAGCAAATAATATGAGAAGCTTGTGGGCAGCTGGCTTGACTTTTACCCTAGAAACTGCAGACTGGTCATGCATAACCTTTCTTGAATAGAAAAAAATAGCAATAATTCAAATTGATTTGGATATGAGTGCAATCAAAAGGACTGAAATTGGCTGAAAATGCCCTGGCTTGGAAGGAGATTCAAACACTACTGAGGAGAGAAATAAGAACAGAGAGTAGAACTGTGAGCAGGAAATTACAAAAATGGAATTCAAACTAGAAAAAAGGTTAACAAATCTTCATCTGAATTCTGTCTTCATTGGCACCTTATGTTTTCCTTTGTTCCTGATGTCCTCTTCTCTTGTAGGTTTTAAGTAGGCCTGATAGGGCCATTGGCTTCAGGAAGGGTGTTGCTGTTTTGCCTCAATGCTGTGCAATGCATATAAGTGTATCAAAGACTGTGAGATAACTACATGCAGTCTGGAAGGACATGACTGAGTTGCTCACAGTCTTAAGGAAAAATAAATGTGAATGATATTTACATGTCTGTTCCTATATTAGCTTTTCCTTATGATGTGCTGGGAAGGAGACAATTGCCATTATACAATTGAGAGGGGACCTGGCATTTCCTAGCTCAGTGAGAGATGTGTCCTAAAGAACTCCCAAACAGCCTCAATATTCTGATCCTGAACACTGACAAGAGAGAGTAGGCAGATTTGTTAGTGTGACACCGGATGGAAAGGAATTTAAATTTAATATTCAGAAAATGCAAACTAAATATCACTTCCCATAAGAAGGGAAGAGTTTCCCTTGAAATGTGCTAAAAGACCTATTTGTTGAGATGCCTGAGAAGGAGTGGAAGTGAAGTGTAAGAGGCAAACTTGCCTTGATAGAAGGAAGAACCAGATAACCTTTAATTCATATGTGTCTAAAATGGATCCTGCAATGAATTTAATGGAATGGCTCTCATAAAATGTTGTCAGCTGAATTCATCTCTTCACTGAGAGATCAGTGCTGATTTGAAAGTGTTAACACAGTGATATATATTTGGAAACCAACAACAGCCTAGTTTCAGCTGCTTGTCACACATGTAGGAAGGGGGCTAGATAAAAGTTACATGGATTAAAGAGAAAAAAAAAAAAAAAGGGAGAGTTTAAGTATGAACCACAGAGGCACTGTGTTCCACTCTTACAAGGAAAGATCCAGGAGCCGGAAGAATTAGCTGGGATCTTGTCTAAGGCACATATTTCATGGGTTAAATGATGGAGGGATGGAGGGACAGAAGGACAAGAAGGGAAGGGGAAAGGGGAAAGGGGAAAGGGGAAAGGGGAAAGGGGAAAGGGGAAAGGGGAAAGGGGAAAGGGGAAAGGGGAAAGGGGAAAGGGGAAAGGGGAAAGGGGAAAGGGGAAAGGGGAAAGGGGAAAGGGGACAGGAAAGGAAAGGAAAGGAAAGGAAAGGAAAGGAAAGGAAAGGAAAGGAAAGGAAAGGAAAGGAAAGGAAAGGAAAGGAAAGGAAAGGAAAGGAAAGGAAAGGAAAGGAAAGGAAAGGAAAGGAAAGGAAAGGAAAGGAAAGGAAAGGAAAGGAAAGGAAAGGAAAGGAAAGGAAAGGAAAGGAAAGGAAAGGAAAGGAAAGGAAAGGAAAGGAAAGGAAAGGAAAGGAAAGGAAAGGAAAGGAAAGGAAAGGAAAGGAAAGGAAAGGAAAGGAAAGGAAAGGAAAGGAAAGGAAAGGAAAGGAAAGGAAAGGAAAGGAAAGGAAAGGAAAGGAAGGGAAGGGAAGGGAAGGGAAGGAAGGGAAGGGAAGGGAAGGGAAGGGAAGGGAAGGGAAGGGAAGGAAGGGAAGGAAGGGAGGAAGGGAGGAAGGGAAGGAAGGGAAGGGAAGGGAGGAAGGGAGGAAGGGAGGAAGGGAGGAAGGAGGAAGGGAGGAAGGGAGGAAGGGAGGAAGGGAGGAAGGGAGGAAGGGAGGAAGGGAGGAAGGGAGGAAGGGAGGAAGGGAGGAAGGGAGGAAGGGAGGAAGGGAGGAAGGGAGGAAGGGAGGAAGGGAGGAAGGGAGGAAGGGAGGAAGGGAGGAAGGGAGGAAGGGAGGAAGGGAGGAAGGGAGGAAGGGAGGAAGGGAGGAAGGGAGGAAGGGAGGAAGGGAGGAAGGGAGGAAGGGAGGAAGGAAGGAAGGAAGGAAGGAAGGAAGGAAGGAAGGAAGGAAGGAAGGAAGGAAGGAAGGAAGGAAGGAAGGAAGGAAGGAAGGAAGGAAGGAAGGAAGGAAGGAAGGAAGGAAGGAAGGAAGGAAGGAAGGAAGGAAGGAAGGAAGGAAGGAAGGAAGGAAGGAAGGAAGGAAGGAAGGAAGGAAGGAAGGAAGGAAGGAAGGAAGGAAGGAAGGAAGGAAGGAAGGAAGGAAGGAAGGAAGGAAGGAAGGAAGGAAGGAAGGAAGGAAGGAAGGAAGGAAGGAAGGAAGGAAGGAAGGAAGGAAGGAAGGAAGGAAGGAAGGAAGGAAGGAAGGAAGGAAGGAAGGAAGGAAGGAAGGAAGGAAGGAAGGAAGGAAGGAAGGAAGGAAGGAAGGAAGGAAGGAAGGAAGGAAGGAAGGAAGGAAGGAAGGAAGGAAGGAAGGAAGGAAGGAAGGAAGGAAGGAAGGAAGGAAGGAAGGAAGGAAGGAAGGAAGGAAGGAAGGAAGGAAGGAAGGAAGGAAGGAAGGAAGGAAGGAACTAGCCTTCAATTTGCAGTTGTAAATTTGTGATGCTGTATCTAGGAATTTGGTTAGTCAATTAATGATACAAAATGTATCTATCTCTGTATCTAGAATATTTATATAAAACAATGTATAGCCTAAATTGATTTGAAAACTAAATGAAGTAATTATGATCAGGTCAGAAAATATCTATATGCAGGAAATTCCAGTGCATACAAAAGCAATTGGGTAAGTCACCAATCCCACTGAGTTAGGCATGCCGTAGAGAAAACAGACCTTATTGTTCTGCTGTGTTGGTGCTAAGCAATGTGAAAGAAGCTAAATTCTGATCCAGTGGCTGCTTATGTGCTTTTTATTCAGGTCAGATTTGCTCTAACTTCAAGTGCAGTGGTGTACACCTTGTGTCTCGGGGAGCAGCAACAATTTAGTAATATTTGTTTGCTAATTTAAATATTTGTTGGTTTTTTAGGATGGACATAAAGATAGAGAGAAAGAGGAAGGAAGGTCTGAGGGATTATTTATTTGGGGAAGAAAGTGCAGCCATACAAACTGAAGGAAAAATAGGTAAACACTTCATGCAAACTGATTTTCTCATTCATATACCTATCACAGTTGTGCCTGATAAAAGTACAACTTAGTTTTTTTTCTAGTAATAGCCATCTCTTTAAGGTACCACTCTGAAACTGCTTTCTTTTGTATCTGTGTTCCTTTTTTGTCCTCTCTGGTCTGTATTTGGGGTTGATAATCTTAGGAGCAGAGTATCTGAGATGCTGTTCACCATTTTAAAAAGCCTGTATGTCCCATTTTTCCCCTGAAAACAAAAACTCTAAGGTTTTTTTGATGTTTTGAGGACTAGGAAGATTGCAACGTAAAGGAAGCAATTACACGAGCCATTTAAATCCTTTGATAGGTTCTCACTGGCAAGCCTAACTTGATTGTAGTGAGGATGGCAGAGGCAAGAAGTCTCATCAGACCAATCCCACAGTAGAAATGTGCACCAAAGAAAGTGCAGGAGAACAAAAGGGATAGATTGTGCCCAGATAAAATCAGATGCCTCAGTAAAGTACAATGGGAAATGTGGGGTTGGTTCAGATATGAAAAGCAATTGTTGCTTTTGTTATTTCAGATGCTGCTGTTACATGCTGGAGTTTACATATTCCTGACTCTTTATGCATTTTTTATTCTTATTTATCTTTCCTGAGAAAAACAGATATATATCACATCCACATCTTGAAATATGCTGTATTCATAAGACTCTGATTGACAAAATACATGAAAAAATCTAACACAAAAGATGAATTGTAAAAAAATAGAATGTTGCAGAAAACCAGACAACAGTAAAGTGTGGATTAAAATCCAAGAGGTGTTTATAGAACTGAGTCAACAAATCAGCTTGAACACACTCATACATTTACTTTAGCCTATCTATAATTCAGTTTCTAGATTGTTTGCCTGAGTATGTAGGGACTGATTGCCCTCTTGCTTTTTTTTTTTAATCAGGAACATCTTCTGTGCATTTGCTAATATAACAGTGACATAATGGAGAGATTAGTCAGTCACAGAAAAATAGTTATATAATGGTATTTTAAAAAGATGCTCCATAGTTTACTGTGACAAAAAAAAAAATTATAAGTCTCAGCAAGGAGATGAACAAGTCAGACTAAGTGGCTCAGCCTTGATCTGTGCTGATGAAAGATCTGCTTAGGCATGTCAATCACTGAAATGAGCACAAGGCAGCTATCGTTCCTAGTGATGCTATTGACTGGAATTCACACTGATCTTGTGCATGCCAACCTGTGGTAATTTACACAGGATGTGAGAGCTGAAGCCATTCTGCACTAAGGTGCAAGACACCTACTGAACTCCCTTTATGCATCTTTCACATCCAACACAGCTTTCACACAGTCAAGAAACAGAAGTGAGGCCGCATGATAGATTTGATCTCCTACAATTATTTGCCAATCATTCTGGAGCCAGGAAGATCAAATACAGAAAATGGTTCATATTCAGTCCACACGCTTAAACAAAATTAACTTTGGGCAATGAATACATTTGAGGAAATCATGACTTGCATGTGGACAGCCCCACAAACAGGAAATGACGCTAAATCAATTTGATAAATTACTCCTTGCAAATGAGTCATTCAGACATATTTTTGCAAGCATTTCACAGAGAGCTATCCAGAGCAGTCAGGGTGGAGAACAGAACTGTTTCCTGGCAGTGGGGTAAGCAGAGTGTCCACCCTACCCTGCCTGGAATGCAGCTAATGCCAGTTCCCCCACTGTCTCCCAGCTGCTGAGGTGCTGATATGCTGTAGCTGGAAAAAATGTTTCCACAGAGACCAGGGGGTATCACTGTGAGAACTTGCTCAGGACACCTTGGAGAGAGCTGTCAGAAAACAAGGCCCCACTTCTTTCCCTGTGAGCTGTTAGGTCTGTGAATTTTGGACACTGTCAATCAAAGTCCTTAAGACTGTGAATGTTGGTCACTGTCAGTGTGGATGTCCTCAGCCTTTAACATACCTAGCTCAAAGGACAGAACCATAAAAGACAGAACCATAAACATCAGTGGGAAATTTCAGTCTCATTAGCAAGTATGTTACAACAAATAATACTCCCTGTAAATTCCCTAGACCTAATTTTACTCCTAGTGTGGTCTTAGCTTTGTTTTACATTGTATTTATCTTGTTTTGTGTGTTTTATTTGTCAAGACACACCTACCCTGGGAAAAACACAGATTCTGGATATGTGAAAGAAAATTGCCTCTTTTTTTGTAGAATACAGCTATGAAATAAGGTGCAGAGGAACAAACTAGACTCCTTAGTAGTGATCTTAGACCTATCCATGTCTCTTCTACCTGTAAAAGAGCCTGATATTTTACAAGAAGGGTGAAGATCATTGCAACTGGTATAGGCTGTTAAGCTGCCATACACAATTGTGTGTGCAGTGGTGACTTTCCTGTGGGCAGGTGCTATGAATCCTGCTCTTTTAGGAGTTAAGAATACATTGACTCAAAGAGAATTTGATGCAAATTTTACACCATTTCTTAGCTTCCAACTGAATGAACGTACTATGGCTGGAGAATGAAACTGAGTCATTGGTGCTACTTGATGGAGCAATTCTGGTTTCATTTTTCTGTCTCTCTGGGATCCATCCCTCTTTCTGTTAGATAAGACTAAGAAGATGAACTTTGTATTCCCACATATAAAATTTCTGAGATACTCTGTCTAGAAAATAAAAAAAAAAAAAAAAAAACACCAACTTTCATTAGTAAAGAAGGAATAGGAGAAACTTGTGGAGAGGACTTTTACTGGAGTACACTAAGTGTAAGTGCTTTTAGGTCCGTGGAAGCAGGTATTGTGTGTGCATATTTGTGTGTGAGAGAGAAATGCTTTCAAAAACACACATATTTTTAGTGCAGGTAGAATAACAATTTTCGGTCCTGAGAATACTCAGGTGACAGACAAAGTACTACTTAAAAGAAACTTCGCGCTGAAGTGTTATTTCTACAGCCATTATCAGCTGCATTCCCATGACTATAATGCATTCCTCCAGAGAGAGAGGAAAGCTAACACAGCTTCTAGCAATTCACAGGAAATACACTTTCATTTCTTCAGAAAGGAGAAGAGGGAGTACTAGGTGAAAAAATTAACTTTGTTGAGACCAAAATTTCAGCACAGAAGCAGACATGCAGTGGACAATTATGTGAGAAGTTAAAACCCAAGTCACACCATAGGGAATCCTAAAGCCTCTTGTTTCACATGGTGTGGTGGTATTTGGGACCAGATGAGCATTTGCTCTTTCAGACTACAGCACATGCAGTGAAGCAATAAAAGTTTTCAATTGCCAGAGCTGTAAATCACTTTAAAGAATTCTAGATTTTTAATCTTCCATGCTTAAAATGATACTGCTTCATGTATTATTAATCAAAGACCATGGTCTGTATGAGGACAGCATAGATTCCTGCTAGATGGAGCCACACCACATTTACAGCATTTGATAGGTTGACTCACTGAGATAAGAAGTTTCTGCAATCGTTAGATGAAACAAGCGCACAAGGAAGTAGCCCAGAGCTGAAAATCTTTTCAAGAGACCCCATTGTGAAGTCTTCCTAGTTTCATTCCTGTCTCCAAAGAGCTGTATAGTTTTAAAAATACAATCCCCAGTTATTTCTGTATCCTTTTCATTGCTTCATTGTAATATATTATGGAACTGTCAGCATAGATCTTTTCCAGCGACACACCACAGAGAGACTTTTGAAATGTAGGATAAGTAAGGGTTAAAAACTGATCAGTGAAATGGGCTAATGCCTCCAAATTGCATTTGATAATTTTATGCTGTCCCACAATATCCAGGGAGAGATGTTTCATGAAATGTTATTTAAAAAATAATGTTTGTCTGGATTAGAAGATTTTTTTAACATATATATTATATATTATGTACAGGAAAATGCTGACAGTACAGAAGAGTGAGAGGAAAAAGCCTGCTTGTCAAAGTACAGTATTTATTAGGCAGTATCCTGTGTGCTGGGTAACTGAATTCACTGCACTGCTTGTACACTTGGGCTGTAGCCATTAGCCTGCTGTTCTGGAGTGTCAGGGCAGAGGGAAAGAAACAACAATAAGTAACTCCCCTGCACTTTGGAAAGCAGGAAAAAAGCCATGAATATCTTTTCAGAAATACAGAGGGCTATGTTGTTCATGGGATACTACACTGTGTAAAATATTTCTAGTCATGTCAGTGTTTTAAAACAAGCATTTCCCCTCCCAGCTCCCCAACCTCCCCCAGATCAAATACAGAAGTTCCATTTGGGAACGTGGTCTGAGCACTGTGCATGTCTAGGTCTGCACTGAATACATCATCTGTCTCAGATATGAAACTGAAAATAGCAGGGATCATGAGAGAAACATACAGCCAAAGGAGATGATGGGAAGCATTTTGAAGCTGACTTCAATGATTTTTCTTGGTATTGAAGGGAAGAGTTAATGTCTGGAACACTTATGTATAGCATATCTAATTCACTGAAATGAGCAAATTATCTAGGGTTGAGCTAAAAAGAACCCTAGTTTTAGACTACAAGAGAAAGACCACTGCTTTGAACTACAAGAAGTCAAAAAAACCTGCTTTGAACGACAAAAAGAGGTACCAATAAGAAAAACCTTGCTTTAGTTGAGCAGCAAAAGAGTTCTGCTTTGAAATACAAGTAGGGGTGGAAATCCCATCATATTCTGAGATGAATTGAAATAAGAAATGCACTTGCAAAACAAAGACAAGACCTGGGTTTGGGCATTTGAAAGGGAACATGTAAATACAGCAGCAGAGTTGTCTTGTCTAATGGTCAACACCTAAGATTGGAAAGAACTTCTGAGTCATGGTTGCTGCTAAAATTTGGTCTGTCCTGAGTGGCATTACTTGGCCAGGTACTTCACTTGCCTTCTCAATAAAGCACTCTTAATTCTGCTTACCTAACTCTCAGAAGTGGGGATACTTTTCACAGTGCTTTGAAGATGTTAAGCCTTATGTACATGATAAGTGTTGTTGTTACACTTTGCTAGGAATTATTGTAATGCAAAAGGGAGAAGAAAATCCTGCTTTAATACAGAAAAGAACCTTCTAGGCGTAAACATGAATAGGTAATGTAGGCAAACATTTCAAAAGACTGAATAAAAGGAAATAAAAGAGATGGTGAGGAAAGAAGTATGTAAAAACACCCTTCCAAGCACATCCATCTTCCAAGAGATGGAAATGGCTCAGAAATGACTTGCAACAGAGGAAATTTCCATACGGAAATGACTTGCAGCACAGAAAATTCTGCTTGCTCCCCTCCTACCGGATGAAGAAGGCCTCTTGCTGTCACGTTGCCATCTGGTGGGGAAAGGTGACAGGCTTTCATAGCCTGTGCTCTCCCAGGAAGGTTACCCAGGAAACCAGGTATTGACACCAGAAGTGCTGCTGCCTGCCAAGACCATGGACTGATCCCCCTGGGTGCTGCACTGTACCGGGAACACTGACTGTGCTAAGCTGAAAACAAAGGCAATATGTGATGGGTAGACAGGAGAAAGCCAGTCACACTCATGTGTAAGTGCTGAGTCATTCACAAAATAATATATGAGTACAGAGACATATGGGGAAACAATATGGGGACTGGGTCCTTTATCCACTCATCTGTATCCTGTAGCTTGTCCTTCTCTTTAATATTTTCAGTAAAAAAATGGAGAAATAATGTGACAGAGCATATGCACTTGTGCTTCAGGATGCGTTACACAAAGAGTTTGCTTTGGTTGGCCTGATAATTATGTCCAGTATGATGAAGAAATATGAGAAAAACTCAAAATTAACCTTGTCTTGCAAAGAAAAAAAAAGTGGTGAAATCTGGTGTGAGTTTGGGTTTTTTTTTTTTTGTTGTTTTGTTTTGTTTTGTGTGGGTTTTTTTTTTGTTGTTGTTGTTGTTGTTTTTATTGGGGTTTTTTTTTCCTGTTTTTGTTAACTTGACACACATACACAAGAGGAAAGTGACAATGAACCTGACAGGAGCAGAAAGGTCCATGTTCTGCAGAATGTTTTGCCATTTCAGAAGTGGATACTAATTACAGTAAAATTTTTTGCATCTCCAAACAAAGTCAGCTAGTTAAGTGAAAATTTTCCAAAGAAAATGTTGATATTTTTGGGCTAAAGAATATTTCCAATATATGATGAGTCAATTGAAACAGGAGTGCCCCAGGTAAATCTAGATTCCCTGTAGTTACTTTATCTTCATGAATGTAATGATTAAATTCAGTCTTGTTCAGGGAGGCCAGATTCTGAGTTTGTTTTCACCCCTTTGTCAGATCACCTCTGCGGAGTCCATTCATCAGCCCTGCAGCAGGAAGGTTTCTGTGGCATCATTCAAAGGCATCAAGATAGAAAGTCCTTCAAATATTGATTCTGCCACTAAGTATTAGGCACACTGTTCCACTTGATATTTATGGATTGTTACCTTCCTCCTGGACCCTTCTACTGCAGGCTGCCCTGAGATCTATGAAAGTGCATGCTAAACAGACCCCATCAAACATTATTCCTCATTCATTTTAAACCATACATTTCAACAAGAAGGATGGAATTCAGCATTCCACAAAGAGCTGCTAGGGGACTGCAATACAGTTTCTTGTCAGACCAAAAGCAGTAAGGACTTGTGTACCGCCAAAGGACATCCTACATGGGGAGCAGCAGTGCCCTTCAAAGCTGGATGGTTGAACTAAAAGACACTGGTGTAAACTTTCTCCTGCTTCATAAATGTTTTGCAAATTTGAGTATGAAGCAATTTTCCCCTCACTATCTGTGATGACCCTTTCCTCAACATCATGATGCAGTCTGGACAGCAACAGCCTAAGCAATCTTTTGGCCAGAAATGAGATGGTGTGACATCAAACTCCCCCCATGCTGCCTTATGAGCACCATCTGGTACTATGTTCTATCAGCACCAAGGGTCCAAGACCCTTGGACTTTCCACAGTTTACATGACTCATTTTAGGGTTTTGTCCTCTGGCTTAAGGGAGATTAGCAGCATTGTGATGTTTTGCCATACACTGTTTAATCTCTGGGGCACATAATTCATTGGCTTCCTGAAGCAAAAGAACTGTCAGCATTCTGAAAGTGAGGACTGGACCCTTGTAACCTTAACTAAGGATGGGGAAAATTAGGAGCACAAGGAACTGAGTGCAAGAGAAATGGAGATACCATGGTGTGGGAAGCAGCTGAATGTTTGTACTAGTAAAGGTCTTTCTACAGGACCTCTGTGGAGCACCTTCCTCTGACTCCTGCTGTTTAGCTAGGCTGAGCACCAATTGTCTTGACAGAAGGCAGAAAAGGACCAAGATCCAGCAAGAGAAGACTTCATTTAGGTTTTATCAGAGTGTAATGGTCTCATGGAAAGTGAAGCACGGTTCAGAGCAGTCTTTCTGTCTCTTCAGTTTGGATCAATGTGTACAGGCTGCCCATGTCTGTAAATGTGCAATTTTTCCCTTTTTTGTACACTGAAGGATCCCTTCTCTTCTTGAATTCTGTTGTGACACTGATTTAGAGGGAGAGTTTAGATGAATATGATTTCTAAAATTTCTTTAACCCAAAATAACTATCTTTTAGCTTAGAAATCTAAAAATTACTTTAGCTAAAAGTATGCGTTGAAACATGAAAGATTGCCAAAATTAGGTGATTACTGGAACAGAACATATTCTGTTCTAGACCATTATCCTGGAGGTTGGAAAAGTCTCTGCACATAATAAAAACTTAAATTCCACATTATGAAGCTTTGATAATCCCTTCAGTATGATAAGATACTTTTTCCTTCCTGTCTGCATGACTTTTATTACATAACACTGAATTCGGCTTAAATATGTCTCTCAATTCTTGTAGGCTATGTAGTATTTGAATACTCTTAAAAACAGGTGCCATTCAGCATGGTGTTTTAGGAATACAGGGCTTGATCCTCCCTTGCAGCATCCACAGGTTGACTAATTCCACCAGTCCAAGATGAGAGCAAGGTAGGTGGGAAGCTTATCAAATCTGAATATTAAATACCCACTGAGGCATATGACAGCAGTATAAGAAAAAAACTAGTGAAGTATGAATTATACAGAGTGCATCATAGCCACTTCTTCCCAGGATTGTCATAGATGCAGAGAGAGAAAAAAATGCAAAATACTTTTCTCAGATCATCAGTATTTCTGGAACGTGGCTAGGGGGAATAGTGTTACACACTTTTTCTTGTTTTTTTGTTTGTTAAGTGCCATCCATGTGGGAACTCAAAGAGCTTCACAGAAATCTGGCTGATATTTGTCTGTGGGCATATTCTGCCCCAGCAGGAGTATGACAAGTCAAGGGATGAACAAATACCCCAAGCCCATGATTTGGCACTACAAGCATTACTGCAGCATAGCAAGGGGAGAGGCTCAAACATTAAATCAGTCAGGCACAGTTTGAATCTACAGGCTGTGTAGTGAAGAAGCATTTCTTGATCAAGCCAAAATAAATGCCACTGTAACAAAACTGATTATTTAAGTTATAGCAAGATACATTCATCAGCACTTGATAGCTGAAGTACAAGGCAGAAGGAAAAATGATAATGCACTTGCCATTTTCACACTCTTTAGCAATTCCAGCTTTTACCTTGGAAACTCTTTATTTCATTCAATATCTTGGAGGACAGAGCTCTTTATATGGCTATTTAATTAAAACCAATTATCACAAAGTGATCCCATTTTCTGCATTGCTTTACTCTGAATTTATATCACCTTGACAATTAAAGCTTCAAACCAGTTGTGAAAGCCTTTTATATCTGGTTTTCATTAGTTCATATTAAACAATTCATGGGCCTGGTTTTCACTTCAGTGAGCCTTGTCATAAAACATGCATAGACATAATGGTGATATCACATAAGAAGTGAAATGAATTAATACATCAGCAGAAACACTAACTAGCAGACATTTTTTTTCTCACACAATTTAATATTTTGCAGTCATACTTGCCAGTCATGCGTCAGATATACTGAGACCATGAGGGTGGGAAAGCAGCACTAAGTCAAGAGGATGCTTTGACACTGTGTTCATTTGCTAAGCAGGTGTGTAGTCAGCAAATCTCTGCTGAGGGGAATTATCCTTTAGATGGTCTCTTTTTAGTACTATAATGGTGCCACTAAAGCTGCAATAATTAAGGATCTCTCAGCATTTCATTACAAAACCATATTTTCAAGTGGATATATAAATTGCATATAGAGAAAATTTCCTTCTTGTTCAAATATCTTCCTAAAATTAGCATTCTGAGTGGGTTCTTAAAAACAACACACATATTAATTTGTTGATAAGAATGACTTAATGAATATTCAGTTCAGAAACCATGGAGGAACAGCTGTAACCCAGTAAGACAAAATGGCTTAGTGCCTTCCAGATCTGTGCAAATATTGTATAAAATATAATGTACAAAATACCCCTGTGCACACAAGCAGATACTGTTCATCAGAAATATATCTGTTTAGCAGGTAGGGAGCATCTTTGCATTTTAGAGGGTTTTGATGTTTGGTGTAAGGCCTGTGCAGGTTAACTGAAAACACAAATTTGCAAGATCTCATGTATTATTAACCTTATTAATAGGTTAGAATAAGGGATTTACAGTATAGCTTGCCTAAGATGGCAATGAGGAGAAAAGCACCTCTCTCATTCAGTTCATGTCCATCCCAATAAACTGTTTTGCCTAAATTATCCTCCATGTTCTTTTTATACATTTCAACAGAAGGTTGAAATCAGCTATAGGAGCAACAGACTGGAAATCTGCATAGCTTGTGGATGGCAAGTCTGGCTAGTTAAGCTGGCTTAAGCAAGGGGAAATTCTCTGCTAGCTGGGATGCTGTAGCCCAGAATTAAGCAGGTAGACACCTTGGCAGCATGGCCAGGCACTCTGGTCTGCAAATGTTGATTGCCCTTGTGCATGCAGTAGAAATTGAGTGTTTTCTTTCTCTTCCAATTCAGGAGCTTCCCAGTGTCAAGATCAGATTTGAACCCTCTTTATAGGATGTGAAACGGTTCATGAAGGGCCCTCCATGGATAAACATGGCAGTAGCAATGATGTTATTCCTTGTCAGGCTCCGTTCTGTTATTTTGATCTTTCCCTTCTTCCACAAAGGGTGTGTTTGCCCTGTAAGAGTTATTCAGAAAGAGATCAACTCGGTGCTTCTGACTTGAAGCAACAAATGCTTTCCACAGCACTGTCACAGAGAATTTTGGGGTCTGAGCTCTGTCTTACATGTGTAGAAGAGCAACAAATGGAAAGCAAGGATTTAACCAGGAAAAAGACTTTAAAAAAAAAATAAAATTTATATCTTTGCTTCACTTTAGAAATGTGTATTTAACTTTACTTTAAAAATACCTAAACTTTTTTTTTTTTCAGATTTATTCAGTATTTACCCAAAAGACTGAAACAGCTCTTTTTGGAACATACAGTGATATAGTGTTCTAAAAATAATAAAGTCTATTAATTAGCTATTTATCCAACAGATGGTCCGTGAATTAAATAATACAAGTTTTAGAAAACTTCATAATTATGTGTTTTTGCCAGAGACCTTGGTTAAATCTGTATAGAAACATGGAAAAATATGAAAATCCAAAGGATGCCATTAAAATTCAAATGTAAGTGATAAAAGGACTGAAGTTTCCAGTCCAACAGCAAATATCTGCTCCCTCAATCTTGTTTTGTGGGAACTACTTCTGATTCATGGCAGTATAACTAGGAGGAGAACCAAAGGTGAACTTTTGTTCTCTATAAATCAAGATATTCTGATTATTATTATTATTATTATTTAATTAAATAGTTCTCTTTTAGTTGTCATTGTGTCAGATTCTTGACTCTAAAGTATACTAAACCACAGCTCCTGTTGGAGTTATCCATTGCATAGCTAATACTTGCATAACTAATCCCTCAAATTACATAAAACAAGGCCTGTGTGTGGTGCAATACATCAACATTTCACATATTTATCAGAAAAAAAATACAAGACTGAGTCCACTTATATGTAAAGATACAAAAAAAAGTACAAAATGTTTCAAATCCTAATGCTCTGGCTTAAATAAGTCTTACATTAGTATTAAGCTTAGGTTTTGACAGCCTGATTCATTGCAGTTATTTCAACTTAATTTGAATGTTATCTTCTGCATGTCCTCTCTATTATTCTTTCATATTGCAATGCCTCATTTTTTAAGGAAGAAATTAATTTGCACTACAATTATGGCCCCTTTAGCTGCCCATCCATGTAATCTGACATCTTGAATAGGTGACATCTGAGCCAGGTGCTGTGGAAAAGCCAGTCTGTCCCACCTACAGAATGATGGTTTCCCTACTTGAACAAAATTATTATTTTTTTGTTGTGATAAACAGCCCATACATATTAAGCTAATATTTCTAATACCAACATTACAATTCCTTATAGTGGAAAAAAATGCCTTTTTTTCATATCTTTTTAATTCACTTTGTAAGCATCCTATTCTCATTTCAGCTATGTAGAGGACAAGTACCTAAATCTTCATGTTCCAGACAGGTTGAGTGTTAACAATATCCCTTTTTAAAATTTAATTTTAACAATACTCTTTCTTAAAAATTTATTGTATATTTTAGTTAGTGCTTCATGTTCTATATTCATGTGAGATCAGAATCCAATTTTTATCATAAAAGGAAACAAAAAGGTCTCTATTCCTCATACCTGCAGAAAAAAAAAATATTCAAATCTGTTATCTGGACATCTGATAAGACCCCAAAAAGAACAGCAGTTCTGTCACAACTTTAAAATCTCTCTGCTTTTAAATTAAGCACACAGTCTGATTTGATTGAAAGCTGGTTTTGGTGTTGGCAGAAGGCTTCTCTAGGTGGGTGGCAGAAAGATGTCCCTTTCTGCCACCCGGCCCCAGGCTCAGGATATAAAGGCTGAGCTGCCATCAGGAAGCGCCTCGATCCCATCCGTCTGTGGTGCCCTCCCACCACCATGGTCACTTGCCTCCCAGTAGATGAGAGGAGAGATGGCTGCTAAAAATACACATCTCTCAAAAGCTGAAAAGCCAGCAGGAACAATAGTGTAATGCCCTCTAGAAACTAAGGATGGGAAAAGGGCACAAGGGGGAGGAAGCACAGGGAAAACTGAGAGGAAATGTACAGAAAAGTCAAAGGGGAAGCAAAGCTGCTGACCTACAAACCAGCCACTACTTTATGGGAAAGTGCTTTTCACTTGGAAGTCAGAAGAGAAAGAATGACCAGTTGCAGATATGGAGTAAATGTGATACAACCCTGTTGAGCAGAACCTTTAAAGCAAGCCATTTTTAGTAAAAATAGTAGATTAAAATTCTGTTTATTTGAACTGCACACATTTTTTTATACAACCAGACCTAAGCAGTCATTAGAATAGTTTTTAAATTAATTTCCATTTTTAAAGATTTTAGTATTTTTATTTCTTCTATCAACATTTTTCACCTTTCAGAAGAAATAATTAAAAAAAAAAAAAAAACAGGCCAGAGGTATGAGGGTTAATAAGATTTGAATTTGTCTTTTTTTAAGCTCCAAGGATATTTTGCAAGACTTTTGAATAATTATATTTTCCAGAGTATACTTGTAGGGTTTTGCAAAGTCCTGTTGTAATTAGGACAGATAAAGAAATCAGGAACTAAAATGTCCAGTTGTGCCCTGCCTGACTTTCTACTGGAGCATCTAAAGCAAGGGTTCCACAGTTAATACTGGAAAATGGAAAGTGTGGATACAGAAGCACTTGCCAACCTTCATTTGATCTTACGATTTGTCTGCAGAACTATGATAGCTTTCTAATTTAACTAGGGGACTGAACCTACAAAAACAGAGTTGTGATCTGAAAGGAAGGAATGTGAGCAGCAGCAGGCAGGCAAGAACCGCCTGCAAGTGCCAAATGCAAGGTGAGCTGGGACCACTGCCTCTCTTCACACATGTCAGCATGCAGATGCCTTCTGATAACAATTTACTTAGCTCTGGAGAAAGAGGAGCCTTCTCATCTTAATTACACCAGCTCCAAAATAGCATGACAGATTTTATTGAAATTATTTCATAATTAAACTGGCTACTAATGTAAAGGAGAGCATAATCAAGATTCACATTTTATTACTTATCAAGACCCCAAGCTGTGGCCTGGGATTCTGGTTTCTGGAAGGGGAAGACGAAAATTTGGGCATGCAACTGGGTCCCCAGGGTGGAAAGACAGTGTAGGACAGAGGGAAGGGAACAAGGACCATTGGGGGCATTGGTGTTCTGCTTTGGGAGGTAGGACAAATTGTGATATACTACATTAAGTCTGAATTATGGTATGGAAGATGGATTAGTAAGTGGATCCATAAACAAATACAAGTCCATGCATTATGTTTCTCCCTAGAAACCACTGTTTAGTGATGTAGGAACAGCATTTCACAGCTGGCCAGTGAACAGGAGAGGAAGTGAATAAAGAAATGGGAGGGGCTACTTAGGGACAATGATAGCAGAGATGGGAAGCCTTAGAGATATGTTAATAGCTATAGAGGAATTCAGTGCTGCAGCTGGAACTAAGACCCAAACACCCCATATGTAAATTTCTGAAGAGTAAAGGGGAAATCAGCCCAAAGAGCAAGAGAACTGACAACACAAAGACCCAAAATGTACAGAAGTGAAACCACAAAGAGCTAGTAAAACAGCTGGTGTTAAATGAAAACCGTCTCCTATCTTTCAGCTCACACCTTAAAAAAACAATCAAGTCACCCCTCTCTTCCATCAGAAGTAGTACATAGGGGAAAAAAAGGGAAACATGGAATATTTGGGAGAAGTATTGGATGAGTGATTAGGGGGGGTTTTGATTGCATATAATCATAGGAGATGATCTGGCAGGGAGCTAACAAAATCATCTAATCCTTTTCCACATCCACAGAAACGTCTCGGTACCAGAAAATATCTGTTGTATTTGATTTCCGGCTTTCTCAGAACCACTTATATTAAATAACTTCAGGGAATCTTTTCTTTATGAATTTCAAGCTGCGGCACAGAGAGACAGAAAATCAAGCAATTGCATTATCTTTTGGAATAGATATAATTTTTTTCAAATAGGACAGAAATCTGCTCTGGCAGAGCAAGGAATGGTGAGGCACTGGACCCTGAACTGTCTCTTCAGTTTGCCCATTTAATGGATTAATGGCACACCAATGTTCATGCCTGCCACATGATTTCTTTCATTACTAAGAACTTCCCTTATCACAAAAATACTAACATTTCCTTAGTGCCAGTAATATAAATAGAAAACATTCTCTGTTCACAGCCCAGCAAGGTTGGTTCCATGGCTGCTGTCTCACATGGCCAGCAGAGTGACAGCTTCCAGGACATGGATGAGTGTGCTGTGGGGTAGAGACAGAGAACAGATCTTCTTATGCCCTGCAGAGAAGCCTAAAGGGAAATAGGATTTGCTTCTTGAAACCAAAAAAAGGAAAAGAAAAACAAAAACCCAACAAGCAAACAAACAAACCTGATTATATGCAGATTCATCATTGTCCAAATAGCTAATAATTTCATAATATGCCTGCATAATTTTTGGCTACATTGAATGCTACTTGATATAGTTCCTAGGGGGATTTTATCAGTAAAAACATTCTTTCCTGTATGAGAATTGAGACATCTCTACAACAGTGAGTGCTGAAGAGAAGAAAAACAATAGAAGCCCGCTGATAGCCAAATATAGTTATTTAATTCATGCCTCCAGAGAGGTAACAAAACATATGTTTTGGTAGCATCAAGTGGTGAGTGACAAAAGGAAACCTTTAGATCTCTCTGGATTATCTGAGATCTTTTTCCTCTATTAAAACATAACCTTTGTTTTGCCCACTGAGAAATCCTTTTGGCATTTCACAACACCTCTGAGTACCTCGCCTCAAGGCTTCATAAAACTCCTCCTCCCAGCTAGCTTTGAAATTGTACAAATTCTGCACAGTGTCTTGGGGAATGGAAATAATTTGTTTGTCCATTTGCAATTGCTGCAGATCAGAGGAGGCTCCCCAGTCAGGCAGGACTCTGGGCAGTTTTCCTCTGCAAATTCCAGTAAAGTGAACATCTTTTGTGCTAAATATTCCCACACAGTACACACATTATTCCCCTGTCAAAAACAGTTTGTGCTGAAGTGCCTGGTTGTTGTAAACAGGGAACAAGGAAAATTACTTCAGGAGAAGGCTCACACATACACAGAAACACACACACACAAGTAGCTCTGCTTGAAGCCACAGGCAAACCAGAAGTTTAAATCTGTCTTTGGAGACTGTAGGACAAAGAGTGCTAAACAGCATGGAAACTTTAAACATTATCCAGCAGATGTGGTTTAATTCTGCTACATCTGTTGGCAGATATATGCAATATGAGAACAGAGGATGGCTGATAAGAGCCTGAGAAGGGCAAAGCCACAGGCAGTGAAAGCTGAATGTCAGGGACGTGATGCCTGAGGCAGGTGTGTCTGGGTCTAAAGTGAACTCTTTCCATTCAGTCTCCCAGCTCCATAGCATTTGTTTCTGTAGATGGAAAAGGTATTTCCTCTAGAGATGCTGCAGTCATCTTGCAGGGTACATTCTGCAGGTGCAGTGAGCTGAGAAATAAAAAATTACTTTAGCAAATTAGCAGAGGTTTAAAAAGTGAAAGTCAGCATTTTCAGGATTGCACACAGATTTAGGAGGGCTCCGTTTCTGCATGCTCAGCCTGAAACAAATAACGGCTTACATGCTAAAGAACTACCCCCACCCCTTAGAAATTCCAGCTTTTCAGAGTTTTCAGACTTCACAAAAACCAGACATTAGCTCTTTTTTTGTGTAGTTAATGCCTACAGATTAAGTGCCACTGTCACTATCAGCTTCTGGAAAATGTCCCTTCGTGTTTCCATCTTGCTTCTTTACATTTGACACCTCCATCCAGCTCTAGCCAGATGGAGTAGTGCAAGTGAGAACTGGGCACTCAAACACTCTGTTATTTTCATTCAGGTGGTGGTTGGGTTTGGCTTTTTTCAAGTTAACAAAAAGTACTTATATTTAGGACCATATTCAAACACAATTTTCAGAAAGTGATAACAATGGATTTTTCATTTTTGATATGCCATATGCATGGACTTTTTAAATAAGGCCTTTCTGAGCATCTCCTGGTTAGTTTGTTGCTAAATTATTCCTAATTTATTCATAGTTTATGTGCATAGCTATTTTAAAAAGGAGTTATACAAAGACCTTCCACCTTGCTCTGGCTGTGAGAAAGCAGCTGTGCCTCCGCAGTGTTTTTCACCATACCTCTTCACAGTGCCTGGCATCTCCTCAATAACTTATTTCTTCAAAAGGAGAATAGACCTTTGGTCTATTTGGTTTCCTCTTGCTGCTGCTATTTAAAAATAAGGGGAAAAACTGCAGCTCGTGCTTATTTTGTGCCAGCACCCACTTCAGTAGGGCTGTTTAGAAGGCACAGCCATGGGCTGGTGGATATCCAATGACCCAACCAATACAGCCCCAGAGAGGTGTGGCTGTGATGGCACAGGTAATTCAGAAGACCAATAGTTGCCATCTCATCCAGTAAAGACTCACACTTTTCATGCTTTTTACCACGAACTCAACTTTCTTCCTTCTCCCCAAAACAACACTTAAGTAAAAACTGTGTACAAGTTCATTGTATTAACATGACTATTTTTTATTAATTTTTTTCCTGGTACTTTATTTAGATACAGTTTGATTATTTTCTATATTATATTGACGAGTATCTACCAGATTTACTCCAGTCTTTGTACAATAGCATGTGACCATCCTTTTACAGAATCACACAATCAATTGGGTTGAAAAAGACCTCTGAGATGATCGAGTCCAACCTATGACCAAACACCACCATGTCAATTAGACCATGGTATTGAGTGTCATGCGAAGTCTTTCCTTAAACTCCTCCAAGGATGGTGAATCCACCACCTCACTGGGCAGTCAATTCCGATGTCTAATCACCCTTTCTGTGAAGAAATTCCTCCTAATATCCAACCTGAACATCCCGTGGCACCTCTGGAGGCTGTATCCTCTCCTCCTGTTGCCAGTTACATTGGACCCCACCTGGCTACACCTCCTTTCAGGCATTGTAGAGACTGAGAAGGTCACCCCTGAGCCTCCTTTCCTCAAGAAACAGTGAAATCTTTGTTGTGTAGTTCTTCCTTGTTCATGCTGTTCCTTCACAGCTTCCTATATCTTTAAAATACAAATGCTGTTGTGCATAGGCTTTCTCAGTGCCAAGGAGAGATGGGGAATGGAAGAAGATTAATTAACTGGAACTCAGTCAAAAATTAAGACCAAAATTCTATTGTTTGAATATTCAATTTATTTCAGAGGCAGAGGATAGCAACTAACATTGTTGTAAGGCTAGATACATGGAGAGAAACACTGAAAGTATTTGGTCTTTCCCACATTAATGGCTCTTGCTTGTAAGCTATAAAAGTCTACGTGATATAATCACAGAAATAATTATAAGTTTACTGTCTAAGGGCCACTAAAATGAATCAGAGCATTTTCTTCAATTCCCCTGACTCTTGAAGCTGACCCTGAAACTCTTGTTACAATGCTCTTTCAGTCAAATTTCCCAGTGAAGTCAGTGTGGGTTTAAAGCTTGAAGGAATACACCACCAGTTCTCCAGGACACATGAGTTTTGATGTGAGCTGAGGAAAAGCCTCATGCTGCGAATGTAACCATTAACTTTATGCTGTGATACTGACAGGCAGCTATAGCATTAAGCCACCAGGCAGGGAATGGAGCAGCCACAGCTCTGGGAAGCTGGGGAAGGTAATGAGAGTTTGGCAGGGGGGAGTCAACTCACTGTGCTCAGGTACTGCTGAACCCTAGACCATCCTTCACTATAGCCCCTGTGCCAGCCTGACCACTGCTAGCACCTCACAGGACATCACGGGCAGGTCCGGGTATTTGTGGTGCCAAAGGCTACTTATGTGAGAGTTAAAAATGGGACTAGAAAACAAGTAGTTACCAAGATGAGAAAAATAAGTTCAGGAAACCAAAGCTCCAGTTTTCTGATAGCCAGAAACACTGGGATTCAGTCCCTTAACCTAAACTCAACTCTTCTGGACAAAATGCAACTCAGGGCTTTGCAGGGAGCCAGGGTGGACTGCTCAGGGCTTGTACATGGATATGAGGTGGTTGTGTTCCCCATGTCTGAGAAAATATATGTTTTTGTGCTCTGCTACAAGCACCGATGGGTTCCAATGAAAATGAAAGTAAATTTGGAAGGGTTCAGAAATCAGAAATGACACAAAGGAGCTCAAGGAATTTGCAAGTAGGAGTGAAAAATTATTGTGTTTGCAGTGGTTGTATTAGAAATACATTCCTTTACACTGGGCTGGTATAATGGCTCTCATGTAACCTGAGGCAATTTGGGAGGCCCACTGATGAAGCCAATGCATTTACAAAAGTGTAAATCCAGTGAAAGTGAAAAATTAGGAACTATTATTGTGACATACATCAGGAAAATATATTTGCAGGGAATATAAACAGAGACAACTGTTGAATATAGTTGTTCTTGGAAAGGTTTTGCCTGTGCACTGTTTGCCCAAGCAATGTCCTGTGCCACCGTGCCTACCCTGAAGCTCCCTGGCTTTGCCAGCCCAGCCGAGGCACGGTCAGCAGCAGGGGACACTCCCCTGTTTCTCGAGGAGATTCGGGGAGCGGCTAAGACAGAGCGCTTCGCTGTTTGCCTTGTTAGGAGGAGAGGCGGCGTCCAAGGAGGTAATGAGGGAGTCGACTCAAGGCCAAGGAAAAAGTCTCAGGTTTAATGCAAGCTCCAGGGAGCACTGAACGCCATTGTGGCCTCGAGGCTCTCTCAATCATCTTAAGTATTGGGGCGGTGACAAGGGGGAAGGGACACCCACCACCCAATGGGGGTATTCGGGGGAGTGGAAGGCAAAAGGACAGACAGACACACAAACCAATGGGGAAATTTAAGGGAGGGACCCCTGGCCCTCGTCCACTCACTCGATGAAAGAAAGATTTTGGGAGAGTGGGATTAGGAGCTGAGTGATGGACAAGGTACCAGGGAGGGGACTGAGCATTTTCAGGGAGATTGGCGCTGGGGGAAGGGCAGGAAAGCTCAGGGTGTGACCGTTGGGAGACAATGGGGGGTGAAGGGGCAAACCATTACAGGACTGTTACAAAGAGAGAAAAACATAATACAACAGTCCTGCTTATCATAGGCTGAGTGCTTATTTAATGAAATCAGTTCCTGTTTATCTTCACCTTCTGATCTATCTGACTTTCTATCTGTATTGTAATGGTCTGGTTTGGGATTTTCAGGCTAGTTTTTCTTCTAATCCTCTTCCTTTCTTTATGTCATTTCCTAGGTCTGTTCAGAACTCCCTCCCAGCTCCAACCTGCCACGGCCCCCTTGTAGGACTCCTTGTACAGCAGGAAGGGTCGTCAGTATTTCTTACTGAAATAATCTTTTTCTCCTAAGATTTTGTCAAGCTAGACACTTTAAAAGCTATGTTAAACTGACAGAGTTCTTTGGGTTCTTTGGGATTCTTTTAATTTTAGTGATTGACTGATTCATTTTTATCCTGTCTGGTCTGTCAGTTTATTGTTTATTCTTCCTTTACTTGCGCTAGATGTAATGTGTGTTCCCTTAGCATTTGTCATTCCTCTACTTTTTTTTCTTCCTGGTGAACAGCTATATCATTTACAGCTGGGATGACAGGATTTACCTCCTGTCCTGTCCTGTCCTGTCCTGTCCTGTCCTGTCCTGTCCTCTCCTCTCCTCTCCTCTCCTCTCCTCTCCTCTCCTCTCCTCTCCTCTCCTCTCCAACTTCTCTTTAAATAGCTGACCTTGGGGAAAAAAAAAAAAAATCTGGGTGAGTTTTCCCCTTTCCAAAGCTTCTAACTAATGCTGCAGTGTCTATCTTGCAATATGGTTACTGACCTTAGTCCCTTTTCTCTGTCCCTTTCACAAATGACTTCACTACTGACTTTAATACAGCTCAAGGCAGAACAGGAGGTCCTTTACTATCCCTGTAGAGCGCTGAATAAAACCAAAAAGAAAATTATAATAATGAGACAATATTTGAACTGAAATAGGATTGCTGTTGGGATTCAAATGGGTGATCTCCAGATACAGCTCAGGTCTCATCAGAAAGGATATTGTTGAGTAAAAAGGTTTCACTTTTCCCAACTCATCATGTAGCCAGTGTTTCACCAGGATGACAAGAGATGTTGTACTACAGGGCTTCTTTCACTTTAATATAAAAACAAATGTATGACTTCTTATGGTCACTAGTGTGTCCTGGCATACTTCCAAGTGTTGGATCATTAACCTTTCTGTCACAGCTAAAATCCACTTATATAATTATGTTATCTTTATCTCAAATTTCTACTTACAGTTTCTCTTGGTAAAAAAAAAAAAAAAAAAATTATGCAAACAAACTCCTATTCTTCCTTTTCTTTCCTTCCCTTCCAAAAAGAAAACAGTTGAGTGGAGTTGCTGTCAAATAAAGGTGACTTGGCTCTTCCTTTGTATTCCACTTGTTTTTTAAACACCATTATCAAAATTTATCTCCTTGCTTTACTCTCTTTGATTCTGTGTCTAATCACAGAATTCTTTTTAATACTTTTTTATGTCCCTATTCTGCACCCATGGCTATTCCAAAGGTGTGTTAGGCCAGAGTGGCAGCTTTCATGTTTTTTGCTCTCCAGACCAAAAAAAAAAAAAAAATTGAGAGAGGGAATCACAGTGGTTTGCTACGAGATGCTCTGGGCTTTACCTTTGAAGACAAGGTCAAAGAACCTTTTAGTCTTTGGAAAGAATAACTACAGAGTTTGAGGCAGTTCTTATTGTTGGAGAAATTTTGTGTGATATTTTTGGTGACATTTTTCTTCACATTTTTCCTCCTTCTACATAGCACATTCCTCAGTAATTTAGTACTTTCTGTCATCCATATAATCTTCTACTAGGATTTAATGTGATGCTGACACCTGGAAAGTGCACCCCTCTGGGCAAACAAGAAGCTCTGAAGTGCAGACAGGCAGCAAAAGGCACCTCACCTGCAATCAGCAGTGTGCATGCTTCCAGCTTTAAATTGTAATTATGGTCTGAAACTTTTACCTGTGAAGGCAACATTGTGAGAGTTTAGAGTATCTGCTCACAAAGGTCAGAGGCAAAATGTGCTAGCATCAAAATGTGCTAGGAATTTCCTAATGGCCAGTGTTTTCAACTACTGCCAGTATTAGCACCTGAAAATCCATCTTTATTACCATTTCTGGAACTTCATTGCCATTAGATGCCCCAGTTCCCATCAGTTTATTTTTCCCCTGGATATTCCCAAAGGAAAGTAAACAGTGGAACTGCACAGAGACTCTGGGCTGGCAGCTGCAGCTGTGTTAACAGGTTTGCTGTGAATGAGTGCAGAGCCCTCTGGCTCAGGCACAACCTGACAGATCAGAGTGACCCTCCAAAATAAGATAGAAGGTAAGACACATTCTTGTCACTAATTCATGCCACCTTGTCTCCACTCTTAAAACTTGATGGAGCAATACAGATTGGGTACCCGCTCTGCTGTTGGGAAATCGAAACTGGTTTGAGTGAGGGACTGCTTTCTGATTATTTTTTTGCCATAGCAGGGAAAAAATGCTTCAAACCCCTCCCGAAATTGTTGCTGGTGTGTTGTTCTTTAAGTATGCAGAAGAGGTGATGGCCACATGGGTTTGCATCTATTTATGATGCCCTACTATTAAAGCACATCCCTTTCAGCAGTGCTGAGCACTAAGAAATTATTCTTGGCAGATTATGAGCAAAAAAGAAAGCAAAAGGAACAAAATTGGTTTTCCCACGAACCACAACTGAGACTGCTAGCTTTATACCCTGCACAGGAAGCAAAAGTCAAATTATGGAGGAAGTACAGTAACCAAACCTTTCATAGATAAAAGTAAGGATATTTTAAATAATACAATGTTGATAAAAAAGTTTTGTTAGTGATAGCATTATCTCGCTTTTCTCCTTACAAGCTGTTGTGGAAACCAGCCTGTATTTAGGACTGCAATCTATGTCAATTATATGTAAGAGAGAATATTATGTAAATTAAATCCAGTAATTTGAATATAAATAAATATTTTAGACATATAGGGAACCAACAGGAAAATACAGATTGCTTTCATGAATTGCTGTGTTCTTTTAGGAACGGGTAACACATACCTTGGTGTCATGGTTTGACACTGGCGCAATGCCAGCACTCCCATGAAAATGCACCTTCCCTAAATAAATGCTGTGAGATGTTATCAGGGACAGAGCAGAGCAGGCCCAAGCTTAATAACAAAGGAAAAAAAAACTTTATTAAACTACTACTAATACAGAAAACACATAAACTAAATCCAGGATGAAGACCTTTTAAAACCACCCCTCCTCCTCCCAATTCCAAACACACCCAGCCATAAAACATCACCCGGGATTCTTGATCAAATTACCACCCTTCAGGTAATCTATGCTTAAACTATCAAGGGAGAGAGAAGTCTCTCTTGCACCACAGGCCCCCCAGGAAACACAGCTGCCCCCCTGTGTTTCCCTGTCACACATGGCAACCGCCCGGAAGAAAAATCTGCCAGTGTGACACTCTCCTTTCCATGTCACAGTGCTCTCACCACCGTGCATGGACAGACTGCTCGTAGGGCTCCTTTAAGGATGCTTTGCCATGGACCCAAAGATACAACAGTTCAGTTTCTCATCCTGGGACTACAGTCCCCCCCATTTTCCCCTGGGGCCGAGGGGTCCAAAAACAGGACTCATCTTCTTCCGGAAGACAGAGGGTATCACCATTCCCTCTTCAGCTCTCTTCATTTCTCGCCATTCCTGTGCTGTTCGAAGCTGAAACAGGTCTCCCTGGGTCACCACTGCATCCCCCTAAAATGCAGTCTCTATTGCAGGAGATTTTGGTTCAGTCCATGGCTAACAAGAAAAGTCCAGCTAAAAGCTACTTCTTCATCTCCTCCCACCTAAATATTTCTTCTTCTAACATCTCAGGTCCCGGACTATCTCTCTTCCACTACAAATCAAGGAGGAGTAATACTTTTAAAAAGCCCTCATTCCCTCGAAAGGGTTAAAAGTTCAGACTCCCTGGACGGCCGATATCTCAGTCCGACGTTCCGCCTCCCACGCTGGGCATTTCCCCCCCCTTCTCCTTCTCCTCTGCCGGCAGATTTCCAGGTGCCGCCAGGCTCTCCGTCTCTTTCCCACATGGGGGGGGGGGGGCAAAGGCATCTCCGCTTCTCTCCACCCTTCCGTCCACAGGAGCTGGCTGGGTTCCAGACCCTCAGCCCCCTCGGCCTACCTGGACAAGGCCGCGTGGCTTCCCCTCCCCCACCCAGCCTAAGGCTGGGCAGGGGGGGAGTCTGCACTCTCTGACGACCGGAACCAAAAGAGAGAGTTCTCCTGGGAGTTCTTGCTTTTAACCCCCTGTGTTCTCAGAGGCGTGTCCATACTTTCAGTGGTCACTCCAGGTGCCAATATCCAAACCTGACCACTGATTGGTTTGACCCAACTTCCTGGAAAAAATTCACTTCCATGTCAAACCACGACACTTGGTGTAAAGAAAAAACATATTAGAAAGATTAGCCATTGTTTGTTATGCTTCACAAACTACCTCTGCAGAAACGCAGAGTTTACTTTATTCTTTGCTCAAAACCTGTTTTGGGTAGAGATCACTATTGATTTGAAATGTAAATCAAAATTTCCTCATGAATCAGAGCACTTCATTAGTCATTCATGGCATTGTTCTTTCCAGTCTGACCTCTGCTTGCAAAATGATGTCTCTCTCCCATTTTCAGACTGAGCGAAAGGAGAAGGAGAATGAAGGAGAATGGTTGGGCAGCTGTGAAAAGGGTAACTATTTGTCGGGAGTGCTTATTTCAATATTTTCTGATGCAAAAGCAAAAACACATCAGAACTAATTTCCTAGCCTTCTGTCAGTCTGCCTCACTTCTTCCACAAGGTGCAAGTTGTGGGAATCCACCGAACAGAAATTATACTGCTCATCCTGTCCTAAATGGAGCTCTTGCTTTCATTTTGATGTGCGAGTGTTGCATGGAGTGGAACTTCATTTAATGTACACTATATGATATTCTAGCCCCTGATGCCAGTGGTGCACAGCTGAATACTAAAATTCACAATTCAATCTACTGTAACAGGTTTTTCACAGCACCTCTTCCACAGAGTGAAGTTGATTGATGTTTTTGATTAGCCCAATTTTAGCATAGAGGATGGGGCAGTTTCTTCTCCATCCTGCCTGGAAACAATAAAAAAATGCTAAGTCTGATATTTCTACTTGACATTTGCTGTCTGTGGGTACTGCTCATTTCCTCAGCACCACTGTGCACTTAAGGATTTCTGTAGTGCAAGGTCCATAATAAGAGTAAAATCCATTTTCTCTTCTAAGGAATGTATACATGTATACAAGCATATATGCATACAAGCAAATTTTTCCATTTCCGTTCCAAGAAATGTATAAATCTAGCATCAAGTTCTAACATTCTAATGACATTTTAATAAATTTTGCTCAATATATGTACTAAAGAGGCTTTAGTTAAATATTTTTTCCTAAATAGAGCTTTTAAATTTCAAACAATTCATATTGTTGAAGTTAAAATGGCAATGAGCAATTTTGAACTGGAAATAAAGGCTCAAAAATTCTAGTTACAAGACAGAACTGTAAGAATACTTTAAAATTATCTGCTCAAATAATTTAGTTGTTTTTACTAACGGAAGGTCTCAGTGGAGATTTCAGATATCAAAAAATCTAAATATAATAATCTTTCTTTTCATTTTTCCTTTTCCTTTCTTTTTTCATCTAAGTCATATAAATAAAATAAAATTTTAAACATTTTTTGAGAAGAGGTTACGGAATCACATTTTATGGCTTATATTTAATTTGCTTTGAAAACAGGCACATCAGTGAAGCTAGGTTTCTAAGAAGTTTTATCATTAACTTTTATGTTCCCATAAAAGTGAATGAGAAGTTACAGTTTTTTGGTCATCCCGGTAGTTAAACTAATAAAAATACACACTTTTTCAACCATGCATACAATAGTATTCTAAGATGATTACAACAATTCTTGGTGGTTTTTTTCCCCAGGTTTTTTTTTATTTATTATCAGAATATTTCCATTTTAATTATCCTGAATTCACCTGGGCAAATGGTAAGACTCAGAAAGACTTCTCTTTTCAGGGAAGCAAATAAATCACAGTAAGGGCAAAATGGAATGTATTCAATTTCTTTTGTTCAGAGCCGTGTCAGTTTTTAGCTGAAGCAATTCTTTTGGTGAAAAATGTAAATTGAGGGGATGTGTATTCCATTAAGCTTTCCTGAATTGTTCCATAAAAAGAACTAAGATGAAAGAAAAAGTGTGAATCTTTTTCTTGGAACTTTTAGAATTTTTTTAAAGGAAAATGTTTTCAGTCTTCATTCAAAAATATCTATGTTTTTAATTGCTCTTCTTATTCCACATTTTTTTTAAAAACTGGTAATATCAAAATGGTGGTCTTCCACTGCCCTGCCTAGTTCTTATTGAAATATTTTGTTGGATATGCTGTTCTTCACATCCTTCTGTAAAACACCTTAGATCAACAACAATACATAAAGAAATAAAACTCTTCCAGTTTCTATTTGGAAATTTAAAAGCAAGCTAACCAGAAATCTTCACCTTGCATGTGTTTCCATAACTATCCTGCCAGTACTTTGTAGCAAGAGTGAGAAAGAGAAATTATTATGTTAACATAAATACAAGCACAGCAGAACAATCTTCACTGATGTGAGAGGGGAAAAGTAGAAAATTTGGAAACTAGGTCATTCAGCAAATGTTAACATGGCCTTTTACTGAAGAGAGTAACAGAAAATTCTGCACCACAGTTACCCCTTCCAGGAGAATAAAAATGATATATTGGGAGCAAAATAATTCCAAACTTACTGTTTAATTCCACAGAAGATATTTTTTGCACATGGCTAGTAAGTCATGATTTTATTAATATTATGTGTGTGTGAGTACTATATATATATATTAATGCCCAATATATTCTATGCAGAAAAAAGCATCTAATCTACACAGTGTCCATCTTTTTTTACAAAAACTAGAAACTCACATAGCAATGCACTGAGCTTGATCAGATGAACAATTTCTAAGATTTGCCTTTTAATATATGAACCTGCAAAAATATAAAAATGTAATTTAACATGTGCCAAGCACATGAAAAACTTATGCATTCACAGCCTGTGAAATATAACAGAAATTTAATTTTGAAAATTTCAGTGCTTCATGGTTTGGTGTTCTATTAATAAGAAATGAAAGGAAAAGGACTCCTTGCTAATCTCCTTCTCTGAGTTTCTCTCAGTTACACGTCTGTTCAATCCCAGTGGAAACAATGTCATAACTTTATTTTAGTTATTAAGTAAAATTTTACAGCTGACCTACCAAAGGAAATGTAGATTTACTTCCCCAAGTACATTTAAAAAGAGGCACAAAAAAGAAGATTCTGACCTCAGCAGTTCACTGTGGAATTTGCACAGCAGAGTTTCCAAATCTTCCATTAACATTAGTGATATACAATTTTAAACTGTTTCACACTTTGTAGGGCAGAAAGCAAAATTTTAACAATTTTAGCAATTACAGGGAAGAATATTAAGCTCATGAGCTGTGACATCCAATAAAGTAAAAGATCTATTAGAAAAAAGGACTATGTCTGGTCCAAATTGCAAACTCTTGTCCATCCAAGTGGACATTCCCATAAAAATCATGGAGAAGGTGTCATCCTAAGCAGTTACATTAAGATCATATTTGAAAGTGAGACTTAAAACCCCAAGTAACTTAGGTCTATGCAGGGTCAGACCAAAATATCTTCCAGACATCCATATCTCAATCTTGCTTCTTCCAGACCCTGAAGGCTATTCAGGGTCTTAATTCCTATTGAATGAAACACCTTTGAACCTCTGTGCATTCTGGCTCCAGCCAGGTCTGGAGGAAATTGCTGTCACACACTGGTGTTGGCTCATATAATTTTTTCTGTAAATTTTCATTAAATTCCACCTGTACCACAGAGCTAGTACCACTTCCTGAGCTGTGAATAGAAATGAAGAAGAAACTGAGAGAAACTATTAGTATTTTAAGAGCAGTTTTTTCAGTGCAGTAAATGGCAGCTGACACTTTTTCTGAAGATGGGCTACTGCAGGTGCTCTCGGCTTTTGTGTAGCTTGGGATGACACCAGGTACTATCATCAATCAGTGCTGGAAATAGTTGTGTGACCTACAGTGTAGAGTAATGGGTAAGTGGAAGAGATTCTCCAAAGCAGGTCTCTGTTGAAGGAGAATTCTATTTTCTTCCAAAGGAGGAAAGAAAGAAAGAAAGGACAAAGGGACAGCAAACTACACAGAATATGAAGAAATAAGAAAATTAAAGCTAATTTTCCTCCTTGCAATTAAGTAGAAAAAGAAGTTGGATAAACAAGAAAATTAGGTAGAGCTTCTTTTTTCTGTCAAGATCTCCCCTTCCTTCTGTAAATATTTTGTGATAAGTTTATGTACATGCTTGTCATGGTCAATGTCTGTGAAACATTGCCATGGAGTAACTGTCCCTTACTTTAGTGATTTTCCTTCAAGACCTGTGAGATCTCTTCCTGCTTGCTTTTACTGCTAGCTCACACAAATCATTCACCCCTGATTTAAGTGGACAAAATAAGTGAGATTTGTTCTTTGTGATCATGACACAAACCTTTAATGATGGAATGCCTTTAGCTACTTTGGGCTCTGGAGTCTTTGGGCCAGAAAGGGTAAATATGATGGCGACGAGCAAATAATACTTCAGTCTTGACTTGACCACCTCTTCTAGCAATTACAGCACAGAAACTATTTGTTCTTTATCCTTCTAAGCAAAGAGTTATTTATTATTTGCATGAGATGCCGATTAAAATCACTGTATCTGAAGTAGACAGAGACTTCATGCTTTTATTTTATTTCATTTCACTTTATCTTATTTTATTTTATTTGTGCCTTGATGTTTTTTTCCCCTCTTTCTCCCAAGGCATTAGGTGGATTTTTTCATCCTGTGGACTGGCTCATTTGTCTCTATAGCTCTTCTATTACAATGCCTGGCACATAGCCCTTCAGCTAGCAGAACCAATTAACCTCCCTCTTTTACTTTAAAAGTGAAAAAAAAGCCCTCCCCTCCTTCCTTCCCTGTCCTTACAATAGGGTTAGCCAAAGTACATATTCACAGCTATAAATATATCTCTTGGAAAAGTGTAAGCATGTGCTGTGAACTGGGTTTATTTTGTCTTGGGAAATCACACTTAATATAAAACTACAGTTTCTGACCTTTCTTTTGTTTTTCAACGTCTTACTTATTAGCATAAACTAACATTTATAGTTGTGCTAATATCCAAGGAGGTGTTGACATGCCTGTGGAAACATAAGCTTGCCAGACAAACAGCAAGCCAAAGGGACATGTCTTACCCATGTAGGCGCTGCAGTGCATTGCAGAAAAATGAAATATCCTGCAGGTCAAGGGAGTACTGCAGAATGAACACCATCACCTTGACTGAACACAATTGATCTGCTCGAATGCACCAACAGCAGCTCAGGAAAAGGATTGATAAACATTGTTTGAGCCATCTGGGTTCCTTCCAGTTGAAAAACCTATGGCAGGCATAGGTGGATATCCTTTAGTAACCACTCGAAAAAAATGATCCCTTGTTTCTGCCTAGACATGAGATGCAACAACATGGTTTGTTTTGATCTTTATAAAAGGGAAGGGTTGATTAATTTATTTCTCTTTCCCTGGAATGTTTGTCAGCTGTAGATTGGAATCTGTATTAAAATGAGGCTCTTAGAATCCATTTTAAAGAGTTTTATGAAAAATACTTGTATGTTTTGTCTCCATTATTTTATATACTACTTACAATACTTCAAGTGTTTTCATTTTTTTAATTTATGAAGTACCTTGAAAGAGGGTGTGATATGTATAAACTAGCACCTGCTACAAACACGGTCAAGGCTCCTGCTAACTATTAGTGCCATTCTTCCATTCACTGAGCTTCTTTTACTGATAGCCTGAAAAGAACTGAAGCTTTCTAAGCAGAGATAGCACCTGAAGCACAGCTTTGATGAAGAAAAAGAAAATATGAATGAGAGTCAGAATGGAAATAGGACTATGGTATTTGACCAGATATCTAGTCCTCTGTTCTTGAAATACCTATGATCTTTCTTAGAAAGGGAAATGCAGAAATCAGATGAAACAGGAAAATGTGACTAATTTTGGCACATACAGTCCTTGGTAAATACCTGTTTGTCACTCATAAATTGAAATTGGTGACTTAACTCAAGCAATGTTCACTTTTTTCTCTGTGTATCATTCACAAATGTTTGGAGCATCTCTATAAATGTCCCCATTTGGAAAGTCACAACAGTTCATAACTCCATCAACCCTGTTTATATAAACAGTTTCACACAAACTCAGTGATCTGTTTAATCCGTGCCTCTGGCTTTGGGAACACTGAGAGCAAGCAGTGTGGATCAGTGAAGAACAAGAGGAGTTTTTGACAACATATGTTATACATGAGTGCACTGTCTAAAGGCACATCAGTCCCACCCCATTATGCCCACTATTGCAGTGTGCTAATGGACTCCCTCTTCTACAAGGCAGGGCTCCTGCTAGCTGGCAGTTTCCCCTGTGACCAGCTCTTCCAGGACTTTGCTAAGGAACACAGGCTGAAGCATTGTAGTTTCCCAGGCAAACATTCCTGAACAGTGCTTTAAGAAGCAGCCATGCACATTCCTGTTAGATCTATGGCCCTGCTGACCCTGGTAGCATCATGGGGCTGTGGCTGCTGCTCCTCTGTAACTTCTACCCTTCAGCTTCAGCTGCCTGTACTGCTGGAGGGAGAACCAAAGCAGATGCAGCCCACCAGGCTGTAAGAAGCTGTGCTGTGTTTCCACATCTGTTTGCACCAGTAAAAGCAAGCCAAGAGGAATCATCAGATTTTTAATCCTACATCTCATCAACACTTACTTTGCCTATTCTTTCTCTGACTACGAGAACATTTTTATTCTGAGCTTTATCCTCCCTGGAGTATGTTGCTTCCCAGAGAGCTTCATTTACAGAGCTCTTCTACAACATCCAGGCTGGCAATTATGGGCCAAACTAATGTTTGTAGTAACCAACAAAGCTTTAAGTAGGGTAAGCCACAGTAACTGTATCTTGTGCATGTTTTGATACCTGTGGTCAATTTCTTGTGAAGGTGGGCAATTAAGTAAACCCCGCTTGCTCATGGGGAAGAGGGGATAGTTCTACAGGGTGACATCTTCACCCAGCTGTGCTGGTGTGCTAAGCAGTCTGCATGTGAGGATGGTGTGAGAAGAACTGAAATATGTGTGTTTTGTGTTGCCTAAAGAAATATAGCAGATACTCCCTTTTTCAGACCCCCAAATGCATGAAATTTAGGAAAAGTGATTAGAATGGCATCAAAGTTGACTGACTGTTCTTGCTATTCTAAGACCTGTTTTAAAGGCTATTTTCTCTCTGTGAATCCAAAGTAGAGCTTTTGGAATAGTTGTAAACTAGTAAATTGTGCGGTAAAGGGGCTTTGTTACAGACCCATTCAAAAATGTGTCATTATCCTCTCACAGTGAGGGAAAAAGGTAGAAGTGGAGAGAAATTATTAAACAGCTTCAGGGTTAAAAATGGAATTAGTTGCTTTTGATCTGGCATGAAACCAAATGTAGGTAGCAGATTCCTCGGGAAGAGAGGTGAAGAAATGAAGGAGCACTGATTATTTGTAATGCCTACTGAGTCAGAAGCAATTGCAACATAGGAATCAAGCCCTGCTGCGCAGGTGTGAAATTGAGAAGTCACACACATCCAAAAATACATTGAATGCATCAGATGCTGCTGTGATTGACCTTATTTCGTGTACATTAGGCTTGTAACCTTGAACAGTAGGCAACATGTTACAGGCAGTACATAGTCCTGATATCCACTGTGCAGTCCTTTTATTCTTTGCCTCAACAGATTGTTTCAATGGTTTGCCAGCACCTCTGATCCAAAAGTGACTGATCTTTCTGTCCGAGTCCCAAAGACCCATGCCCACTTCTGCTTCCGTGTGTTCATTGCAATGTTGTTCCAAATCAAAACCTTCCCTCTTCCCAGATAAGGCACACAGTGCCAATTAATTCTGTTACGAAGTCACACAAAGACAAAAGAAAATGCACAGCAAATGTGTTTCCCCTTTCTCTAAGCATATTTTAAAATAGAAATAGTGGACTTTTCCAAGCAACTTTGTCAGTAATCAGAAAGGAAAAAACCCAACTATTTGAAATACGGATAGTTCCTTCTCATCTTTTTATCCACCATTTCTTAAATATTGTTATCAACTTTTGCAATTCAAGAGACAGTCTAGTTGGTCACACAGAGGAATTTCCATCTCTTCTTGATGGTTTGGTTCTGAGATCCAGCTGATCACAACCAGCCTGTCCACCAACCAAGCTTCATGTAATGTTTCCAGGCATATTCTGTAGGATCAGGAAATTTTTCAGATTGAGTAGAGCTCAGTCCCACTTCTGCCTAGTCTTTGATAAAGCCTAAACTCCCCCTTTTGCATAATGCCAGGTAACCATGACCCCATCGGAGCACGTGAACTTCCCTTTATATAGGCTGGTAAAAATGACCATGACTTCTGACACCTACCCTGGGGAAACAGATGTAAACAACTGGAAATTAATATTAATTGGCAAGATGTTCAGAAAAGAGCAGGAGCATTCCTGTGAAAAGTTCAAGAACAGCAGCAACAGAATCTCTGCCTTCATGTTGTATCTTCTACTCTGAATTTCTTCCATTAATTGTCCTACTTTTTGCATGGCAAGAATCTGTCAGCAAAGAAGTGGAGGCAGAAGCTGTGTTGGCATGAAAATTTAGAATTTATCATTGCTTTTTCTACAGTACACTTATCTACTGCTCGCTCAGTGACTAAAACCTCCTACAAAGGAAACCAAACTAGTTAGCATTTGCACTTCCTGTTGATATTGCCAGTGAAGGGTGTCCTATTAATTATCAGGTATGTGTGGAAGTTCTCCTCTTTTTAGAGTAGAAAAAAATCCATTTCAATTTGCTGGTCTACCCACAGGACAATTTCCATTTTTCCATCTGCTACTATCAGCAGTGTCTGCATATTGCGCTCCTTTTCCCTCTCATCAGGCTATCCTGTGCCATTGAAGCAAAAATACTTGGAAGTGCTTCTTTATAACAACTGAATGCTTCAGTCATTTTTCCTTCCATGTCTGTCAGTCCCTTGCACTGGCAATGCTCCTCCAGCCCTTTGATGGATCAGACACCTCAGTGAGCACAGCAGAGTGTGGTGAGGCTCCATGTCCTTGCAGTATGCATTTTACACTTCCAGGAAGTTCTGCCTCTTTCAGGTGCTCTGCTGCTTAGGATAGGCATAAATTGCCACACTGAGCTCAAAGTGGAGGTTGGCCCTGTGGATGTAATTGCTAACTCCTACTGTTACTTTCAAACCAAAAATCTAGAAATCTTACGCAAAGATCTGGGGAAAAAAAAAAAAAAGTGCCTTTCTAGGCTTGCCTCTGCCTGCTTCTCCATACAATTGGCAGAATGTTGCTCTGTTTGAGCAGAATCTGCTTTGAATCATATAAAATATTGAGTAAATTATTTTACGAAGCATATTTCACAGTTTCTCGTAGCTGAGCATATGTCATCATAGTGCATCACCTGCTGATGAAAGAGCCATATATCTCAGTTTGGTGACTGAAAGAGGTGGGAAGATGTGTTTCTCAGGTTCATCCTGGGGGAAGGGAAACCGAATAAATTCTCTTATTTTCTACATCTGTGAGAGCAAACAAAAGAAATGAGAATCAAATGCAGATAAAGGGCAAAGAATGAAGAACAACTAAAAATATAGAAGTGGGAATAGATTAAAACAAATAAAGATCCCAGATCCTATATGCCATGCAAGGATATATTTGTACTCTGTAAAGTGTAACAAGACAAGCTTCCTGGTGTGATTCAGGCAATTGAAGTAATGCAGTACCCCTGAAATGAAGACAAATAGGAAACTTGTTACAAATTCACTCCCAAAACATCATCACAGTTCTGCTTAACATTGGATTTGAATGTCTAGCAGTTACCTTCCAACCCAGCAGCTCACAGCAGGCAAAGTTTCATTTACAAAAGTCATCATCACTACTGGCAGCCTCCGTGACCGCAGAGAAGCCAAGGACTTGTTGATGTAGTGTTAATTTAAATGGAATAAATTGGCCTAAAGAGTCAAAGAAATAGCATGACCCTGTCACTGTATGCTTAAATACGGCTCAGCATTTTGAGCATAAGCTTCATCTGTGTCTCATGGCAAAAAACATCATTAAAAATCTTTTAACTTTCATTAAAAAAAAAAAAAATCCAGGCATCTCTAGCAGGCTGTCAGCTGCATGTAGAGATCAATATGGTACCAAAATAGGGTAATCTGTAGCACTGCTTGGACAGGAAGATCATGCTCTGGAGCAAAGGAAGCAAGGCAAAGGACAGAAATAGAGAATAAACCCTTCTTGCACCGCTAAGGGCAGACTGAAAATGTCATAGGTCTGTACACCTATCTTTGTAATCATCCAGTTTTCCTGACCCACCTCCAATTGTGCCATTCTTGGCTGCTACAGGGGGAAAAGAATCAGCTTCTCCAGATCTGCAAGGGTTAAAGCCTTTAAAACTCAAGGAGTGTTTTCCTGCTATTCTGAGTTTGTAGGGACAGGATCTATTTTAAATGTAAAGTTAATTCCACATTACTAAATAAGTTAGAGAAGTTTACTTGAACTTAGAAAGCGGAAATCTAACCTGACTTTATCTCCACATGCAACCGGTGCTTGTTCCCACACAAAGGCAGCGGGAGCTCTCCTGAGTGTATCAGTGTTTCCCTGCAATACATTGTTCTGGAAGTGGGGAGAGGAAGGCTGTTCTCCAAGCAGGAATGGTAGAAATGCAGCAATGCAAACAAACACTGGTAAGCAAACAACATACCTAATTGAGCTCTGCAGTGGATCTAAAGGATAAAATTGCAAACACAACAGCCCGCACGCTCTCTGGGCTTTCACCCACCACCTGGCAGATTTTGGGAGAGAGCAGTGAAGCAGCTCCTGGAGCTCTGGGACAGTGCCAGACTTCAGAGTGCTGGAGCTAGATTTCTATATTTTCTGTCCTTTCAGAGATGGCACTAGGTCAGAAGAGCAGAGCCAGGGTTTAGTTACTCAGCAGAGCATTGAGAGGAGCCCAAGTGCCTCATACACGATGGCAGCACTTGCTGAACGCTCCCTGAATCCAACTTACATCTGAATCAGAGCAGGCAAACAGGATGAGAGCAGGCACTACACAGCTGAGACAGAAAAATGAGGTCTAATTGTTTGAAGACCTTTTTGACCCAGATGCACTGTTCATTACACAGAAACATTCCGCCTGTGTTGCTTTTCCTTGATAGATAGTACTCGATACCATTTTATTATTATTGTTATTATTATTCATTCTCTGCTGCTGTGTAATACTAGACTGAGCTGTCATGAGCTACCTTATTGCCCTGAGTCGTTACTTTTCAGTAGTGGAGGAGCTGATGCCAATGTTGGAAAACATCTTTCATCTTCCCAAACTGTTTAGTGTAAACAAGACTTTTCTTGCACGTATATGATGTTTTTTAATTGAGGTAAATTGCTGCCTAATTGCACAGATCATGCACAAGAAATAAAAGTAGCAATATTGTAGGACAGAATTTTTAAGGGTTGTGTTTTATAGGTTTTTTTTCTTTTGCTGTGAACAAAACATTTTTACACTGTTGAATTTTTAATTAGACACAGTTCCCATTAGCTCAGATTAGGATTGGGATTACATCTCCTGCACTTTTGAAATGCTATATGATGATGAAATGGATAAGTAAAAGGGAAGAATTAATACAAAAAAGTTTCATTGCATTTAGAGATGGGCTGAACAACATCTGAATGCAGATAACTGCCTTCCCTCCACCCCTGCTGATGCATCTGGGTTTATCAGCAGGAAATTAGTGTGTTTATGTATTGGGAGATATTTGTTTTAAATATTTATAGAGTGCAAAGTCCTTAGGCATTTACAGAAGGCTTTGCAAATTCATCATAAAGTTTTTTTTTACAGAGACCTATTTCAGTGATTTTTTTGGCATAATGCAGAAAGATTCTGTGCTCAGTCTCTACATTAACCTAATGGCACTGCCTGGATTAAATTGAGTACGGGAAGCAATGACATAGTTAGAAAGAAATATTCAGTACCTGGAACTCAGGAAAATCTGAATGTGAAGCAACGAGGACGAAATTACAACACTGGTATTCCTGACATTTCATACTTCGCTTTACCTCACCCACGCTTGCACAAACAAGTATAGACAAATACAATTGCTCTGACCCTGAGTGTAGCAAAGGAGCTAGTGACTATAAGACTGATGATAAGGCACTGAGAAGAATCCATCTCCTGCAAATAACCATAAAAATGTAGGTAGTTCTTTGCCTTGCTTCTCTCCATCTTCTGCCTTCAGATGTGTTTCCCTTATTTATCCTACTAAAGACGCCTTAAAGATAAGCACAAATGAGCACTTTGGGATACAAGGTAGGTATTCTGGATCATGTCCTTTATATGAAGGGTAACCCATTTTTTCATCCTTTGGTTAATTTTTTTGAGATGTATGAATGGGAGTCCATGTGGTTTTCTTTCCCTTCAATCTGAGCAACTGTACGTGATGAAGCACAACCCATGAATTTTCTTTTCCTTTGTGTCTCTAACGAGAAACAAGAGGGAAAGATAGTGTGTATTCTTTGTTGCCATATGTCACAGTGAGGTATGTGCTCCCAGCTCCTCTGCCAGCTCTTTACCTCTAAAGCAACAGAAGAGCCAAAATATTGTTTCTCTCTTTGTGGAACACTGCTCTGCAGAAGTATGTGCTGAGGAGTACTTTAATGAGGCACTAATACTCTCTATCATTTGGCATTTTAACATCCATGATATTTGGGATTCAGAGCTCTAAAATGCTCACAGATCTCCTTGTACAACACCTTTGCCACAGGCGTTCTAACTCAAGGTGTAAAATCTGTCTGGACAGGCTGTGCTCTGTGCCCACAGTCGATGAACAGACTGGGTGTTTCAGCTGCCAGGCCTCCAGTCCCATCTGTTCAGAAGCTGCTTATGTGGGTTAGATGCTGGTCAGACCCCTGCCCCTACTCCAGAAACGCCGTGTACGAAATGCCTGACAGATCAGCTTGAAACCAGGCTTGCGGTAAACAGCAAGATGTGTACGAGTTGAGATGACTTATAAACAACACAGATTGTAAGGCTTCATTAATTAGGAGTTCTATTAATTAGAGAACTTTTTCTAAAGTCACAGTGCACTGTATGAATGTTATTTTTAACTTCAATTGTTAACGGGATAAAAATTTAAGCAAAAAGAAGATTATAATTAGTCATGTTTCTGTACAGCATGCCTTCATACACTCTGTCACACCTGTTGACATTTAAGTTCCAAAACTCCTTTTTTAAACAAGACAATAGCCAAATAGCAGATGACAGGAGGGCATGCATATAGTAAGGCTTGTGGATGCCAAAAAGACAGATTGTATGCAGCAGGCATCCTGGAAAAAGAAATGTTTGGCAAGCCACTTGATCTCTCTAAGTTTGTCACAGTGAAGAGCTACTTACAGACAGCCCCACTGCATTCACTGACACCTGCAAATAAACTATAAAAGGAGTTAATCAGATGAGACATAATTTGGACCCTGCCAGTCAAAAAGTAATAATCCTAACTGGCCAACCTCTGAGTGCCTAATGTCCTTGTAAAAAGACAAAGGACAACACAAAATATGACTTCCATGCTAAGTTTTTTGCAGTATGACCTACAGATCCCACCTGAGACCCAGCCTTTGTCATATTATAGGGTGTACAAACAGCCTCTGCAATCCAAAAAGCAGAGAATTCACTGAAATGGGGTTGGTGGTGTGCAGCCACATAAGACCGACCTGATGTGGGTATGTAATATGTAACCTCTTCCTGTAGCAGAGAGCAGGGAGTAAAGCACTATACCAAACACAGGGCTGGGTGCTTGAACCATTGCACCCAGCCTCCTCTCTGTTTGTATGGCAGCTTGTCTTTGTGCTGTATGCACTCCTAAGTAAAAGTTTAGGGGTGACTGTGCACATGCCAATGGTGGTTGCAGATCATCTGACGCACAAGCAAAAGACAGCAGAGAGCATGTGTTAGACAAGGGATAGAGATACTTTAATGGCTCTGAAAGGAGTTCAGTAATTGTTTATTTTGAGATCTGACTCATTGTGTTTACCTTTAGCTATAGCAATACAATGAGGAAATGTCATTTATCATAATTACGTGTTCACCCTCAGCAGAGAGACATGGAGGTAATCCTGAACTTCAGTGTTATCTGCTGGATTCACAGAATGTTTGAGATTAAATAGGAGACATCAGGTTCCCCCCGCCTCTTGCCACCAGGCTTTGCTGTTAAAATGTCAGTTTCAGCAAAGCTTCCTCATACAAAGATTGCTGAGAGTCACTATGAACCTCTCTGGTGATGGTAGGGTTACAGATGTCTTTTGCTTAACAAAGTGTGTTCCTTTCTGCAACCAGATAATAGAAGCAATTTTGGGAAATAAGAACTCTCATCTGTGAGAAAGCCTAAGAATTCTGCTGAGAAATTGTTCCAAAACAAACCTCAAAGGAGTATTGAAGTAAAAATAAGAGGAGAATGTTTGAAGGCTTAAGTCACTACTTATTGTTTTTATTTTCTCTCCCCTTCTTCCAGTCTTTTTCTTCTGTAACCAAATATCCTCTGCTGTACAATATGTCTTATTTTAGTCATGGCTGTAAACAGTTTTCCCCTTGAAAAGAAACCTCTAGAGTACAAACAGTATAGAGTATGGCAGGAAATACAGCAACTGGTGGTCTCAGTGCCATGGGGGAAAAAAAGTAGGTTTTGTCATTTCTGACTTATTAAGCAATTATAAAATTACTTCCAGACATCAGCTGAGATCATCCTCTTCAGCCCACTGGAACTTTGATTCACTTAGGTTGTAAAATAAATAAATAAATAAATAAATAAATAAATAAAAAGCAAACAGTAACAGAGTGCACAACCCCATAATCTGTTGCTTCATTAATGCAAGATGTAAATGCTTCTCTTAATCTTTCTGAGCCCTAGGAGTACAGGGTGGTGTATCATGATGACAAGGCAGGGTTACTCAAGGGACACTCTATACACCCTTTTTAACTCAAATGCATTCAGTGCCATTGAACAAAAAGCTTTAATTTATCTCATATGCAAAGCTCTGAATGTATTGCTTGCTTAATCATGTTGATGCAGACAAAGTGATTACTCAGAGATGAAAGTTTTTTCACCTATAGCTCAACTTCAGGTCACGTTAGAAGTAAAAGTCAGAGGCTGGTTCCAAAATGTTGCGTGACATGAGACTTCTGTTGACAGCTGGGCTGGGCACAGAACAGGAGACTCAAAGTGCTTTGAGTTCCCCCTGATGCTGTTGGGAGTACAAGCAGCAAGGAAGTCCTGGCTGTCCCCAAGGCCACCAACTTGAGGTCTTTGTTGATGCCACTTGAGAGTGCAGAGTGCAGGCACTCAGCTGCTTCTGCAGTGCAGATCTGCTGACAACATAGGTGCTTCCCAGGTAGCTGCTGGCAGAAAGGAGTCAGGTCAGCATCTTTGGACATCTGGCATTTTAGCTGGATAGTTAAGAAAGTCATTACATGTGTGGTTAACAAGTGAAACTGCACCGAATGTTTTGCCTCCAGATTCATGTGCACGTTGCCCTGGACTTAATGCAGCTCCATATGCACACAGCCAAGCAAGATATTTATAATGCCTGTCACTGTGATATATAAGCATTTATCTAACTTACTTTAAGTGCTGAGCAAGCCAGCAGGGCCTCCAGGGAAGCAACATCAGTAGGCAGCTTGCTGCTGCACCCTCATACTGTGAATCCTTTCTACCAAAGGGAAGAGATGGTTAATGTCTGTGCAGAAGTCATATCCAGATCTGGCAGCAGGATATGTATCCTGGGCAGCTAAAATTGTAAATATTTTGGAACTTGGTTGTATTTTTATTCAAGCTCATGGCAGTCTTGTACTTCAGCTATTGCACTGCCTTGATGAAAAGAAAAAATGTAATTATGCAATGCTTTATACATGTTGTGATTACAAGACCTGTTGCATTCCATATGAAATAATTGTACTAGAATAGTGTTTTGTCCTGCCTCTTCCCCTAGGCAAATTCAGTATATTTCCCAATAGAGTAAGTCAATCATTACAACAATAATTTCTAGATCATTGGAAACACTGTTACATCCATGTCATAGGAAAAAGGAAAATCTTACACAATATTTTTGCAATTGCTACAGAGTTTTTCCCCAGTTTTCTGCATTCTAGGCCCATGAAGAAGTATGTATGTGACAGATCCTGAAGCCGAGTTCAGCCCCACAAACCTTAATGTTGCTCTGCATGGATCACAAATTTTCCCATGTCCATATGTCCTTACATACTCTGTCTTCACAAGCAGCACAGCTACAGTGCAAATCTCTGTAGCTCTTCACATAACACAATTGCCATAAGAGGTCTGAGTTGCAAGGCAATAAAGCAAGGAATCAGTTTTTGCCTAAAGAAATTCAAGTCCAATTCTTATGCCAATGAATTTCAAACAATTTTACTCTCCTTGTGTTAACCTAGAAAGATCTTAGTATCACTGAATGTTTTTACAGTCAGTGCTGTTCTGAAATTGCTCCAATGTCTGAGACCAAAACTTTAATTTACATTTTTTAAGTTAGGCATTCATACGGACACCTTTCATAATACACATCTCTTATTAAATGCATGAGTGAGAGATAAAGTCCTTTCCTTTGAAATATTTAATTTTACATTTTAATATTATATATGTCATTGCCTTCAAATTCAATTAAGGAATAAGAGCTTGGATGATTATTACTGGCAAAATGTTAACCTTTGAGGCAGGGTCGTGAAGCAAGACACTGCAGTCAGTGTCTTGGGACTCCTTTCAGATGTTCTGAAAGTGAAGTGAAGCTAGGCCATGATATATGAAGCTAGGCCATGTGATATTATCCAATGACAATAATAAATCCTTCTTTTTCACATTTTTGCCAAAAGAGGTCTATGAAACAAACCCTTCACACATTTATCATTAACATTAAATTGAAGTTCATAGATTCCACAGGTGACACAGGAACACCAGGTATGACCCATAGTCTCTCCGTTCAGCTCACGTCTGCATGCTCACTTCTTCACTTTTGGGCTTGTCATCATGTTCTGGTGTGCAATATGGTTTGACGTTCTTTGCTGGAACCCACTTTGGTCCTCCAGCACCTGTAGAAATACAAGCATACCCTTTGCCCCAAGTTATTAGTCAGAAAGGACCTTCAATTTGTCCTGTTTCAGGGCTTCTGATTAAAACAAGAGGATTTTCTTTCAGTTTTGCCTGCATGTTATTTGCAAAATGCCTAAAAATTGGTGGATCAGGTTCTGCATAAGAACTGTTCAAAAAATTATAAACATATAAAGCTTTACTTAATCTCATCTGTGGTATCACCTCTACTCCCCCTTTCTGTTGATCCAAAATACGTTTTAATGTATGATGTGTCCTTTCAACAATTGCTTGACCTGTGGGGGAATGAGGAATACCCCAATCCATTAGGAATGTTGCCACTTTTTGAGATATATATGTGGGGCCATTGTCTGTTTTTACTTCTTGGGGTACACCCAATGAAGCATATGCTTGCAAAAAATGTTGACAGACATGATTACCTTTTTCTCCTGTGTGGACAGAGGCAAAAACTGCATCTGAAAATGAATCTACCGAAACATGAATATTTTTAAATTTCCCAAAAGAAAGATATTTAATGATGTCTGTTTCACATCCATGCAAACACAGATCAGGGACAAGATGGCAGCCCATGCAAAGCCTTTTTCTACGTATTCTTTGAACCAATAGCATAAAAGAAAAGGTGTAAAGTCATTATACTCTAACCAATAAGAAAAGGACCCACGTGGGTTTAACATTAACAAAAGGACTTCTGTGAACCTCAAACAATACACAATAATTCATTATTTAAGATGGAAACTTTTTCTATCTTTGCAAAGCATATATCTAGGAATTTTCACATCTTGAGCTATCAGTAAGTTCATGTTCTTTCTTGTTCCTTATGATAAATATAAATGTATTTACTTGGTTCTTAACTTCCTAGTTTCCCAGTCTTTCTCAGCTTTATGTCTACTTTCTGGGGCCTTTCTGCACTTTCTAAAGTCTTTTACCTTTTTATATTCCTACACTAGGCCATGCTATATTATGCTGGGCCATGTGGTATTATGCTAGGCCATGCCATATTAAGCTAGGCTATGTGATGTGAAGCTAGGCCATGCTATATGAAGCTTGGCCATGGTATATTGAGCTAGGCTATGGGATATGAAGCTAGGCCATGCCATATGAAGCTAGGCCATGCCATATGAAGTTCTGAAAACAAAGGTAACTTCTCCATGTACTTCCCAAGTATGCAGTTTGCCTGTACCCTGATTAAACTGATAGGCTAACTCAGCATGATTTGCAGAGGTGCAGCAGTGGACACAAAAGTTTGAATTAATAAGAATTATCCAATCATGGTGTATCATTTCTAGGCCTCACGTGTTGAACAGCTGCATTTACAGGAATGATTTAAAAAACCGGCACTGCCAACAAATTGAAATGCAGTTCAAGCTCCTATTCAGGTCTACCATGTCTGCAATTCAGCATGCATCACTCTAGTGTATGCAGACCTCATTCTACAGCTTTGGCCCAGTTGTGGCTGAGTTGAATTAAGTTGTAACAAGCTCAGAAATAGGGATTGTAGTGTTTGGAAGAGAAAGCACTTATTTTTATAGTTATAAGTTCAGTGTATGCAAATTATGGAGCAGTGGATTACATGCCTTTATTTCTAGAATAGGTTTATTGTTATTATTTCCACTGAATTGTTTCTAGGAAAGGCATCACATAGGTTTTTCATCTTTTTCCTATTCTTTCTTCATCTCTTTTTTTTTTTCCTTACCTTTGGTTCTAGATTTTGACTTTAGATTCTGTTTCTAGAGCAAGTAAAGCTGCGAAGGTCTGGCATTCTATTTCGAGTACCATTAAAATGTATATAAATGTAGTACTCAACAAAATGTGACAGTAATGGCAGTCCAAATTCACAAGTGTTGCTGTTTTGCACTATAGTCCCAGCTTCCTTGCAATTAAAACACACAATATATAATGTTGGGTGGCATACTCCAAATATTTCCATGTGTTTCTGTTTCTTAGAATTCTAACATGGTTCCCCTCCCTTGTAATGGCTAGGTTGGTGATTACTACAGTTATTAGTGTAGTTTCTGGTAGCATTATGCTAAAATGTATCACAAATTCAATTCTGTTTAATGTTGGCCATAATCTCAAAAGATATTTAGATGCTGAACTTTTAGGATCATGGCCCTAGGCACATTGCAGGATGTACACACATGAATAGTAATAGCACTAGACACATTTCTGAAGTGCCTGGTGGGGTAGATACAGGATCAGGAGCTAGTGCTGCTCTCAAATTAATGAAAGTATTTACTATGGTAGTAAATTAAGAGGACCAAATTAAGAGCTCTATAATTGCCTTATTTGGGACACAATTTGCAATAAGAATAGTTAGATAAAAAACAATTTAACTTTAATGCCTAGAGCTCCTGGATCCTCACTTCTTTTGGCTCTCCAGATGACCTGACCCAGAGTAACAAGTCTGAGCTAACAGCTGGAACCTTTCAGCCTCTCTGTAATTTTTATTGGCTGATTATTAGAGATAGAAAACTGACAGCCTGAGGTTTCTCCTAATTTAACTCCTCAGAGCAGGTAAAGAATAACAGAGCTGCAAACTTTTCAACTTCTCAGCCCTAATTAACCAGAAATCAGACCAGACACTAAGGCCTAAAGAGGCTGCCCTGGCCTCAGCATCAGCCTTAATGTCTGGTCTGACAATAATTTGTTTCACAGAAGAGATCTTAAGTGTGTTTTTGATGTATTTACAGTCTAGTCTATTTGCTGCTGCAACAGTGATTAACTTGCACGTTATCAACTAAGTGTCTACTTCTGCAGCTAAAAACTTGCACAACAAATTTGCTTGTTGTTTATTTCGATTGGCATCCAGTGCTGCTAATTAGAATTAGATTTTAATTACCATTTCTAAAACGTGCTTGAGACACAGGCTAACTTATCACTCCTTTAGGCAATGAGATCAACTTCCAACCTTTCTGTGTTTTCAAGGGCTGAGTTCAGTTTAAATGGCTGGCTAAGACACATCCAGACTAAGAGTAACCTGAAGAACCCAGAAGCACAAAACCTTGTGACTTTAGACCAAAAATGTTAATCCTCAAGTTCCTGAACTTTTGACATTGTTAATCCTCTTTGTGTCATGCCTACTAATGCTTTACAGCAGAAGGCAGATACTTCTGTCCCTTGGCTTTCTCTGGAGGCAACTCACAAAATTTTGGTTCTAACTGTAACAAGGATTTTGGTGTGAACTCCTCTGTAATAGAAATTGGACTTGTGCCAGAGATATTTAATATGGGATCATCAGATCTTACTCTGTAACCTATATGAAAATAAACTGCCACAATTTTTGATGCGTGCTGAGATTTGCCAACTGGGTAGTTTCCTCTGCCATCAGCTGGCACTGGTTTCTGCAGTGAGGTGTATTAGGCTACCAGCAATCCTCTGTGTCAGGGTTTCTCAGTCTGTGGCAGCTGCCATCTACAAATGGTTTAGGTACTCACAGTGAATTTGTCTGTCACTAGACTGGATTGCAAATATTTAAGCAAGGTTTCTGAATATTCCACCATCCAGGCTGAACCACACTTCACAAATATTGTTGTATTAAGTTTTGGAGGGCTCTTTTGCTTTGTTTTGTTTTTTCCTAATGTCTATATAAGGGTAATGGCTCATTTTTCAATTCTCTGGAAAGTTCCTCCTGAATGTATGCTCTGTTTGCAGAATCCATTAGCTAAGCCAGTCCATGCTCCAGAAGGAGCCTCAGAGTGCACAACTAAAAGAATTACCATCAATAAAAAGAATATATAATTCCTTAAGCCTGTAAACAATTGCTTTCCTGCCAGAGGTACATGGTAGTTCGTAAGAGGACTAGCAGGGGATTCTGGATATAAAGAACATTTGTGTCAGTAGCAGATGTAATTAAAAGAATAATTCTCTGGTTTAATGTTCACCTTTAGCACTGATTCTGTTAGGGTTAAACATGGAAGGATATAAATATTGTACATGGGGAGAACAGCATCTCTGTTTGCAGACCAGCTGAATTGAAAACCACAGGGAGTTAGGTGGTCCAGATGAAAAGTGTTAGTGTGAGAGGTGAAAACCATTCTGAGTATTGTGGCCCTGAGTTTGAAGAAACACACCCACCCACAGTGATTTGCAGAAATGGATTGTAGTTGCACGGCCAATCTGCTAATGAACATACAATCTTTAGTAGCTATAAAAGGTACTGTAACACTTCAGTAGCTGTGAAAGGAGTTAGCTCACAGAGTGGTATTTGCTGAAGTTCTCAGGAAAGCAGTAGCAGACAAAGCTAAGAGAAGACTATTCATGTTTTTTTTGTGGAATTTAGGCAACTCTAGACAAATATTAGTTCTTTTCTTTGTTATTTCTCCGCCCTGTTGCTTTTAGTTTGTTTCTTAATACCAAAAAACTTCACCTGATATTAATACTTCATAGGAGACAGGAAATAAAAGACAGCTCAGCTGTTAGTTCTGCTGCCAGCTGTGTCTGTTTATTAGTGCTTCCAAATGAATCCACTAGATGCAGTGATCTAAAAACGTCTTTTTCTTTCTATCATAATCCCCAGACTGCCACAGGTTTCTTAAATGCCACTCATCAGCAGAGAGTAATTGTGACACCAATCCAATAGCCAAGAAAACCCCATTAGCTTTGGCCTTGCAGCTTTCTACAGCACTGCAAAATGTTAGGGACCTTCATGGCTTATAACTTTTTTCTATAATTTTGGCAAAAAGTGCCACATAAGTGATCCCCTGTTCTCAAAAATTTGTATTTGGTTATATTTGGATGTCTTTAAAAATTTGTTCTCCAAAATTACTGGTTGAGAGCAGGGTACAGCTGAATGAAAAACTGAAGAAATTCCTTTATCTGGGAGCAGAGAGCTGAAATGCATTGTAATGACCATGACCAAAACTGTATTGTTAAATGTGGACTTGGTCTGAGCCTGGTCCTGATCCAAGGCACTACACATTGTTTAGTACTTTTCCACAGCACAGAGTTTTACTGGTGGTTTGGAGAAGAACAAATGATTAATGCTGAAGCTGTGGTAAGGAATAAACAGATCTTACTTACACATTATGGAATTGTTGATGTGTGTTCTTATTCTGGGAAAACAAGCTGGAGTATAAACACGGTATTGAATGTAGACTTGCCTCTTGATCCTAAGACCACTATCACTGGTAATCTTAATTCTCTTGTAAACATTAGGGACACATGGCACTCCTATGGCAGAAGAATGTCCTTAAAAGGGTAACAAAAGGTCTGGATCCAAGCCAGAATGGGGTAAGACTACACAGTGTCTCCTTTGCATGCTCTGAAGTCTTTATTTTTTAGAGTTCCACCATGCACAGAGATCTGGCTAGCTAGAAAATGTCATGGAATTACTTTCCACTACATATTCAAAGGTAGCCCAGCTTACAGAACATAGTGCTGTGCAAACTAGTGATGTCCTGGCATCACTGTGAGAATTATTTTCCTTGCAGAGGAAGATTGAAGGCATGTGTGGAATAGAAGTAAATGTAAGTGAAAAATAAATTCCTTTTGTGGAGGAAAAAAAAAACTAAAACCAAAAACCAGCAAGCAAACAAACCCAAACAAAACAACAACAACAACAACAAAAAAACAACTAAAATAAAAACAACGACAAAAAAAGGAGGAAAAATGGCTAAAGAAACGTGAACTACTTTGTTTTGTGCTCCTACAGGGATTTTTAGACATTGACAATATCTGAAATGCTAGAGGTCTGGTAAGAAACAAGAATCATGAAATATTTTTTCTTGACTTGCAACTGTGAATCTTGTCCTAGTTATGATCATATTGTTTATCTGAGTCTTCTAAGAAACAGGATCTTACTGCTTATGTATTATGTCCTGTTACTTTTACAGTGTTCTATCCCCTGCAGTCCTCCCACATGCTCATCCTTGTAAACTGTGATCAGTTCTTCATTTTTCTTCTAAAGTAACCAAACCTTTCTTATCTGCTAAAAATTAAAAGGATGAAAAGTCAGCCAGCAGCCTCCATAATGCTACTCTTTTGGAAGAGGAAGACCAGTTTAGGTCTTCCTCTTCCAGGACACATTTGAGAACATGTAGAGCAGGCAGAAAGCATCAGAGGTCCCCAGTCATTAATGAACTTACTGGCACTCCCTGTGAATGTTGAGACTGTCTGGTAATGTGCTGTCTTGTCCCACTCCTATGTCTCCTCTCTCCTGGCCTATGCCTTCTATCTTGGTCACTTCATCATTAAAAGTTGCTTTTCGAAGGGATCATTAAGTGAGCTGGTATTGTTACTTGGAACAATTTAACTCCAGAGAAATCAGAGTCCTCAGGTGTGTCTCTTGTGGTCTAACATTGTAAAAATTGAGTTCTTCCCTTTTTTGTCTTTTGTGGTCTGGAGAGGGAGGAGCTTTTAGGGATATTAATCTTGCAGATAGCATGATTGCTGGCACTGATTTGTTGTGACCAAGAAAACAGAGTCTACCATATGTTGTTTTTCATTGGTGAATTCTTGTTCCACATTTTAAAACTGGTTTTAATAATCTCAAGACTAAATAATGGCTAATATGTAAATTATGAAGGTAAAGTATCACTTCTCATCTTAGAGTTTATGTTACTTAGAGAGGAAGAAAAAGTCTTGGCCATTATCAAGCCAGTATTGTAATCTGTATCTTATCATACTCTGAAGGGAGTCTATGAATAGCTCCAGATAAAAAAAAAAAAAAAAAAAAAAAAAAAAAGAGAAAAAACCCTGCAACATTCTATAGAGAATCATGCAGAATATTAAGTTTTTATTAATAGATTACCATCAACTAATTTGTGAATGCACATGGAATAAAATGAACTATGAACTATGTAACTGAAATTGTGTTCAAGATACTTTAATCATCCACGAACACAGAACTGAGACATCTAATAAAAGAGAGCACTATGTGGGGCCACAGCCACAGGTCCATTTATTTGATATTACTTTTCAAAATGTTACTCATAAGAGAAACAATGAATAAAAATGTAGGTCTCGAATTGAAGTGGTAATAAAGGAGACAGCTGCAGATAACCTGCAATGCTCTCTGAGCAAAATAACACTCCTGTTATTATCTTTACAGTAGGGTCCTATTGGTGCCTATTGGTGAAAGAGCACAAAGTTTTTCACATAGAGAACTTATTCCCAACGGGCCTGAGCTGGTTTCTGTTATTATCTACAGAACTTCATTGGAAATAAGAGCAGACCCAGAATAGCTGCTTCTACTTGGGACAAAACTTAAACTTTTTTAGCACTGCATTACGCAAAACACATATTATCCTGTAAGACTTGGAAAGCAAGGGGAGTCTTCTCTTTATTTGTTTGGTGTTATACATGAGCAAATGCACAACTGAATTTCTCGTAATGTCTTCAGACAAAGAAATCTAAAAGCTGACAATTTAAATTACTGTAGTAATGCAAATCTAAGTTACTTTCTAGCATCGAATTACATGTGCTTTAAGGAGCTAAAGGTCATGCTTAAAACAGGATCACATGTTGTCATTGCAGATGATTTTATTTTCATAAACTTTTCATCTTCAGCTGTGAGACTGAACATTTTTGCTATTCCATAATTTTTCAACCTCTGTACAGAGAGATGAAACAGAGTATTTCTATGAAAACAAACTAATTACTGCTAAACAGTCAAGAATGTTGTTAATTATGTGACTTAAACAAATCACACCATTTGTGAAACATTAAAGTCTTTTATAAGATTATAATGATAACTACAAGTATTAAAACAGCCTTTGGAAAAGAACATTAGAATAAATATTCTGGGAATGAAACAGTTGCTCTTCTACAGTTTGACATAGAACTTTTTCAGTCCTTCATCTCTGAATTCATAAGCATTAAATGCACACACAACTTGGAGCGCTTCACAAAACAGAATGAATATATCTCCTCATTTGAATCAATAAAGCTACTTCAGTTAACAAAGATTTCATTCTTGTTGGAGCACTCAAAATCTATATAATGTTTGCTTTGATTACTGGACTGGGACAAGTTTTCCCTGTACATTTGAGCTCTAATTGCCCTGCCACTAAGAGGCCAGGTGAAAAAGTCTGAAAACACACAACTAGGCTTCCATTACAGGCAACTGCAACAGATTTCCTCTTACTGTCACACACTGCTCAGAAAATTGAGGGTTTCCTACGAAAGCTTCTTTCTGTTGATTAAAAAAAAAAAAAAAGATTATCGGGTTACATGTTGGCAGGAGTAAATGCATTCATGCATTCTGGGAAGGTACAGTAGGGGAGCTACTGGGGAGAGTTGCATTTCAAACCCACTGTACAACAGAGTAGTTTGTCAGGATTCAAAATGAAAAAGGAAAAAAAAACCAAAAACCACAAAACCAAAGAGCCAAACACACAAAGTGAGGCTCTTTGTTTTTGTTGTAGCTGGTTTTCCTCACAAAGTAGACAGAAATAGGAAGGCCAGGAACACTGCCATGTATTCAAACTCCCATAGTTTGCTGAATGTGATCACTTTTAACAAAACAGTTCATGCATGAAACTGCCAATATATTGAACTATACAGAAAATCTGTAACAATTAAAATTATGCCTTTTTTATCTATATGATAAATGAATGCTACACAGGTCTGTATGTAACTTGATAATATTGTAGAGGACCAAAATATTATGTTAACAGCTAATTTTCTTGGAAATTTAATTTCTTCATAGAACCTGCATCTTCTTAAACATATTTTGCCAGTGTGTTTTATTATTTTTCTTAAATATTTCTTTCTTCATGCTGTCAGTTTCCTCCCCTCATAAGTTGTTTAATAAATACAGTAATTATAATTCTTTCTAATGTTTCTTTCGGAAAGTGCATCAGGGAAGAAAATCCTTAAAATAACACACATAGTAAGAGCAACTCAGAATATATACCTACAGAGAGAATTTGAAACAAGGATCCTAAAAGTAATTATGTTATTTTCTCATGGTACCTAAGGCAGGGAAAAACCATAAAGGCAGAGGTGGGCAGTGAGGTGGTGTTGAGACATAAGAGGGAGGGTTCTTGTGACACTTGTAAAGAAATTTCGAGGCATTGTACCCTGAAAGCGACAATCAGAAATTAGTACTTGGCAAATAGAAGAGAAACTCACGTCAGTTGGAACCAGATCATCCTGGGGCAGAGACTGACACCCCTCAGTGACATTAATATTCAATTCATAGGTAGATATGTAGTTACAATGCTACAAAAATAAATACCAAGTGGAGAAGGAGAGAAGAATATAACACTGTTGTTCAACAGACTGAAATATTTCAAGTTATTTATGTCCATCATCTCAGCCAAAGGGAGAAACCAAGGAAACCTGGTGTAGAATGCTGCACTATCAGAGACGGGCCTAAAAGAGGTTTGTTCTCAACTAAAATGCTTAGATAATGAGAAGCCGTGGGACTCGGACATCTTCCTAAAACATTCACGGTTCATCGATCTGCTGCAGAGACGGAGGGAGCTGCGAGCCGGGGCTGGAGCCGGTGTCTCGCGTCTCCCTCTGCTGGGAGGCACCGCAATCGCTCGGCCGCGCGTCGCCGTCGGAGCTGCCTTGAAGAAACAGCCGGGGCAGCCCTCGCTTCAGGTCCCGACAAATACGGATTGACAGCAGGTCTCACCCTTGGTATTTTTGCATTTTTTGCAGTGATTTTTTTTTTTCAGGCAGATAGAGACTGAAATTATTAAGCTTTTTCTTTTTTCTTTTTTTTTTCTTTTTTTTTTTTTTTGTTTTTGATACTGTATCATGCAATTGGCATAAGGAACACAGTTTGAATACTGAGCTTCAAATGCTCATGAATGAGCTACAGCTCAGGAGCTGCTCAGAGAATACATTCACCAAAAAATGTGAAGAGAGAATAAATAAATAAGAAAATTGTGATCTGTTTAAAGACAACTCAAATGAAAGAAAAAGCTCTTTGGATGCATTATTTGGCAGTAGCTGGAGGACACACATTTCAAAAATGGGCAAGGAGCCTAAGTCTCATTGCCATACAAAGTAAGACTTAAACACCTTTGAAGTTTTTACCTTTATTCCCTAGGCATATAAGTCCCCAGGTCCAGAAGTATCCTCTTGCACAAATGACAAGAAGATGTTATGCACAATAGGATGCAACAGGATAATATGCACAGTATCTAGCATATGTATAGGGACAGAATTTGGCCCTCCTTTTAGTATAATTAGTTCAAGAAGGTCCTCTTCAGATATTATGAAAAGCCAAGCTGTTCAAAAGAATGGTGAGCACAACAAAGTTGTTAATTGTCATAAATTTATTAAACAAATGAGAGCTGTGCACCTCAAAACGTATCAGAAGCAGGATATCATATGGTCTTCCAGGTGATTCAGCACAGTTCTCTAGTGATGGTTTGTTATGAGGTGAAACACTGTTTAAATAATTTAAGTGTGCACTATTAACATATATGCTGATCCATGGAATTGCTAGTATAATGCCAAGACTGAAAATTTAGCACACTACCATAGGGCATAAGTAAGGATGAACTTGGGAAAATCTGGTTCCATAAATAAGAAGACAAAGTAGTGATTTTGGAAGATGAAACACAGTAATTTTATTACATTTCAATAGATATGAAAGAAATTTCCCTTGGACCACAATTCCACTGCAAATAGTCATTCTCAGTGTGAAAAAAAAACACTCAGAAGTTTTTACTGGAAATGAGGCTGTGTTGCTCTTGAAATGTAAGATATCAGAAAGGTAGGTTCATTTGCTGATTCCCAGTATCACACACAGCAACCACAGAAGAGGTAATTGCCTATCTAAACCGTGAGAGCAAACTGCAGTACTTGATAGCTTGGGGCAGGCATGTCAGTGAAGTGAGATGTTTGTCACACACCTGCTTTTTGGATTGCGTTGCGTTGGGCTCTCATAAAATAAGAGCAGCATGGCAGAGCCTGAGGGAATGGCACAGCCAAAAGCAGGTGTGTGTGCCACATGCTCCCCTGAACTGCAAACAGCTCATGCAGGAGCATGCAAAGTACAGCCATGCTCAACCATGCCATGCTGCATTAGGGGTGTGGCAGTAGCTGAGAGCATCTCAGCTATCGTCATCACCTGGTGGGTAGCCTGAATCCACATCCCTTACTGCCATTTGTGTGGAAAATGAGTCCTCGGGTTAGTTGGCCAGAGCTGACAGTACTTGCCTAGGAACACAACACTCAGTGAGTGGACTGGTTAGCGAATTCTTACAGGTAATTATCAAAGCACAGAAGAGGTTATTCGCCTTGTTCAAACCAGCATTTCTGACATCACAGTACACAGGGGACCCAATAACACAGGGGACCTGAGTATCTCTGCTCCAAAGTCATCAATCAAATTTTGAAACTCTTTGCAGTGAGGACTGGGGCACTTGAACTATTGGAAATGGGTTTGAACCAGGTGGAACCAGTCTGATCTGGTTTGAACCAGCTGGAACTGGTTTGGTCAAATTTGAATTAAGTTTGAAATTACTGGAATCAGTTTAATCCTGTTTGAATTGTTTAGAATTTGTTTGAAGTGGTTGCAACTGGTTTGTTCCAGTTTAACCAGCTGGATCCAGTTTGAACTGGTTTATACCACTTGGAACCAGTTTTGACTAGACTGAACATTTGTTGAAATTTCTTAATGGAAAAGGTTGGAAAGGGTTGGAAAGATTGGAATGGACTGCCCAGGGAGATGGTGGAATCATCATCATCCTTGATGGTGCTCAAGAAAATGACTGAACATGGCATTTAGTGCCGTGGTCTAGTTGACAAGTTGGTGAAAAGGTTTAGACTCAATGACCTGGGAGGTCTTTTACTACCCAATTGCTTCTGTGATTGCTTTAGTGCAACTCCAGATGCTTGGCCAACAAAATACACTAAAGTCAAATTTACCAGTACACAAGTTACACAACAATTTTTAAATGTTACCCTAGGTTTTGTAATTGTCTATTAGGGGTATCTAATTTAGAGTTGAGATTTCTTGACCTTACCTGAAAAACTAAGGCAATACCTGTTAGTCTGCGAAAGCCACTTTCCAATGCAAACTCTCTGACACTTGATATTTCTGTCCAAGTGTGAAAATTGGAGATTGATACTTGCTTCAGATGAGTTTATGAAGGGTATGGAGTGATTTTTTAGGACATTGAAGGTGACAAAGTGTTTGACTTACATTACAGGTAATGTCACAAACTTTTCAGACAGGGTGGAAAATACCTTCCCAGCCAGGTTGTATTAGGGAAACAAAACAACTGCTTTTGGAATAAACCCAGGCAATTTGCACTTTCTAATCCCAAAACTCTGAATTACCTCAGTCTTTTATCTCCATGTCAAATCTGAAATTTATTAAGCTGGAATAATAATTCTGTTTATCTCAGAGGGAGAAAAATAAAGAGCCCTTGGACAGACTTGCTCCTGAATAGGGAAAATCCAGTGTGGTGGTATTAGGGATGGCCAGACATGTGTCATTTGTCAGAGTATATTGGATTTCTGAGAAAGCTCAGTGATGCAGACACATGGAGCATCCTTGGATGCCCTTTCTTACACATAATGGAGCATGGAAAGATTTGAAAACACGTTTCCCAGATAAGACCCCTATGTAGTTATTGGTTGCTGTTGTTTGAGTCAATTTCTCCAGGCCAAGGTATATCCACTTGCAGTAAAAAGTGATTCCTCAACACCTCAGGCTGCAGTACCTTTGCCCCTCCATTGTCCACCACACCTTGGGTACTGGGAAAAGACTTATTTTCTTCCCAAGCTGAGGGCTTGTGGTCCCTCACTTCTTGTGAGGTCACTTCTTGTGAGGCACCACTTCTTGTGGTGCCATCACTTCTGTCACAGCTGTAAACCTTGCACCTACTCCAGGGCAGAGAGGCTGACAGGTTGGCAGCCACCAGGGATCCCCAGGCAGGGCTGCAGGGACATCATCTTGAAACTGGGATGGACTTATTTAATGAGGTCACTGAGCTACTAACTAGAAACTAAGCCTGGAACTATAGGTATTACTCCTGGGAGGCCCCAAAACATCAAAAATAAATTAACTCTGATTAATGGAGAAGCAAGCCCTCCCTTTCTTTTCCCTTGTGGCAAGAGATGTGCTCATCAGCTGGTGCTGCAACAAATGCATCTTCTACATGTGATATCCTTCAGGGATGTCCTTCAGGGGTCTCTTTTCCTGCCTCTGAAAAGTTTTCCCTGGAACAGGGGAACCAGTAAGTACCCAAAAAACGAGAGATGTTCCCATTTCAGAAGGTTAGGGTAAAACAGGCAAATAAATATCATACACAGGGACATGTTCTGTTGACTATCATGCTAGGGAGCATGAAGTCAGGGATTGCTCTGGGGAGCATCTGCAATCAAAAAAACTCCTGCTCAGGACTCACATTCTCCTTTGAACATGGTTAAAAGTTGAAAGTTTCCTTTTTACCACTTACACAGCCTCAGAAACTTAAATCACAGATTTTGGTGGAGCCTTAATATTTCCTAGCCTGTGCTGTATTGTTTGAAGCAGATGGGACTCGCCCCCTTAAAAGATGTAGAACAGAGAGGAGATGGAGAGATGGAGTGCTCCAGCTGGAGAGAATCACTGAGAGTTACTGGGTAAAAACCAGCCTGTTGGGCTTGAAACACAGCCTACTTGGGGCACCTTCCAGGCGTGCCCAGAACAAAAACTGCCCCTTTTCCATGCTCTTAGCCTGTACCAAAAAAAAAACCCCAAAACCCAAAAAAAAAAAAAAAACCAAGAAAACAAAACAAAAAACCCAAACAAAACAAAACAAAAAAACCCCAAAAAACAAAAAAAAAAAAAAAAAAACAAAAAAAAAACCAAAAAAACAACAACAACACAAAAAAACAGACAAACAAACTATGAAAACCCAAAACAAAGCAAAAAAACCAAACCAAACCAAAACAACACCCCCAAAAATTAGGACTTTGCTTTCCTGTCATACTGCAGGTTTACGTCAGCTGTTGTCGAGGAGAAAACACTGCTGCCCCGCCACATCCTGAAATAGGAACAGTCTGGGTAATTCCCTGGGAAGGATATTAAAGCCAGGAGGCAGGTGGGACAGAGCCTCCCTGGGGGCAGACAGCTCCAGCGGCCCCAGGAAACCCTCTTGCAGCATTAGCAAGGCGGGTAACTTGTTTTCCTGTGTGGGACAGGGAGGGGAAGGCAAAGCCAGAGTGACTGGGAAGATCCCAGCCACGCCTCCCAGGAGAGGAGTGCTCCTTGCCTCGCACGCTTGGGGGAGCCCGGCTTGGGGGAACTTCTGGGCTGGAGAAAATAAGGCTCTCTGGAGTACCGTGGTGTGGGGAGAATTCCGGGGCTACAGCCCCTGGCATTGACACAGGTGGTGTGTGAGGTGTTGGGTCTGCTCATGACAGCCTGCCTTGGCTCTCTAAAGGGAAGGACAACTTAGAAAAGAAAAGAAAACGCAAAACCGAAAACGCAAAACCAAAAATGCACCAACCAAACCAACCACAGAAAAAACTCAAACAAACAAACAAACAAAAAAGCCATAGAAAGCAGCAGTAAAACCCGACCAAGCCCTGGTTGAGCAGTGAACCTGAGATGTGGACACTGCTATCCTTCTCAGTAAGATTTGGGGGGCCAGGGGCAGCTTTTGGGGGTGCAAGGCTGGAAAGATAAGGGCTGGAAGGATAAGGGCTGGAAGGGAGTGACCCCAGCCTTAGGAGAGATGCCCTAGAGGGCAGATGGGGAGATGCTCCCCGGGGGTGGTGGGTTCTCCAATAGCTCTCCCGGTGCGATCTCCCCCTGCCCTGCTGCTTGTGGGAGCAGACTAGTACCCCCCCTCCGGCATAGGGCTCCCCGATCCTGCATTTGATGGCTCCCTAAAGATGGTCCTGATCGCCCAGAGTCCTGAAGGTGTGTGCGGGGGTATCAGGCCCACGGGGACAGTCTGGGGATGCGAAAGCCACGGGTGTCGTGGGGTCCGGCCAGCGCAGCCCTGGCTCCGGCTCCTGCTGCCGGCTGCCGTGCCCAGGTGTGCCGGGGCGGGGGTGCGAGCGTGTGCTGGTGCGTGTGCGGGCGCGCACGTGTGCGCACCAACATCTGCGTGCGCCTGTGCCCGCGGCTGTGCGCGCAGGGGGCGCGGGCGGAGGAGGCGAAAGGGGGCCGGTTCTGCTGCGGGTGGGTCCCAGCCTCCCCCGCCCCCTTCCCTCTGGGTCTGCTCCTCGCTCCGGCTCGCATTCTATCGCAGGCGGCCGGCGCAGCCCCCTCTCCCCAGCCCCGGCCCCGGCCCCCGCCCACCCCCGGGGTGGAGGCAGCCGCGCCGAGCCGCCCGCGGGAAGAAAGCAGAGGTCCGCCGGCTCCGCGCCCCTCCGCGGGGCCATGCAGCGCCTCTGCCCGCCCGGTCCGAGCGCAGCCCCTCGCCCCGCCGCCCTCCGCGCAGCCTGAGCGCCTGGCGGGGGCTCCGCGCCGCTCCGCGCCCGGAGGTGGGACGGGGCCGGCACAGGCGGCACAGGAAAGCTCCGCAGCTCCGCGAGACTGCCCCGCTGCCCCGGCCATGGGGAAGGGGCTGGAGGGGACAGCAGCCCGCTGCGGGCTGGGACTGGGATACCTGCTGCAGACGGTGGTGCTCCCCGCCCTGGCCGTCCTGGGGGCCAGCCGCCCCGGCTCCGCGGCGCAAGGTAAGGCGATGGATGGATGCGTGGATGGATGCGTGGATGGATGGATGGATGGATGGATGGATGGATGGATGGATGGATGGATGGATGGATGGATGGATGGATGGATGGAGAGGGGTTGGGGCATCCTCCGCGTGCGGGTTGGAAATGCGAATTTATGCCGTGATTATATTTTTTACAGTGTTTGTGTGTGCAAACAGTGCAATCGCCCGCATGCACGACCCCCGCCGGGGTCTGGAGGGTCCGGTCGTACCTGCCGGGTCGAGTCTATAGGTGCTGAGCCTGGCCGGACAGGCGTTTGCCTGGACTCCGTCCTCAAATGAGGCACTGGGAGCAGAGGGGAAGTTCGGGCTGAAGGAGCCCCTCTCTCCGGGGCGGGAGAGCCCGCCGGTCTGCCCCGGAGGGCTGGCAAGGTGCATGGGAAAGGCAGGTGCGGGGCTGGTGTCCCTCCGCAGCGGCAAAACCGTACCTTGGAGCTCTACAATCGACGGTCAGTCTTGAACCCCCCCAATGCCGCCCAGCGCCCTCCTTCTTCCTGCCTAAAACATGATACACCCGAAGGGAGTCACACTCTTTCTGTGTTTATGTTTTGAGATTTTGTTGCCTCTCCCGTGTCGGGGATTCTGGAGTACATCTCGATCTGCCTTCCCGGTAGCCCTTGTATAAATTCCCCTTTCTAAGTGGCAACGTATTGCTTCTCAGTGCGTGTTTAGGGGTGTTTGAGAACATCACAAAGAGCCCTGGCTCCGTGTGGCACCCACCCGGCTGACAGCCACAGCAGGAGGCTTTTTCTCCTGTGAGCTGATGCTGGACAAACTTTCTCGGTGCTTCTCTTCTTTCTTTCCAGGAGTTAGACCTACTGTGGAAATGTGTTGCTTTTGTGGAACACAGGAGAGATAAAGAGACCTTGCTGTTGCATGTGGGCAGAGCTGCACAAAGCAAAGATGTGCGGGTTGGTTAACGCAGTTGGAAATCTCAGTTATATGATTAACAAGAGAAAAGGAATTTTAGATGCTTCTTACTTTGTTTATTTTCCACATGTATGTAGCCACGAAGTAATAACATGCACCAGACTTTTGATTTGAAGTTATAATGCAATATTTTTTGAATACTTAATTTTCCCCACATCATGTCTGTGGAGAGGCACTCGTGAAAACTGCACAGATCTGACCCTGTGCTCTCACCCAGCCATTACAAAGTGCACTCCTCTGTGGCCTTTTTGACAGGAGAGCAGTGATGGTTGTTCTGATTCCTGGTGCCCCTGGCAGGCTTTCTGTGGGTTCTCCCAGGCACGGAGCTGGAGGTTTGCTGCTGGTGGGCTGGGTGTACTGATCACCATGTCTGTACATGTAACAGTGCTAATCTATTTCCTGCTGCTACTTACTCCATCCCCTCAGAGTCATGTTCCCTTGCTCATTTATTTCACAGGAAGATCAGAAATCTGGCCATGAAAAGGGGGTGGCAGAGAACGAGAGTACAAAAATCCCTTATGCATCGTGGCATGTTTCATCTGTGTCTTCCATATCGTTTCCTTTCATTGGTTGGTTTCATGTTCACGATAAGACAGGTTTGATATTTTGTATTTAGAGGTTTTAGTAGTACCATATGGGTGTGGACCTACATGTCAGGGGGTATCTATCAGTCTGTGTTGATATAGATATATCTTGTCAGAGGGTGTTGGAGAAGAAAGCTCCCCTCAGACAGTTGAACCTGGAGTGGAAAGGATCCTGCTGGCTCTGCTGGCAGGACACAGGAGTTTCACATGACAGATGGCCTGAAGAGGGAAGAGAGGACCCCCTGCGTTCGGCTGTTCCAGAGCGCTCCTCTCAGTGCCACAGGGCTCATATCTCACGCTCCCGGATGGTTCCTCCTTTCCACGCTTATGCTCTGTGACACAATGCTGTGTGACAGAAATGCCATGAGGGGAGAGGAGCCAGGCCCCCTGTTCCTATGCTGCAAAGGGCAACGCACGTGTGGGACCTGCCACAGAACACAGGTGTGCTCACCTACCCAGAGAGGGATGGAGAGCTCTTCAGCAACACTCCCCAATGTGTGATAAACTTCCACAACAGACTGAAAAATCCAGGGAATCTGTTTGGGTTATAGCTTTTTGTCTTGGACTTTTTTTTTTTTTTCCATTAATACTTTTATTTTTATTGCTAGGACCAGGCAGATAATTTGGGTGTATACCTGGTTTTGGCATCTTTCCCAAAGCAAAGGAATTTTCTGATTGGTGTGTGCAGTGGAGATCTTAGTGTGTGTGTACACGGTGCTTCAGTGAGGCAATGAATCAACAGTTTAACTATGCCCTCTTCAGGAAGTTTCCTCATCATATAGCACTGGGCAAAGTTTTCCCTCTATTCTGTATATACATTTCAAAAACATACATGTTTCATGTCAATTCCCCAGCTATCTTTAGCTTTTGAAGCAGGCTGAGAAAGCAATGAGCGTTGCTGGGACTTGTGCTTTCATACCTTCCTTTTCCATTGCCTTGTAGAAGATGAATTTATTAACTGAGGGGTTGGTGGACCGACCCCCCCTCCCTCACTCCCTGGCACGTTCATTATCACTGCATCTCGGCGTCCTCCTGTGAGCTTCTCAGCAGACCTAAATACACTTTTTGTTTTATGAGTATTTCTTATCTTCTTATCTGAAGTTGTCTGCATATTTTTCCGCTGTTATCAGGGGAGAACAGGAAATGGCAGCAATGGTAGAGACAGCCCTTCATTCTCAAAGCGGTGTGAATAGGGTCAGAGTGATTATCAAGCCAGAATCAACTGTGACCTGGCATTTACTATACCTCTATGATAAGCTACATCAGAATGAGAATTCAAATGCCCCAAACTGTGCCCCTGCTGGGCATTATAGTGCCATCTCCATAAGAGCAACTTTTCCTTTGGCTCTTCAGTCAGCAGAGACTGGGTTTCAGCTGTTGTGCTCCCCTACAGCCTCCACACTTCCTGCCTCCCAAACTGTTATCCACTTATCCTGTGGCTCCCACCTTTTTGTTGTGTAGCTGGGATGAAAGGGAGGGTCAGGCTATCTATCCGTAGTGACAGGCATGGTTCAGACAGCTTTTGGGGTTTATAATGATGGTGTAAAAGATGGTAGAAAAGCTAAATGGACTACATATTAATGAGGTTGTGTTTCATTTGTTCCTTTGCAATAAAAGAGTGCATTTTTCATGCTTAACCCCTCAAACTAATTAAATCAAAGTGATAATTTAAAAAGAAAACTGTAAAAGAGCCATATGTGCAGATATTTGTCTTGCCCCAGCATGGTCTGTATTAGCAACAGCAGCAGTTTGAAAATGCTTAGTGCAGAAAAAGTGAACTATAACATGTGAATGTACTAACCTTTTGGGGATGCATTTCCTAATGAAATACCTAAACACATCTTGTTGAAAAAAGGTGGGGAAAGGACTTAATTATCTTGATGCATCAGTAGACCTCTTGTACTTGATCATGCGGGTGTAATATTTGTATTAATAAAGCAAGAGCTAAGTAGTATTTTGTTGTGAATAGATAAGGCCCTTTGGAACCTTAACCTGTTTTAAAGCGATGCACTGTGGTAGATTTCAATGATGCTGACAAGTTTGAGCTGGATGTGGTAGCCTCTACTTGTTCTGAGTAGCATTGTAGTACTGCAGTACTCTGTTGGAAGCAAAGCAGCCACTGTTTCCTTTGCTGACAGAGATGGAGTTTAAGCAGGATTAAAATTAAATGGATGAATCTCTCTTCTTCCTCTGGGTCCAGGCTCTAGCAGCTGGTTGCAAGAGTTATGGAAAAAATATACAGATCACATACAGGCTCCTCCTGATGGGTCTTCAGCATTACTGTCAGTGTTGTTTATTCCTCTGTACAGTAAGAATGCCAGAGTGCATCTAAACATTTCCACAGTTGTTGTGCATGTTTGCACTTAATCACTTTACATGGATCATTCACCACACAACTTTAATTTTCTTTGGTAATGGTCTTAAACCCCAGTTATTCACTATATTTTGGGACTAGCTTTGTGTATGACATCCAAATTCAGAAACAGGAAACAGCCTTAACCAAATTAAAAAGATTTTCCTAATTTCATTTTCCAAATACAGTACATCTGAAAACAGGAATACAACTCTGTGCCAAGGCCAGGAAAATCAGTTCCATAGCTGGTCTGTGCAGCAGGAAAGGAGAAAATGTGGGCTATATTTTTTAGACATTTCCAGGTAAATAGCTTTATTGTTGTGCAAGTAGAAGAGAGTTGTTTTGAGGCCTACCCAGTTCAGGTGAATAGGATACGAAGCAAATCAGTTCCTATGGAAAATAAGAGAAGCCCAGGCTGAGAAGGACAACAACTGACTGTTTCTGTACGGTATATGACTAGAATTTTGTGCGTAAGCAGAATATAGAGGAGAGTTATACTTCAAAAAGCAAAGCTACATTTATGTCATGCTATCAGCAAAACAACCTTGTAACCTGTTTTATAGTGTATGGCTGTATTTCTTGATTTCTGGTTCTTTCTGGATTTTATATCACTGGGCTTTCAAGGAATCTATTCTGGATAATTTTTCTACAAAAAGGCAAGAAAACTACTTTTACAGTGCATCAGAAAAATATGTTTGAATTGCTGGTGCAAAAGGGAGTTCCTGGGTAAATTTGCATTGCTTGGACTAGTAAACAGTTTGCTGTGATTTAGTCCAAGAGAATTGGGCTCCATATGAGTCTCAGACTGTTGGTTTGTCATTGACAACATGTTACTGGAGGCTATCTTTGAAACTAAAGTATAATCATGGATGCTCTGCCTATGCAATACATTTCACATAACTGTCTATATGTCCCTTTAGGAAAAAATGTCATTGTCTTTATTCTCTTTAGGGTGGGGAGAGGGCTGTGCTGGTTTGTGAAGTGCACATCTCGTTAGCCACCCAGTGGAGGTATTCAAGTCTAGCAGGCAGCGATCTTGGCAGCGGTGCCAGTGAAGCAGTAATTACAGAGTCTGTCATTTGCATTAGCCGGCTCTGCTGCGCATTCGGCTCCGAGGTACAAAACAGCTTCTCAAGTACGAGTCAAGAATCAAAGGAAAGGAGTAAGAGACGAGCTGTGGTTTTCCAGTTGGCCATAACCTCCATCAGCACAGTGTCAGGATAATGTTGTGCAGAGGCACAGTTCAGTGCCGGCTGTTTCCAAGGACTGAAGGAACGGTGGTGTTTTAAGTGATTTATTGTGTGTGCTCAGTAGAGTCCAGTCTCAGGAGCAGGCGCCCCTAGATCTTTCCATCATAACATTATCCAAGAGGCAATCTGAAGGAAATGTTATCAAGTCTTCTAGGAGGCAAGCTGTATTCCAAGAAACACTTAATTTGCATCATTTGCAAGCAAGCATTTGAAATTATGCTAAAAAGGGAAATGGTTATAAAGAACTTTACACAGAATAAATAGGAACAACAAAATTCCCCTTGATTTTGAGCATATTTCATTCCCCTGTGTTTAAATTAATGGGGTCATCTGTAGGTACTCCAGCCCCCAGTTCCACTGCTGTGGTGGAGAGATGATTTATTGAGTACTGTTGTTGGGTTTGTGATAGGTTTTGTTAAATATTTTACAGAAGATCCAGTGTGGCTATTGTATTTAGATTTATCTTTCTGGTGTGAGGATGTAGCATAAAACTGTGTGCACACTAGCTGGGGGAGCTAAAGGAAAGCCCCAAACTGTAGCTGTGTTACAGTTGTTTTCCTCAAGGCTGGCTCTGCTTGTACAAACAACATGCACAAGTGAGGTGAAGTGAGTGGGAGCAGTGGGCAGGAGCTGCCAGAGATTTTCCCAGCTCTCAGTAACCTCAGAAATGCTTGTATATTGCTTTCTCCCTAGGTAGTCATCACTAGAACAACTTCCTGTTTGCTTTTATGACTCCATCCCAAATCACATGGACATTAAGCAGGAAATATGGGATTTCCTCCCAAGTCATCAAACGCCAGGATCTGGGGAGGCCCTTTATAGCCTGGCACGTTATCTAAAAGTTTGGGCAGGGGAGAAAGAGTTGCAAAAACAGTCTCACTTAGAAGTACCCTTTTTATCAGCATGGAAAATCTAGGGGGAAACAAAGGAGAAAAAAAGATTCCTTTTTGCTTATTTGCTCAGGAGAGGTTGGAAAAAAAAGGAAGAAATCTTAATCAAAACCAGAAAAGACTCAGTTGTTTTAGAGAAAAGGTCAATAAAACCCTGATTATTTACACCACTGTCCAAACTATTCGTATTTATGCTCTCTGAAGATGTTAGGTGTTCAGTGAAAATTAATTTAAGAAGTTGTGAAGTCTTCTGAAAGCAACATTTTTTATTTCCATTTACATTTTTCCATGTATTTCAACCAGCCTAGTGAAAAAAAACTCACTGTTAGACTTCATTTACAGTCCTGGTTAGCACTGGTTAAGGCATATATTTACAGTGCTCTCTAGATCTTACTGTTTTGGATGTGGGTTTTTTTGTGGGTTTTTGGTTTGTGGTTTTTTTGGGTTGTGGTTTTTTTTTTGGTTTGTTTTTTTTTTTTTTTTTTTTTTTTTGTTGTTGTTGTTGTTTTTTTTTTTTTTTTTTTTTTGGTAAATCACACTGATTTTACTGGGATGCAGATTGAGATGGAGACCCAGATTCTCAGTGGTGCCAGACATGCCCTTATTTCCACCAGGGAGTGTCAGGCAATGCTGAATTTAAGTACCTTTGCTGCACCCTGAATACGAGCAGTGCTGCTCTAGCTTGCATGGCAGCCCAACAGTCCCATCAAGGCAGGGACACCTCCCCTGTCAGTTTGTGATGCTGCAGTGCCTCAGCACCTCCTGAAATTCTCACTTTCCTTTGTTGTGAGTCCTACACAGGCAGGACAGGAGAGGCACCCAAAAAGCTGTGCATGCTTGTCTCGGTGATACCTCTTGTGGGGAATATCTGCAGTTCTATGTGCTTGTGTTGCTGGACAAAACGGGAAGTTCTTATTTGTAGCATTGCCTTAGTTATTCAATCTCTGTTTTGCTGGATTTGGAAACTTGCTGTATTTATCTCTGTTTGGTGGAGAGGTCTAGGGGGAATTGCCTAAGTGTGCAGAGCAAATGTGTAAGGGAAACCAAAATATGAGCTCAAGCTTTCTGAGTAGCCAAGACTCTGGTGCTGCAGTCCATTCTTTTTGTTTGAATAAAAAGGGGATGCTACAGAGGGAATGCTACATTGAGAAGGCTCTCAGGTACCTTCTCAGTGTTGAATTTCTTGAGTGTCACTGATGGTTTCTTTATATCTGCTGTAATCTAGAAATATGTATAAAAGGATGGTGTGGGTTAGGAATGGTACTCCTCAGTTTAGTATCTCCCACTGGGCCCCTCGAAACCATGTGATCCCCACTCTTTCCCTCCTCCGTTCCCCCCTCCCCTGAGGTGGGATGGTGAATTGGAGGCACAAATTGTAAAGATCATGGGTTGAGCTAAGAACAATTTGCTGGGAACAGCAGTTAGATAGGAAAATGTACAGCAACAATACTGATGACAGAAGGTGCGAGAAAGAGGCGCATGATTCACATGGAAACTCCCTGACCACAGCAATGTCTCACCCTCCCTCTACCACACCACCCAGACTTGGAAGAGAGCCCTTCACCTCATCCCTGGAAAATGAAATGAGTTGGTACAGTATAATCTCCGGGTCCTAGCCATGCCCTCTCCTGCCTACTGCAAAAATTAACTATGTGCTGGCCAGAACCAGAACAAAGGAACAGGAGAAAGTATATGCTGTTGCCCAGGAACAGGGATGCTTCCTAAAAACTCTGACTCTCTGGTGGCAGGCAGTTTGGAAGGATTTGCTTTGCCCAGTGCAATCCACAGTGTTATCTCAAATTTGGAAGGAGGAAGAACAGATCCAGGGCATGGCTGCAGCACTGTTGTAAAAGGAATAAGGATCACTGTCCTGGGCTCTTTTGTTTCGTTTGGGTTTAATCTGCAGTCCAGGACTATGTTATTCAACTGTACTTCATTCATCTGAATGAATGACTTACACTCCAGAGGACCTGTTGCCTTATAAGTTATAAAAGCTATGAGGTTGCCTAGGCAATTAAATCAGTATCTTTTTTTCTCTTGTTGAAGGAACATTTTCAACAGTAATGCTAAGGAGCTCAGATAGATTTTACTGGCCTGGCAACAGCTGAGCATTTTCTTGTTAGGTAGCTTTTGCCAATCCCTTTTTAGTTATTTTCAAGAAGCAAAGTAGCTTTATTTCTTAGTCTTATATTGAGTGAGAGGTTGAAATGTTAATCTCAGTGGATTAGTGGTGTATCCTTTGAGAAAAAGGAAAGCTTGCGTTCTTCTTGGTCCCCCGAGTGCTGCATGCAATTGTTTGAGAAATCTTGAATTTCATCAGCTAGATACAAGGAAATGTGCAAGTAAACCTTGAATGATCTGTCCAAAGAGGTTGACTTTGTTGCAGCTGTTTTGGAAACTTGTTTGAACTGATAGTTGTTGCCCAGGTGTTTCTTTGCTTGATTTTAGTGCATTTCACATGAGACAGTGAAAAGGGATCACCACAGGATTATTAGTAATTCAGAGCTTCTTGGAGAGCTGTGTTCCAGCCATCAATTTGCTAAAATAATGGCTGGACTATGAATTGCTGCACTTTTATGATATGGTGTATCTGCTGTTTAAATATATCACTTGTCTTATCCACTCCCAGCATATGTGTTTATACTGGAATGTTTACATAGTCAGTGAAAATAATAATACAGTCTCACTGAATGAGGTTAATTGCAATTCAGTCATACTGAAATCAAGAAGTGGGACAGAATGGCAAGAACTTCTGTTCTCATGGGCGCTGGATATACCTACAATGACTAAAGTCAGGCACTTATCAGGAGTAATTCCAAGTACAGATGTGCACACTGCCTTTGTCTGAATGACTTTTCTCTTTCATTAGTGGATCTCTAAGTTTTGCCAGTTGCTCATGGAATCAGCACAGATGTATCCCTCTTACCTTTCCCTTTTCCCACACTTTTGTGCCTGTTGGTATGCTCTGCAGCTCTACACATACAAAAGATGAGTGTGTGTGACTAACAGTGAGTAGCTGGGACTAACAGGCAAACAGTGAGATGTTCAGACTGAAATTTCATGTCTGCACTCAGATGAGACTATAGAGAAATCTCAGCTGCATGATCCTCTATTAATAGGATAAAACTCTCTGCTGCTTTCAACTAGAAAGAGAGAAAGTTTCCTCTGTTAAGCTTGCCCACTTAATCTGAAAATCAGGAATCATTTTGGAAACTAGAACTCTGTCTGGTTAAGGAAGGGATCTGTAATTACATGGGGAAGACTCTGCCCTTCTATGAGTGCTGTTCACAGAAAATCTTGCTGAATTGTCTTATGAAGTACTTGTATTCCTTGCTCAAAGGTTTTTGGCCCCAAAGCTGCACTATTTTTTGACAAATCATCATCCCCATTACAAATTCTTTTCATGCAGACATTCCAAACCTAGCTTGAGGGGCTTCCTTTCTGCTTCCTCACCAGTTTTTGAAGGTAAGGGAAACTTTTTTGGTCTCTTGCTCAAACAAAATTCAGCAATCTTCTTATGCAGCAGATCTCTGCTGGCAAGAATAGAACTGTGGGTTTTCCTTCTCTTCATCATGCAAAATAGCTGTACTGTAGCAAATAGGAAGTTCCTAATTTCTTGCTTCCTAAGTAACTAGAAAGTTTGTAGCTAGAAAGTTCAATACTGGGACCTGTCAGTTTCACTGTCAGTTTCATTTTGTTATTTTTTTAGATGTCTAATGTTTATACCAAAGATAAATTTGTTTGGTACAAGGCCAGGTTAGGACCACCACCAAATGTAGCTCCATTAATTTCAGAGCCAGCACATGCCAGAAGCGGATCTGCTTCTGTGTTAAAAATGTGTTGACACAGTAGAGTGAGACTCTAGGATGAACAGTTCTTGATCTCATCTTTTTTCCTTTCCTGACACTGTTTCTTTTTTTCTTTGGTGGTGTTTTGGTGTTGTTTTTTTTTTTTTTTTTTTTTTTTTTTTTTTTTTGTGTTTTTTTTTTTTTTTTTTTTTTTTTTTTTTTTGTTTTTGTTTTTGTTTTTTGTTTTTTTTTTTTTTTGTTTTTTTTTTTTTTTTTTTTTTGTGGGTTGTTTTTTTTTTTTAAGCTAAATAATTTGAATAATTTGGAGGCTTTTCATTTCCTTCCATGTAGCAATGTGACTCTTTCCTGTAGAGAGGTTAACATGGTGTCTCACTTGAAAACAATTTGGCAAGATTCTTTCAGGTAGACTTTTCTTTTTGCTTGGCTTTTTGTTACGATATTTTAGATAAGAACACTGACAGCCAAATGTCATCAATGTAGCAGATATCCACGTAAGTATTTATTACACACAAATGTGTGGCAATTTCCTGTCTTAGCAATCATTTTTGAACTAAAGACCTCTGCCACTAAAAGCATGGGCTTCGAAGTTTTAGGTTAGAAGTGCAGCCTGGTAGCTGGTAACAAAAGCAGTTGTTATCCTGGTGCAGGCAGTAGAATGAGAAGTGCCATATGCCATTCATGAGTACTAAAGAAGGCAAAACTGCTCAGCTGCTGACTTTTGTCCTTTGCTTGTCCTGAAGTATATCTGTATGAATCTTTTCCTTCCCTCCACCCCCCAAAGTTATATATTAATTCCTTGTAGTAAACATGGCTATTACATAAAACTTTCCAAATATGGAAAAAAAAAAAAAGCCTATTTTAATTACTTACTTTATAAACTTTTCTATCATTTTGTGGTCTCAAGAGTAAAGTTTTAGATTTGCATTTATGAGAAACATTTGCAAAGAAAATGAATTTAAGTGGCAAAGCGACTTTGTGTGGAGTATTAATCTGCTTTGTTTTACTGATCAGCTTATTTTACCAGTACTTGGTTTCATTGCCTTTTTTTGTTTAGAGAAATCAATAGATAACGGTATTGTGATCAAATTTACTTTATGTCTGATTATTTTCACTGGATTGCTTGGGATTTACTCACTGCAGCAAGGCAAGGAAAATTTGGTCTTTTGTCTTTGAAGTTTTGTATTCAGTGGTACCAATGCAGAACATATTTCATTTGTGGGGGCCAGGCTGAGGTTAAGTTGGTTTTAAAGATAACAGTAGATTCCTGCGTCCTTGCATTTGTTTTGTATTTGGTGACAGTCACTAAATCAGGGGAAGGAATGTTCAAACAACACACTTGAGGAAAAGTGATTGTTATAGAAAGGGCCCATTCCTGCTAATAGCCAGTAACTGCACACAACCCCACTGACATTAAAAGTCCATTAGCTAAGCCAAGTTTAAACACCAGCTGATGCTATGTCAGCTAGATGTATATTGGAATTTTTCATGTAACACAGCAATAGCACTTCTGTACTTTTCCTATAACTATGAACATTAAGAAAAGCAAATGTCATCTGATAGTAGTAAGATGAAGAGTTCACATTAAAGTAGGCAGAATTGTAATCAAACTGAAGTCACCATCTGGTTGCATTAATGAGAAACAAAAATGGATACAAGAAAAGCAGGGAGTGTCAGGTTTCTGAATTAAAGCTAGATTAACAAATGTAGTGCACAGGCTTCTGTAATACGGGATAAACACAGAGCTGCTTATCTGCTTGGTTTTTTATCAGTAAATAAAATATAACCTTGTTTGAGAAGTTTATACTAAAGTCTGTAAGAGGCATTCTCATGTGGAGCACTGGGTTGCCATGGATAAGAGGTTGTTTCCTGGCTATTTAGGAAATATGTCTCATTACAGCAGTATGAAGCCCTTTAAATGTGTCAAGATAGTGTTTGTATCCTATGGTCTGAAATTCTAGTTAACCAGTGGCACAGCAAATAGCATTCACTCATCTCTGTGTATCAAAAAACGGGTTGAAAATTGTGGTGAAAAAAACAGTGTGTGCGCTTGGTATTGAGAAGTGTTACAGGTGAGGCGCTTACTGTTTATCTTCAGAAGCAACCAGCAGGCTGAGGTCCCAGTACTGCGGTCTTGGCACTCACAGAAGCACAGTTAACACCTTGTTTGGCAGTGGGTCTAGTTCAGAGAAGTCGCTTTGAAGTCTGGGTTGGAATAGACCTTGTGCTCTAAAGCCGTTGTGGAGACAGGCAAGGGGTGACTTAATTAGTTAATGTGAGAGCTGGAGCAGGGGGGGTAATTAGTCACTCACTGACATGCTCCCAAGTCTGGTGAAGGACTGCTGTAACTTCCTCTGCCTCTGCTGTGTCATTAGCTGTCCATTAGCGAAGCCTTGTGCAAGCAGTGACAGGAGCACAGCTAAAATGCCTGACGTGGGCAGAAAAGCCCATTGCAAATATTCTGTGGATGTATCCCGAGGGCTCCCTTGCACTCTCACCATGCTGTGCTGGTAGTGCAAAACTCTCCGACGTGTCATGGGCCAAGCCTGATTGTTTGCGTCTTCCTTGCTGGAGGAGCTGACATCAGTAGCGTGCCCAGAGCAGATTGTGTGTTTGCGAACCGTAGGGTTTTAGGAGAGTAATTCAATTGCATTTTTCCCCCTTCTGGAACATAACATGTAAACATATTACTGAACTAAAGCCTGGTTTTAATTACAAGCAGAAACTTTTTCATGTTGACAGATTTTCACATGGAAAGCTTTATTGAAAATGAGAGGAGACCTTTTTGCCATCGTTAGTTCTTGCTGCTTAGTGCTTTTACCAAGTACAGTAAAATACAGTTTATAATTAATTCAAAGCTTATATGGACATGGTTAATATAATTACCAAACAAAATCCTGTTTACTGACATATTGCTTGTGAAACCAGCCTGAATAATCTGGTCTCTGGCACACATAAATCAGGCAGTAATAACAGCTGTAAATATTTCATAATATACTTAGAGTGCTTTGATTTTAATACTGAATCCACTTTTGGGTTTTAAGGATAAAACATAGGTAAAAAATTACTTTTACCATATATTCCTTTCTAAACTCTTGCACTACTTTGCCTGAAAGTTATTTTTAAAAAATCATTATTGTATTTTATTATAAAAAAGTAAATATAGAAACATACATGAGCTGGGATAATTATGTAATTAAATTATGCTGGAGCTAACAAAATGACGCCATTCACATTGGCACAGGACAATTGCTTCAATACAGCCATAAATATTTTTCATTGGAAAAAGAATTGCCGTGCCAGTACTCTGTCTTTCTCAAAATTTTACTATTTTTATCTGTCTGGATGTCTGTGTGTTGTACACTAAGCCTGAAAGACGTGCATAAGGCACTAGGAAGCAGCTGGTTATGCTGTTAATTCAGGTGGCCAGAGGGCTGGAAAACCAAACGTGACCAGGAGCCAGGCTTGTAGTGGACTGCTGGGGGACCTATGATACTGTGTTATACACTGGGCCCCCTCTTTCTAGGGAGGCTTTAAACTGGTATTTAAATAAAAGGAAGAAGATGTGACCAATTATCTGGCTACTGCAGAATATTTGGGCTTCCATGAGGCTACTAAATCCTCTTTGAGAGCTCAAACTGTGTGTGTGGATTGTCCAGTTCAGAAAAGTGCCTCGAAGGTTCAGGAAAAGGCTTATAATTATCACTCAAGTTATTTCAAGTGCACCAAGAGAAGAACTTAAAAAGTAGTTGTGCAAGAGACAACATTTTGCAATTTTTGTTTACTTGGAAATTTTCTTAAACTTCTAAAATAAAATAAGAAACCAAGTAACTAAAGTACTATTTAGAAAGGCAAATTTGTAAACTATCCACTTTGGGAATTATTTTACCCTTGTTCTGCAGTTGGATTCCCCTGCTAAAGTTGACATAAATTTTCAAATGTTTCGGCTGTTGCACTCTCTGAAAAAATCATTAGACTCCAAAACTGTGTGAGGCTCCTCAGGAATGCTGCTCCCTCTAAGCTATAAACCTCTCAAGCTTAGGATCTCACCCCCCAGCAGAATAAAACCACAACTAACAATTGTTATGAGATAGGAAATGGCATTGGGTTATGTCACAGCAGTTCTTATTTTTTCTTCCTGCATCCTTGAGGGAATACACAAAGCCTGTTTGTGTAAAGTGAGCTCCTTGGCCTTGCTCTTAGACGGTCAGTATTTTAAGGTACATCAACATATTTTGATCTTTCTAAAACTACAGGCTGATATGTGTGATCAGCATTAGATGTCCCTGTCATCATCCTACAGGCACCTAGGAATTCCTGGATATGATCTGCAAAGGTGTTTCTGCAAAGTATTTAGCAAGTCACTCTCTCTAGACAGATGAGGGGTTCCTTAATGCAGTACTTTAATTATGGAAAGCTGAAGTCCCAATTCTTAACTTTCTGTAGTATGAGAACTTGCACTGAAGTCTGAGTCATTGCTTGAGAACATTGTAGTGTGTGAACAGTATTAAATTGCTTTGTTGTGTGTATGCACAGGCTGCATCCAGACACTGTCATTGGGAAGTTACTAGTATATATAATTAAGTAACCACAAGGAATTTCTGGACTGAAATAGCTTATGTAAGCCTACGTGTTTCCTTCCCACAAACCCAGCTGAAAGCTTCATGCAAGTAGCTTGCTAAGGAAGTGTCTTTCTGCCCATGAAATATCATTTGGAAAGATCTGCTCACCTGCCAGAGTACAGCGCTTTACCTTGCAACAGTCCAACCTTCAAAAGTTAATTCTTCTGACTGCTGCTGTTTATCAAATGCTGTGTTGTTTCATATTAGATGATGTGACCTTTAGATTTCAGGTGCTGCCATAATTTAATTGACAGCATGAGCCTTCCTGTAGGAGCCTGTTGTTGCTTAACCCAGCAGGTAGCAAACAGCACACAGCCACTGGCTGACTCCATCCCTGGAGTGGGATAGGAGAAGAGAACTGGGCGGAGAGGGGGGAGGAAGTAAAATTCATGGATAGAGATAAAGATGGCTTAATAGGACAGAAAAGGAAGAGAAAATAATAGTAATATTTTCTAACAGCAATAAAAAAATTAGAATATACAAAACAAGTGATGCACAGTGCAATTGTTCACCTGCTAAGTGATGTCCAGATAGTTCCTGTGCAGCAGCCCCTGTCTGGTTTTTCCCCTCACTTGTATACTGATCATAAGAGGATATACTATGGAATAAACCTTTTGGGGTCAGCTGGCCTAGCTGTGTCCTCTCCCAACTTCTTAGGCACCCCCAGCCTCCTGGCTGGCAGGGTGGGGTGAGAAGCTGAAAAGTCCTTGACTCCGTATAAACACTGCTCACTATAAACACCTGAAACATCACTGTGTTGCCACCATTAGTCTCATCCTAAATCCAAAATGAAGTGCCATACCTGCTACTAGGAAGAAAACTAATTCTATCCCACCTGAAGCCAGGACAGAGCCAAAATTATTAGTGAAAATTTTGCAACACCAGGTTTTCGTGACTCAGGCCAACAGACATGACTTGAGTGTGTGAAGACGAAGTAGTTGTGGCAGTGTAGGTCTGGAGTTCAGGAGGCCAAGGGTGTTTTCATTAGAGAGGAAATGGAGACCAGCTGCTTTATTTATGCTTATAAATATATATTGTTATTTAGGTACACAGGTAAATTGTGTGTTCTGCTTAGCCACATCTGTTCCAAATAAATTTCAGCCTACAGGCTCTAGGTCTTGAAACTTTTGATTATGCTCAGAATGGTGAACTAAGTAGAAGAGCTGGCCTTCACAAATTATGCTTGCAGCTGAACCTCTCAGTTTGTGTAAACCAACACAGCGTCTGGAGTTCAGTGCCTCGGTTCTGCTCCAGCTGAGGGCTGTTAACATCAGGGTTTCTGTAAGACTCTTTCCTGGAGGAGAGATTTCTATCTGGTCTGTTTGGACAGAAAAAATTTCCATGACTCTAAGAATGCTTTTAAAAGAACTGGTGAGAAAAGGGAGCAGATGCTGCAAAGTACATCAGAGAGCAGTCCCAGTGTTAACAAAGAGATTATTTACCACTATAATGAGGAGGAAAATGTTTGTATCTTTACAAGATCTTGTCCCACTTATGAGACCCTAAAGAAAAGATAGGCATCTAGAAGGGCAATTATTGGTTAAAATGCTGGTTTATGAGTACAAATTAGTTTGAAACTTTTTATTAAAAAAAAAAAATCTTCTTTGGAAGTTTTTGCAATTGCCCATTATCCCACTAATGCAAAGCCTCTTCAAAGACTTAGTAGTTAAAATGAAGAGGCTGTATGTTCACATTGTCCCAACTCTCTGCAGTTTTTTGTTCTCAGAACAGCACCCTACTTCTGAACAAAACCTGAGGTTAATTTTTCTGTGTACCATCAAGACCATCTTCCTTGCTATGGCAATGACTGATCACTTCTGATCATCTTAAGGGGTATTTACAGAAACAGAAATAAAACTTGATTGTCCTCATTGTCTTCTGTCAAAGAAGACAATGGAAAATTAAAACAGGAAAAAATGAACCTGCTATGATTAATGATTTCAAATATTAGTAATAGTAGAAAACACACATTTCTTTGTAGAGTTAAGAGTTTTGAATTCACTGCAGGCTTTATCATTTTCCTGGGTGGTAAGACAAATACTGCACTGTATAAAGAAGTTCAAGCATCTTCTTCCCCCCAAAATACAAGGAATACATGAAACATTCTTTTTTCTTTCATGAAAATTTGGGATGGGAACAAACCTGTGGGATTTGAGGCTGGAGAAAGGTGGAAGCAGAGGAGTATGTATTCACTAGCCACTTCAAAACCATGAGACAGACACCAACACATGCAGGCAGCCTGTTCAAAGGTCAGGTGTGTTGTGCATGGATACTTGGGTCAAGGAGGAGAAGGCAGTGATAAAGGAGCTGCTGCTCCATTTCGTTAGGACACCAGCATGCACAAAGAGGGCTGCTCTGGCCTAATGGCTGTGAGTGGCCACACAATCATCCCACACCACTAGTTGTTCACAATAGAGTGGACTGAATGTGGCCCTGACATAAGAGGCTTTGGGCTTCCCTGCTTCAGGAATGACCTCAGGATCCTCAGTTCAGTCTGGAAGACTATTCAGAATGAGCTAAGGCAGGCAGGGAGGAAAAACTTGTTGAAAACCAAAAGGAAAGTCACATGAACTTAAGATTTGGTAATTTTTTAAATTAATGAGTCATCATTTATATGAACTGCCTATTATATTGTGGCTAGGAGGTGCATTAAGCAACAGAGATACATTAAAAGAAGAAAAATATTTACTATTGCCACCAGGTTATCTCTTGATGTTGTTGTTTGGTTTGGATTGCTTGTTTGTTTGTTTTTAATGTGAGACTATTCTTTATCCATCTGATAAAACTTGCAGAAGTGGGACGGGGGACTTAGAACAATTTTATGGGTTTATCCATCTAGCCATTAAAAATATATCAGTGGGTCATTATCATGTTTGAATCCAAGAGGACACTGTAAAACCCAAAGGCAATGTAAAGTGGGATCCCACAAGCTGTCTGAGTGAGAAATTTGAAGCAAAAATAGATGGAAAGTATCAGTGAAAAGACCATGGTTTACGCCCTTGGTTTTGAATGCCAGCACTGGTGCCAGGACAGAGCTACCAACTCTCCTGCTGGGATGCTTTAGGAAAATGTCATTTTGGTGTGGTTTCTGGGTATAGTAAGCTGTAAATTACATAAAATGAACTGAAAAAGTCAGTTTAAGCATTGTGGACTTTCATGTGCAAGGAAACATGTCAAAGGAAAATTTGAAGCAAGAATGGGATTAAAGGCACAGTTCTCTATAAATCCTTTCCCTTATAAGCAGACCTATTAACCTTTGAATTGTGACGACACTTCTACAAGGATCTGTGCTTCAGTGTGTGAGTAGTCCCGCACTTCTAATATGCAGCCTTGCAAGGTTGTGTGTAGCCTAAAATGAGTAGTCCCAGCAAAGTTTCCCAATAGGATCAAAAACAGACTCTTAGGAAGGAGTTCAGACCAGAAACATAACTTCTCTGAAGAACTTTTAATCTAAACTCCCTGTTGCAGGAGCTCTTATCAGAGAAGTTTTGACAATGTCTATTGATTAAAATTCTCTTTTGTTGTATCTTAAAGAGTAAATCAAAAGGTCATTTTTATATTGACGTGCAAGGAGTTTTATTGATTCTCTTTTATGAGGCATTAATGAAACCGATAGAAGCCTAACAAGATTGTAGAGTTAACCTTGGCAATATTGCCTGTTCCTTTTACATGTGCAGAAAAGGGAAAGTAGAATGTTCCATTTTGGTGGTTTAAATTATGTGGGAGTGAGTGGATTTTGTGGAATTAAATACCTCTTAGCACAGAAAAGAGAGCATGATGGATGTGTATCTATGCTAACCCGTTCTCTCTGAAATATGCTTAGCAGAAATTTTTTGGGGGGAGCACTTTGTTTTCCTGCCCAATGGTACCACATATTTATCACTATGAAAACATGCAGAGAAGTCAATCACTCACTATGTGTGCCAGAAATGCCTTCCACAGTCACAAAGATGGTATGTCAAAAGTCTGTCTCACTTTAAAAGAACAGGCAGGATTTATTCTGGAAATGTACCAAAATGGACCAATCTGTCTCAAAAATATGAAGCTGGGATCAATTTTGCAAAGTTAAAATAAACACTAGTCACACTTAACCCAGTGTATTGAGCTAGCAGAGGAAGAAATATAAAGAATTGGGGGTATCTATGGATTTGGCTTGGTAGAACATTAAATATGACACATTGGAGTAAAAAGCTATCCACTAACCTAAAAAGTATGCAAAATAAAATTTGGGATGACTTTTTCAGTGCATTGTTCCACTACTTTCTTAAACATATTTTCTTTTTATGCCACTTAATTTAATGAAAGCCATCTTGGCTCAGAAATATAAAGTTCATACCCCTTGAGAAAGGGTGCCTTTACATAGTGAAAGCTCAGAAGCCTTTGAGTGAATGTCATGCATTTTTATTTGCAGTAGGAAAAACGTACTGGAGAGAGGCAAATATAATTATCTCCATTTTAGATGGAAACCAGAGAAGCTGGAGGCAGGACTGGGGAGTGAGCAGATGCAGGAATTCCCCTCTGGTGGGCTCACAGAAAACATGGAAATAATTTGTGGTATGAAAATGGCTGATGGTGGGGTTTGTTTCCATGGAAAGGCTATGGGGAGTGTAGGAACTGGGTGCTGGATTTTTGCACTACAGTCTGATTTGTGTTCAGCTTAAGTGCTGCTGGCCCAGCTCAGCTTTGCCACTCATCCTCACTGGCAGTCAGCAGGATACAGACCAAATTAGGAGTGGGGCTCCTAATGCCCACTTAGAGAAGACCTGTTGTGCTGAGCCACTGGTCCAGCTCCGCCAGTGTCTCTAAGGACCAGTCCTGCCCAATTTGCTCCATGCCATGTGGTTAACTCCAGCCTGCTTGCCCATACGTGTGGTTTAGTGACTCTAATAGGGCCCCCACATAGCTTTTCTGTTTCTCACTCCCTTCATAAAAGCCTCCTTTTCTCCTCACCAGATGGACAAGTCTTCCCAGAGCATTTCCAACACTGTGTTAGCTGTGAAGGTGAGGGGATTCATTTGTGCCACTGCCCCTGTGCCGCATGGAGGCTGCACTCAGGGCAAAGCTGTGCTGGGTTTCATATGAAGCAGCTGTGCTGCAATACTGCATCGTTCAAGTCTGCACAGCTGGAGGTCCCTCATGGTCTTGGTGCAGTTACTCAAGAGAAGTGTCCTCTCTTCACCCCTGTGTCAGGCACCAGTTGTATTTGAAAAGGGCAGAATTGGCTGGAGATGGTGGGTGCTCTGGAGTTGCTGGAGGAGCATTAGATAGGCACATCAAGACTTTGCCTGTGCCCAGAGTGTGAATGGCTTTCCTTTCCAGTTTGGAGCTCTAGTCTGCTTCAGAGCATTACATTATCAGTCCGTAAAGAGATGCATCCCAAAATACAGAACTGGTCTTTGGCTCAGCTCTTGCACTTTTATTAGGTGCCATGAAACTGAGGGCTGGAAGTTGCTGCCTTTCTCAGCACAGGAAACATATACGAGGCAGTTCTCCTTTACATATTTTTTTAAGTCATAGCATGTGTTCTATTTTGTGGTTTATGTTGTGAGTAGTGTCCATTTGGGCTCTGGTTGTTATGAAATTGTGTCTGCACTGGAGGACAGTGGAGACCTGCAGTACATTAGAGTCTCTTTATTTCCTCTGGAAGATGTACCTAGAAAATCCATTAATTGAGTCTCCCTGTGTGAGAGCACCACCAGAAAAGAGCTGGAGTAGCCTTCTGAGATATTGCACAAAAACTTCAGGGTTACCTGAAATGTCTAAAATGCATGCAGGATGTAAGTGAATCCAAGAGGGACAGGCAAATGTTTCCTTTTGTTTTCATGTGTAAAAACCACAAAGAATAGGGGTTTGGTTATTTTCTTTTTAATGGAACATTTTTGTTAAACTTCTTTGCATTTGCACATCAATGCATGAATAGATTTATATCTTTGAAAGTTAAAAACATTTTGATGGCTGCTAATACTTCATTTCTATCCACTTCACATAAGCTGCAGAATTCTTTTTTTTTTATTAATCCAAAGAAGATTTAGGCATAAAGGATGCCAAGAAGTATTTGGATCACGACACCCCAGTAATCATATAAGGAGGAAACACAATTGTATACACTATCGTCAACTGCATCTCTAGGCAGTACATAATCAGGAAAACAGACTCTCCCTCTTTTGTAAAAGAAAATAGTGAAAAAAGGACAGAGAGAGGAAAAAGATGAATGGATGGATACAAACATGAGGAGAGTTAGGATTAAGCAATCCTTTGCAAACATAGTATGTGTTCCAGAAATCCCTGCTTTTTCTTCCTGGTGGTGTGCAATGGCTTTGGTGACCAGGCAGTAGGAGAAGCAGCGCTGAGGTAACTATAAATGCACAATCCAGCTGACACAAGGAATGAGTGCAAGCAAAGCTGTCAGTGCCTCACAGCACCAGTCAAAGGTGCAGCAGTCTGATTAAGAGTCAATTGGCTCCCTGGGCACGACTGGAATTGCTGTCCTGGTGACTCAGCTTCCTTTGTCCCTGAGCCGCACACACCAACCTCTGTGTGCCTGCAGATGAGTGCACCTGTGCCAAACATTTTTGTCAGGTGCTGCTGATGTGTCTGTCAGGAAAGGAAGAGCTGTCAAGGGGCCTTTGCCATGTGTTGCTACCTAGCCCCTCTGGCTTCTGTGGTTTGCCCAGCAGAGTGATTTATGATGTGGAAAAAGGATAACCTATATCAAAGGGGAAAAATAACTACTGACCCAAAGGTGCTGCTCTTAAAGAAGTTTGTGTGGCTTCTTTAAAATGCATTGTGCTTTGATCCCATGGTAGAGTTGGGCAAAACCATGAACTGTTTCTGAAAGCCTTGGCCCTGGTCTCTGGATGGGTTGTACCTTCCCCCTGACTCCACTGACTCCTGCCACTCAGCACTTCCCATCAGTCTGTAACTCCATTAACATTCATCACCTCTTACCTGCAGTTTGGCATTTATTGCTTTATGGAAGTTAAGAAGGGATGACCTTTATTACAATCCTGGCAGTTTTTATCATTCCTTTGATGCTGAGGGCTTCTCTGGACCCCAGGGTAGAACCAGTGACTTCTCCAGGCTAAGTGAGATTTCTGCCTGCTATTGAATTTGAGGATATCTTTGTAACTATCTTGTAATATACCTTTGGGTCCATGTGGGTTTTGGAATCCCAGACGTGATGATTTCCTGCACAGAAACACCACTAGGGTACAGCAGTTTTGGCACCAAATATGCTTTAAGAGGCAAGGCAGATTCCTCCTGAGTTCAGAAGCAGGAGTTTTACAGCCTGGATAAGACATGTCCTAAGCACTCACACTCATTTGACTAGTTTGGGAAGGAAAATGAACTCCCCACAAGTTCAGACAAGAACACAACATATTTTGGACAAATGGACAAAAAAAAAAAACCCACTTACTTTTTAGAAGTGTGGAACTAGAGTTGTTCAGATCACTATTAGCTACAAAATGTGACTTTCTTGCAATGGCTTTTAAAGTATCCTTGGCTTCCTGGTTGTGTTTCACGCTCAGGGCATTTTGCTCAAAAGCATCCCTGCCCACGCATGAATCATTCCCCCTTTTTCCTTTCTCCTACATGTCATTTTGCAGGCTTCATGTAACAATGTGAGTTATGCACAGTCCTCAAGGCACCCTGATGATCAAACCCTGTAAGAACTGTTTCAGGTACTCATTTCTGTCACAACTGTAGAAGTCCTTTTCCTTAATAAGCTGCATGATGCTCCTGGGGAAGGCCAGCTGAGCCCTGCACCTTCTACAGAAGGTCACACAAACCAAAAATCCCTGCTCTGCAGAACAAGTCAGTTCTCTCTTGGTATGGTTCACAGTTCACAACTTTATTTTGCTTTTCAGATGTGGAGGATTGGTTCTCATTGTCACAGTAAAGTGAATTATGTTGCAGTTTTCACTGCAGGGATAGCCTGTGCTAGGCACTTCTGAAACTGCTGGCTGGAGAAATGGGGCTTGCTTTGGGCCAAGATACGGTTGTGGTTTTAGTACGTGGTGTATTTCTGCTGCTTGTGTGCAAACAACTGGCAGGGGTTTCCAGTTGAAGCTCATCCTCTGGTATTCATTGAACACTGAATTCAAAAATTAGTGAGGTAATATATAAAACAACTTTCATGCATTTTCTTTGTGGTTACTTTTTCTGGTATTGGTTTTGCCTGGCACAGGATGAATTCCTTCTTATAGTTTTCCCCATTTCTTTCAAATCAGAAAGCTATACAACCTGTGGATATTAGATTCTTTCTTCCAAATGCTGTATTAACTGAGCAAAATGAAAGAAGACTGATGGAGTTGCACTCACCTTGTCCTCCCTCTGACTGCCCTTCCAGTATCCTGACTACGACTTCTATACGAAGACACAGTTGTACTCTGTCCCTGTACAAAACATTCTTCAGGTTAAAATGTTCAGAACTGCCTTTTCTTGTCTGTTGCATTCAAGGTCAGATTCTTGAAGAATTTAAACTGCTGACAAAAACAAAGGAAAATGGAATTGCATTAATTTATGTTGTCCTGAGGACGTTCTGTTCTCTTTGGTGTAATACTGTAATTTTTAATGGATAGAGACTGACTTACACACTACTTATGTCTTTGTTAAGACATTCTAGTTGGAATTAAGTGTCAATGAGATTTTGTATAGATCATTCACCTATGTATGAATTAAATTCAGAAATGTCACTCATTTATGCAGGGTAGGGAAAATAATTGAAGGTTTGGTTCTTTCCTTAAATGCATTTTATTATACAGTTTACCACTCTAAATCTTGCTTTGATACTGGGATTATTGAAAATACTTCTTAAAAAGCTGTTTTCAAATCTAGCACATAATAAATCTGCTTCAGTCATTTAATATATGGTGCAGTACATTATACTGCAAATAAATCTGCTTCACTTAATTTATACATGGTAGGGCAAATGCTTGAGCTGGGAAACTGGAATCATGTATCTAATACAACTGCCCACTTCTAGTAACATAGAGGCACTGTGCTTTCCATATCCAGCCTTGGTCTTTCTGTGGAATATTTTGAGGTGTTGCAATAGTCACTCAATTATGTATTAATAATGCCTTGGTACTCAAGCAAGAACGTGGACTTGTTGGAATGAGTCCAGAGGAGGGAAACTGAGTTGATCAGAGGGATTGAACACCTCTGCTATGAGGAAAGGCTGAGAGAATTGGGTATGTTCAGCCTGGAAAAGATAAAGTGCAGGCTGACCTAATTTTGGTCATTCAGTACCTGAAGAAAGACTGCAAGAAAGATGGAGAGGGTATTTTCACAAGGGCATGTGAAAGGCTAGGACAAGGAATAATGACTTTAAACTGATTTATATTAGGGAGAAATGTCTTACTGTGAGGGTGGTGAGCCACTGGAATGGGTTGCCCAGAGCAGTTGTAGGTGCCCCATGCCTGGAACCGTTCAAGGCCAGGCTGGATAGGGCTTTGAGCAACCTGTTCTAGTAAAACATGTCCCTGCCCATGGCAGGAGGGTTGGAACTGGATGATTTTTAAAGTCCGTTCCAACCCTGGTCATCCTGTAATTCTATGGAAAATGTTTAAAAATGTCCCTAAAAAGTGCAGTTTTGTTTGAAGGAAAGGTATGAAAAAGATGCAGCAGAGCAGCCAGGATATCTGTTGTGGTGAGCAATGAACCATACTTGGTACTGGTTTGTAATCTGGAATATTAAATGAAGTCTTCAGACAATCTGGATCTCCAAAACATCCTCCAGAACATACAGAGAGGGTATACCAGGATACAGCAGCACGTTTGTCTGCCCTAATCTCTTGCAGCTGTTTTGCTAGCTATATTTGCATATGTAGTTTAATTAATCTAATATTTGCCAGTTTTCTTGGCATCAGCCCCAATGCAACAAAAAAAACATTCTGCTTTTTAAAAGTTCTGGAAATTCTTCATATGTGTGTGCTCAGAGTCAAGGCTTCGTTGTCAAGTAAAGAGTGGCATGGAAACCAGATTTGGGAGGCAAAGCTCTCCAGTCATTTTGAGTCTCCTAGCAAAAATAATTCCACTGTTGGCTTGCTCTCTGACTACAAAAATACATTCAGGCAACTTTGGGGCGTTGTGTAAACTATTTTGTACGTGGACTTGACCAATGAAAGTATGTAATTGAGAACTGGCGTGTTTCCTTCCTTTTTTAAAAGACATGCTGCTAGGGTTTGCTCTCTGCTTTGTATTTAGACAGTGTGCCTTGTAGCTGTCTGTTCTCACTCTTTCCCAAGCATAATACGAATGAAAGCAGAAATACGTTAAAGCATGTTAAATTTTCTCCAGCATAACCTCAGCATTTCCTTCCAACTTTTTCTTCTTGCTATGACTATGTGAAATAATTTTGAAGAGTTGTATCTCTGCATTGCTCCCTACCTTTTTCTGCCCCACTTCTTCCCAATATTGAGTTTAAATGTGATTATTTTTGGAGTCACTCAAACCTTCAGTTAATTTGCATGCTTTTCACAGTCATATTTTTTTATGCAGATCATTTTGAAGGGTAGTCACAGCAGCAGGTTTACCTCTGGTGGTGGCTCTGCATGTGAGGAGACCAGCCTATCTTCGAAAAAACCCATCCCTAGAAACCTGTTTTGAAAAGCTTCTGGCTGAATTTTGCAGACTATTTTCAGCAGCTATCCCATCAGCTATCCAAATATTTTGTTGCTTCTCTGGATGCTGTTGATAAGGTTGATTCTGTCATTAGTTGTAATGGTTTTTATCTCCCAGAGCAAACAGAGGCGTTAATGCGGATTACCGTATTTGTCAGTGTGTCAGTAGATGTAATTTCTGTGATTCCTTCAGTCATCCTCACCACTGTTTTTCAGCATCTGCATAAGGTAGTACTGAAATTATTTGTGATTATTTAAAGTCCATTGGGTTGTTGTGTGATTGATCATTTGTCTGAAAATCTGTATTTAAGATGTATTGCATATCTAGGGTTGTCAGCAGCATACTTATGATTTACTATTTTCTAGCAGGAAGGACTCTTAATATTTTGTATGCCTTGCCAGGTGAAATGGTATATTGCCAACACAAAGATTTTAGGAGGAAAGTATACATAAAATTTTCCATGAAAATAATTCCATGAATACTGCCAAACCAGCAAACATAGATGGATAATACTCAGATTGGATTATAAATAAAATGAAGAAATAAGGCCATATATAACTTGTAAAGAAGAACATGATAATTCATGTATTGTCACTACTTTATCTTCTTGCTGCTGTTTTTCAGCACCAATCAGGATTGCTGTGGTTATTTTGAAATGTACCTTTGAGTTACTGGGTTTCAGGAAACATAAATCTCAACAGCTTTTTTATCACCTTTGACTTACACTGCACATAAAAGTCAGATTTGTCTTGGGACACAAGTTAAAAGGAACATCAGTAGTAGCCTAGGGTGGTAAAATTGAGGAGTTTTTTGAAGTGGGTCTGGTACCTGAAGCAGGGGGGAAGGTGTGGAGTGCAGGAAGAATGCAGTGTGTGTCAAACCCTGTCTCCACAGCAGCCTGTGGAAAAGACCTCCCTTAGCATTGTCATGGATGGGACTTCACCTTGATGTTACCTTTTCAGAAAACACCAAAGGGAAGCTACAAGTGAGCTAGCCTGTACAGGACTTTTCCACAACACACTCCTATTATTAATAAAACCTACAACCAAAACATCTGTTTCACTGGCAGAGTACTGTTTGCCTTTCAGAACAGGATGGGAAGGGCCAATTTTCAGCTTGTTTGAATCTGTGCTGCTGAGGGCACTGGAAAATATCAAAGGAGAGAAAAAAGCAACTGAAACATGTTAGTGTAGTCTCCCAGTCTAGGGGTAACACCTTCTGCCACTTCATTCTGTGTCTATCGCCTCATTAGGCATTTTACCTGAGTGTACAGTATTCTTTAATAATTGCAAATATTTGTTTAGACAAAAATATCTGAACATTTAAAATCTCTCTAAGGGAGAAACCAAAAGGATAACAGTAAAATCTGTGAGACTTCAAACAAAACTTTTTTTTCTGCAAGTGGTGGGGGACAGGGGTGTATAGAAAGAGGGTAAGTCAGAAGGAGAGAGTGGTTCCTTCCCACTCAGAGTATCTGCAGTAGTGGTCAGTGGTGGAGGCTGTGGAGTGCTTCAGCTCTTGGGGTTGAGCACATACCGTGTTTCTGGAGTGACTGTCAGTGGTGATGAATGGACCCATCAGAGAGGAGCTTAGGCTGGCTGTCTCCCCCTTGGAGAGCAAGCACAGCCAGAGCCTCCCTCTGGCATTTTATCAGTGCCGCCATGAGGAGTGCCAGCTTCCTCTGGGTAACAACTCATTTGCTATCTCGCTTTCTTTCCCCTTTAAGTCAAGAAGAATCAGCTCTCAGAGAGTAGATAGCGTGCTCTGTGATTTTAGCCAATGCAGTCACTAATATCTTTCAGATGTTTTATTGTCCCTTGCATCTGTTTCACAATGAAATTCCTCTCTTTGTTGCCCATAATTTCTCTTATTTTCAGTTAAATCTATGCTCTAATGGATACCTCTTTTATAAGGTGGTGAACCACTTTATTTTAGCCATCTGGGAGAAACATTTACTGTCTGACATCTCTGTGTGAACTTTGTGGGATTTTCGTAAACTGAATTCAGTGAAAACAAGATTGGCTGTGTAGGAAATATTTACCTACAGAAGCTTACTGTCAAACAAGGAGTCAGGGAAATAGGTACTTTTTATATGAGATCACACAAACTAGGATATACTTCTACATAAAGAATAAGGATAGAATTTTTGCAATCCTGCCTGTCTACTGAAGTTGGGGAATAGAAAGGGTTTGGGAATTCAGCTGTGAGTGTACGGCAAATGCTGGAATCAGTCATTTTCAAGCCCTTCACTAGGCATTAAGTCTCCAAGCTTGGAAGCAGATCTGCATGACTCAGTTGAATAAATGTGTTTGACACAGAAGACAAATATTGTGCTCAGTAGAGCAATTTTGAAGTCTAATGCTCTTCTCTCCCAACTAATTCTAAGGCTTAATTACTGAATACCAATATAATATAATTCACAAATAATTCCCTGGCTGCCTTTTGTTCACTTGTGCCTTTAGTACTGTATTATCAAATACCAAAAGATTATCAGATAGTACGATGGGTTTGCAGATGCTCTGCAGTGCCAAAAAATATCAAAATGCAATGACTTGCCAATTCACAAAGTAGTGTTTCACTGGCTCCACAGGAGTATTATTCCTGTGAAAACTCTTTGGTTTTCCAAGTCTGATTTACATGTGCCAATAAAACATTCCCTTCATAATACTATTCATCTCCCAAATTTGAAAGGCAGACAGACTGAGTTTCCTTTGTCTTCATTCAAGAAAATATATGTTTTGCCTTTATACCTTACAGCTTAGTTTTCTGCCAGCAGGTTACTGTAGTGCTGGGAAATTGGAGGAGAGTGAGCCTTTCAGCATGGAAAGGCTTCTGCCCACACATCAACAACTGCAGATCTACTGACTTTATATTGCATGTTTTTCCAGGAGGGCTCTATTTGGTCCCCTTCAACAGCTTGAGAAGATTTTTTTTTACATTAGTTTCTTAAAAAACTGACCTTTCTTATGAGAGATTTTGAGTGTCAGCTTTCACTTAGTTGAAATATTGTACACAAAAGGACATAAAAGCAATATATCTAGCACTGGAAATTGGTAGAATTGATTTTTGTACCATGAATTGATATTATTTTTAGCAATAATCATATTACATTATTGCATCTAGAGATTTGATAGATGTGTGTAGTTTTTTCTCCCTTTAATCAAAAGGTGTCAGTCAGAAACTTTTAGCATTTCTGTGCTCAATGTCAAAAATAACACTGTGAGGAGGACTGGGATTTTCATTGTGAATATACACCCCATCATTAGATAGAGCAATTCAAATATTTCATCTGACAAAGCAAAGGGCGTGAAAACTGAACTGCTGCAAAGCCCTTGGGAAGCAGCAGAATGATTCAGATTTTGCTGGGCACTTACAGTCTCACCTGATAATTGCCCACTCTCAGGAAAGAAGCTTTCTACTTCTATGATCCTTTGATCTTGCAGAGGTGCACAAAGGAAGCATGAAGACCTTCATGGAAGATCTTTGTTCCTGTTAGGTTTTTAACATATAAATGAAAATTTTGAGTGGAAGCCTCGTTTAATTATGGCTCTTAAGTTACTTGGGCCAAGCAGGTGAGTTCAGAATAGTTCTCATTTTTTTCCAAGTTCCTGACCTAGATCTGTTCCTAAAGTGGAGTGAATCCCACTGAAATATTACGTATGGCAGCCGCAAGAGGAGTAATATAATAAGTGTTGCCAGCCTGGCCAACAAGGCTGGAACTTTGCCTAGACTTTTCTCTGCTGTTTGGCTTTTGGTACTGAAGGAAGTGACAGCAGCTCCAAGTGTCACCCCAAGCATCAGTGATCAGTGAGAGCAGCAGCTTGAGACTTTCGGCACGTGAGGTGCTGCCGCAGTCAGTGCTAGCACGGCCGCAAGTTCTCTGTCACCAAATGTGAAGCCACACACCCTTAAGAGCTGGTGCTAGGCATGCCTGTGACTGCAGCACTGTGCCTGGCATGAGGGCACCAGGGTGATAGGGTTAGAGAGTGGTAGGATTGCAGATAAAGCTGTCTGAGGCAGTTAACAAAATAGATTCCACTGTTTGTACTGTGACGTGGGTTGGCAGCCATGGCTTTGCACGCGGGTTGTTTCATTTCCTCTAGGATGGGTCTGTAGAGGACACAGGTGGTCACACAAGGACAAGAAGCCTTCCAGTGCCTTCTGCCGTGGGCCCGGGCAGATGGCCATGTCCTTCCACAGCTTTCTGGGAAACTTCATCAGAAAAACATAGATGACTGCAGCATGAAGAGCAGTGGAACAGGGCTTCAGAAAACCCAGACATGCTCCTGCCCATGTAGAGCAAGGTGAGGAGACATAGGCTCTGGGGCTGAGCATGTAGGCTCCGGGGCTGTGCTGGGCTAAGCCCAGAGCTCAAACACAGAGAGCAAGTGCTGAGTTAATTCTCTGAGAATGATACACTTGAAATGGTGCTGCCACAGTGTGAAGTGCATCAGCAGGGTGTCTCAGAGAATCCTTGTATTGCTCCTGACCACATTTGATCTGTCTGTGGATGAACAAAGGCTGTTGGTTTCTAGGGCTATCTATCCATTACTTCAGACACACATGCAAGGCTTGGAGGAGAAGGATGTTAGAGCAGCAATTACGTGAGGTATTAAGGAGCCACAGCTGGCCACTTAGCCTGTCATTAACGGCCATTGCCATGCTCGAGTCAGGAAACACTAGAAATCTTCGAGGAGGCCTGAATTAGCAAAATGTGAGGACAGTTTTGAGATCAGATGTTTGAAGGATTAATTAACTTTTGAAAAAACACCTCCTGATAGATCCGTACTGAGTCTTTGAGACTTCAGGATCAGGACTGACACAGAGCGGGATGTGATCCCGGGGCTACTGTGTGGCAGGATCCACAGCCATGTAACCTCCCCTCGGCCCCAAAAGAGCCTGCTGCAGATGCCAGGCTGCAAAGCCACCGCTGGAAATGTTTGTGAGGAAAACATAGGGTCTGAGTAGAGTTTGCAGAGATAACATATAATTTTTGAATGCCCAGGGGTGTGTATTAATAGAAAAGCTGGAGTGGTGTGTTGAATCCTGCTTTTATTTGTGTTTTTGTACTTGTACCTTCTAATGGCTTCATGCCCCTGCTTTAACATGAAGATCCTTTCTACCTTGCTACCTCCAGAAGCTGCCGTGAAGCTGAGTTCATTAAGCTTTAAAGTTTTCAGCCTCAGTAGAGGCTGAAGAACCACCTGCATATAAAGAACAGTTGAAGGAGCACAGTAGTGTTCTACTAAAGCAACATGTCATGCAGGTTGAACTCCTGTAGCACCAGCTCGTAGAAAGAAAGAAACAACCACAGTTAGTGATTTATTTTTCCTTTATTTTCTTTTTTTAGGGGAGGGGTGGGGAAGAACGGGGATTTTGCCCCTTATTTGAGAGAAAGAGAAGCATTTAAGAATGGATACTAAGAGAGTACTTTGTTAGCAGGAGACTTCTCAGCCACTTCCCCTCTGATTCAGTGTTATTGCAATGTGTGGGACTCTTGTGGCTGTCAGTGCCACATAACACAATGAGTGACAAACACTGCTTAGCATACTGAATGGGGCACTGTCCCTAGCTTAATCTACCTAATGGCCCCACTGCAAGATATAAATAGATTAAGAGAGAAAATTCAATAATTTCCCCATTCTCCCACCAGAGCAATACACATTACATGTTCCTTGCCGTCTAATTGCATTACATGGCAGGGATGCAATAAAGATTTAATGGCAGTCACAGTCATCTGTCACTTCCCTTTGGGTTGGTAATGTTCAGTATGATTTACATGCTTAATGCTGAACATTTTTTGGGGGGAGGGAGGAAGGTATGAGTAGCCCACTTCAAAGAAGTTGTAGTTTTAGCTAAAGTATTTTCTTTAATTAGTTAAGAAAAAAGAAGCGATTGAGTGTCCACTGCTCCTGAGGTACCTTAATTAATGACTCATGAAACCAGGATGGGACATTAAAAGACTTGGTCCTGATTTATCCCCAGTGGTACTGTAGTGTTGCACAGGTATAATGCCCCAGAAATTAAACAGGAGTCACACCAATGAGTTAAATGCAAATAATTGGAAGTGTTTAGGGAAAAATGTTTTACTCCCACTCCAGCTTGTTATTTAGGCATCTTCATATATCAGTGCATTTCAGAGGGAGGTGCAGTGGGTATATATGGGTCTGAAATATGTATATATTTCAGGATATAGTGAATTAATCTATACAGTGATTATCTATTCTATTAGCTTCAAGAGGAACAGAGTGGCTCAATCACAGTAGTCTGTAAAAACATGGATGCCATGAAATATATTGTTCATGTTGAACACTGTAATGGAAAAGCTACAAATCCCTGTGGACACATTTATATTAAACTATATTCCCCCTCCCCAGGCAAGTTGAGGGCAAGACGCTCAGCCACACTTCTTGTAAAACTGCTCTGCTTTCCTGTGCAGTTTTACCACATGATGGGTAACATGTTCCACATCCAGTGGCAAAACCCAGCTGTTTCTAAACAGGAAGAACAGAAGTTTTCACATACTTTTTCTTGTAGCAGCATTGAGACCTATGCTTTTGAATATGCAGGCCATTGGCTTTTTGAGCAAAGTTAAATGACTGCTTCAAAAAGTGTCCTCTTCACACCAGTGGTTTTTGAATTTACTAGAGAGGAATGAAATGTTAAAAATAATAAATCCCAATGTAGGTTAGTAGAAAGCATAAATCGGACACAATAGCAAAATTAGTATGAATTAGAAGAACAATTAAAAGATTAGGAAGGCAATGTCGTATTTTAGACAGACCACCAGCAAGTCATCATCTGGTGGAAACTTTCAGCCAGTGTGAATTTGAGCCAAACAGTAGCCTGCAGGTGACAGTCGCTGTAGCCCATTAAGAGTCTCTTGGGGCCTGTAATCCAGCAGCTGAGCCCATTTCTTACTCTTTCTGAGGGCTTGCTTCACATTTAGATTGGCTTTGCTTTGCTGTGTTTGTGGCTTGCAAGCCAACACGGAAGCAACTGTGCCCTGATACAGCACTGTGGTTCCCCAGTAGTTAGGCAATTTCCCCTTTCCTGTGGATCCCTAGAAGGATTGCTTTAATGTTTTGTCTCTTAATTTTGCTTTTGTACTATGTAAAGGAAAAGTAGGGGAGTGGGTTTTAGTTTTCTTGTCTGTTAGAAAGTAAGAGTTGGGATTTTCGGGATTTTTCACCAGAGGATGGGATTTGCTGAACAGAAATCCAGCTCTGAACTACTCTGTACTAGAAAGAGCTCCTAGAAATTGTTGTCAATCAGGATAAAACACAGTGTGTGTGCAAGTGCAGAGATTCCCATATTGATAACCTCAGTCTCTAGTTTGCCAGCGAGTTACCTGCTGTACAGTGCTCCGGGCTTTTGCGAATTTGACAAGGTCACTTCACATGGCACTATCTGCAATGCAAACAATTACCATAGGTGGCAAGGCAGCTTTTCTTCTATGAATCACTAAATCATTAACTTCTGTGTCACTGAAAAGGTATCCTAGCTACTGTTTGTGTCCCTCTCAATCAATATCCCCAGACAGAGTATCCATGTCCTTTATCCCCCACAGGAATGACTAAACCTCTCCAGCAGCTCCGAATCACTCAGCTAATGGGCAGGGGAGCAGAGACCTTAATTGTCCCTGACACCAACACAGCCGCTCCTCTGCTTTGCATACCAATCCTGTACATCTCTGCCAGCGCAGAAGCCAATTGAGTTACGGGAATGCTCGGGCTGCTCTCCGAGCTCACCGAGCCAGGTTCATGGCACGCTGACTGGATTTTGCTGACACACCCGGGGTGCTCACACCCTGCCGAAGACAGGCGCTTGTTGCTCAGGCTGAGTCCATCCTGCTGCTGCGAAGCTGCGCGGTGCCAGTCGGGCGGTGGGCCCGGGGTGCGGCTCCGGCCGGGAGCTGCGCGGGCTGGGCAGGGCGCGGGGGAGGCGGCACCGCGGGAATGCTGCCCGCGCCCTCTGGCGGCCGCCCGGGGCCGGGAGCGCGGGGGGTGCGCTTGGAGGCTCCGCAGCGCTGTCGCCAACCTCCTAATGCAGCTTTACTGCTGAGAAACGCTCTAAACATCTAAAGTATTTTAATGCTTCCGCTAAATCCCCGTGAAACTAACCTCCGCGACAGTTAAAAATGAAGATTATAGCTATTGCTGTCAGTCCCTTGCATTTAGGGCATCAAAGGTTTTAAAAACCTGGAAAAGATAGTAAGGACTGAAGTTTTGATTATGTTCTTTTTTGCATGTACACTTTGAACATGGGCTAAGAGCACCTATGACTGTGATGTAACTACATGACTGATGTACTGAATTCAGGGATGGCAGAGCAGCAATGAATTCTACACAATCCCTTGCTGTCCACTTAAACATAAGTACATGCTTTGATTTAATTTTCTGCTAATGAGATGAAATTTTACTTAACTGAAAAGGTTGCAAGAATTACTGCCTGTCTGTGCAACTGGGATTTTGTGGTCTGAGATGTTGGCAGGTTTGTTTTTACAAGTCTTTGAGAAATCTTCCCATACAACTAATATAAGAAAAATATTTTGAAGGTTTATAAGTACAGGCAGTGTAAGAAATTGTCTTTTTCATCCTGATATTCAGCAGAAAGGAATGCATGATTTAACCCCAGGCAGCTGTCCCAGTGCCAACCCTTCCTACCCCCACTGCAGCCAGTGCTGGACCACACCAAAACTTCTGCAGTGGGAGCATATGGTGCTCCCAAGATATATAGTAGTCTGTGTGGTTTCCCCCAGTCTGCCTTTTATCCCCACCCCTCTGGCTTTGCTTTCCCTGGAAGCAATGTTGTACGTTCATGAGTGAGCGTGGGGGGATCTCTGGTCTTAGACATGGGCTTGAATATTCAAACTGGTTTGTTATTGTGCTTTGAGCCTCGTTAGAAGTTTTGAGAGAAGTGTGCTCATATAGTCATGAGCACATTTATTATTTGCAAATTTACACTTAACTTCAGATATTAAATATACAAATGGGAACACCTGTACCAGTACTACTGAACTGCCTGAAATATTCATTTCAGTCAGGTCTTACAGTGATGTAAATTGCTGTAACCGCATTCAAATCAACGTTGCCGTGCAATTTAGAGCAATTTGAAAATCTGTCTGCAGTAGATATTATTTGTTAATAATTTGGAGAAGTTTTAGTTATTCCTTTGAGGAAGAACTCTGAGAAGCCTAGACTTAAAAACAAAGTGAAACTATATATCATTAATTGTATGTATAATACATAGCTTGGGATCATATACCATAAACCAATCTAAAAACTCTAGGCCCTGGAAGTATTATTTGAAAAAAAAAAAAAAAAAAACAAAAAAAAAAACAACCAAACAAACAACAAACCCTAGCACATTTCTGTAGCATATGAAGTGTGACTTCATCAAAAATAATAAAGTTTCTATAAGCTGTTTTCTTAGGCATAAAGGACTGTGTTGGGAAAAGTATTGAGGAGCATTGGGTAGAGGTCACTCAGCATCCCTCCTGACTGGTTAGCCCAGGAGAGGAGACGAAAGAGTTCTTAGCATGGCTCTTGATGGAACTGATGCAGGAGTGATGTGTCAATCCCTTGTCAGAGAAAGACACTCATTTCTTCTGCTTGTTCCAGATGTTCCTGGAGATATTATATATATATTGTCGTGGTTTGACATGGAAGTGAATTTTTTTTCAGGAAGTTGGGTCAAACCAATCAGTGGTCAGGTTTGGATATTAGCACCTGGAGTGACCACTGAAAGTATGGACACGCCTCTGAGAACACAGGGGGTTAAAAGCAAGAACTCCCAGGAGAACTGTCTCTTTGGTTCCGATCTTCAGAGAGTGCAGACTCTCCCCTGCCCAGCCTCAGGCTGGGTGGGGGAGGGGAAGCCACGTGGCCTTGTCCAGGTAGGCCGAGGGGCTGAAGGTCTGGAACCGAGCCAGCTCCTGTGGACGGAAGGGTGGAGAGAAGTGGAGATGCCTTTGTTCCCCCCCATCAGAGGGAAAGAGACAGAGAGCCTGACGGCACCTGGAGATTTGCCGGCAGGGGAGAAGCAGAAAGACGGGGGATGATGCCCAGCATGGGAGTCGAGAATGCTGAGCAGAGACTTCAGCCGTCCAGGGAGTCTGAACTTTTAACCCTTTCCTGAGAAATGAGGGCTTTGTAAAATATTACTCCTCCTCGATTTGTAGTGGAAGAGAGACAGTCCGAGACCTGAGATGTTAGAAGAAGAAATTTTTAGGTGAGAGGAGATGATGGAGTAGCTTTTGGCTAGACTTTTCTTGTTAGCCATAGACTGAACCAAATTCTCCTGCAATAGAGACTGCATTTTGGAGGGATGCAATGGTGAGCCAAGAGACCTGCTTCAGCAGCTGAGAGTGACAGGAGTAGAGTGAACAGAGAAAAGTTGAAGATGTGGTGATGCCCTCTGTCTTCAAAGAAGAAGAAGAGAAGATCTCTGTTCTTAGACCCTTGGCCTCAGGGGACGAAGAAAATGGGGGGGACTGTTGTCCCAAAAAAGAAAAGCTGTTGGACCCTCGGCCCCAGGGGGATGCAATGGGGAGGACTGTAGACCCAAAATGAGAAACTGAACTGTTGTTTTTCTTTGGTCCTTTGCAAAGCATCCTTGAAAAGAAACCCTGTGGGCAGTCTGTCCATGCACAGTGGTGAGAGCACTGTGACATGGAAAGGAGAGTGTCACACTGGCAGATTTTCTCCGGGCAGTTGCCATGTGTGACATAGAAACACAAGAAGTGGCAACTGTGTTTCCTGTGTGGTGGGGGTCTATGGTGGAAGAGAGACTTCTCTCTCCCTTGCTAGACTGAATATTGATTATCTGAAAAGTAGTAATTTAATCAGGAATCCCGGGTGATGTTTCATAGTAGTTGTTTTAGAAATTGGAAGGAGGAGGGGTGTTTTAGAAGGTCTTCATCCTAGATTTAGTGTATGTGTCTTCTGTAGTAGTAGTTTAATAAAGTTTTTTTCCTTTGTTATTAAGCTTAGGCCTGCTCTGCTCTGCTCCTGATAACATCTCACAGCATTTATTTGAGAAAGTGTATTTTCATGAGGGCGCTGGCATTGACAGTGTCAAACCATGACATATATATACACACACAGAAAGGTTTATATTTATATACAGCTATACAATAAGGAGGCATGCATAAATTTAAAAAGTAATTTACATCCTACTGCAGTGAAAATAGAATTTCCCTATTGCCACCATATTGATACTATGCTTTGGATGCAATACTGCCAAATGCTCGAGGCTTTGCATCCTTAAAGGAAGCAGTTGGTTCATCCCTACCCACAAGGCAGAGGAAATGTCACTGTCTGTCCCTCTTCTATGGCAGGCAGCCCCAGCTTGGACTCATGTGAAATGTCACACAGAGCACTCACAGCAGAGACTCATTTTTTCAGGAGCTTTAGGGACGCATGCAGGGAGGAAATCACAGGCCCATGGTTCAGCAAGGCAAAGGTGAAGTGCCTCAGCCTCCAAGGAAGCTGATGCTCAAAATCCGAAAGTTCCCTGTGAGTTTTGTGGCCGTGCTATTGCCATGCAGGCAGGATCCTGGGTTTACAGGTCTTACTGTAGTGATTTGGGGCCAGGGAGACTGTTGGCTTTTCGGAACCACTCAGCCTGCAGCAAGTCTGCAATGCTGCCCTGTCTATCTCTGCCTATTCAGCAGTAGCCATGGAAGTCAGCTGCTTGGTCCTCCAAGTGTTCTGGTCTCCTTTAATGTATTCCTAAATTGCTTATAAGTTTATTTGTAGCTGTAATAGCCTGGCCTATCCTAATTTCTCTCTGCATGTTTGTAAAATCATATGTCAGCAGCCATCAATATTTGAAATCATTGCATCAATTACATCCCTTTGATGCTGGTAAAGACTGTTTAAGAATAAAATAACAACCCTGCATTTACTGCAATAAAAGTTTCCCCCAAACTGGTTTATACCATCATCACTCATTCAATGCACTTGAAAACATTCTGTATAATGCTATTAGAGCGACTTGCCAGTGAACAATACAAGTTAATATTGATTTTAACACACACAAATGACTCCTTAAATCCCCAAATGCTTAATGAAAATTTTATTGTAGTCTTATGAAAGAATTCATGGAAATGAGCCAGATAGCATGCAAAGAACAGAAGAATTTTCCATTCCAGAATACAATGTGATGCATGGCATACTTGTTTCTCTTACCTACCCTCCAGGTAAACAGATTCACAGCTCCATAAATATTTGATATGGTCTCCTTTTTTCCCCCTTTATTTTCTTTCTTCCCACCCCCAAAGATTACTGAAGTGTGTTTTTAAGGCTCTCTGTTCACTGGGAAAAGTCATAAACAAATTCCCAAATCTACCAGTGATAGAATTCTCAGTACTGACAATGCTTTGTACTGACCTATTTTTAGCACAAGTTCTTAGTAATGAAATCTAGCAGCCTTGAGTAGCAATGGAGATTTTGTCCATCTGTCCTCATCCTCTAATTTCATTTCAACTGTTTTAATTTCTGCTTCTATATGAACTGTTTTCCCAAAGAGCTGAAGGGTGAGATGTGGAGAAGGGAGAGCTGTAGTTCACAATGGGAGGTGCTAACAGAGTTGGTTGATTTGTTGTATGTTTTTCATCTTGGAGATCTGAAAGCATGCTTCCATTGTAAAAGTGGAAAGCCAAAGAGGTTTGGGTAAATGAAAAAATAAGGAAAGAGGACTCAGAGGGAGATTGGAAGAAGAGGTGTGTGATGGTCATGCCAGGAGGATGGCAATCCCACCTTCCAGTCCAGATTTGCACAGATCAGCTGGACCAACTGGGAAAGGAGACCTCCTTCACTACACCGACCCTTGCTCTCCTGTCTGCAGTTGGAGGTTTTACAACATCTGTGTCAGCTAGAGACTTGTACATGCAAAGAACTTATATGAGATTGAAAAACTGTTTTACTTGCAAGCTACCAAGCAGCAGCAGACACTAATACATCCGAATCCCTAGTAAAGTAGGTTACCTTTGAATTAGTGACCTATGGAGCAAAATTCTGTCTGTAACTGCCGCTCTCTGAAGGAATGCATTGCCCTTCTCTCTGGGTGGTTATTAAGCAGAAATTATGTGTTTATCTCTCCAGATTATGCATTAAGTGCTAAGGGAAGGAAGATTCAGAAGATCTGCAGGAGAAATACCTTACCTTAACACTGCACAAACTTGTTAATATTTGTGCAGCTTTATATTTTCTCAATTTTTGTCTAATTTTTTTTTTTTTTTGAAGTCAGAGTTTACTGTGCTGGGCACTCTGGTTGCAGTGGGATATCGTGACCAAAGAGTAGTTCTTGTTGCTGTCTATTTTGTTTTCCAGTCTGAGAGATACAAAAGCATCAAGGGCACACTGATATTTTGACTACTGGTGTCCAGCAGGCACTACATCTTTGCTTTGGGAAGCAAAGGAAGCATGAGTGAAGGAACCACTGGTATCTGTCTGATCTTCTTTTACCCTACTTTCCTTTCTGAAAACTCCATTACTTGGTCCATCACCTCTCCTTTTTGCACCGATTCATGCAGGGAATCGGTGCATAGGTTGTTTCCTATGCCCAGAGAAAGGGGGATTGTGACCCCAGTGGCTTCATCCCATTGAATGCAGTAGTGTAGATGGTTTTGCATCCCCTGCCATGTTTAATACACCCTTTGGCACTGTTTTCTCTCCCTGTGCTGCCAAGGAAGGCATCAGCTGATTCTGTGGCATGGCACACTTCCTCTGTGCACATAACTGGCACAGGCACAGCCAGGGAGACTCCAGTGTCACTGCTGCATGTGCCTTAAAGCACAAACTATTCCACTTTGAAAATTGCTTGGAGATTCTAAATTGCTTTTTTCATCCTTTGGGATGAAAACTTCTATATCAATGTATTATTATTAATGACAATAAATTATTCTTGAGGCAGCAAGGCTGCCTCACTTTCTATGGAGTGAAATGAGTAAGCACTTTCCCAGGAGTACACCCAAAATATGAAATACTAGCAAATGAGGCTTGCAGGGCAGCCTGATGTTTCACTGCCATGCACATGGTGTGCTTGCTGAAATGGCCACAGAAGAAGGTGCCCTGAAGAGGAGGTGTGCAGGGCTCCCAGGTGGCAGGGCTAGTGCTAGCCCTGTGGCTCACTGATCATCCTTGCTGGGAGCTGGCTGTACCAACTCCCTCTTTGAGAGGCTTAGTGAAGTCCCGGCTTGGTGTTTGAAACATTTCCATCGTTTGTTTTTCTGGGATGCCTTCCAGTTGCTCTGAATTGGCCTCTTGTTTGCCCACCCCCCCTTGCCTGCACGTGGTACTGCAGTGCTTCCCGGGCCTCTGCTGATCACTCACACCGCTTGGTCAGGGGTGGCGTGAGGCCAGCAAATGATTCCGAGTCAAATTTCCGTAACTTCATCACTGACTTTTGGCAACGCCTTTGTCTCATGTTACTTCTAAAACACTCAAGTTCATTACTGCAAGTTCAAACAAAGAAGGAATAAACCCCGGTGCTTATCACTGGCTATGGAGAAGCTTGTTTTTTCTTACCCCGTCGCTGATTATGTATCCAGGATTTATTGTTTTGAAAGATGTCCTGTGCAATGACATATTTCAAAAGGCAAAGGAGCTGACAATGTTTCACATGCGCTCTGGCATTTTGGGAGCACTGCTAATGAAGTGAGCTTTGCAGAGATGCATTTCAACTAGGAGCAATAGAAATGTGGCCAGGCACAAGCGGGATCTGTTCTGTGCAGCCTTGAGAATGGGAGAAGTGGAGGGATGAAAAGTTGTGTGATGGCAGATTTGTGCAGCAGTTCTTTTCCTTCTGTTTTTACAGTAAGTGAGAGGCTATGGCAAACTATTTAGTGCCAGGGAGCCTATTTTCTGAAAGTAATCCAGGCACTGTGGAGAAAAAGATAAAAAAGCAGTTCTGAACTACCCTCCAGCCACTAAATACAAAGTTTTCAAGGCTGAACTAAAGCTGGTATCAAAGCTATTGTGCTGTTTGGCTGCGTAGAGGCCAACGTTGCTTACTCATGGTTTTTGTGGGTAGTGAAGTGCTTCTTGGCCCTGTATGTTTCACATTTTCACACCTGTGTGCCTTTTCCAGGAGTGTGGAGGGGGCTAGGTTTTTTTAATGGTAAGCTCACAAGATTGTCCTTCTGGGTATACTGTTCTACCACCCTGAAAGGAAAAAAATGCACTGAGTCTGAGGAAAATGTTATTTTTCTCCTTTTTTAAAAAAAGTAGAAAGGAGGAAAAAAAGGAAATACAAGCAACTGTGAGCTTTGATTGTTGGGGGTCTGCTGGGGAAGAGTTGGTAGGGAATCCTTTTGGAGAGTTTGGTGGACAGTATCACAGCTGAAAAGTGTAATTCGTCTGAAAAGGGGTAAAATAATAATTGGAAGAAAATCCCTTTTACCCAAGCCATTGAGAGGCAGCACTGAAAAGAAGAGAAGGTATAGGTATTACATGCTTTTATTTTTCTTTTGCATAAATATTTGTATGAATTTTCAAATACATAAACACAGGTTTTTGATCCAGAAAATGCTGGGCTAATTACTACTCACTCTAGGTTATGTGTTGGCAAGGAATAGGAGGGAAATAACGAGAAGATAGAGAAGCATTTTCTTTTCCTTCAAGCTGTAAGCCCTTGTCTGAAGAGAGCTCTGTGAGTTCAGCATCTGATGAACTTTCCCATCTCTTAGGAGTAGGAGTGTAGGTAAGATAACCACAGGGGGAATTATGGGCTCTCCTGGATCTGTTCTGAGTTGCAGAGATGGAAGACTGTAATCCTGGGCTCACATGTGGCACTGGGTATGCGTGTGGCTAATTTGGAAAAGTAGCATGGTTAGTTTTCAGAGATGTCCTTGTAATAAAAATAATTCTTGTAAATTATGGGGTTAAAGGGTTCGCTGTAGCTATGGTTGTTTGGGTCTACCACTGTAATCAAGTACAAACAGAATTGGTGGAATTTTGGTCTTACAGGCCAAATCCTTCATCGAGTTGTTCTGTTTTAACCACAGCTTTCATGGAAAAGAGGTAAATGCAAAAGAAATGTTGTTTTCTGCAAGATGCAATATCTTCATGAAAAAGGTGGATGTAAAAAAAAAAAAAAAAGAGACCAAACCACACTAACTGGACCACATCTTGACTGTGGTGGTCTTTGTTCAGAATGAGCCAGAATTTAATGTTCATTGGAGCAAAAGAGTCTTTAAAATGTTATGCTAGCATACAGGTGTTTATTGGCTTCATCATTAAGATGGAATAATATAGATCCAAAGAACTAGTGTTATTATTCAAGTCCTAGACCAATAAACTAGACCTCAGGGACAATAAAAGGGTCATATTTACATGTTTGGGTTTTTGGGTGTTTTTTTGAGAATGGACTGCAGTTTTCCTCCACTTAAACATGTAGATTGCCAGAGACCTATTCTTTTTTTCTGTGCTTTTCTCTGACAAGAACATTAACAGAACAGAGGCTCAAAATTATAATGATAAAATAGATCACTAGTAATTTATTCTCATGGTGCTTTGTGTGTGTGTTGTATTGCTTGTTGGTTTAAGTTTTGGGTTTTTTTAAAAGAGTGAGCTATGCAGTCAATCTTATTATTAGGAAATTAAAATTGAAAGGAAATTCAGGCAGAGCTGTTACTCAGAGGGAAGCAAACATGGAATAAGTTGTCAAGCAAGGCTATTAAAAGCAATATGTGAGCTGCAAAAAAACAAAGAGGGTAACTTGTTTATTGTGAACAGGGAGGAGGTTCTGAAAACACAGAAACAGATGCAAGTAAGGGGAGAGTGAAATAAATTCAAAGGAGAGAGAGAGACTGGGTTTTGTGGGTATAGTAGCCTTTTCTTGGGTAATGAGTTTGTACACATTTATAAGGCAATGAAGAAGAATGTTTTTAGATTTAAGTTCCAAGATAACTGGGTGCTTTTGAAAAATAAAGGAGCAGGGAAATGGAATTCCTAATTTTTCTTGCAGCTACTGTTTCAAGGAGTTCCATTTCTCATCCACTGGACCATTGCTGGACTCTGGTGACACTGGTGTCAGGGTCAGCTGTATTTTATAACAGCAAGCAGGTCTCGCGCAGGTCTGTCCTTCTCTCTGAAGTCAATGAGTGTCCTCCCTGCCCCAAGAGGCCGCTCTGCTGGCCTCAGTGAGACTGCCCAGGTGAGGGGTGGACAGTCTGCACCTGAAATTAAGCATTTCTGTGACATGGGGGATTCACTGGGAATAGACCCTGCCTTTCCAAGAGCTGATCAGAATGCTCGATTTTTTTTTTCCTCCCAGTTTTGGGAAAAGTGTGAGGTTTCTTTAAACGGGAACTATAATGATCTGATCACTGACAAGGAGTCCAGCTTCCAGTCCTTCCTTTCCCTGCAAACCAGACCTCTTGAAGGAGCCAGCTCTGATCACAAAGATAAGGCTGCTTTGTAAAAAACCATTCCCTGCCCCCTGGGGTCTCCTTTGTGAAGTGTGCAGAAATGAAGAGCAGAAGGAGGATCCTTTGGTCCAAAGTGATAGTGAGAAAGAAAGGAAGCATGACCTGAGTTCCCCTAATTATGGCTCTAAGCACAGAGATCCAAGGCCCGGGGCCTGGTCTTTGCCCCCATGCCTTTTCTTTTCCTTGACGTGAAACAATCCCCTAAGTGTGATCGCTGGTCTGTGGGTATCCTAACAGTGATGTGTGCAGCCTGTCTGCTGTTCTGCATCAGAACTTTCCTTGTTTTGTGATTAAATTTCACACATGATCTTTCCATCCTCTCTTAGGTCTCGGAAATTTCAGGCTTCTTAATTTAAGGTCTCTGATCAATTGTTTACTAATATAATTAGAAAGTGAATAATGGATAACATAGTGTAGGAAACTGGTATCTTTTAAAAGTGTCTTTAGAGATTGATAGCAAATACCGCATTTGAAAAGTTGTAGTGATCTTTAAGCTGGGAAAAGCCAGTCCTGGTTTTGAGCTGTGCCCAGACATGATAGAATTTAGTATCTCATCTCCTTTAAAAGAATTTGCCTGTTTCCTAGTGAAGGGAGATCATCAATTGTCTGTTTATTCCTGCATCCGCTCTAACTAAGATGATGTGCAAGTGATGATTAATTATTTGCATTTGTTTCAGTTTTAAGGTTTCTGCAAGTGACAAAGAGGGGAGTTTGTGAGCTGGTCTTCTGCCATGGGTTGTCATTCATGTGGTTGACAACTCCATCTCTCTAGAAGGCCATATAATAATGTATTTCTAAATAAAAAGTCAGTTGAGGGGACATGCATCACTTTGAGAGCTTGTTCAAAGTCAGTGTCAGGCGTGTAATTCAAAACTGCTTCAAAGTTGGGCTCCTGAGAGAAGAATTAACAGGAGTGAAGAACTGAGTACTCCCTGTGTCCTTCCAAACTTAGCTCTTCCTAGTGGGAGCAACATGTCTTTTTTTCTCCATCTCAGAGTCTCCAGGGTCAGTGTTACTGGGCATGCCTGAGCACCAGTGCCTGTTGGCATCGATGTGGGTTCAGCAATGCCCTTCCTTCTGCACCACCATTCGTTGGATAGGCAGGGACAGCACTGATATCTCTCATGGCATTTTCAGGCTTGAAGCGTCTCTATTATAGCATGACATAAGTGAGAGGAAATCACTGGATCCAGAGTGTGCCTGCCAGCTGGTATCCCACAGTCTCGTGGAAAGAAAAGGCAAATGTGGTGATGTGGCTGTGTGCTGTGGTAGTGTCGCTTTGACAGCAGCAGGTGTGGCATCTGCTGTGGAATCACTGGTACACTCTGCTTTAGGGCCTGATCTCATTCTTGATGGTCGCCTCACTCTCTTGCTGCTACCTCTACAGCTGTCATTCAAAGATGAAGTTTTAGGATCCTGGTACTCACTGGTGTTTTCCTATGGCCATGGGACCCCACTCACTAGCCCAGCACCTAGCCATAGCTATGTGAATGTTTGTAGGAGTTCTCAAGTCCTTTGGCAAGCTGAGGACTTTTACCTGTTCTTGATAATAGAACCAGATGAGAGTAGCACAGGTTAGTTAATTGCTCCTAAGGCTGATTGAGGATGGGTTTATCAGTTCTTGTATCAGTCTTTAAATTAGTCGTGCCCAACTGGTCATTGCTTTAGACCAATGTAAAGACACTATTTCTTCTATCTTTCTGTTTCTGTGCAAACTGCCTGCTTTCCAGAGTTTCAATCTGGGTAGACCCTTCCACTGTTCTGTGATTAATCTGTATTTTGGTCTTATCATGATCGTATGTAACATCTCCATCAATGCATAGGAGCCAGTGGGAGTTTTAAACCCAACTTTTCTTGATCATATTTGGAACAGGAATATGCCTTAGACCCATTTGTGCCTTAAGTGGAATGCTGTTTTCTGAAATTCTTGTCAGTTTGGGTCCAGGCTCATACTGTGTGTCAGTGTTTCTGGGCAGAAGACTTTAAAGTTGCTGTGTGCTGTCCCCAAGCCAAAAATGTCTGACAACTGTGGACAAGAGGATCAAAGTGCTGTCAGTGGAACTTCAGGTTGTTTGCACCTTTAGATAGCTGGTAAATGAAAATTGCTTTTCAATATCTGAGAGAGAAGTGTTAGAAACTATTAGCTAAAAGCCTTCTGCCTGGTAGCATTAATTTCCTATTCATTTCATTAAAGGAAGATTTTTGAAGAAACTTGCAAATTACAACATGCTCCTAGCGGAATAATAGGAATTCAGGAAAAACATGTAATAGCTCTCCTTAATCAAAATAAGGGCAAGTTGTTGCTTATCCGGCTGAAGAGCTGGGGATAACTAAATCTTAATTTCACATTTCTCATTAAACAACCATACATTTTTTTAAACTGTTTTAAGAGAAACATGGGTCTATTTCCATAAAATATGTGCCTATTTGGTTATTTGTTTTTTCTGAACATGTTTATCCTACTGTTTCCCCTTGTATTCCTATACCAGTCTCCCTATGTCCACATTCTTCCTTGACTGTGGCATTTCAGCCTAAAAGAAGCAACCCCAAACTGTTGGATAAAACAGAATTCTGTCCCTGTGGGATAATGTAGCAGATACTATCATTAGAAAAAAGCTGATGATTAGATTTCCTGCTGGAGCTGAATGATTCTTGTCTCAGTCAAGTAATAGATCAGGTGGGAATTTCTGCAGGCGCTTGCGCTGTGATGCTCAAGATCAACTCACACTGACTCTACACATGTAAATAATTAACACAAGATGGAAGGAGATCCAGAATTAAACCATGATTCTAGTGGGGCTTTTCAGAGAGAGGTGGATGCAAGCTGGCTGGACCTAGCTAGGACTGCAATCTTCAAAGACATTTGGATACCAAGTCCAGATCCTCATGAGTGTTTAGAAAACAGAGTTCCTTTAAATTAATGTGCCAAAATTTGCTGGTTTTTTTTTCCTGAGATACCATTTTTCTGCTTAGTTTGCCCTATGTCTGCCTTTAATTGGGTGTTAGACAGTTTGTACTGTGGAGTTAAGAATCCTCTTGCATTATTTCCTTTAACAGTTTTACTCTGTGTTCCTCCAGTCTGTAGGCTTAATTAAGCCTCAGAACCTGTTTACTACAAAAAGGTTATATTTTCATTATAGATAATCACAGCAAAGAGAGTTTAAATAAAATAGAAGAAATATTTTTTTTAATAACACAGAAATTTAGTAGCTCTAATCCCTTGCTTATTGCTTGTGTACTTGTGGGGAGTGGCAACATACTGTGGCACATCTTAGTGCTTCCCAAAATTTAGGTCCTTGCGTTCTTTCTTCAAAGACCAAGACAGTAAAGCTGGGGGCTATTTTGAAAGCTAATGGAGTTTGTTTTTCAGGACATGTAGTGCTTTGGATTTTCGGAAATGCAGGGGATTGGTAAATCAATGATGTGCTAGTTGGATGGAGGCAGCAAGAGTTCTGTGGCATGGGGCAGGACCCAGTGCTGTGGCTCGTGGGCTGTCATGACTGTCTTTCCGTTAAAGAGTCCATCAGCATTTCCAGCCTGTCTGCATAGACTCCCTTGGAAAAGGACAGACTAACAGACCCCTCTGTTTGGACAAAATGAAAGCTGAGAAGCCTATTCAGACTGATGTGTACCTTTGAGTTGGCTTCCTTGCTCTGTGCAAGAAATGCATTTACAGAGTGCAGTGTGGCAGGGAGTTAGAGTGGAGAGCTGAGGCTTCTCCATGCCATGGAGAGGGCAGGAAATGTGTGATTAGTGCCACAACAAAATTGTACTTTTCAGTGCAAATGGCTGACTCTGCTAATAGTGGTGATGTGCATGGGGAGGAGCAGAAGGAAGAAATAATTGAGGAAACCATGAGGAGGAATAATGTTCCCCAGAAATAGCTTGCTTTTTATTTTTTTCTTAGATATATGAAATGCAGCATGCAGTGCTCTTGCCTATATTGCATTCTCCATCTGGCTGGTTGCTGAAAGCTCAGATTCTCCTGGGTTTTTCTGAGTTATTTACTTTAATATTCGGCCTTTTATAGGAAAGATTATCTTACAAACTGGATTCTCCATGCTGGACAGATTTTTATGGTTTAATCCTGTTTTTGATATCTAATTCTATTTTTTCCCTTGTATTTAATATCATTTCCCCTGACACACATACATAAACACACGCAGGATTTGATGTCATATTTTTTCTGTAGTGGTGTCTCATGCAGAGATTCTTTTCTTACCACACTTGATTGAGAAATAGCTCTTATGGGATTCAGAGAATTGTTCTGTAACTCCAGCTTAGGAACCAAGAAATCCTTGCATGCCTTGTTCTCTTTAAATGGAGACCACAGCCAAAGCCCAATTAATACAGAGGGAATCCTTCCACTGATTTCAGTCCTCTTGGTCAGGCTGACTGTCTTTTATGCTTCATTATCCTTATCACTGAGCATATCATAATACATATATTTATCCTACTACAGGCCCACAAGAGACAGTTCTTCCACCTTATTGAAGGGGATTTGAAGTACACTGAGATGAAGTGCTTGATCTGGTAAAAGACTGAATTCAGCTATTGAAGCCCTGGTTTAGATAAATTTCAGTGTATTGTCACTAAAGGCCCTTTCAAGTGGCTATAGGTGCTGGTGCAATGCACATAGTTTTAAAGCAGATGATGTAGTTCAATTGAAGTGTTGTGGAAAGAGTTCTAGGAGTGCTGCTTGGGATCCAGGCTTAGCCATCCTTCTGCCACGATGGCCTTAAGTGAGAACAGCAAACCTGCTTTCTCTCTCTCTCCTAGGTAGACACTTACATTGTGCTCTGTGGCATCTATGCAGTGAGAATTAAATCTACCCTGCACAGAATAATATTTGGTGGCTGTAGGGTTCTACTGACAGAGTATGGACCACAGTTATCTAGAGCTGAGACTGGACAGTGATTTGTCAGCTATGTATTGTTCTACGTTGTTCCTATGAGATTTATTGCAAGATGTTAGCTCTTCACAAGAGGCTTCAGGGTTGGAAAGCTCTAATCTGGCAGTTGTGAGGTAGGGTTGTTGGGGTTTTTTTCTTTTAGCTAGAAGGTAGTTAATTGGTCTCCATAAAGTCTGGTGCCTTGGGTTGCACTGGAGGGTATGCTTAGGATGGGAGGAAGAACATCTTTCTAGCCAAAGCAAAACAGCTGGAGTTTTGTTGGCCCTGGGACAATGCCAGGGGCTCTCCCTGTTATTCCTCTATTCCTCCCATTACACTTACTGGAGCAGCACTGCATTATTCGGTGAAATAAGGATCACTTCTGGTTTACCTATTTCATTTTATGCAGGAGATTTTTTTTTGCTTACTTTATAAGACAACCATGTAAAGGTCCCATAGTGCCTTAAGCAAATTGCTGTGAGATTTAAAGCAGAAAGCTTAGGACTGCGTTTAGGCTTCCCATTAGACTGAAAGCGGCTTAGATTTCCACTGATTGACCACTGAACTCTCCCTTTCCCCCTCCCCCCCACACCAACTCCACTTTTCTGGCCCAGATCAATGTCAGTAGTTAAATGGATCAGTTATTTGAAAGCTGTCTGTTGACCTTTCCTTCATGATTGATTGCATGAAAAGTGCACAGGAGTGTGGCTTCCAGCTAGGCAAGTAGTCACTGCTGACGGCTCTCTTTCACCGCTCCCCATAGCCCACTAGGATTTCCCACAGAGGAATAAGCTGTCTGTGAAGATGCCAGACCAGAGAGTGCTCTCAAGTAACCATAATGAAGCTGAAAGCCAGCTCTAGTCTTCCTCAATGGCTGTGAAGAATTATTTATGAAGAGGAGACCAGGGCTGAGTGGTTTACTGGTCTTCAAAACACTTCTTCACCGGAGGTCTGGAATTGGAGAACCACAAGAGCCCTGGGTGACAGTTACCTATGGGTGTTGGCAGGTGTTCCACCCCAGCTGAGGGAAGAGGACGAAAGCAGGGCCAGCTGACTTTCTCTGGTGCACACACCAGCATGTGTTTGCCATCTCACTTGCTCATCATTTCACACACGTGCTGTCCTAGCCCAGAGAAATAATTAACTTTTCTATCTTTCAATATGTGTTTGAAACACAAAAGCAGCCTGCAGGAGCAGATGCACTGAATTAGGCTTTGTGCAACTCTTCTTTTTTATGCTTTCCCATTCTAAAACTAATGTTGTCAGAGCTTTAATTTGGTTTAAATCTCCTGTAACCAATTCCATGCTAACAGGTTTTGATTTCTGGCATATGGAACATTTTAGTTACTCCCTATTGTTAGCATTATGAATAATGAACCCACCTTTTAACTCTTAAAATAAAGTTTGGCAGTGCAGTAAGTGACATTCTGCTTGCACAGAAGCAGAGAATACAAATTATCCTAAATCAGGTAATGGGAAGCTGATGTATGATGATTATGTTGTTTCATCACCCACTTTTTGGTAGGTTGTGCAGGATTGGTAATTCACTGCATGATCTCCCTTTTAAATCACTTCCTTAATAAACATGTAACAACACTAGCCTGATGTAGGGCACAGCGTGACTATATGCTTAATCTATATTTTACAAACCAGCAATACACTGCGAGTAATGAAAAGGTTCGCAATGTCAGCGCTTGATTCCAATTATCAGGGAGTTGCTGTCTGTGGAGCGCAGGGCGATGTGGACAGCTGGGGAGGAGGATGGAGCAGGTTGACAACTGGTGTTTCTGCTGATAAATATCGTGTTCTGCTGCCCAGGCTGTGTGAAGGCTATTGTGACCTAGGTTAATGGTGGATGCCAGGCAATTTGGCAATTGGAATAATGTATGGGGGCTTTCGAGGGCAACCATTTGCCAACAGCTACCTTCTCTCTTGCCTGTCAGTACTCTTTAGCTCTGGCACTGCAGGGTGATCCTCCTAAAGGGTCAGCCTTAACCCTTCACAAAAACTGAGAAAAGTGTTTGTGGAGGAGCTCTGAAAGGCATGAACTGGGAGTGAGGTCTGCGTGAATCCATTGGAGACTGAAGAAGGCTTGGGAGCCTTTGAGATTTCTGTTTTTTTGGTGCAAGATAATTTAAAATTATTCCTTGTACTTCAGGGGAAGAGGGACAGAATGAGAAAAAAAAGACAAAAGAAAAACAAAATAATAAAAAAAAAAAATGGCAGTCACCTTGCTTGTAAATCCAGTTTGAACCTAGTGCACGCTCTGTCTGCACAGCTGCATGTTTCCTTGCCCTGCTGACTCAATATGGAGTAACTTCATGAACAACATTTGTTTTACTTAGGGTGACTTGGTGGGATGACAGGGTATTAGACCAAGCAAATCCATGATATTTAAGACATATTTCTATAGTTAAAATTAGCAGGGGAGTTGGTGTGTGTTAGAAAGGAGAATGGCATTTACGGGATTCACTTATTCTGTTAAAGATGGAGGGATCCAGCAGAAAGCTGTTAGAGTAAGGCCTTGAGGAAGTGGGCAACCTACTGGATGCTATGATTACTGAAGGGCTGGATGCAGGTAACGTATGTTAAAGAAAAGGCTCTGGGAGTGAACCTCACTCTTCACAGCAAGAGTGAAGAGTGGTTCAGGTTTTGCTCTCTTCCCTTTATTGTTTTTGAGGGACTTTTCTGGAATTAAAAATGAAACCAACAGGGACATTCTTCTGTTGTAAAGATGGGATAAGAACCTTTAATAGGGCTAGAAGCGACACATCTATTAAAGATGGCATTTACAATTAAAGTAATTCATAGAAAAATTAATTGCTCAGGAGTAGCCAGCACCCACTGATTTGGGATCTTGGCCATAACAGAGTTGAGTCTCCAGTCTCAGATTCTCAGATTGGTGCTCACTTTTCTCTTCCTTGCTTCTCTGAGGATCTTTTCATTGCCAAAGCTGAGAACAATGACAAAGCTGAGAACAATGTGTCTTTGCAATGAAGCCCAGTGTCCTTGCATGGTCCTTCAGATGCAGTGCTAAAGGGAGTCCGTGTATCTCCCACTGATCTTGCCAAGGACAACTTCTGAGTTCACATTTCTGGCTTGGGGAAGCAGCTACCAGGGGTCACTGCAGTGCTTTGTTGGTTGGACGTTACTCCTGAGCAGAGAACTCAACTCCTGGGTCTTGCCATGTGTCTGACAACAGCACCTTACCTTTCAATAAAAGCAGGAGTGATGAAGAATTGCATTGATGGCTGAGCAGAAATGAAGGGGATGCAAAGTTTCCCCTTCTCATTCCTTCTTTCCATGCAGCACAGCTTTTTTGAGCTCTCCTTCACCCTGGCCCTGGGTGTCTGACAGTTCCCACTATCATGGTGCTCTGCACCCACATTTCCACAGGGGATTCCATCCATCCTTTTGCTGGCATCCCCACATGGCTACCTGACTTCTGATAGACTGGGAAGTGAAATGCTTTCCCTGACAGTGCAAGGATAACAGCAGATTTTGCAAAAAACCCTTTCATTGCTCATGGAAATCTGGGCTTCAGATTTCAGCAGTTTTATTTCCCAAAAGGGCCTTTCCCTGTAGTTAGGCAGAAATCAGTAAGTTGATGGAAGACACACAAGAGATATTTAACTCCCTGCCAGCTTACTATAATGGTCTGCACCAATGTGTAATCTTGAGGAAAAAAAAGGGAAAAAATATCAGGCAATTGGTTTGTTTTCATTTAGAGGGAGAAATGGAGACATTTTGAGAGATTAAGTGATATGCCTAAGGGTGTGCAGAACTCAGACCTGAATTTACTGTTGCCAGGTCATGTAACTTGAGCTCAAGACTTTGTCTAACATTTGAATAAAGCGTCTTTAAAGCCAAACAGTAACAGTTTTTTCTGGCATGGCTTCTTTCAAATCATTCTAGTAAACTGAAGGTTATTAGAAAGTGCAAGAATAAAGCTAGGTCACAGTATCCTGCCTTATCCTTAAGTCTCGTAGTGATTTTTGGGAACATAATTTCTATTTTATCACGGTTAAAAAGCAGCACCTGCAGAGGGTTTATTTCTTTGCAAATGCCAAATCTAATGTTTCAAAGAAAGCTGAAGATGAAATAAAAAGGAGAGCAGAAGGGTAGGTAGTTGTCATTAGCCTTAAGATTGTTTATGAAAACCCGAGATGACCTACAGCTTTAAATGACATTGATTGGCGTTCTTTAACTTTGTACTAATGGACTAATGACTTGCAAAGCTCCGAGCATTCAAAGGGAAAGAAAAAAATCCTGGCATCTGTGAAAGATGTTGATTACAATCTGTGGTATTCATCTGACTTTTCCAATAAGTGTTAAATATCCAGGACACTGCAAAGAATTGTAGTTGTTGCTATTTAAAAGAAAAGAAATAATTCCTCAAATAGCAAAGTATTTTGTTTTTAGTGCCAAGAATGCCACACTGAAAGTGAATCCTTTCAACTGTAGCCTCTCCTCTAGAGGAAAACCTTGCTGCAATTCAGCAGCAAGCCGTGTCTGAGCAATCCCTCTAAATCTTGAGTTTTAAGGGAGGAGTACTAAGGAAATAAATAAAAAATAAAAAATTATAATAAAAAATAAATAGTAGAAACCCACTTTTGCTCCTGTTGCAGAATGCAAGTCAACTAGCTTTGATTCTTGTTTTTCCCCCTTAACTCAGTTGGATGCTTGAGATAAAAGGGATTTGCCTTAAATTTCCACCGTAGTGGTTATTGTTTCTTCTTCTGCTCCTTTTATTATCCTGAGTAAAATGTGCCACTACAACAATCCTTTTGAGACATGAAATACTGCTGAAAGGTCACTGTTTAGAGCACAGCCAATATAGCAGGAGACACTGTTAATCTATCAGTTCTATGATGAATATGTTGACGAGCTGAATTTTAATAATTAATCATGATAAAACTAAGGCAAGTTAATAATTTAGAATCTGATAATGGAGAGTGGTGTGACTCCTTGAGTAGGCAGTTTCTGTTAAATTTCACCTCTGTTAATTTTAACCAAAAGGAGCACTGTCACTTTTAATTATGAACAAGAAGCTCTTGGAGCTGTACAGACATCACACAGGAGGTCAGTTCCAGAACATGTTAACATCTCCAAGAGAAAATCTGGGGAGCACATACAAAGTCAGTCTAAAGCTGCTCAATGTGGTTAGTTCCTCAAGCTGTATGTTTGCTTTACCATAACAGTGTGTTAATAGAGAACAAGTAAACAAAATGGTAAAAAGTGAATAGATAGAAAGTTGATCTTTTTCATCCCAAATATGTCAATAGTAAATGATCAGTGTGAAACCCTGAGCTTACTAGTAGTGGTGGCAGAATTGTCGTCAACTCTGATGGAACCGTCTTATATGCATCTTTTCACCGAAATATTCTCATGACCTGTCCGTCATTGCAATTTCCTCCTCTGAAAACATTCTGGGTTCCTAAAGACTAGAGAATGAGATGTAGGTGCTTATGCTTTTGTTTGCCCCTCCAAAAACTCTATGTTTTTTTTCTATTCAATTAGCCCATGTCAGCAGAAAGAGAGTAGGGAACAGCATGAGTTATTTCTCCAAGCTCTGCAAAAATCAGTAGCAGGATTTGAGAGGGCATAATGATATTGTGGTGGAGGGAAGGATTCGTGTGGGATGGGAAGGGTTCATGCACCCTGACCTTGCACCCCTACTCCATGCTGCCCCAGCAGTCACAATGGGAAGACTGTGGTGTCGTTAGTGGTGGAAACCCACTGGAACCAGGGAAGGAGGGAGAGCTAGGGTACATAAGGCGCAGGAACTCAGGCCTTCATCAGGCTTCAGGAATTCTGCTGTTGAGGGACTATCCCAACTGATAAGTACATCTTGCTTTCTTAAGGCTGAATATGCTGGTTTGGGACACCACAGTGTGTGCTCCATGTAAGATTGCCAGCGTGGCGTTAGATGCTGCAGTGCCTGAGCATTAACTTGTGTTTCCTGCTGCTTATGGCAGGATATTCTTGGAATGCTGGGACTACTGAGGTACCTATTCAGTTATCAGAAGCATTTGGCAAGTTTCTAAGGGCAGCCACTGTAGCTGAAATGTTATTTTAATAATTTTACAAAGCTCTTTGATAAACAGAGGTTGACATTTCTAAGGAACCCTGTTCTCTTCACCCTTGTGGCAGTTAGAGTTGGCGAGTGGGGAGGAAACACCTCACATAGCATGGTTCAGGTTACACAAATCAGATGATTTAACAGACGTTTCAATGTTCACTGTTTAAATAGCTGCTTTTGTTCCAGACTTGGCCGAGTTTTCAGAGAGCTGCCATTCTCCTCTTAACTGTCTTGTTTGCAAAAGTTGGCAGTTCATGTTAAAGATGTATTGGCATGATTTTAAAAAGAAGCAATAATAAAGAAGGGCACTAAGTAGTTAAAGTATATGGTGTGTAATATTCAGAGTTACTTTATTTGGCCTCAGTGTTGTATCAATGGCAAAAAAATTAACACCAAGAAAATGCATGCAAAGAACGTTTGCTTCTGAGAAGAGCTCCGAGCAGTACCCGCTTGCCACTCTTACATCTCTGAGTGTGTGATCTTGTCTCTGCTAGTTGTTTGTTTTGGCCTGACTCCAAAGGATTCATATTACAGGCTGTTGTGTCACTACAGTTGACATAACTCACAGTTTTTCTCTTTGGTTTTTCACTAGAGAGAATCGTATTTGTTGTACTGCACAGAATAACTTCATCTCACTGTAGTTTCATGGCATGTTGTGTTGATGTGTGATGAAGGCACGTCCTGTCATGATTTTATGTCATTATATGACAAGACACCTTCCCCATAAATTAACACATTTTGGATAAGTTGCAGCATTAGGTCAACTTAGTCCATTGCAAAGTTTCAGGAGTCCAGGAGATACAAACTAGTTCAGAACAGTCACAAAGCTTTAGACAAAATTTGTGGGATGTGATATACTCTCATAAAAATCAAGGCCATCCCATGAACTTCTTTGTAGATGATCTTTGCATCATATCTCAGCCTAAGACTGTAATTAAAAATGTTCCTAAATTGTCTAGCAAACATGGGTGATAAAGTAATTGTGATTTAGGCCTCCATTCCTCTAAAAACAAATTTGGCATATATCTGCACATATATCTGTCTCATTTCCAGTTTACTTGAATGAAAGGTGTCCCCAAATGTCTGTACTTCTTACTCCCTAAATCCATTACATGGCGGCGCAGTGTACCATAGCAGATGTCTCGATGTTTGAAAGAATGGCAGCATCCAGTGCACCATGGGAATCCTTGATCCATAAATTATTACATTTGTGCGTAGCAAGCTGCTGCATAAAGCATGGCACTTAAGGTAAGGATAGAGAATGTTACCTAGCAGGAAGAACAGAGATGTGCCTGTTTTAGAGTAAATCAGAAATAATCGCCTATGTCCTCAATAAGATGTGCCAACATCTCTGAACTTGTATGTGAAGTGTTTGCAATTATAGACTAATGTCTACATGAAAGGGCCAGATGTGCTTCAGAGGCCCTGAAAAGCCCAGTTCCTTAGCACAACACATGAGAGCTATGTCTATATCTCAGGGGTCACCAAATTCGTCCCCTTATGTTAATGCTATCACCTACTGCCTTGAGGTAATTGCATATGTCATTACTTGATTACTGTAGAATTTTTATTATAATTCACTCACCTCTAAATTCCAGCTCAAATTAGACTGCATATCAGATAACCTTCGTATTTGTTATATCTACAGAAAGAAATAATGGCGTCACATTTTTATGTGTGATGATTTGTGTCAGCAGTCATCAGCTTTCCTGCTGTAGGCTGGAGAAAGGAAAGAAGGAAGAAATTGCTTTCTCTCTTAAAAACTCATGCTTTTGAGTTAGATTTCACACATATACATACAGACGGTTTTTGAGAACCTTACCTTTTTAAAATGGTCAGTATTTTTTGTAGATGACAGAAATGAGATGAAAGTATAAAATTACCAGTTCTTTCCCCTGCCCCCCCCCCCCGCCAAGTTTTCCTTCTTGCCAGTCATTTATCATTTGACAGCATATAAAACTGGGGCTTTTTTTTTTTTTTTAATCTGGCTTTGTTCTTACTACATACCATCAATAGTTACTTACATCTTCAATGCAATCTATGGACAAGAAGGCATATCCAGTCTATCTTGTTCATGACTTATTGTAAAAGGATTAGCTATTAGGTATTGTTTTCAGGCCAGCAGAAAGTCCTTTCACCTTAACTCTTCGTATCTAGTAAATAATTTTCCTCAAGTCATTCATCTAGTAGATGTAAAATATGAACGCTCTCCGCTCATGTAATCGTTGAAGGTTAAAATTGCTGCTCGCATCTTGGCTTCCATTACAATTTAAACAATGGACATCACATTTATTCCCTCCCTAAACAAATGGTGCAATGAAGTAACCTGTTCCACATGATTTAAACAAAAGTAATGACAAGGGACTTTAGTGTTTAGGAGCTGACAAGCTTGCTTTAGGATTGAGATGAATCACAGCCACTGGGTTTATATGATAATGTTACTTCTTCTCTGCCTGCTGCACTGATCTGCAGCTCAGAGGTGATGTCTGGGTGATCTCATCCCTTGTTCATATCTTCCTCTACCCAAGCTGGAAGCCTTCCATTACCCACCTGTGAAATGAACACTGAGAGAAAACCAGAAAGGGCCCAATCTCACAAAGTGCTAAGCAGACCCTGAAGCCTTACATTCCCATAGCTCCCCAGTGATTAAGATGCTCAAGTTTGTTCATTCTGCATTAGGCATGACAGCAGTGGAGAATGTTGAGGGCTCATTTCTGATTTACATTTTTCTGTCAACTAGTTGATCCCTCATTTTTGTTTGGCTGCAGTTGCAAGGCTGATGAACTGTATCAGTAAAAAGTAAACCCTGTAATACAAAATCACCTAAAGAAAATATCAATAAATTCCTCATGGGATTTTATTGGTTTTAAATTGCTTTCATATGACTGATGTTATGTGCTGTGCTAAGAAGAAAAGAATCAAGTTGACAGTACTTCTGGCCATTTAAAGATATCTTGCAATATTTGGGAGTCTTGTCCTTGGGCTGATCATACGACAACAGTGAAATAAGGACCCTGTAACCAGCAGTGCAAAGTCAGGGTGTTCTTCCTGTGGGCTCAGAACTGTTGTGGTGTAAGTGCCTTTATCTCACTGTTGGTAACAGGGTACTCCTGAAATAAACCACACTTTGTGTAGACTAAAGATTTGCTCCCAGCATTTTGGTTTTAAGAGAGATAAATATTCTTGGGCTTTTATTTGCACTTATTTTACAAAGGCTTTTTAGTTTAAATTTCTAAAGAAAGTGGCAGGGCAAAAAGTGTTTCTATATTCTGCAGCATGGAGTTGAAAAGTAAAACTTGTCACTGGTGAATTATTATCATTTGCTGTTTATACTAGAACATTCAACATGCTGTGGAATCTACTCAGAGATGACAGGAAGGCATGATTCCTTCACTGGAAAGTCCCCCAGATCAGTATAGGCACAGAGAAGAAGACAGGCCAGAGCAGATAAAGAGTGTGAAAAGGAAAGTCAGCTCTGCTCGTTGTAATGTGGCACAATTGTTTCTTAAGGGTATTTCATGGGTAATGAAGCTAAACAGCTTAGTTTCATTATCCAAGCTGAGATAAATGCATGGGGAATACATTTCAATACATCATCCAAGTCTCCAGTCAAGTCACAGTCTGTTCAACACAACACCACATTTGTAAGAGTTGGACTTTTAGACACAATTAAAACTTCAGTTCCCTAAGGCATGTGAAATCTGAATTTTTCTAAAGGATTTAGTGACTGCACAAATAAAGATGTTTCCCTGACTAATTAGTTTGGGATCGCTGTGTGTCCCATCCCACATATACCATACAGGGCTTGGGCAGTCTCACTATGTTCAGAGCTCTGACTGGAGAGGAAGAAGCAAACTGGAAGGTTGCTGTACTTGCTGGGCTGGCAGCACTTGGCAGCTGGCTTCTGGATCTTGATCTTGGTAAAAGGGTACAACCAAGAATATTTTCTGTCCTTTTGAATGGAGAAAGGCCCTGTCCCTCTGAGAATGTCCTGAATATGTGTCTTAGGAAATTCTGACTTAAATGTGTATTTTATCCAGTGTAAACCAGATTGCTTTAAAATTTCTTTTAGCTACAATCATCCTAGAACAGTTTTAAAAAATAGGTAAGAAGTCTAGGATGACATGAAGATAGTAGAGCCCTTGGCTAGCCTCTGCCTGCCTCTTTCCAGCAGAGTTCCTGTCAAGGGTTTAGCCTGTGGTGTTTGTCTTGGTGATGTCCCTGTATACATCTTATTCTCTTCAACCTCAATTGCACACTCCAAAGCATCATTTCTGTCTCCTTCTGTGCAGTGCTTGTACTGAGGGAACAGGAAAAGTTCAGTAAATCAAACTAGAAGTCACTGAGGAAACACTTACAGATATCCATGGCAGCAAGATTCAGCTTTGCTTGCTTGATAAATTATGTGATCCAGAAGGTAAAACTTTCTGCTTTGAATTCTTTGATGACCCCATACTAATTGCTGCTCTTTGCTAAGCACTGTGCTGTCCTTCAAGCAGTGGGTGGAAAGCAGACATGTGTAAGAGGTACAGAAGCCACCAGAAGGCTGGCTCATCTGCCTGGCTCATTTGCTCACGTGCCCTCCTATGATCTCAAAAATCTGCTGCAACTCTGCACTCTGAGGAAAAGCCCTAATATGCAAAACAAACATGATGCTGGCGATGCAACATTAAGCGACTGATGATGTTAAGAAATGTACTAATACTCGTGTTTGAGGCCGTCTGGTCTGGTTAAACCCTCCTGAGCCTCTTTAATAGATGAACACTGTGTATTACACAATGAAGTGCTTTAGGATAAAAGTTTTCCTCTTATTGTTGCTACATTTACTGAAATTAATACTTTCTGATTTACATTCCCCCTGCCTCTCTTGTCTTCATATGTATCCATTTATGTGCTTCATTTATATAGATTTGAAAGATAATTTTTTATATCTTCTATCTTGGGAAAATTCTTTTCCCTGAAGATATCTGGCTTTCCCTAATGTGGGCTAGTGGCAGTGACTTAATGAATTTTCACTTCTTTCCATAAGAACTTTTACCAGAAATACTTCAGTTAATAGGATAATACTGAATATAAGTGGAATATAAATGTTGCACAGTTGAAATGCCTGCTTTGATGGAAAGGGGCAGAATTACAAATGTCAGATATTCCAAACTGTTTCGAGATGACTGGATTCATTTGAAACATTCATTTCTCCATTGCAGAGAAACAGCCTGGGGGTAGATTGATCTTGTTTACCTACTGCTATGTTTCTTCCATAGTTGTTTGTGCAGAATTTTGCTCATGCAGGACTGTATGCATTGGGAAGGTTGATTTGTTTTAAACCATTTGACTGATTTTCTTTATAGCATCTGGTTTGTCAACGGGGCGGGGGGGGGGGGGGGAAGGAAATGTTGCACTGTTCCTTAAGCTTTAAAAAGGAAACTTGGTATTCTTTTAAGCTTCAAAATGTTTCAGTGCCTCAGTCTTCCTGAGGTGCAATTGTTTCACCACCAGAAAGAAATACTTAGTATTTTTCATTTCTAAATTGTAGAGGTATCCAAAGGACCCAGTGTAAGAAGTAACATCCATACTGGCATGCTGTGGTTTATTTCCCACATTCTGCTGAAAGAATGTCAAAATGGTGCTGCCACACAGGTTCCAGCATCAAAGAGTGCTTCCCTCACCCACACACTTTGCTGGGGGCCTTGGGGTAAAAGAGAAGAGAATATAAGTTTCCCTGTGACAGCATTATTCATAATGATTTATTCTCTCCATTACTGTGGTTCTTAGAGGCCACGTGTAAAGATTGGGGCTTAATTGCACTTGCAGTCATGAGGTAGAAAAAAGCAAGTGTCACCCTGAAGACCTTTGTAAATAAAACATCTTTACTGGTCGCAAATCAGACAGGTGGAAACAGGAGAGAAAGTACAAGAAAGAACAGAGGAGCAAGTTTGCTGCATAGTAAAATGTGTACAGAAACTAAAGGAAAGTGTACTTTGCTGGAGTGTCAGGCACTGAAATAAATCTCACCAGTCTCTGAAGAAGTGTCAAGACTGAGGCAGAGTGGCTGGACCTGGTGCTTGCTGAGAGAATTAACAAGCCTGGCAATAAACCCCTGTCTAATAATGGCTCTGAAGAGTTACATTTGCTTTGGAATTTACTTTTATAAAAGCATGAAATTTTATGTGTAAACAAGATCTATAACCACCTATACTGAAGTAAAGATTTTTAGTACCACAGAGAATGAAGGACTGTGTTCTGTGTGCTCCAGCAGGACAGAACTTGCATTAGAACTGTAGGACAAGAGCTCAGTGAGTAATTCAATATTAGTTATTTCATAAACTTTGTCCTTGGTGAACATAAAATATTATTTTCTTGAATCAATTTATTATATGACCTTTTTTTCCTATTTTCCTTCCTTCTGATATCCTTCTGCCAGACTTACTCTTAGCATTTCCTCAGCCATCCAGATGCCACACCAGAGGGTGTAGCTGGGATGTGGGAGCATTCCCAGCCTGGGTCAGGGAGGGACCAGCCCTCTGTATGGTGTCAGGAGAGTTTGCCCTCACCACCTTGCTCTGCCCCTCTCCTGTGTGAGGACCCACAGAGTCGAGTCCCCCCTCTTCAGCTGGCAACATTGCAGCAGCCTACAGAGTCTCTGCAGCTGTCCACTGGGCTCCAGCTGCAGCAGGAGCTGGCAGCTACAGGGACAAAAAAAGAAGGGTAAATTAGGGAAGGGCAAAAGATTTTTTTCTTTTTTTTCTGAAGTCCTTCTTGTGTTTTTCTTCTGGGAGCACTGGAGTCTGAGTTATGTTCAAGAGTAGCACGGATAAAGCTGTTGCCTTCAGCAAGAACATGCTGAAAAGCAAACTTGCCAGAATTACACTTTTGGTTATTGCTCCCATGAAGCAACAGCCTTGTGAACCTGGTGATAAATCAGGGCCCAAAGCCCACAGCGATTATGAGGTGAAGTACAGAAAAAAAAAAAAAAAACTGCAAAGGAAAAAGCCAAGACAATGAAGAAGGCATTGATTCAATTTTGATAGCTGTTAAACAAAATGGGCTGACAAAAAACATTAATGCTCCTTTCAGACGCCTCTGTGGGAGGTCAGCTGCCAAACAAGAGAGGAAATGGTGGGGGTGCCTTATGTGTTTATTATAAGACTGATGACTTATAATATGAGGCAGGCTTGATGGAGCCAGACTTGCTCGATAGGGGATGATCTGGCATATCAGAGAGAGAGCTGGACTCTTGCTTTCTGGTGAGGAATCCTGAAGGAGAGACAATGGAAGAGTGTTGCTAGCAGTGGGGAGGGCCTGGGCTGTGCAGCTCTCCCGGGAGGCTTGCTAGAATCACCTGAAGATGGACCGTTCTTTTGCAAGGCACAGGAATCCTTCTCAGGGCGTAGTGCTTGGGGCAGGTTTACTTGTTAATCTTCATCATTTTAGTTTTCCTTCACTCCTCCAAGATCAAAATATTCCTTTTGGGGTCTGTATACATTTACAAACTTGTCTAAGACGTAAACAAACTCATTCCTTCTCAAAATAGTTTCCACCTTGTCCATGATTTGAGATGCCATTTGTGTCATGGTTAATCTGTACAAATTTTTGCCAAATAATTAAGATACTGTTTGGAGACAGTGGGACCTTTCTGCACAAATTCAAGTTGTTTCAGTAAGGAAGAAAGAAAGAACAGCTGAAAATCAAGCATTTTATTATTGTTATAGATAATGGCTAGTGAAGATGGCTAAAACAGGATGCTGGCTACAGCACTGGTTCTTTCTTCTGTTTTAACATTTCTGTGGCTGGCAACTTGAAAAACTCAACTAAATTCTGCTGTTATCAACAGACAAGTTTAATTACAATGCAATAAAGATAGCTTAGCTAGTTTTCAAGTGGTACTTAGCTGATTGGATAAAGGAAGCCTGAAAGAATATTTTTCCCATTCATTTTCTTCATATTCTTTCACTTTATCCTTACACATTATGTACCATAGAAAATTGTTTGCAGTCTGTCTTGTGTGAGTGACAGAGTATCTTAAAACACTGTGGATTTTGATAGCAAGTCATTGGCTTGTGTTGCTTTGTGGGCCAAAGACACACATTTCACAGATCCAGTACTCCTAATGGGAACTTTGTCTCTAAAACTCTCCTCTACTTTTAAATAACCAATTTGCTTCTATTTCATGTGAAAAAAGATAACCTACAGAAGGTTATTTGAAAAAAAATTTCTTTGACTGCAGACCTGATCTGATATGGAAGTCTGAAAATTACTAATAGAGGCAACTTAAGTGAGATTGCTGAGTGTTTTTCTGGATATGTTACCAAATAATGTAACCAATTACTTCTGTATGACCAATGGGCCCTTCCATGGCAGCAAAGTTGACTTACAGGATTTCTTTGTAATCCCCATCCTCCCTTTGTTCCCTATTACGCATTTCACCAGAATTTTCCATCTTGCCTGTGCCCACATTAGTGTTTTAGGGTAGTGCTGTAACCTTCCTGACATGATCTGAGTTACAAAGCTTTAGAAGACACTAAGAGTTGATATTTTTTTTTTTTTTTACCCATATCACTTTCCCCAGTGCAGTTTGTAATAAAGCATCAAAAATTATCAGTTTATCCAAGTAAACAGTGATCTGTTTTCCCCATCCCCAGGTAATGGAGACAACACTGTCTTAGGCTCTGAGTGCCACTGGTGCCTACTCTAATCTCCCTCCTTCTGACCGTTATCTTTATCCTTAACCCAGATACCACTTGCTAGGTTATTCCCTTTTCAGTTTTCATTGCCTTCCTTAAGCATCTGATAAGGAAGCAGCTTCTGCAAGTGTACACAACTGGTGGCTTCCAGGACTTTTATTTCCAGTACTTGCATCAGGACAATGTTAATGAGGCATGAAATCATGCTGACCAGGAGATGTATTCTAAGCAAATTCTGCTCCAAAATAAGCAGGCATCTGTGCCTGATGGAGCAATGGAAGTTGCATGGCACAAGGAGGGCCTTGGAGAGCCATATGTTTGAAGGCTGGTGGTGACATTTCTGCTTTTCTTCCTTATATGGTTCATTACTACAGTTTGTTTGCTTTCTTAATTGCTCTCTCTGTTGCTGAGTCTCTGTGGACTGTAATGTATGTAAAACAATGTGCATGAGTCAAGGAAAATCAAAGATTTGACTGTCTTGTTGTAGATACCAATACATGAAATACAATGAACTAGAAATTAAAGAAATCCACTGTATGTTGAGTTAAATCCTAAGCCAGTAGTAACTTAAATCCTTTGTTCATGCTATAATTTAATATTTATAGCAGTAGATTTGCTCTATAGCAGTGTAGTGCCTCAGGCACTCGCACAAGAGTGCATGCACCATAGCGGTTCCAGCAGAAAGGAACTTGCTTTGTCTGAGCAGGCAAAAAGTAGGAAAAGGGAGCAGGAAAAGGAAGTATTTTAATTCATATTCCACAGAAGAGGCAGACTGCAAAATGAACAGACTTGCCCGTAATCTCCCAGGGTCTTCATAAATGTGGTGGTGATTTAATTTCCTGATTGTGATTTTCATCACAAATTCTGAACTAATCGATAACATGTTTATTTGCCATCCCATAATTGCAGCAGTATTTTGTTGTTAAATACCCTGCAGTGCCATTAAAAACTAGTTTATTTAAGAATTGTGACTTGCATGGGTACTTGAGGCATCTCTAAAGGAAATAGTGTGTGAGCTGTTCAATATAAGTAACAATAAAGGAAAGTACTTGATTATCCAGCAATACAAACCTGAAATCCTACCTGAAGTACTTTGGAGAAAGCCTGACAGTGTCATACCACCATGGCACATCCTCTTCACTACTCTGCAGGGCACTGTAAAGTGGATGCAAAATGAAACAAAAGATTAAAAAGGAAAAATAGACTGGGGCTACCTTAATCTGAGGCCAGGAGCGAGAACATGCCCCCGTGTCCTCTTGCACCTGAAACGCAAGCACAGCACAGAAGGGAAAATTCACAATGGCAGATTGCAGCTTTGAAACTCCAAATTCAGCATTAGAGAAAATTGAAATGTAGCTGACTAGGCTGGTGGCCCACTGGAGTAATCACCTGCAGCCGTGTTTTCAAACAAAAGCTCAGATGAAAGCCACAGGGTGACCAACAAAGGGACAGAAAGCTAATTTTCCACCTGCCTTTTGTTATAAATAGTGATAAACTGTGACTCCGGTCCTAGAGGCAGAACACTGCAAAGAACTGAATTCTGTGGCTAGAAATGATGCGTTAAGATACTTTGGGCAAAACAAAAATCATTGGTGTGCTCCCCCAGCTCCCCCTCTCTCTGGTCAGATTAAACCATTGGTACTGCATCAAGATGCAAAGAACTGAAGCTAACCAGCTAGGAAAAGATTTAGCCAACATAGGAAATATCTGCAGATAGTTTTCTGAATCCCAGATGTTAAAAAAATTACAAACTGAGCTGACATATGGATATCGCAGCATTGTTTCTACTTTCTGAATAGGAATGGGGCTTTTAATTGGGTTTTCAGTACATGTGCTTGCTGTTTGAATTGTGTTTGGATAAACCTGCTGGGAAGTTTGTTTTTAATGTATTGTTTTAGCAATGTTCTTGTTTTCTAACACTCTAGTAAGATCGATATTTAATGGCTTTGAAAGCACTCAAGTAATTTTATTTACAACTGTGACTGAAGATTTTGGGGAACTGTTCTTTTTTAGTTGCCCTTTTTCCCATTTGGTTATCAATATGATGGAGATAAGAAGACTAATCTTGTTCATCTCCTATTGATTTTGGACTAAGTGAGCAATCAGTCCCTGTAACTCTACTCCTCCACATGCTCAAATAACATCTGTAAAAGCAGAGATGTAGTAACAGATGTGAAGGCCAGATACACATATATCACTTTTGCAAGGGAAACATTTAATAGAAAAATGGGAAATTAAGTGAGTACCGAGAGTAGTTTGGGAAGGTTAACTGAACTATTTGCACTCTTGAAAATGATAGTAACTGAAAACATAATTTCTTTCTTAGCCAGTTTGGGAATTCCTCTCTGTCGAAAACTTGACTGAGTATATGAAGCAATTAGTGCAAATATACTGCAACATTAGGGTGCACAAGTTTGGTTTTATTTTTGTGGTTTTTTTTTTTTTTTTCAACAACAGAAAAAGCTAAATAAACTTACATATTACATTAATGAGATAGATTGCTACTTTTAATGGAGCCTCTGTGCTCTGCACTGCACTGTATGCAGTTTTGCTAGTTAATAAGCCCGAACAGTGTTTCTGTTCATGGAAAATGAATCCAAAACATTCGTCACATTATCTGTTTGGCATGCCTGACTGGTGTCTGGAGTGGCACTTTGCTAATGTGCTATTACTCAGTGTCATTAACCCACAGAAGTGATTGAAAGGTGAATTTATATTTGCATCATGCTGCTCAGAACAGGCGGTGCTCTGGATTAATCTGGTGTCCTGTGAAATGGTGCTGCACAGGAAAAAACAAACCAAGCATCTCACAAAGTGCATATTCCTAACTCTTAGTTGCTTTTTTCACTAGAGGAGTGTCCTGTGGTAATGATGCAGGCATGAAGTTACCTGTGGGAACATTTGCTTGTTAGCTGTCTGGTCAACATCGTTAGAAATCCAAAGTTTTTATAATTCCTGTGAAAAGCTTCTCATTGCTTTACCCACCAGCATTAAAACCACATAAAATATTTTGGCTGCAGCATTATACATAAATAGCTTTGAAATATTGCATTTAAAAAGAAAGTCTGGGAAATGCAGAGCTGATTATTTTTTGTTATTGATTAGGAAAGTTTATCTGTTTGCATGCAAGTAGATTACTTTTATCCTACAATATGTTTCTTTCTCCACTGAAGAGAAGGAATTTCTTATTTTCTTTCTGTAAGCAAAACCATAATTGTTAGTTTATTTTGGGTTAAATAACTGTTTTTTCCTTTGCTTGTTTTTTTACATGCCATGATTTTCTTACAAACAATATTCATTGCAAACAGTTTTTAATGAAGTATGCAAGTAAAGCCACAGTCTTTTCATTTGTGTGGATTTTGGAGCTGAAAAAGTGTTTGCTATGACCTGTTCAGGAGTGCAAGGAGATCTAGACCTATAAAACAGGATGTGGTTTTGTTTACTGAAAATATGGGAAGATGAGGGAAGGGAAGGCAACTGTGATTGTTCTGTATCTCTCCTTTCTGTTTGGTTTTGCATCAAAGTTTGAGGATTGAAATAATTTGTTTTCTGATTTTTTTGGTTTTTTTTTTCTTTCAATTTTATTTTTTATGTAGTCCTAAAATATTGGTATATTTTTCTTTGTAAAAAAACAAAAGAATTTTTAGCATTTTTGCACCATGCTTTGCAAAGAACAGAGCAGTGTAACACACTGTGCTAATGAGCTTTTGATGCACCACAGAGTTGGAAATGGTTTCAAAACCCCATTGAATGGGGGTTTTATTTCCTATTTTGACAGCTCAGGTCTCCCACTCAGTCTGCAGACAAAATGCCCATTGCTTCAGCAAGTTTCAGCTACATAACTGTGTGCTGAGAGCCTTCACCCAAACACAACTGGGAAAGAAAATAGAGAGAGGTGTAAGTGAAGACTGTGACATTAATGACTCACTGTGACAATGAACACAGAGCTGATCCTAAATGAGAGGTGTCAAGGTAATAAATGACTTCTGGAAGCCATGGTGACAGGCACGTGTCCTGGATTGGGATGTGGAGGTGCACAGAAGTGCGGTGCCGTGCATGTGCTGGGACACGGCTTGTCCCACATCCCTTCAGGAAGATTCACATTCTTACTCATTTCTCTTGTAGTAAGGATTAGTGCTGTCTCCATTTGTGAAGCTTAGCCCTTTTCCAGGGACTTGAAAAATAATGGACTTGCTGTTCTTCTCAATTAGTCCTTTATTTTCTTTAATCAGATAGAGATCAGTTTTCCATCATCATTCCTTAATAATGAAAATGCACTGATGAGCCTAATTGTTATAGTAATTTGACCTCAAACCCAGGAGCAGTCACCCCTGAATTTTATTGTTCAAAAAATGATAAATTCAATGCAACCTTGAATGTCTTTCCAGTCGTTGATTAGCTGTGCAGCCTAAGTACTGGGATTCTTCTGTGTGTTATTTTTGCTGTTATTGTATGATAAAACAAAGAAAAGAAATCCCGAGGAGTTCATCTACATTGACACATTAGATTACAAGAGCTTCTCCAGGGCATTTGTTCATCATGTATAGATAAATTCAATCTCTCACTCCTTTTCCTGTAATGGAAAGTTTGCTGCAATGTGGGAGTTAATTAGCAGAGCTGTTTATGAAAAGGAAGGGGGGGGGGAGTTAGGCATGGGTAGATGGGTGGATGGATGGGTTGATGGATGAACAGATAGATGCTGGAATGATTTTAATTTGTTAAAAAAAACCAAGTGTATGGGGGAATGCAAAATTTGAAGTTTGCCCATATTTATAAAAATAAAATATTATTCACTGATAGCCTGGAAAAGCATTGTACAGTGGATATTTTAATTTTTTTTCTGTGTGCACACGTTTTTGTTAGCCAAAAACACTGTCTGAACATTGTGTAATTCTACTCACTAATGAGCAATTCCTTTCATGTCACCCAATGGAAGCAGGATGGGCAGCACAGAAAAATGAAGGAAAAATAGGTATGGAGTTTAATGGTTAAGTAGAACCTGAACTGATGGTGTAGTCTCTTAGTTGAATTGTTATTTTGATGAAGAAAATATGTTTTGTTACAGGTTTCATAAAGAGAAGGCAATGCTACTAATTTTGCCTTTTTTAAATGCAAACCTGGGTCATATTCCAGCTCTTTTTTTTTTTTTTTTTTTTTCTTTTTTTTTTTTTTTTTGTATATTCCTCAATTTGGACAAAGTTACAAACTTTAACAAATACATTTTCTACATTTCATTCAAATGGGTAAAAGGCAGGGACCTTCTCCTATTTCTAATTTAATGACTAATTCTGATACAAATCTGAACAGATTCAGACTTTTCTGTTTCTGGAGGGTCTCCATTCCTGGTTTGCATCCACAAAGGAAACATCCTTGTGAACCAGCACAGTGCTTTGCTACTTGGATTTCCATTCCTCTGCTTTGATGTTTATTTCATTTTATCTGCTTTTTTAAAAAAGCCATTGTTACAAAAATAAGTATAAAAATATTCAGTAGCTCCTGAAGTTAAGGAGTGAGCTCTCAAAATAATTTATTCCCATTTTAACTTCATTTTGGTAAATGTATATTTTTAAGAGTTGGTTGAAGCCTTTTCATTAGACTACATACATATATATATAGGTTTAGCTTAATCTTGACTCAGAATCACTTTTCATTACAAATATAAATGTTTAAAAAATACACAGAAGTCTTAGGAGCACTACAATCATTTGTAAAACACATTAGCAGGATCCATACAGGTAACATTCCTTTGAGCTTTAAGAGGGATAAGTGCAAGGTTTGAAGGCAAAATGCAGTAAAATTTGTTGCCAATGAGCCTGTGTAAGTGATATATGTAAATGTGTCAGACAAAACACATTTTGAGGTTGCTTAGAAATACTTTGAAACTTGCTGTGAGATTAAATATATTTCATAGTTACCTTATTTTTTGTTGATCTGGAAGACACTGCCCTACTGAATATGAAACCAGCATGTCCCCCAGCCTCACAATTATTTCAATCTGTGAAGTAATGAAGAAAAGAGAGTGACTGTGATCACGAGAAAGTTGAAGTATGGCTTAGGGAGGGTGTTCAAGGGGAAGGAGGACATTTTGTCAGAATATGAACCTGCTTGTCCTGTTTGCTCCTCCATTGCCCTAACTGAGGTCTTGGACTTTTGTAGTTCTTCATGCCCTAGGCTGACCACACCTCATTTAGAAGCACCATCTCCCCCCCAAGCAGGTCTTCTTTTGAAACAAACATCTACCCATGGCTTGTTGACACTTCCCCTGTTCTTGCTACTCACAGCCAAATCTTTCTTTAGGGAGGCTGTAAGATGTCCAGCTGCCCATGGCCTTCTCACAAAAATGTATCTCCCATTAGTCCCATTAAGTTTTCCATTTCCTAAACCTGACTGCAAGATCACCATTTGGTCACAAACATACAGCATGGTTATACACTGACCATCATCAACAAATTGCTCAATGTGCTTTCTATACACAAATAGTAATAGATCGTGAGAGTTCTTCTACTGGGATCTTGCCTCCAATAGACTTTAGTCAGTTTCACTGCGACCATTTATATCTAGGCCATGTTTTCAAATATTATCTGTTGATGTCCTTCTCACTAACAAAAGGAAGATCTTGAACCTGTTTTCAAGGCAATAAGCTGGTGAAACCCACTTAGGGGAATCATCTCGCTATCGCTTGGAAAACTAAAACTGAGGTGAGGACTCGTTTCTTTGTCCACATGCAAAACCACCCATTGCTCCTTCTTGAGTGCTTGGGGGGCTCTGTGATTGTTAGATTTTAAATTTTTAATTGATTTGTTAGCTTAACCTGCAGCTGACCCATACAGATTTCATTCAGAGTGGTGCCACTTAGTAGTAATGCATTTTCTGACACCCTGTAGAAATTACGCTGCCAGAGTCGCAGTCTGGCCCATCAGCCCAGGCGGAGCTTCTGGCGGGCTCATCCCCTGCCAGGGGGAGCCTTGTACAAGGCTGCTCTTTTATTATTTAGCACCTTGTTTATGGCATTGCACTTGAACCCTGGAACTTTTCAAGTCCACTTCCCAGGGGTTCAAGGGCAATTATTAACCCCTGCAATACCAATAACCTCCGAGAAGCCAAAACTCTGTGTTTGTGTGTGGCTGATGTGTACGAGGAATTTGCTTACTGCTTGACAACTTTAAATGAATTTAGCCCCCATTTTCTTCAACTCACTCAGACCCCATCTGTGGGAGTCCCACTGGGGGCCAGACACATTCCTTTGAATGCTCTTAAGTGTGGGCATAGCGCCCTGAAGACAAACCTTCCTTTAGCCATGTCTCTGTCAGGATTTCACTCTTGATTTTCCAATGCCATCGTCTACTTTGATTCATTGCCTGCAGAAGAAGGTATTCAGTCCCATTATTTCCAGCGCTTGCCAACATTTGGTACCAGTTTCTTCACGTGAAGCTTTTCAAAACATGTAAGTAAAATATACTTGTTGTAATGTAAAGAAGGAGAACCAAACAGGGGCATTACCACACTGGTTGCTTCTGACATTCATTGCTTCATGCCTTCTTGCAAACATGATCCTTTGGGAAATCAATTTTAATTAAAGAACCCCAAAACACGACAAGTTACAATTAAAGGCCTCAGCCTTTTGAACAACCAAAAGGAAGGCAGAATTCAGGTTTTCTTTTAGAATGTGTGAGAAATTAGAATATTTTACTGTATGAAGTAGAAAAACCAAGATAGATTCATTTAACGTTTTATTTTGAGCTTGAAGTTGCAGCTCAGGAAAGCATCAGGCAAGAAAATAATAATGCCAAGAGAAGCTTGTTGATGAACAAGCAGAGTTCTTGTGGTGGCATATCCTTCTCTGTGGCAGTCTGCAGGGGTGTGCCAGTGGGAAGGGCAAGCCTGCATGTGAGTACTTGTGTCACTTGGGTTTCAGAAGATATCACCTTCATGAAGACCCAAGGGCTCTCTTTGTAGGTTACTCCTGAAAGAAAAAGGCTTTAAAATTAAGATTAGTGACTCAAAACCAAACATGTGTGAAAATGCTTGAATAAATAGCCAATTCTGCACCTGTTTCCCTTGTATCTTTTGGCCCCATCTGTGCAATGGAGAAGGGTTTCTTTGTACTCAAATGGGCTGGATGGCAGCTGCCTATAGTCCTGACGCAGCTGTACTTTGAGATCTTTGCATTTTGCTCATTTCTCATACAACAGCTTAAACTCTCTCCTAGGGCAGAGGTGCTTAAACTTTCTCCTAGGTGCTACCTGCCAGGTTGCTGCAGCAAAACATTCCTCCAAGCACACGGGGCTGATCCAGACTTCATCTCTGCAGCTGCTCAGTTTACCCTTCCCAGTGCAATGGGAAGCTAAAAATGTAAATGGTATGGCACTGGCATGAATTTTGTCCTAAACAGAGCTGTATGTCCCTTGGCTTTGAAACTGTGGACTGCATGTCAAAATAAAATGTGGCAAATGGTTATGCAAATGAGGAAGGGAAAATGTGTTATTTCTTAAGTGAGAGATCTTGCACATGGATGTCTGCAGGCTGACAGAGCCCTGCCCTCATGCTGAGCTCTGAAAAGCTCTGCAAAAACAGGACAGGGCATCTCCCTTTACCAGCTTGCAAGATTAGGACTGGTATAACAAGGGGAGGAAAAAAATGTGGAGCCATAATTTGCCTTACAGAAAGTTAGTTTGGGAAAGTTCTTCTGTAGACACATCACCATTGCTTCAGAACTAAGTACCCACAGGAAGACACAAAATTATTGCAGTTCCATTTTTAAGGGGATATGAGATGTGAATTTAATCTAACCTATCTCTTCACATTAGACAGATCATGAATTATCACTGATGATTACAGGAATTCTGCGTAAGCATTCAAGGTACAGATGGGATGCTATGACAGTAAAATTGAGTAGGAAATGACCACAGACAAGTGGGAAGCTGCCTATCCTGCCTTCATCAGGAAGGAAAACAAACCCCAACACATTTTAAGCCTTTAAAAGTTAAATGGTCAGAAAATCCTTCTCGTGTTGATAATCTTCACATGCTTTGCTGTTTATATGAACTCTTATATCCAACATTTTTAACCTCATAACTGTGTTCCTCATTAATTTGATAGCCAGTTTATTTCCCAGTTATGTAGTATATATCATAAAATTCATTAAGTACTTGATGGGGAATCAGCTGAGAAAATAAAAATTAATTAATTCCCCATCAGGCAGCTGTTCCCCCCATCCTGACAGAGCAACATAGAGGGAGAGAGAATCAGGAGTTACTCTCCTCTGAGTAATTTGTTGGTGGTGGTTTACAAAGTAGCATTTTTGCTTTGGTGGCTAAAAACCCTTCTGATCAGATTTGCTGTGGCATTTCACAGGGTCAGCTGGCACAAAAGCTGTACACTTGTGATTTATGACATACATGACTTGCAGTGCAGTTTTGTTAATGCTGGAGACTGAGGTTAGGCCATGTTTCAAATAAAGAGAGATCTTGAGGGAGAGAAACACTTTTGAGATTGATCATTAGATCCTTATATTGCCTTTCTTGTTTGTGTGTTTTACACTGCAAAAAGGGTTATTTTCCACTTTTCAAAATGGGAAAATAATTCTGGAGTGTCTGTTTCAGTGCCCTAACATTGGATGGAGAGACACGTCTTCAATTCTATCTCACTCATGGTTTACCATGAAAAGCAAACCTCTCCTAATCAACTAGAATTTTATAGGGTTTATTCTTTGCATAGAACACTTAAATTTTAATTTTTTATCTCACAGGACTACCTTGGGAATATGATTATTAATATTTATTCATTTAATTTTCTTTTATTAAAACTAACAGCCAATGTTTTAATTTTTAATACTACTTCTGGTATACCTAGTACTCGAGGGAACATAACGGTACTCCTGGGAATCTTGTTAAATTTATAGCTGACCTATCCACTATGACTCATCAGTCTTCAGAGAAATTAGAGGTCCATTTTGGTACTCCTTTGTCTGGGTTTTTTTTATCTGCAGGAAGGAGGAAGAAAGGGAGGGAGGTATTTAAATACTTAACAGCTCAGTAATTTCTATAGACCGTAAGTGAAAAGCTCATTTCTACGTGATGGTCAGGCAGTGGTGAATTTGGTCCCATATGCTGCAGTAGAGAAAGGCATAGAGTATAGTCAGGTCTGTTGAGTTGCCGGTAAGTCACTGCAGAAAAAACAGCATATGGATGAAAAGCATCAACAACTGTTCTTTGCTTCAGACTACCGTTTTGAAGACAAACCCACTAAAAACAAAACAACAAAACCATCAAAATAACTGATTTTATATTGAAAACCAAAGTCCTCTTCAGGCACCCGAGTTCATTAATCACTTATTTGTCTGAACTGCTTTTGCTGAGGTTTCTTGTGACTTGCTGACACTTCCAGAATTTCCCCAGAGTTCCTAATGATCAGAGAAGTTTGTGCCATTGGGAATAATGTGGGAAGCAGAGAGCAGATGCAGCCATGACTCCATCCTCCGCAGCTGAGCACTGTGGCTTGAGGCATCTCATAATGGCCAAGCTGCAAGCATGGGTGCTTAAAAAGGGCATGCCTTTGGAGCAGAGCTTTCCCAGCTGTGCATCCCTTTGAAACCATGAGTCTTGCACATAGGTGAAAGTAGGACAGCATTTTTCTGCGGAGTATCTCCTGGCTGAAGGCCAGGAGGCACTCCAACCCACACAGTTGAGAGAAGCTATATGGCCAGTGAATCTTTGGCATGTCTGTGCCATTTTGGATGGGGGGAGTTAATTTTCTTCACAGTAGCTAGTAACCAATGGGAAGTGGTGAATTATTTCCTTGTTCTGCTTTGCTTGCACATGAGGCTTTCACTTTACCTCTTAATCTACCTTTATCTCAGCTCAGGCGTTTTCTCACTTTTACCCTTCCAGTTCTCTCCCCCATCCCACCAGGGAAGAGCTGACTGAGCATCTGTATGAAGGTTTATTGCCAGCTGGGGTTAAACCACAACACTGTGAAAATCATGTTGCTGGGCTTGGTTTTCTCTATTGATTGTGTCTTCACAATGTGTCAAAGGTGTCAGGAACCTGAGAGGCTCCTTTTAGGGTTTTTTCCCCTTAACTTTCAGTTTTTAAGGAAAAAATAAGGTGGTGTTTTTTTTTTTTTTTTCTATTTTTTTCCATCTATATAAATAATATTAACATTTAAAAAAGGATCAAATTTCACAGGTGAATGACTTCTATATGAAAATCTTTAGGGAAATCTGAGGGTTTAAAACTTATATCTCAAAGAAAGGGAATGTGAATCTACAGTGTGTGCATAAATGTGTGTGTGTGTATATATATGATGATCAGTTTCTATATACATTAGCATTTATGCTCTAGTTGTATGAATGAACATGTGTGGATACAATTCACATGTTTTGTGACAGCTTTCTGAAGTGTGTCTGCTGGCATTCAGCAGAGGTGAACAGAAACAGATACTGAGTTGTTTTTTCACCTTGGAGTTTCTTGCATGAATAAGAATTTGGTCCTGCACTGGCCAGGGACAGCTTGCAGGGTGAGGTGCAGGGCACAGTGACTTGAATGGTGACACTGATGTGTTATCTGAATGAAAGTTGACCTTTATCTAGGTTTCAGGATCAGGACCATATTCCACCTGTTCCTACAATGTTCTCCATGGAGTGTTTGCATGTTTTCAGACATTCCCATAGATGGTCTGCAGATGCTTTTCCATTCTAGCTTCTGCTCTTCGTGTTGTTCCTATATTACAATATCCCCACCCCTCAGGAAATGTCCAGAACCTCCCATCTCCAGTGCTTCTCAGGATCAGTACAACACCAGAGATGTGGCCTTGCTGGTCTCAGGCCTACAGCAAGACTGAAGAGGATGGGGAGGTTCCTCTTAGGCAGTGAGTTTATGCACTGGGTACAGAGCATTTTGTGTGCTCGCTCCCTGTGCTGGTGTGGATTTTGCTGGGGAAGAGCAAATCCAGTGTTGCTGGTAGACCCTTTGTATTCCATGTTACCTTAAACCTGAGACAGACAGCAAGGTCAAGTTCTGTACAATGCTATATTTAAACTACAGGCTGTGGAAATGTGAATTCTGACCTTTTGTAAACTTTTTTGCTACTTGCTTTTATTGTTGTTATTTTTCATTTACTAGTGTTCAAAAGCAAAAAAAAAAAAAAAAAATCCATCAGAAGGTTTGAGACTGACATTTCCGAGTGAAACAGAGAGTACAAAATTTCAGTTTGACCCTGGCACTGCAGCTGCTGAAATATTAATGGCATTAAATGCAGGTGAATCGGAAATGTGTGCACAGGCCAAAGATTCCTCCAGGCGGTTTTCCTGGAGCTCTCCCGCTGCCTGAGTCACTGCTGCCAGTGGGGCGTCTCCTCTGCTCACCCGAATGAGGAATGACAGGGGTGATGAGGACAGCACTTATCGCAGCAGCCTCTCCTTGATAGGGAAAGCAGTCCGGCTGATCAGATTTAGCAGGCGGCGTGGGCTGTTCAGCCACTGCTGCAAAACACATCAGCCAGCTGGGGAAACAACATGCATTCTTGCACAGCGCCGGCTGCCACTGCCCAGGCTGACCACAGATGCTTCGGGACACAGGTGACTTTGTTGAGGTGAATCAGGACCTCGGGCTGGACTGAATTATCTCCCCCGTACCAAGCTACACTTGCAATGTTCCTACATTCGTTTTGTACGTGTATGTTGTAGTGTGGGCTGCCCCAGCACACGCTGCAGCTCCTCTTCCTGGGAATCACTTGCTCTGTTAAAGGATTGCAGCTTGAAGTCTGGAAAATGAAATAGTTGATGAATGATAAAAAAAAAAGCACTCCGAGCTGTCTGTCCCAAACAGCTTAGAGGGTGGCAGTGCTACATAGCTGTCGGGCACTAAGCTCCCGTAAGATTTTTGTGATGTTAGGAGGTGAAATATTTGGAAGCGGGCACTCTCGTGGCTGCCAGAACCATTTGAATTGTTAATTTCCATCAATGTCATGCCAGCTTTTTCACAGAACTGGGTAATGAGGTAAAGCAGCTATTTCGATACTGTCACATTTAGGTTAGTGGAAAATCTGCTGTGGCATAAATGGACTTTTAAAAAAGACAAAATAAAATGAAACGTCTATTGACGCCCCACTCTCTTTTATATTCAAACAAAAAAAAAAAAACGCTAAGAAGGGGATTTAAATGTTTGCATATGTGCCCAAAGCACAAGTTTCACTCCTTTCCCCTTTTAGGACCAGAATAAACCCCCTGAGTTTCTTTTCAAAGTTAGCTCTGTCAAGTTTGTTTCCTCATTTTTCTTTAACTTTCTTTCTGTTCTTTTACCCCATCATTCTTTCCTCCCCCAACTGCCACCACACACCATCCTTGCTCGCTTTCTTGCAAAGCTGCCAAGAAACTGTGCGCAAATTTAATGTATGAATAACTGCTCGGTCTCTCAGTGACCTTGAAAAAATTGCTTTGCATCATTAAAAATTCATAGAAATGAAATTTTTGTGAGGAGACTGGCACATGGACAATTAGTACTTGTTGAAATGCAGCTGGAGTAATCCAACCTTGTGAACTTTCAAAATTGTAATTCTTATGAGAGCTAATTGTGGCCAGCTTACAACTTGGATCAAGTGTTGCTGTTTGACTTCCCAAAATAATATCATGCTGTGCATGATATACCTGTTGGCACGTGCAGTACAAGTGCAGGTAAAGTTGATGCACAGCTTAGCAGACACAAAAATGTTTAAATATTGTTAAGTGCTGATATGCTGATAAGTGTGTAAAAGGATGCAATGCCTGAGTGGGATAGTTTGGAAGCAAGTAAATTATAATTCTTTGCTGCTGTTAGTGGGCTGTGTAGAGTTCTGGCTTAGGCTGCGTATCCACTAAGTGACATTAGTGAGCTGTGGTGCCATGATATTCAAGTCCATGTAAGATGCAACTTCTTGAACTCTTAGAATTTAGCATTTTTTCCACTTGTGTTGGTCATCTAAACTGTAAAGCTTGGTTCTGCATCTGAGGGAGTGGGGAACTAAATAACATGTTTGTGTGCTAGCTGTGTTCCAGATGTCCTTTTTTGCCTGTTATACATGAAGAATGCTTTGCTGGGGAAAAAAACATAATTAAATAGTAACTACTGAAGTACAGCATGTAGTAGCAAAGTGCACTTTGCCTTCTTCAGCTGTGTGGCAGGATGATGCTTTAACAGATGTCACTGTTCAGGGAAATAAAATGCAATGCTCAGGGTATCTGAGCAGCAGGAATGCTGTCCCCACGACCTGAGCAGACCAGGTTGTTCAGCCCTGATGGAGGTAACCACTCAGGGTTTCCCAGTACTGACCAATATCCTTACAGTCTGGCTTGCAATTTTTGCTGTTTTTTCCTTGAAGGCTGCTTGTTAAAACTGGAGAGCCCTACAATGTTTTGGGTGTGATCCCAATTTTGTTAATACCAACCGGACACTTTCCATCTGCTTGTTGGATTTGAGATCTGAGTTCGTTCCATCCATAATGAAATAATCTGATACCTTTTATGCTTATGATCCGTGGAGGCTCTGTTACACTGTCATTACTTAAAAATCACCAATTTTTTGGGGTGATTTCCCATGCAGTTCAGTGTGTGTCACCAGAAGCACAATGTCCCATGCTCTGATGCAAAGCTGGGAGCGTACAAAGGCTGCAGCTGGCAGCAGCAGTATTTTGTTGTAAGTGGCTTTTGTTTGCCTGGCTCTGAGACATGCCTGTGAGCTCAGTGGATGTGCTTGAATACCAGTTGCAGCTCTGTCATCAGCCATGCCACAGTCCATATTGTTGTCACAACGTAATTAAAAAATCATTGCTCTCAGTACCGTTTGGCACTGTGGCTGAGCCACAGCAGTGAGCAGCTCAAACAGGATGTGTCTGAATGAAAAGAAGTTTGACTGCCCAGGGTATTTGCAGCCAAAGTCTGTGAGGATAGCAATACATGCATAACTTTGGGGATCAAGCTCTCTCCTTTTTGATTTTCCTTTGTTCCTGGGCATCTGTTTTCCTGCCTTTGTTTTAGGGTACCTTGTTTTGTTGAACACATCCTGTTGTGTTCCCTAACGTCTTGCTGCTAGATGCCATTAGCATATATCTGGGCCACCCCTTGTGCAGACTTGTCCCCAGGTGAAAGCCTTTGTGGTCTGGGATGGAAAGAGGCTGCAATTTACTGAGTCCATTATCACCTCTGGACGTGTAGAATGATAATGGAAGTGACAGAGGTGCAGCTGAAAATTGGTTCTTAATATTTTATGTGTTAAAACTGAGGATTGGAAATCTCACACTGCTCTTCAGGGAAAATGAAGTGTGTGTGTCTACCCTTCCCATCTCCCCCTGCCCTCCCATCACATTCAACCATTGGGCAAATCAGCTCTCTTTTTACACTTCCTCATAATGGAAACACTGCATCAGCAGTGATATTTTTAAAGACAATGGTGTAAAATAGTCTGGAGAAAGATGAGCTGTGCTGGGTGGTAGTATGGCCCCATCAGAATCACTGCTGCAATGAAACTTTGTAGGACATACATGTACAGCTACTTGCTCCTTCCTCTCTGCAAGTTAGGGATGAAACAAAATGACTGTTGTGAAGCAGCATCTTCAAATTGCTTTCCTTCACATCCTGTAGTCTGTAACCCGGGCAGTTTCATCCCCCTGCTCTAATGCTTGCAAATTATGCTCTTTTATCAAGGCAGCTTCCTTCCCCCACCTCTGCACATACGCACCAAACTATTATTCAAGATTACTGTTCATCTATTCATGTGTAATGTGGCATGGATACATAACTTTAAATAGTTTCTTCTTATAAATGACTTATGCAAATGACAAATTAACCTCCTGGCCTTTCACCAAACTCTGCCGACTTTCTGCATCTTCTTGGTACTGATTACAAGCAATATTAGATGAAATTGGTCCTTGCAGCTCGGCTTTATTAATTTATCGTGTTCTTACATCAGTTAAAACACTTATGACTGGGTGCTGCTGTGATTCTCATTGACCCAGAAATTTCTTGAGTGCTTTGGAGGACTCCTTTCTTTCTCCTTTGCCTCCTCTGTGCAAGTGCTAAGGCTGGGAGCAAGAGTGCATAGCTGAAAGGTATTTCCCCTGTACAAAAGGGACTGTGGCTTTCCTTGTGCACTCTGCATCTTTGAATGAGATAATCAGCAAGGTGTTGCATCTCTTCTCTCACAGGTGAGTCTTGCAGCAAGCAGACTTGAGGACCCTGCATTGTAAGGCACCTGGTGCAGTTTTAATGCCTCCAGCTGGCCTGAATTGTAGCAGCACCTAAGTGCAGTCACAGTCAGCTTCATATCATGGGTACCTTACTCTGTACTGTGTGCATTGTTTCTGCTGTCCTACTCACAACCAGAAATGTTGAAATATTAATGCAAACCACCATTTTGTCATTGTTGTTACCGTCATGGGCTGTGAGTTTTGTAGGTAATAGATTAGTCTTGGACTTAGCGAGCCATGGATCTGCAGATGACTTTTGTTGGTGGGGATGTGCAATTTATCCATTACTTGGTTCTTCATTTTTTAATGAAAAGAAAACACACTTTCTCAGTAGTGTAGCTGTGACATAACTATTACTAATTTGGAGACTGCTCAACTATGATGCCATTATGAAATGGAAATGCTTAGGGAAATTCAGTATTACTCACCACATTACAAATTGGTAAAATAAAGCCTTGAAAGAACTTTGTTGTAAACAAGGCTGTGGCATCCCAGCTAATTATGTCTATAGTGTGCTGAACTAATTTAATACAATGGAAAAGTGCCACCCACCCCCACACTAGTCCTGTTCCTCTCCTCCACAGAGATGCACTGGGATGCAGGGAACACCATTAGCAGTAGCTGGTTGAAACTGGGATGCAGGAGATAGATGGGCCACTTTGAGGACTGGGGAAATTTCCAGGATAATAAGCAACTTTCCTTCAGCAGTTCCCATTTGACTGTTGTCAAAGTTACTGAGTTTTTTTAAATTCAAAATTGGTATTGTTGAAATCAGCAGCCCTGCATGTCATATGGATGTGCATAAAATATAAAGTCTAGCCTTTTCACACTATTTGTATTTCAACTTTTTGCTTGCTGGGTTTTAAATAAAGAACAAGGGAATCACCCTATTAAGATTTAATTGACTTAATACACAGAAGAAATCCTAACTAAGAACAAGGGGCAAAAGGTTCCTCTAATCCCAACAATTTATCTGAAAGACAAGAAAACTGCACATATTCAGAGTTTGTTATTTAATCACCGTGTTTGCTCCTAGGTTCTGTTTCAAGCCAAGCCTACTGCAAATAGGCCATGGGGAAGGAGGTAACTTTCTTTTTAAGCTTACATATGGTTTTCAACCCTAATGTTTTAGGGTTTTTAAAATGTAGAGTGTAATTTCTTGACTACCATGATAAATATTTTTCATTTTGGGGTAAAGAAAAAAATCTAATTGTAAGGTATGCCCATGAACAATTGTGAAAAGTTAAGTTTGGATGCGATCTAGTGCACATGGATTCAATTAGCTCAAGGTGCAAATGTTTGAAATAGTGAGGAGAAATATTCAACCATTTCAGCAGCCTGATTTTTTGGGGACACTGCAAGGTTGCTCATATATGAGAAGCTTGGCATACAGGCACATTCAATTATCCCATTAAATACTGAATCCTGTCTGGAAGCTGTTGCCCAATGGTATATGAACAGGCAGGCTGTTATGGCTCCGCTGTGTCTCTCTGTTGCTTCAGAAAGGTGGAAATGGGTTAGACTGAGCTCTTTGTATTTCAAGATGTTCTGATGGCTGATGATGTTCTTGATGAACATCTGCCTGTACCATGTCTTTCCTTGTCACCCACATGCAGTGACCAAGGCAGGGAGAACAGAAGCAGTCAGTTTAATGGCAACCAGGATGCTGCAGCAGGAGGAAATAAACCCCAGATCTTTGATTCAATAAAACTCTGCCTCCTTTTGCAGACCACAGGAGACATCTTATTTCAATTCCATGTACTTATTACTCACATGAAGTATAAATAGGGCTATTCATGCCTTGCTATATGATTGGTATTTCCCCCTTTTTCCAGTTGCTTTCAGAGTAAAGAATGAAAAGACCTTATTTTGGTTAGGTCTTTATTACAGCTGCACAAAGTGTGGAAGGACTGACCTGGGCAACCACAAGTTAGAAGGTTCTGATTGATCATAAAGTTATTTAATTTATTTATTTCCTTTTAAATTTTGTTATTTGATGTTAGGTTAATCACCAAACCTTTGAGAGAGAGAAGTAAAACAAAAGCACTGATCAAGGTGGTGAGTGGCTCTGTGCACTGTGAGACACAGCATCAAAATCCCAAAGTCACTAAGGAATGACCTCAGGGGACCCATGGGTTCCCAAAGTGGCTACAGCTTATGAATGGTGTGTTGTTTCCTATCTGCTACATGTTATTCCTTAATTTCTGTTGTTCATTTTTTATAAAAGTGACTCAGCCAGTGAATTAGAAAGGAAAAATCCAGTCCTGTATGATTTAAATATTTAATTCTTCCAAGTTACTTTGCAAAAAATTCTAAGTAGCCTTCATAATAGCCTCAGAATTCAAAGTCAAGATACAGACTGCTTTCATTTGATAAAAGGAAGAAAGCAGTGTTACATGTGAAATCCATTTACATAACAAATTATTTTGACAAAAAATGTTTTGATGTGATTTTGCACAAACTAGTCGTATATTTTTAAATGTGAATACTTCTTAATAAATATTAGTCTGTTTTTATAATTTGAAGGAAGATACACCATTGTTTGGTGGGAATTAACTAGCACTCCTCCTCAGAGTCCACTGAGGGAAGAGATCCTTAGGATTTACAAGTGTAGAAGGAGCTGAAAAAGTAAAATACCCAATATAAATACTTTGTGTAAAGAGACCTATTGATTTAAAGAGAAAATGAGAGAGAGACGTAATTCCATTGTAGCAGTTGGCTTTTCATACACTTCTAAAGCAGATGGTCTAATGGTCTAAGCATCTGGTTTGAAATATCTCCCTTCCCTCGGGCCATCAACTCAAATTTAGTCAGGCTGCATTTATACCTTTATTTTCAAGACAGATCAATTGGGCTGACTCTCTATTTAGTTGCAGGAGGGCTTTTCTCAGGTAATACCACTGATACTGGCTTGGAGGGTTTCATGCCATTCATAGGGTTGGTTTTTCAGGCTTGATCTTAAAAGCAGAAGTTCAGTTGGCTATATGTCATTCTTTAAAAGGATGCTTGTGCCACAGAGGGATTTGTCCTGGTCTCATTGTTCAGAATTTCCTGTGTGTCTGTACTGCTGTGCAGCATTTCTAGGATGTATAATGTAACATTCTTGTGTCTCTTCTGTGCTTTGAGTATTTAAGCAAAAATCTTGGAATTTGCATCTGAATTGGGACAGGAAGTTTTTTGGTAAGAGCAGGTAACAGTGTTTAGAGTGAATAAAATATTCACTCTTATATAGCAAGTAACACAAGACTGTAGCACCCTCGGTGCTTGTTGCATGGGATTTTACAAGATAAGGTCTGTTTTGTGCTTTGAGTCACACTTAAGTCTTGCTTTGCTGTCTGCTATCTGTCACACAAAGCATTCTCTCAGACGCTGGCTAATAAAACCAGGAGGCACATTTGCTTGTAATAAGGAGGCAAATCTGAAACAACTGTAGAAGAATAGGAGGGCAATGGAAGGGCAGGTTCATTTTGTGATCATTGTGTGAAATTGTTTATGCTATCATGTATTCCTCATTGCTGAAATTGTCTAACAGAATGTCTGCAGATTCTGTATTATGCTGCACTACAGCTGGTGACCTATATGCTGTCATCTGCATGGGTTTTGTATTCTAAGAATTTGAGTATGAATTAGTTTTTTTTCTCTATTATTTAATGATAGCATGTTTTTAGAAAAGCAGGGGGAAAAAAAGAAGAACAGGGAGATTTATAAGTCAAATGATGAGAACAGAATTTAGCCTGCTGCATAGTAATTGAGTGGCAAAACCAATTCCCCCAGTTGAAAAGAGATTAATCAAAAGATTAACCAAACCCACTTGCTAACGGTGGTTCTTTGGACAGTCCGGAATATGTAGTAGGCAAAATTAATTCTTCCAAATTGCTAAGAAACTCAGGGACCTTGAGATTTAAGCCAGAGTGCTGCAGTTAGTAAACCCTTTCCAATCAGTGTGTCAGGTTTGTAATTATTTTTTGTTTTGGTTTGGGTTTTTTTTGATTTGGAAATATAAATACTGGACTGTGGCATCTTGTGTGCCTTAGTTCCTGTGCAGGTCTGGAGGTCTCTGTTCCTGCCAGGGCTCTGGAGACTGCTCCACATTCTATCAGCTCTGTGCTCAAAAGGAAATTAGATGGCCACTGTTTGATTCAAGGAGAAATCCTTTACCTTCTGTCCCATTGGCACCTTTGCTCAACTCCAGAAGGGATCCCAGAGCAGCTGATGTAAGCCCTAGGCTGATGGCTTTTAGCAGCTTCAGGGTCTGGCTACATAAGCAAAGGGATGCTTCATTAGTCAGCTGTATTGATTTTGTGTTGGCTTTGTACAATCACAGTCCTACTGCAAAAAAAGGTCTTACTCCACAGTATTGGATGTCACAAGGCTTTGATGGCGCATTCTGTATCTCTAGGGATGATAATGAAGAGCATGCCTTATTAAGGGGTGTCTGTGTGGGTTAACTTAATAGGTGACCTTAGCCATTCTATAGATATATGTGGTATAAATAATTTCTGCTGTGATTAGAATCTAAAATAATCTCCTTCTCACATCTGATTCCCAATGGGTTCATTGTGATGAAGGAAAAATTAAGAAAAAAATTAAAATTAAACTATATTGAAAAGGTAAATGGCAATCCTCCACAATTAATTTAGTAAATGCTTTTTTTTTTTTTTTCCTTAAATGCCTTTCACAAGGCAAGGGAGAAAGCTGAAGCAGAAGGACAAAAGACTTCTGGAAATTTCACTGCAAACTTCTGTTTTCTGCAGGCTCTTTTTTTTCTGCCAAAGCACAAAAAATCCAGCAAACTGGGAATGAGGCCTTTTTTTGTTCAGATTTTTTCTCTTTGTCTTCATGACTGACAGACTTGGTGCTTCACTTTCCAAACTGTCACCTTCCCTCTACAAACTGCTTTCAAATCCCATGGAGCTCCTGCAAGGGAGCAACCTGTCAGAAGTGCCCATCAGCTTCTGACACAGTGATGTACTCGGGGACCTGGAGGATGAGTTAATCCCTCCTGCTCTTGCCCCATTTTTCTTTCACTCAATTTTTCTCAGTCCAAATTTTACAGGAAATTGTGGATTTTCAAACAGGCAGGCACCTTCATGGAGAGAGTGCTCTGCTCAACATTGGCTGGGGACCATAGCAGTCAGAGGGCCAAAGAGAATCTTGGGAACCTGTCCTGATCCAGAGCAAGCAAGGCTAAGAGATACTGTGACACATGTGACTACAAATAAGATTACCTTTGCTATGAGAACCAGTACATTTCTTATGCATCAAGTGCTGTGGTCCAGAAAGATGTGGTTCTCCCTAGAGCTGTGAAATGCAATATAACTTTCTTTCCTTGCCTTCATGAAGTTCTCTGGAGGGTTAGGCAAGCTGGCAGGTATCCTGAGTTTACCATTCCCTTCCCTCTCACTGAAGTTTTTGTTCCACACTATTAAATTTCTCTAAGCACATAGAAAATGAGTGTAAAAGGATGAGGCAATTAAAACCAGGTAGCAGAACAGTAGGATCCTGTTGATATTCTGAAGAATTTGAGGTTAAGTCAGTATTTTGCTGCTGCTCACTCTTTTTGCCATTTTGGAGACCACTAAAATGTACTTTCCTGCAAAAATGGATTCATTCTTGTTGATGAGCTGCTTTTCTTTTTAGGTGATAGCCAAATGTAAAATACTTAAGCAAAGCTCTGGTTGGTCATCACAACTACCACTGCTGATTCGTCATCAGATATTCTGTAGCTTGTTATCATACAGTCTGTGCAGGGTTAAATGAGTTCCGATGTTATGTTTTTCCTACAGAAATGATTAACCCTTTTTTCAGTGCTGGTTCATTCAGGATTTTGAGGGAGGCAAACAAAAAAGGAAAACCAAACCAGTATCTCTTCAGTAGTTAAAGACTAAACTGTAGCAGGCATGGTCCCATTGCTCTGCCTGGCAGGGCACTGGAACGTTGCTGGAGTTTTGGGGTTGATGCTGTTGTAATTTCTGTGTGGTTTTCTTTTGACGTACTGAGGGTTTGAGCTCCTGAGGTCCCCTGAGGCTTTATGTGGATTGAGAGAGCCTTAGTTAAGCTTGATTTGATGCAGCACTCTTGGATCCAAGACAAAGCAAAGCTTTTGTATTTTCTAAAGAGCACATTATCCTCAGAGCACTTAATTTGTACTTTCTACTTCTGCTAGTAAAAGAGGCATTGCTGCTCTGCCCTCCATGATGTAGTAGCAGGGGTTTATTCCCTTCTGCATGAACATCTGCTTTAACCATAATTATTTACCTGCAGATTATGACAAGGAATCATGTATAAATAAGGTGATAAAAAGGAGGCAGGAGGATATTTTGCTCTCAGCATGATGCACATCTGGAGGCTTTTTTGTCCCTTTTGTGCCCTTTTGTTCAAAAAGGTATCTCAGAAAGCAAGGGAAGAATATGCACGTGAGTGAATATATAATAATGCTTCACAAATAAGAGAAGTAGGAGAAGAGCAAGAAAAACATTAGCCACCAATACTGGGATACAGGTAGAAAGTCTTGCAGCTGAGCTGGCAATATACAGAAAACCTAATCCCCTGGATATTCTCCCAGGACTAATCTGATGCCTTCTTTTCACTACTGAGTGTTGTAGCATTTATCCTCTCTCTTGTCCACAACTCATGCAGTAGATACAAGTACAGCATGGCATAATATTCCTGTGGTTCCTGCATTCTCCCTTGCTCCATCTCTGTGCAATACCCAGAGTGAGGGGAGCTCCATTGTGACTGTCTTATCTAGGCTCTGAGTAATGCAAGATACCAGTGCAAAAAATTGAAAACCATTCTGTGGTCTTTTTATGTAATCTCTGTGAGTGTATCTAGGTAGTGTGTGTTTGCTATGCTTGCTACACACTTATACTTTCTGTGCTCCATTTCTGTAACTTTACATATCCAAGATACTCCTTTTTTAAAAAAACTAGAGGGAAAATTGCACTGAATAGCAAGATAAATCTGATTTACGTGCAGTGCTAACAAAAATGTTGAAGAGATACTCTCTGGGAAGAAGAGGGCAAATACATTAAATGCATTTTCCATAAAACAGAGCTCCTTTATTGTTTTGGTTTTTTTGTAATTTGGTTTGTTTTGGTTTCAGGGAACGAAAAAGATCTGCACACATTATTAATAGTCAGGAGCAGGAGTGAGCTGGATTTTACCCACAGCCTTGCTATTATCTCTAATGCACAAATAAACTACAGCTAAATTGAAGAATTAATCACATTAAATTTTTGGTCCCTGATAAGGAAAATGCCAGTCTATTTGTATTTATTTTGAGCCTGGAAAACAATTCAGCTGAGTTCTTCTGGATGTGGAGCTTGCTTCTGTTTTGGCATTCTACAGCATTACATTTGATCTCATCACTGCTGCTGCATTAGTGTGTCTAAGCAGCATTCCAGTGATTATATCCACCTTCCTTAACTCCACTGCTAAATGAACAGGGACAGAAAAGCTAATTACACCTTTGTTATGGAGGAAGGCTTCCTATTATCAAGTCTTTATCCACTGAAAAAGAAATGCACTCCAAGAGCTACAAGCCTTGTGCAGTTTTTTTCCCTGTTGAGTTTGGGAGATCTGTGAAATGTAGGTTTTGGCAGGGTTTGTCATTCAGCTATCTCTGGGATCTGGACCTTTGGACAGAGACAGCAGCAGCTGTTTTCTAAAAACGCTGATTGAGGATTGTTAAGCCATGGGCTACCAATACCTGCACTTCAGGAAAGACTGGAAGTGATGGGGACAGAGGAAACTCACTGCTTTTAGTAGAAGGAGCTGAAGGAAACTGTGCTGGATCCAGGACAAGAAACTTTTGGAGACAGGAAGGAATGCAGCCTAACAAATCATGAAAATAGGGGTACTTTCATGGATAGGGGAACCTATATCCTTTATGGGGCATTGGTAGGTTTGCTGTATGTGCAGTCCCACTTGGCACTGTAAATGTTATAAAACAGTCATAAAAAATAACAAGTACGTCTGAGAAATCCATGACCTGATTATGAAAAAACATTCTTGTTTCACTGAATGAACTATTTCCTGAAAGTGATTAACTCAGATGGAGTAATAAATGAAGTAATAAATCTCTGCATTTGATCCTCTGGGCTTAATCCATGAGACAAGATTTATGACTGGAACCATTAGCTCTTGTATCAGGAAAATGCTCTTTGTATCTCATCTGCATGATATTAGTTTGGAAGGTTTGCATTCAGACAGGTGCATCTCAGCTCTCAGTTGAAATACTGAAAGCTTTGAGAATATTTCACAGTAAAATTATGCAAGATAAAGTCCCAGAGCAATGCTCTTCTGATGTATTTTGCTGGTTATTTTGAAGTTAAGCTATGGTGTGACTGAAACCTAAAGAGCTGAGGAAATAAATTTAAAGATCTAAATTCATGTTACTGCTCCTAAATAGAATCATAGAATTTTAGACTATCCTGAGTTGGAAAGGACCACAAGGTTAATTGAGTCCAACTCTTGGCCCTGCACAGGACAACCTCAAGAATCCCACTATGTGCCTCAGAATGTTGTCCAAGTGCTTCTTGAACTCTGTCAGTCTGCTGCTGTGACCACTTCCATGGGGAGCATGGGCCAGTGCCCAAACACCCTCTGGAGGAAAAACTTTTCATAATATCTAACCTTATATGTAACCAAATCCTCTCCTGGCACAGCTTCATGTCATTTCTTGAGTTCATTATAGGTCACCAAAGAAGAGATGAGTGTCTGCCCCTCCACTTCTTCTCATGAGGGAGATGAAGACTGTGGTGAGGTCTCCTCAGTCTCCTCCAGGCTGACCAAGTCAAGTGAGCTCAGTAGCTCCTCATTAGGCTTCCCCTCAAGGCCCTTGACCATCTTCATAGACCTTCTTTGGATGCTGTCTGTGTACCATATAATCCAGGGGTCAAAGGAAGGGACAGGGTTCTCTCTGTGTATGTATGCATACACATATATATGCAGTAAAAAAGTTAAAACCCCTGCTGCTTCAAGTGAGTGTGTCTATATTCAGATGACTACTTCTGACACTAATTGGGAAATAAGTTCTTTTGCACTGTGCTTTCAGGCACTAATATAATAAGTGTGTTACTATCCCAGGTTCCCTAACATCAGTGAGAGCTTAATTTTAAAATATGACCCCTTAACAGGGACCTGCAATGTTTTGTTTGTGTAAACATTAAGGCTGCTCCAGTTACAGGTTTCCCTGTAGCTGCTTTGGAAAGCACATACATCTCTGCCTCCTTTCAACAAGGAGGGAGGGTCAGGAGTAATCCAAGTTCTGGGCTGATCCAGCACATGCTCTGCTGAATAGCTGAATAGTCCATTGACATTAAAGAAAATCTTTGGAAGATAAGATCTTGGCCAGCTAGGATTTCACCTAGGCTGCATAAATTAAAGCAAGTATGTAATTTTTTTGCAGATTATGGACCTCAAGATCAAACATTGCCCAGAGGTAGAGCCCTTTGAAAGTCCTTAAGACAGCAAAATTGAGCTGTGCCACTAAACATCTGAAGAAAGAACACTAATTTTATTTAAAATTGGTGAGGTGACAAACTGTGAAGAATTGGTTTGGGATGAGTATTCGTAAGGTGATTTTAATTAGTGAAGCTGCACAAAAATTTCTGCACTTTCTCCTTGATCACTTCTGTTGCTCAGTTTTAAGTTGAAATGCTCAAAGGGTGTGTGCAGCCAAGCACTCTCTAGGTCAGCACCTACATCCTCATGGCTGGTGTGCAGTAGTGCTGCCTGCAACCTGGAAGCACCTGAATTGCAGCCATCCGCAACCTGATGGTGGAAGTAGCTGAGAGTTTTGACCTCATGTTCCCAGGAATGTTTTTGGAAATGAAACTTCTGCTGTGACTCTTGGAATATACTTGTTGCAGAGTTTTTGATACACTTTTAATGCTGCTCTGTGTTTTGTAATGCTATCCTCTGCTTCTGTGTGCAGGTGAGCTGCCCTTGCACTTTGCATGTATCTCTGATGTCAGGGATGTGTCACCCAGGGATGTGTCATCCAAGGGGGCTGGAGGGACCATGGTTCCTGCTTTGTGCCCAGATGCTCTCATGGCTACCTTGGCATGCTCTGCCTTTGCTCTGGATCAGCTGTCAATTTTATACAAGAGTAAAACCACACAAACACTCTTTCATACCTAGTAGATCTGGAAGCAGTAAATTATCCAAGTAGTACCAAATCCAAAGAGAAAGATAGAATCCTCTCCTCTTTGAAGGTACTTCTGGAGAGCCAGATGTCTGTCATCTGCTGCAGCATTCAAATGCCTGTTTTCAAAAACTGGAATGCTGGACAAACACGGGGTGGTTGGTGAGTCTTAAGGTCCAAGTGAGATGTCTGGGCTCTGCCAACAGGTATAGCGACAGAAATGCAAATGCCTCATTCTACGTCACTGCAGTTTGCTGGTGGTGTAACTTTGCAGAACTTAACCCCTGATCCTGCTTGTGGGAGTTCCTTGGGTCATCCTGCTTCCTTCCCTGTCCAGGAGAAGAACAATGTGATCACCCATGTTCATGGACTGGGAAAGACATACAGGAGTCTCTAGCTTAAGTTGCTGTGGCTATGTGCTTGAGCAACCCCTTTGTTCCCCTTTGGTTTGCTCTTCCAAGCCCCTGCACAGGAGAATATTATCTTTCCATTTTATCCTTCCAGCTCAAGTCATGACTGTCCACATCAGCTGTGTTTACTAGATCAAGCTCCCTGGCTTGTAAAGTTGTATGTAGCTCATATCTGTTGAGAAACTTCTTTTCCTACTTGCAAGTCTACCCAAGAGAAAATTGTCAGAAAATGTATTAGGGGCTGGGAGACTCACTAATCTACCATTTAATGATGGTTGAAAGGTTTTCTTTATTTTTATGTAGATTGGAGATCGATAAACCTTTATTAAAGGTTCATTTTTTAAGATAATGCATCTTTTGAGCTACGGGATTGCTGAATTACCTACAAAGATGAGCTTCAGTACAGAAAAACAAAAAGAAAAGCTCACATGCAAAATTTTAGCCCTAGGAATTTTATATTTTAATCAGTTTGCTTCGTAAAATACAATAAGTCTGTTGCAGTTATCAGCAAGATGCTTCTCAGAGATACGATGCTTGAATCTGTCTCATTTATTAACGTGAATCAGAAAAATAAATGGCAAATACAAAGCATTCAGCTGAAGTTGTGTTAACTGCCAAGATGGCATTCTTGTTCTGGTGCCTCACTAGCTTAAGTTTATAATGACAGCACTGCAGATCTGATGTCTTTGTACTGAATTTTTAAATAATCCTTAGAAGAAAGCAAAATCAGGTGTCTAACCAATTAAGACTAGGGATTTGGATTCAAAGTTACAGACACTTCAAAGAAAGATAAGTTAGCCCAAAAAGACATTTTCCCATGTCACTTCTGGTTCGGATATGAGCTGTGAGACATATCTGAGGGAAAAAAAAACCCTTTTTTTCATATTTAAGAGACATCTAAACAAGCCTGTGGCTGTAACAATGACCGTCATGTTTAAAAAGTAGTTGTATATATTATAACATAATAAGATAATAAATAATACATGTCTGTCTGTATCTGTCTAGCCATCCATCCATCCATCTAGCCATCCATCCATGTAAATCCATTCCTCTTAGCTGTGAAATTATGAATACCAAAAATGCTCGTTCTCCCTGATATGCTCTCTTTTTTCCTAAGAAAGATTCTGAGCCTAAGCTTCAGATATAAGGAATTCCTATTTCAATCATGCTTGCTTACAAATCTAAATCTTTTGTGTGACACAGTGCATCCAAAATATCCCCTTGTGCTTAGCAATGATGTTTTGTCATGGACTTTCTTTTCAGGGGGAAAGAGTAGGTAGACAGTTTGTGGTAATTGGGGTGGGGCTGTGGCCAGCCTCATCCCCAATGAGCTGTGAAAAGCAGGTGAGCAGCATTGACAGCAATGAGCCATGGAGTGCCCAGGTGCACTGACCATCACCAAAGGGAACAGAGGGCACACAGGTGCCATGCATGGACATGAGGGGTATAAAAGGTTGGGCTGAAGAACAAGGAGGGCAGACACCTGAAGCCTTCTGCAGTGGTGTGGTGTTACTTGCTATGGGTTGAAGCCTTCTGGAATTGTCTGGTGATACTCTGTGTATCGTGGCCGTCTCAACTGCAATGTGTGCTGTGATGGGAAAGATCTGGTGATGAATCATTATTGGCATTTACAATTTGTTATACTTTGCTTGCCTGCACACTGCATCCTATGATGCTGGAGCACGTCAGGCTTCATTACTGGCCAGCCAGTATTTGGGGTTATCTAGAAGGGGGGCAGGATTTTCCTCTTGAGCAGAAACCTCATATGGAGACACAGCCCTGCTCAAGTGGTTGGTCTCTGTGGGAATCCAAGGACTGGGACCTCCTCAATCCAAATCCCCTCAGTGTCTCTGTGGGCTACAGTCAGCGAAATGGTGTTTTGTGTTATCTGCTAGTGGCAGATAAAGTCCCTGCTGCCCTTGGAGGAGGAGGAGGTTCAGTGAGCAGTTTAGGATTTGAGGGGAAGCCAGGGAGAGTGCCTCTCTCATGGGAAGCATTGCTGCTACATGCCACAGGCTCCAGCTATGCCAGTTTTGATAGTTGAAAACTTTGCTCCCCTACACAACTCAGAGCTTTATACCCTTACTTCTGGGAAAACTTTCTTTAGCTGTTGTTACGACACCTGAGTCTGTGGGTGGGTGCCGGGGACAGCCTGGTGCTGGCACCCCCCAGGCCCTGGGAATGGGCACCTCAACAAAGCCCCAGTGCCAGGATTTTATGCTGCAGGCTTTTCTCATCCATGCAGGATGCAGATGAGTAAATACACTTTTGAAGTTTCATTGTCACAATGGGACACCCCTGAGGGAGAGCTGTGAGGATGAAGGGGGGCCACTCTTGGCATGTTTGCATTCTCCCACATCAGCCTGGAAACTGTGCTATCTGGCATATTGGCAGGAGTGCTTCCCATAGAGGAGGGGATGGGCAAGGCTGTGGTGCTGTGGAGACAATGAGAGGAATACTCAGCATGATAGGATGCCAGTGAGATCAGCTCTGCAGAGCAGTGGTGTTCACACAAGGAACCATAACTCTTTCTGAGTGCCTTTGCATCCTCATTCTGAATTATTTTAATTTCTTCTCTGGATTTATTAAGCGCCTCTTTTCCTGGTGGTTTAGCACTTATTTACCAAGTTAAACCAAGCAGTAAATTACCTATGCTTGCCTGGCTGCAATGGACGAAATGACAGAACTGCTGTTGCTGTGTTATGAAATTAAAGTCAGGACAGAAATAAAGAAAATAGGAAGGGTTTTACTATATTTCCTCACTTTGCCTTCTTGCTAGGTTTCCCCAGAGAGAGGAATCCTTGTGGGAAGTCTACCTGGAGAAGATCTCTGCTGTCCCCCGGGCTCTAAAACTCCAGGGTGTCCCAGCTGATGGATAAGCACTGATTTTCTTCCTGATGGGGCCTATGCACACAATTGCTTTTTACCACAGCTCCCATTGTTTCCATCAAAATGAACCTTCTCTCCAGCAAAGGCTGATGCAGCCTGAGGACTTGCTTTATCCATTTGTTTTGGCTCCAATTTTTCTTCTGAGGCAGAGTTGCATTTTCCCAGTGATTTGCAGATAGGTCAGGTATTAACTGGGCATGCTGGAGTTTGATGTCTGATTCCACAATTGGCCCTTCTCCATGAGCCCCATTAAAGCTTTTACACTATAATTTCGGCTAAGAAATTCTATTTTATCAATTTTATAGTCCTCAAGGTATCATAGATTGGATTATACAAAATGAAGACAGTTTTACTGAGAGCTTGTTAAAGGCTCTATGCTAATTTTATAACTTATGTTTCTGCTAACATCAAATTGATTGTGAGAAAAGAGGCAGAGGCTGTTTGGTCTTTTGAAGCATTACTTCTCGGTAGAACCAACAGAGTTGTGGTGTTCAGCTGAGAATAGCAGGTAATTGTAGTGACCAGCATTTGGTCATTTACAATCCTCATACATTTTCTGTGCAAACATTTTCCCTTTTCTGATGCTTGTTTTTGCTGACCCTCTCTAGTTAGGAGACAGTGTTCCCTTATTAATCTGTAAATCAGACATTTAGTTGGCTTCTGCAATTTCAGTATGGACTTGGTCATGTTCCAGTGGAAAAAGATATTGCTTTGACCAACCACTGTGATGTCTGTTTTTCTAAGCAGGAGACAGAAGAGAAGGTAGAGATAAGATACAGTCAAACAGTGAATGCTTTTTCTAATTACAAGTGGCCCATTCTGTTCCCATGTGGGCAAAAGGCCAAATGTAATATATTACATACTAAAACAACATAACTGCATTAATACGTATGCTTAATATTGAGGGGAAAAAACATGTGAACTGAGAGTTTTGCAACAGAAGGAATGTGCATATTTCTTTGGGATAAACCAGCAGTTTGTAAAAAGGAGAATTTTCTTTTATCTTTCCGACTGGCTGTGGACTCGGGGTGCAGTTACAGTGCTGTTTACATTCACAGTCATCCTCAGATCAATTCGTAATGAAGGCAGGCTCCTCTAATGACTGGAAAGAGTCCAGAGTATGTTAGGAATTTCTGAGACTCTTTTTAGGGGGCACTGCAGCTAATTAAATCCAAGGGGGGGAAAAAAAGAATAAAAAATAGTAGAAAAAGTGCAAGTACAGATTGCAAAACTAACCTCGAGGGTCTTTGCCATTTCTAAGCTGCCTTCATTTGAATCTAATTTTGGGGGAATAACTGCATTTATTTACATTCCTTAAGTACATCTCACAATCCCAGTAGGATGGATACTGCCTTCCTCCATTCTCTTCCAGCTTTGTGCACCACACTGGTACATGAAAATGTTTCTTTTCCCTTCTGCACATAGGCATAATCTGTGTGTGTGTGTCTTATTTGCTCCCCTTCATTTGAAGGTGTCTGGGAGTCTGATAACAAAGGACAGCTGGAGATGTGCATGTAGGCTAGGCTTAAGACATAGAAAGACTTACTCTCTTCCTGAGGTTGGCAGCCTGCACTGGAAATCATCAGGCTTTTGGCAGACTCAAAAAAAATTGCAAAAAACAGCTCAGGGGGAGTAGGGCATCAGTGTGCAGGAATGCAGGGCAAGATACTGCTGGGATACACTGTGGGGAGAGAGCTGTCCCTGGGGCATCTTGGAAGCAAGGCTGGGGGAGCAGACAGGGTGCAGCACTCCATGAATCACAGAAGCCAAGCAGTTATTGTCAGAGTCTCTTTCACCTGGAAGAAGCTTGCTCATCCCCACAGCTCCAGCCACTTCAGTTGTGCTGCTTTAAGTAAACAGATCAAGGGAGATCAGAGCTTTTAGCTGCTTTTTCAGAAGCTGTTACAAAGAACTGATAGGGTGGCTGGCAAAAGGGAGAGCTGGTTTGGAGCTAAAGATCTGTGCGCAGCCTGAATCCTGGCTCCCTAGGAGGTGGGCTCGTGGGAGAAGAATACTGGAGCAGATTTGTCACAGGGAGAAGAATTGCTGGGCTTTTTCACTTGACCTCTTGTGGGAGTATATGAGCTTCAGGGGCTCACAAAGAGCTTTGCAGAGAAGCTGTCTGCTTTCCTGGTGCTCACAGGTCTGTGCTGAGACTCAGAGGCCAGTGGCTGCTGTCTCCTCTGGGCCCCTCTGTTTATTTGCCTTCAGAGAGTCTTTGAAATCCTGCTAAATGAAGTCTTGTGTAAGTGTATTTTTTTAAACCCCTACAGTTTAATGTGAATAGAAAGAAAGTTCTGTGTTCCTGCATTTGCTGAGCTTGTTTCCCACTGAGGAATATGAAGTTGTTTCAAGTAACTAGCAAAGTGGCTTTAGGAATACGGATGTAGACCTGGAATTCGTAAATCTTTATATGTGATCCTGTGGACTGGCTACAGGAATCTTTTTTGGAGTATTTGGGTTGACATACAGGCTGCAGGCAGGCCTAGGCTTTGTTGTGCTTAATAATGCCAAAGGTTTCCTATATGAACAGATAAATGCAAATAAAAAATACTGTGACAGTAACAAAACTCCAGGAAACGCAGTGCAAAGCTGCAGATTCCCATGTATGCTGGTGAGAGAAGCTTTGTTTTGACATCAGGCTTTGGTTGTGCATCTGCCATTCTGTGTAGCTGAAAACCTAAGAGCAGTAAGAGCCATTGGATGAGTGAAATGACAGAATGGTGACTTCATTCCATGTTCTCAGCTCAAGAGTGGTATTTTTTTCAAGCTAATGGGTTTTTTTTTTTCCTTTTCTGCAAGTCAGTTACTATTAAGTTTCCAAATATTGTCTGCCCTTACATGTGTCTGTATGTTTATGTAGGCAAGCAATTAAGTAGCCTTATTTAATGATGTTTCTCTTTGAAGAAGATTTGGGTTTATCTAGTAGGGGGCCATTTTGAGTTTATTTCTTGGTGAAAATATAGATGCTGGGAAGATGCCAAGTTGTCATGTCTCACTAATAACTACAGCAGCTGCCCTCTAAAATTTTGCTTTCATGCTGAAAAATAAGTTTCTGATTTTCCTTTGCTGGAGTAAATGTTGAAGAACTCACAGATGTAGGACATATCTGAATGGTAAAAAATATGTGCTTTTTATGCCCCTATTTCCTAAATGTCTTGTAAATGAAGAGACTTTTCATGCTGCTACCACTGGGACAAAAGCATCCCTGAGCTATCTGAGGCCCTATCAAGTCAGCCCTTGCCTGCAATTCATTTGCTCTTGGATAGCCATGGGATGGGAGGGTAGTTTCCGTAGGAAAGGAATGGGATTTGTGGGGTAAAAGAGAGCCTGGAACATGACTGGCTTTCCCGGGGAGATTACAGATTTTGCAGCAATTTGGGGTCCTCCTAGACTGAAGTTGGCATTTGTGATTTCTAACCTGCAGTGCTCTAGGCAGCATCCCGAAACTGTGACTTAGAAATGTCAGGACCATCTCATAAAAACTACAGAGGACCTTGAACAGAATTCCTTTTTTGATTTCCCATTTCTTTTTCCATCTTTCACTCTCCTAAGTGACCAAAGTGAGAAGGTTCAGTTGGTTTGTTTCTCTTGGCAGCGCAGTGTCTGGTACAGTTGGAAGGAAAAGGTGATTAAGCAGTAAGTCAGAAGGAGAGAGGGAGTGCACTCTGTATCCCCCAGGGCTGTCCTTCTCCCTTGGGATGCTTGCCAGGAAGGAGGTGGGATGACACTTTCAAGCAAAAGCACTCCAAAGCATCCTTTGGGGAGGCCAAGCTTTTTGCAGCTTCTTCTTGATATTTTCCTGTCCCATCCTGCTCCCACACACATGCTTGTTGACTTCATGAGCCTTTCACTCAGCAAGAGTGATGTACCTTTAGCTCTTGAATCCTGCTAATACATGAGAGATTTTCCCTGAGTACCTTCACTGGAAGGTGTCAAGCAAACTGTATTTCTTCCAGTGCTTCCTGTCTTTTAATGAAAACAAGGCCATTCTTCTAACACTGTGTGATGCTTTGTTTTATACAGATTACACTGAAATTCTCAGTTATGAGGTTATTACAGTTTATAATCCCCTGAAAACTCCACTATGAATCCTCTTGTAGTAACAAGTACCTGGCTGTCACGTATGCAAATGCCTTATCTTGTGAGAGCAGCTGGGCACAGAGGGTGCCCTTCACTGAGCACTTCAAGGTATGTGCTGAGATTGCTTGTTTATTTTTCTGTGTGAGTTTATCCCAAAAGGAACCTGCCCTCTAAGAAATCAATAATGCTTCTGTATTTATATACAGATAAAGATACAATGTTTCTTATTGGTTTTCTTGGCTGGGCCAACACAAATTCCAACCAGAGAAGTTATTGAAGCAAGAAGATAAATTTTGACTAAGCGTTACCAGAAATACTTAGTTTTTCAAAATCTGTAGGGTGTTCATGCTGTACATGTGATCTGCCTCATCTGTGATGCTCAGCAGCAGCTGCTTTTGCATCTTAAAAACAAAAAATTACAATTCCTTGTAGTTTCCTGAAGTACTTCTAGATTCTTGGAAATGTGCAGTGAGCAGATAGGGCTTTACTTTGCTGCCTGCCAGCTGAGGGGATCAGCTCCTTCTGCCAGCAGTAACTTAAAGAGATGAATTTCTTAAAAACTGTCCAGCCTAATCACAGGGCTTTAGTCACCTGGATCATCTTTCTGCCTACATTTCTTCTCATGATAGGAGTTTTTCCTTTTTCTACAACACTGGGGAAAAACTGCAAATTCTGAAAACTGCCACTCATCCTTGCTATAAAAATAATTAAGGAACTTGCTGTATTAACATGCAGAAAGTGAAGCCAGATTGCATTCTCTGCTGAGACCCTGGGGGCCAGAGAGATACTTGGGCTTTATCGTAGGAACACGGGGCCTTTGTGTGGGCTAATTGAAATGTCATAAGCTGTGCACCAGTTAACACGTTCAGATACATCTCCATTGTGAAATCCACAGCTGACGAGGCAGCTTTCTTAGGACAAAATCCTGGCCTTGCTGCAAGGCCTGCACTTTGGAAGTGAGAGGCAATGTTAAAAAAGGGGAGAAAGACGTGGGAGAAGATAAAGGTGAGGGTCTAATTGAAGTTAGAAGTGATTTTATTTTAGAAAATGTTTTCTTAACTGAATTCTGCAACCCTCCCCATCAGCATATTGGATTGAATTACTCTTGGTAGAGATAAGCTCCTTTAGTGCTGTCATTTCCAAAGGAGGCTTTTTCCTGTCTGTTACTCTCTGTTCCTCCCCCAGACCTCAGGAACAGTGATACAAACATTCACAGGGGCCAGAGCAGGCCATGAGGATTAACTTTTTATTACCCTGCTAGTGCAGACATGGTAGAAAATTAGTATTTCGTGCGTGCCTCTCTTCACAAGGCATGTTTCGATCATAGGCTCCTGGTGCCTCAGCTTGGCGCCTGGCTGTGAGCTCTGTTGTCTTAAGCAGGGTCATGAACTTATTTTTGTTTTTTGCTGGCTGTTATCTGGGAACAAGTCAGGGGCCCTGGCCATGTTGTGTTGGGCAGGCTGCCCTAGGGGCTGTCTTGGCACTGCCATGAGAGGAGCTGAGCATGCACAGCACTGAGTGTGGCTTCCCAAGAAGCCCATAAATCTGTGTTACACATCCTTACCAGGAAGTCAGCTTGGGAAGTAACAAATGCAGAAGTGGCTGAAATAGTTTTCTCTGTGCTTCCCTAGCAGGAAGGTAGGCAGTGCTGCAGACAGATGTACAGCCAAGATGTGAGTAGGACAAGCTGTGTGATAACCCCATTGTGTTTGCACAGCACTGACTGACATAGGCAGGGGCACGGTGCTGGGATGCTCCTGGGAGTGGTTTGAGCAAAGGGCCTGTCTGCTTGGCACAAGTGAAGATGCAGGTTTCCTCAGACTCACCCAAGGGCACTGGCAATCTTTGGACCTGCCTTTGAGAGAAAGAGCATGTGGTTCCCAGCACCTGCCAATGGGCAAAACTGCATCTGCAGCATGGTGTGCTGTGGTCCCTTAGGCTGAGGCTGGCTTACTGCCTTGCATGATGCCCAAAAAGCCTCACATGCTTGGGAATACCAGTCCATGTCTGCCTCTTGCTTCTCTTCTCTCTTCCTCAGTAACTTTGCCAGGAGCTGCTGCAGTTTCACCTTCCCTCAGCCTGGCAGCGTGTCTGCAAGGTGAGCAAGTACTGCCTGTGCTGTTTGTTCAGCAGGCAGGCAGTTCAGGAGTGGCCCAGCCAGTATGACTGAGGAGTCCCTAGTGATGTTTAGGATGGGTCTCAGGAAGAAGTGCTCACTTGTTCTTTTTCTCATTGTGATTTTAATGACTGCTTATCACTATATATATGCAAAACAAAAAACATGAGTCAATATACCACAACCCGAGACCATGCAGGAGCGTTCTGCTTCAGATGTACTCACCCAGGAATAAAAGCCTCTTAACATCTTCAGAGTATTAATATGCTTAAAGTGGATTTAAAGAAAAGGTAAGAGAGTTGTGAATTAAATATTGATCCTAGTATTTCACTGTTGAATTGCAGGCATTCAATTGCCTGTGGATTATTCTACCATCAAATCATAGCAGCTAGAGATGGAAAAACTGTACAGTTATCCCATTCATATCCTTGGCAATGGAAGAGTGTTCTTCACAGTACATTTTTGTAGCGGCTGAAGTTGATTGCTTAATTCCAATTACTGACAGTCTACTAATTGCTTAGGCTGTATTCCAATTTTTGTCAGCCCTCCCATTAAGTTAACTTTTTATACAGAGGTCTGCCCTGCCTTCTGGATGGGGATCATATGAGTGGCTTTGAAAAGGAACTTGCAAAATATTTTTTTTTTCTTTTCAGTTGCATTTCTGACTACATGTGTTCTTGAGATACCTGTACTTTGTAACATTAAAATGTCACTGAGTGAGTAACTTAGGGAGATCGGACATGTCAGTATTCCCCAGCCATGATTGTTTTCCTTTCAATGTGTCTACATCACCAACCTCCAGTGGATGGCTTTCTGATTTTTTCATACTTCTGAATAAATTAAGGCAAAATATCTCTGCCAAAGTCTCCAGCATTAACATTATTTCCCTGCTATTAGAGAATTATTCTTCAGAAATCCTTAGTTACAGAAATTAGTCCTGATAAGAAGGAAATATTAGCTTTATGTTACTGGTACACTCACATCTTGGCCCTTCAGCATCTTCTTTATTCTGAAAAACTATATTGTTTTACCTCAGGCCATTTTACTGTAGGGAAAAGTTAAGTGTATGCTGGCAAACATCAGAGGGCAGGGGACAGTTTTCTGACTGCCTAAATTCCTTTAAATCATTTATTTATTAACTACTTCATTTTTTGGCCAGTGAATATGTATGAGCAAGAGTTTCTTGATGGGACTGGACAGCCAGAAAGGTACCAGATGGAAAGGCTGACAGAGAGAGGGGTCATGGGAGAGTGAGGATGAGTTTGTGAAGTTTATTTTAAAAATAAAGTGCTGCTGATTGAGCTGAGGGGTAAAGGCTGGTGTGAGTCTGGGGAGAAGATGAAATGCTTGAAGGTGGATAAAAGAACTTTTCTTCTGTGTTTATGTGCACTGCAGAAGCAAGTAGCAGCAGAATGGAATGTGATCAGCATCTCTGAGTGCTGCTGGGCTGTGTCCTGTGCCATTAGGGGACAGCAGGTACCAAGGGGCTGGTGGACTGCCTGTGCCCACAGATCTCAGCTGTCCCTGGAGGTGATGTGAGTGAAAGGAGAGCCTTGTGGCTCAGAGAGGCATCAGAAAGTTTCCAAAGAGACCGTAGTAAAGAGGCTTAGTTTTGACAGATGAAGGTATAGAACTCCCAGATGAAGTGACATCAGGTAAATGACTGTCATTTTCAACCACATCTCTGGCAAACAGTTTTGTGAGGGAAGATTTCCAGGCACAAAGAAAGGAATTTGAGTGTTGATGGGGATTGCAGCCATAAATAAGTCAGTAAAAGAAAGTCCAGTTTTAAAAGAATTTTGCAGAAGACAGACAACCATCAAGTCTATTAGACCGCCAGGCGCGTGAAATTAGAGAATTTTGCTCAGTCACAAGATGACATGGAGATATGTCAAGCTTTTGGCCTGAGAGCTTATAAAATGAGTCTTGGCTTTGCTTTTACTTTGAACATCCCAATTGAGAGCGGAGTGAAAGAATAGCTGGAGAACAAGCAGGTTGAAAATGAGTCTGTGCAGCAGAGCTGCTTCTTTGAAGGTGCATGGCCTTTCACTGCCACACAGCTTCAGCATCTGAGGCTCATCAAGTTTTTAACCTGACAAAATGAACTAGGCAAAGGAAGAGGAAAACGCACAAAGGGAAATTGTTACATCTGTGTGCAGTTTAAGCTGAGTCTCAAGTTCAGGTTACAGAGTAAAGTAAGGTTCACAGGAGTTATTTTAATATTTCAGGAACTGCTGTCAAGACCATGGTTGTGCTTATGACTGGCTGTGTAGAATAACCTGCAGGAAATATTATTTACACTGAAGAATACACAGTCTGAGACAGGGATGCTGTATGTAAGCTCAGTGTGTAATATTAAAAGGAGCTACTATTTCCCATGATAGTTGTTTGTGAAACAAATGCATTGCCAGTTATTGTAGCTATTCTATGTAACCTCCAAAACAATTGCCACCATCACCTCCAAACAATAGTTTGTGGATTTTTAATCTTCTGTTTGATGGTTCACACAGCCATTCTCTCAAAATGTGCATAGTGTCTGCATTACAGATGGCTGTCTAAAGCAAGAAATCATCCTGCTTTTTTCTGCTTACTTCACATTGGTGTATTGCTTATGGCACTTGCACTTGACTGTACTTAAACCTCAGCATGTCCTGTATGTTTCTGTCCCCCGTAATGTGAGTCTGAAATTAAAAGATGATGGGGGTGGTATGTGTCCCGTGGGGTCTCATACCTTAAGCAGTTATCTTTGGACATAAAAATTTTGCTTGTATAGCATATAATTTTATACTTACAACTATGGCATGTTATCATTAGGAACTGCTTATACTTGATAGATTTTAAAAATTCAACTATTTTCATTAATTTTCATGCCAATGCTGATATAAGATACTTACGTTTGAACAGATGAAAAAAACTAAATACAAAGAAGGGATCAAACATCTTTCTGTGTTCTCACAGGACAAGGCTGAGTGGGCTGAGATTAAAGGAAAGGAAATTCAGGTAGATCTCCTGAAAATTTTTCAAATGAGATAAATAATTAAGCACAGGGTAAGTTGCCTAGAGAAGTGGTCAAATCTGCACTGATGAGCTTTAAAAACTCATTGGGTACATTTTATAAGCATAATTCGTGTTGAGTGGAACTTGCCTGCAGACTGGAGGACTATGACTATTTTCAGTGATTCCCAAGATTCAGGGAAGAAAGAATCCAGGTCTTGCACCTGTTCTTAGTGTTCTGCCTGGAGTTATCTCTCCTTGTGCAGGCTGGGTTGTAGCATTAAAGGTCTGTAAGCATCCAAAAGATTGTCATCTTTGTGGCTGTGCAGTAGTTTGGAAATGCAAAGAAGGGTCCGTGACCTTATTGGGAATTAAGAGTGAAGCTCTATGGTCTAAAAGGGCGTAAGTTTTAGGCAAATAAAAGTAGTCAAGTTTAGCAAAGCAGAAGAGAATAAATCAGTGGGCAAATGCCCTCCTGTTATTGTTCAAACTGCGATGCTCTTCTCTTTCAAGGTTGCTCTCCAGTTGAACCTTAAGCAGTTGCAAACAGAAACTTTAGGACCTCCTTCCCAAATAAATAATGGCTCTGGAAAACAGGTGCAGATTTATAGTGTGGTGATGAGTGACTGCAGGGACATTGGCACTCTTTTTTTACTGGAGGAGGGTATAGAGTGTGCACCAAGATCACACAGTGTGGTTCACAACTCTTCCATCCACTTGGCATAAAGTTTCCTGAGAAAACAATCAACTTGGATGGTATGCTTTAATGATGGGTGGAGGGGATTACAGAACTCTGGCAGCTCTTCTCCCAGTAGATGTTGTCATCAAGGCAGCTCTGGAAAGAGAAGTAGAAAAGAGGTGATCTCTAGTTCCTTTGACTTGCTGAGATTATCTGAAAACTCAGAAATATTGAAGATGTGGTTCTGGTGCTTTTGCTAATAGTGCTTTGGGACAAATGCTGATAATCACTGATGTCCCATCTGGTTGGCTGGAAGATTTTCCAGCAGCCCAAATGCAGCAGTGCCATCTTGCGAGCCTGGACAATGAACTGCTCTGAGTGATTACTTGCTTTCAGTTGGGCTATGGAACTGCTCTGCACTGATCCACACTGCGTAGGGAGCAAATATATGTGGAAAAGAATGGGAAACCAACCTAGGAAAAATATGCTTTCAAATGCTTTATGGTTTTTGCATCCATCTTTTCATCCAAAGGCAAGCTTCCTGGAGAGTCAGTGTTACACTGTCAGGAAACTGAAGGAGCGTGCCTGTGTGTGTGCTTATTTTAAAAACAGCCATCCTCTTTCCCAGGTGAAAGAAGAGATGCGTTCCTTTCCAAGCTGCACACAGCTCTGACTGATTGACGATGCATGCTCAGGAAGAAAAGAAATGCTTGTCCAAAAATTATTTCCCACATCTTTGAGAGGAACAAGCTGTATTATTTTTTTCTCTTGATTCCTAGAGCTGAAAGCTCTGCTTTTACCCTTTAATGGTAAAGACATGGCTGTGTTTGATGAAGGTTTTTTGAACTGCCTAAATGGTCAGGTGTCAGAGATCTATAGGCAGCTGGTGTTTGTTTAGTAAATGATGTCCCTGTTATTGTAGTAAAAGACAGGCCTCAGTGGGCTGTAAGTATACTCTGTTCCCTTGCATGATACCTTTGTCCAAATGGACGTTCCAGACCTTTGGTTATTTGCTCTCAGTTTTCTTTCTTTTACATTATGTTTCCCCTTCCTTCTCTCCCACCAGGTTATTACACTGATATAAGACCAATCCAAGTAATTCATGTAATAACCCTTTCACAAGGAAGCAGAATTTTCTCTTTGCAACAGTTGTCATTGCAATCTTATTTGCTGTTGTTTGCCAGCCATTGATGCTCCCCTGTAGCTTGAATAATGTGACAAAGACAACAATTTACATGTATTAAGTGTTATTCTGCAAAATGTTCCTATCTACCTGCATCATGAAATTGTGAATTGGAAAAAGTAATCTATTTTCTGAAGTTGATGTCATGTCTGCACTGTGGAGGGTTAGAAAGGGAACTCACTTGGTTAGAGGGTATCTAGGATTTTGTTGTTAGAGGAGAACTTTAACAGCTGATGCTTTCCTGTCTGTCTCTCCTCATTTTACTCCTATATGTTGTCATTTTAGGTTTTTAGAGGAATTTTAGGTAATTTACAGGATCAGTAGAGTGTCACCAGACATCCATTTGAATAGGAAAAAAAATGGCTTTGGGGAAACAACTTTTGTTGAACTGTATCTGCTATATAAGATCTCACCTAGTTCTGTGTTTCACATACACTGGTGTAATTATAAAAATAGCTTGTCCTGTGGTGTTTTGACCATTTTGTTTCTGGTTCTTTTTCAGTCTTTAGTAGGTAGAGGTGGGATTTGGTGCAAAGCCTGGAAAATACACCTGTGGGACTTTTGCAGGACCTAACTTTTCCTTGTCTGGGATATGGCATAGCCATTATTATCTCATGTCAGCTGGGTTGTTTCCTCTTTTGCTTCACCCATAACCCAAAGCTGCCAGTCTGCTTATGTGGAAGTGCTGGTGTGGTGTAGCTGAGAATAGAGTGCTCTGTACACACCTGACATACAGGTGGCACTGGGTTCTACCTCGGAGTCAAGTCCATCCTGAATCTGAAAACATCTGAATCCAGGAGGAGTGTGTATTTGAAAGAGGAAAGGAAATTGTGAATTCTTTGACCTTGAAGAGATCAATCGGTTCATCAAACTCTAAGCTTTCCGAATAAGATCACTCTGCCCTTAACTCTTTATGCAGTAAATCTGAACATCTGATATTTCACTTCTGATGAACCACTGTCAGAAAGCCCAGGAATGCAGAGCCTTGAACTGTCCTACAATTAACATTTCAAAGTCTCCAGATCTGTGAGTGGGAATTAAGTGTCCCAGAGGATCTGGGCACACCCTGTGGCCAGGTTTGCGTCTGACTGTGATTTACCAAATGCACTTAAGATTTCAAAATTCCCTTAAGATTAAAAGTTGGATTGAGTTGCTGGAGGAAGTCCTTCCCTTGTAGACAGAGAGTTAAATTTATACTCCTCACCAAAAGATCACAAGGACAAAGAAGGGTGACATTGCATGTTTTCCCATGTTCTTCTGAAAGAGAAGAGTCGTTTTTTCAGTGTGGAGGAGAAGCACAACATCCTTTCAATATTATTTTTTCTATTCAAGCATATCTGGCAGAATTATAACTGCAATAAATCTATCCTGATAATGATGCAAATGTGTGAAATTACTACAGATCTCTTTCAACAACCTTTTGCTCTTTGTTTCTTTTTGGTGGTCAAGCTGCTGATTTCAAGAAACCCCTTCCCCTGACTCAATGCTTTATTGGGGAAAAAACCCCAATACTTTCTCTTTTTTTCCTGCCTCCACTTTTCATTCCCCTCATTGATACTCCAAAGATGAATCTCTGAGTGAGCCGAATAATTGGAATCTTCAGGGTATGAATTGTTCATTTTCCACTAAATACAAGACCCATCATGCTGAACTGTGAATATAGCAGGATACACTTAGCAGGTATATGAAAATGAAAATAAAAGGACGCTCATTGAAAGGAGAGGGAAAAAAGAATTATGAAAGTGACATTTCTTTAACTTGCCCAAAATATACAAAACTATTTTAACTGCTTTCATACTAGATACTGTGCTAAAAGACCCAATTAATTTTATCTTCATGCTGCTATACAATCTGTGTAATTCTTTTGCTCACCCAAATGTCTGAGGTACATCATATTATTCATACAGACTTTACTCCTTGGTAAAAGAAATCACATTTAATCTCTTTTCTCTTTTTCTGTGGATTGATCTGTCTGTGAAGAGTTGTAAATCTTAGCAGGGAAAAAAGTGTAAGTAATATCAACCCTGTAAGTTCTGGAAGAAATCTTAAAGAGAGAGCATAATTGCATCAAACAGAGATTTTTGTCTAAATAGAGGAGTACATACTGTGTGAATACAATTTCAGGTTGTGTTTAAAGGTATAATGTCTTCTAACTTGGTATATTGAAGCAAAGAAGTGCAAGAGATCAGTGTCCTTAGTTTTCATGAGGCAAATGGAAGGAATGGTGACTAGATCAAATGAAACCCTAATTCCATGTATAGTTACAGGAAACCAAATCAGTTTCTACAATTCCTTAAGACAAGACTCACTTTAGGTTTCTTCTACTGGAAAACAGCAACAAGGGATTTGCCCAATACCCTTAGACCAAAGTGCTGGTTTATTTGAGCAGTGGGCAATGACAGAAGTTTTCTGAAATTTCTCTGCAGGAATATAGGATGGGAATGTCAAGTTGCCCTCCAGTTTTAGGAATAGGTACCTTGGTTCCTTTGCAGAACTAAAGCCAGTAAGTCCTTGCATTTTCATCATAGTCTTCACTTAAGCCTGTAGTAAATGTTACAGGTTGCTCAGTATGCCTGAGCTTCAAGGATGACAGAGAAGGGAAAAAAAAACACCATTGACTGGATTTTGTTTATAGCAAGAGAGTATAATTGACCAGATAGCAAGTGGGTGCTCTGAGATTTGTTCTCCAGAAATTATAAAGAGGGAGGATGAAACTATGAAGAGGGTAGATTGATTTCATAATTAAATGTGAAACTGCCTCTTTTTCTGGTTGTATTGTCCGCTCAGAAGCCAGCCTTAGTTTAAATAGTTTTCTCTGATTTACAAGGCTTTCAGAAAGCTTTGGTGCAGTTTTGGGTAATCTTGTGCCAAATTCAGCTCTATACAGGGGTCTGGGTAAATCTGGATTAGTGCATTTCATGTATATAGTGCAAAGAAATCAGCAAATTGCTTACGGTTCTTTTCTGCCTGTAGGCTAATGCAGAGAGGAGCCACAATCACATACAGCCAAAGAACCCAGCACTGATGTTTCATCTGAATATAAGTCACACTGTAATACTTGTTTATGTCTTGTAAAGTAAAACCATGAAAATTGTAATATTGAATTGAGTTTCTGAATCCAGGAGCATGCTAAGATCACCATTGTGAGAAAGTCCATAGTGTGACCATTTGACACTCAGTAGGTGGGAGAACTATCTGCATTTGAATGTGGAAAAAGTAAATGGCCATAGAAAAGGGGAAAGTGCCACAACTTTCACTGGCTGCAGATTTCAATGCCACCTTTATATTCAGATGAGAACCAAGAGGGAGTTGAGACCTGATCTGGAACGCTGTTTGTTCTCCAGTTTGCTGCCCACATAGCCCCACTTCCCCTTGCCCCTTTCTCCCAGCAGAGCACTGAAATACAGGCAAGTCTGCCTCAAGGGCTTGTTTTTGAAGACTGCAGTGTCTTCTTCAATCTGGCCTGATAAGAACACAGTGAGGGTGTATTTATTACAACATGGGTGGGAAGCCACTTGGAATATAGGACAGAGAATCTGCCCTGTGTTACAGGTGGGTTTTTTTTTCATTTAACAAATGCTCATTTATCAAGCTGCTGAGGGGAGAGAAACCCAGCTATTTCTGTTTATGTGCCTACAAGGATATAAAAAACACCTTTAAACGTATAAACAGACTTGCAACCCCATAGGATTTAAAGGCAGATGTGAGGCATAGGCAAGCTTTTAGAAAGATAAGTAGTTCACTTGATCCTTATTGTGTTTTTACTGATTCTATAAAACATCATAAAGTAGGGATTTAAAAATGCTTCCTTCTATAAAATTATTTCTCTCCCTGCATTCATCTTTGCATGGTCTGCACGTTTCAGGGGAGTTTATTATGGAATTGGATTTAGATAGTGCTTTTTCTTTTCATAATTTTAAGTCATTTTCTTGGCAGTGATTATACTTAATATTAAGTATAAATTTAACTGCCCAAACTAATAGGCAGAGCGAATGTCATTGACCCTTACTCCTTTCTCTTTACCAGTTCAAGGGTAACTGTGAAGTTAGAGTAGTTATGTTGGTCTAAAGTTGGCATCAGAGGCTTATCCCTGTTGAAAATGGTTCTTTGTACATTTCTTTTAATACAGACAGTGATTTAGGCTTTTGCTTGCAATACACATACACACTTGAAGCATCATACCTACTTTTTGTGTGCTCTAGTGACTTTATTTATGATATAACTATAAAACAACCCCTAGGCTGATTCCTCTTTGAGGCTATGACTTTGATCATAGGATATTGCACTGAAACTTATTTTAGTTTTGAGGCTTTAACAAGAACAAGTCAAGAAAATTTAGAACAGCAGGGAGGGCCTTTATATTCAGAAGCAGATTATCTTTAATCCTCTTCCCTTCCTTTTGCCTGATGTGATATGCACATACAGGCATCCATGTGTACACAACTACTTGTACATAAGTTTCTCTTGCCCTCCCTCAGAGCTAGAAGCATAAATCTTGTTTCTCTAATAAAGGCATTTAAAGCACAAAGTTATAAAAATATTCTCTATGTTTCTGTGTGGGGTATGTCACTGGCAGTAGGAAGCATTTATCTTCCCTGCCACTTAGTTTCCTTGCTGAAGTCTCTAGGGACAGCAACATTTGGTTTTCTCAAAATTTTCAATAAAGGACAGGCAAATAATGTCTTTCGCTACTGGGCTTTCCCCAGCTTAGCTCTGCTGAGGGTGTCTTGCTGGGACAATTACCCTGCACCACTGCTGGAGTTTCAGTGGTCGTTGTTATTGCAGCATTTGTCCCTTTCCTGACAAATCACATTATTCCCCTGGCTGAGGACCATTAGTGGACCCAGGGGAGCCAGGAGGGGATGGCAGCTGGCAGCTCGCCCCTGGGCAGAGACAGTGTGAGAGAGAGGGAGCAGGAGAAGGTCAGAAGGAGCCTTTTCCATGAGCTTCTCTCTCTGCTGAAGCATTAGGAAATGTGCAGTCACCTAAACATGAGCAAAGCCTGGAAATCACACCATTTTGATAAAATACCATTTTCTTTGGGGGTTTTGTTTGCTTGTTTGTTTTTGTTTGGTTTTTTTGTTTGGTTGGTTTTTTTTGTTTGGTTGGTGTTTTGTTTTGTTTTGTCCTTTTTTTTTTTTTTTCTTTTCCACTTGTTACTTGATTCAGTTTCAGGCTTTGGCTTCCCTGGCAACAGAGCCAGGAAGAATAGCTGATGTCATGGTGTAGCTGGAGTTTTGAGGTCTGCACAGTGAAAAAGGACCAGAGCTTTTCCATCTCATGTCAGGCACTGCACAAGCAGCAGTCAGGCACTGTCAGTGTGGGATGTCCCTGAGGCTGAGAGAGCAAATGCATCCTTGCTGCTGCTCATTACATTTAGTGGTTCTATGCGAGGTGGTGGTTCTCTCTTTGAGAAACTAACAGGAGTGGGACAGGAAAGTATTAAGACATCAGTAACTAAAGCCTTATCTTGACTTGAAATTCTTCCCCTTTTCTGTTCCTGATCTCAGACATTGAGCAGCAAAATCCCCAAAGAATCTGGTTTGTAATTCTCACCAGTCTTTATGCTACAGAAACCAGCTGTGTTTTCTATATCCCAGGGGGGATGTGAGTCTCCAGGTGTCCTGCTAAAGCCTTATTAATTCATGTGTTTCTTTCCTAATATGGATGTTCCCAATTCATTCGTTGACATATAATGCATCTTCATTTCTCTCTATTTATTTCTTACTATATAGATATTTCTGTTAACCTTAATAGCCTTCTTGGGAGAGATGGAAGGAGATGGTGGTGCCTTGAGAGGTAAACACAAAAGACTGTCTGGTCTTCATTCAGATTACAAATACTGGAGAAAGCTGACATTTTATCACTTGTAAAGTCCTTCCTGTTTGCTTTCTTTCCCCAGAAATCTTCACCCCAGAAAGACCACATACATGGTACTCCCTGAGTGTCACCTTCATATGGCACTGCACTTTGGTGACAGGCTGATTGAACTTGCTCCGCAATTCAGTTTAGCACCTAGACTTCTAAGCCCAGCAGTATTGGTAATTGTTACCATTGGAAAATAGATGCTTTACTCTCCCAGTGAGGCAGGCAGTTTGCTTGATGCTCTTGCTCTCTAGGAATTTTTAGATTTTTTTGGTATTTGTTTGCAGTATATCCATTTGCTGTGGACAAAAATGGATATATTAGCACACCAGTCTTGTGCAAATTTCTGCTGTTAGAATTTATGGAGAGTCTAGGTGGAAGCAAATTAATCAAAGTGGTTAAAGAGTTTGTGTAGCAATATTCTTTCAGTTCTCTTTCTACCTTTGCTGCAGACAATGTAATGCTTTATACAGATGCTTTGCTGGGAATCTCAGTACCTTGCAGTAATGATCACTGCAGATAATCAGCCTCTGTCTACACCAGAAGAATTACTACAGGTGGATACCACAGTTTATCTCTGCTGGGAGCCCAGATGAGGTGTGTTAGCAGAACTGCACAGCCGACATGGTGGCGTTAAGCACCATCCTGAACTGTGGCATCAGGGATGCTGCTGTGCTTGGAAGGGCAGTGGTTGCCAGCCATCTGCAGAGTCCCCACTGCTGTTAGCAGTGCAGCCAATGAATTCCCAAAATTTTCCTTTCGGGGACGATAGTCACGGCTAGCACTGCTGTATTCTGGTTGTATTTACCTGTGGAGATCTGCTCACAGGAGGAGTGCTGGTTTTGGTGGCAGTGCACAGATCTCCTGTACTGTTTTACTGAACAGAGCAGGAACCTTTGTTTTAGCATGCCTAAGAATAAATGCTGTCTTCTTAACACTGGGGTTTAAAGCTAATTTGTTGAGGAAGTGCACAATTTAAAGTTACTGCTTTTATAAAGAAGCCTCATTACTCTAAATGATGGGAGCTTTGAATTTGCTTTGCTGGTTTCTGGGTAGGTTTAATCAGATGCAGCTAAGCTTTATTGACCAGTTCTGAGATTTGGGAGGGCACCTTAATGGCATTCCCAGACTTCCTTAGCATAAAACCAGAGTTCATGGGGGCACAGCAAGAGCTGTAAGCCAGCAGCAAACAGTAGGTCCTCATGGAAGCTGCTGTGCTGGCAAAGATGAAGCAACTCTGAGCTGCCAGTTCAATGGAGCCCCATGATAGGAGAGGGTAAAAAGGACTTTTTGAGCAAACACTAAGACTTACACTTCTGAGAGCTGGTTTAACAGTGCTTTAACCTTACATAGATGTTTGTACAGCACCTGTGAGTTAAGATCTTGATCCTAATAGAAAGTATAAGTAGAATATAATATTACTTTCTCATTACTGGTTCAGGGGAATAAAACAAAATGATAGAAACAGCAGCTATGATGGAGAGTGAACTTTTAATTTTTTTTTTCTCATATCATGTTGGTTAATTTGTGCATCCAGTTGGTCTCATGAACCTCAGTGGGACTGTTTGTGGGAATAAATAGGCTAGTTTTTAATCCCTCAGGTTTTCCTAATAGCATCATTATGTCATTTAAAGCATGAGCAGCATTTATCTTGATGACCTCTTGTTATTTGAGATCAAAGTCAGATAAGAGTTGAAAATTAATTCGACCCAGCAATCTCATTAAAAAACTGTCTACAATATGACTTTCACAGCAGAGTCATTCTGCAGATTTAATTTTGGTCCTTTGCTGCAGCCTTTCCTTCCATAAATCCCTTTCTTGGCTTGGGGCACTAATTATGACTTTTATCAAGAATCCTGTCCTCAAAATGCCTGTGCACATGTCTGTGTCTTGTGGCATCACCAGAGTCACTGAATGGGAAATGAATCAAATTACAAAGACCTAAAGATCTAGAGAATTCCAGCCTTGAATAAGATAAAATACCTACCTACTTCAAGGTGAGTTGTGAGGGTTTGATAGACACATGAAAAACCCCTATTAGTGCTAAAGTATTACTGGAATTAGGTCATGCTCCAATGTCATTTTCCTAAAGATAGAGGTGTGATATTTATATCAGAAAGACGTGTGAATCTGTGTGAGATGAAAGTGTAATTTCAGAGTTGCTTTTAAAAATATTTCTCTTGCCTCCTGCTTTTTTGAGGGGTCTCGTGAGTCTGTCTAGAGCTGGTACCTCAATGAAGGTTTCATTTCACTGTCTAGTTCAGATTTACTATAACATATGGCAGCGATGGTGGTGAGAAACACATTTTGTGGAATAAATTCCAGAGACATAAAACTATCAGCTTTTTTTTGAGGTTAAAGGTTTCTTCCAATGAGGACCATTTATTGCGTGGATTGGTAACAGAGGAAAAAAAGAAACCCAGCAAAAAACTAAGATGCTGCTTTGGTCTGTTGAATACATCCATAAAGTTTCCGTAGTAATAATTTCCCTCTTAATGAGTAAATCTTACTGCTTAAAAAAAGGTATTCAAAATATTATGTAGAGCAAACTCAAAGTATTTTCTGCATAAGTTATTAACTGTTGCCAACCCAATGCAGGCATGAGTTATAAGAGAGAGCATCTCAAATTACATGAGATATTTACATTTAGGCAACAGATTTAAGCCCTTTGTATGGTGATGGCAGTATAATTAATTCATACTATGTAATAAAATATGCATAAGTAATTCATACTGTAATAAAAGTGACTTTCTTGTTTAATGTTAGTAGAAAGATGTGGTACTGAAAAAGACTGCAAGATTTCTTATTCTGTTCACACAAATGCAGGATATTTAAAAATATTTTAAACTTCTTCTTGCATCGATTGGGCATATCATCTAAAGCAAAAGAAGCAAAGTTGCATTACATATGCAATTGACGTAAGCCTTGAAAGCTGTGTTAAAGATGGAAACTCATCTTAAGATCAATTTATAAGCTTATGGTATGCTCATCAGCACCCATTTAATGAGAATTGGGAAGATCTGTGTAGGCAAAGGGAAATAACAAGCTGAACTGCATCAGGAATATGGAGCCACAGAATTCTGCAAGTTCCTCATGATTTTAGGCAATAATCAGAGAAGAAAATAATGTTGCATATTCTTTTCAATATTTTCTTTTCCTTGGTCTTTGCTACTGAGTATAATGGATAAATTTGGAACAGGGGAATTCTAGAGAGTAAAGGTGCAGTATTCCATTTGACAGATATTTCAAAGAAAAAAAATCTCTCTATGTATTCATGTGTGTGAAATGGAAAAACTCAGGAAATTAAATGTCAATAAATCTTTGGGACCAGATGGCATTCATCTGAGGTTTCAAAAAAATGCAGAGCAGAATTACTATAAAAATATGTATGGATTGTCACTGAAAACAACCTCATCTATCAAATGAGAATAGTTGCCAATTGAAAAGATTTTTTAAAAGACAAGAATAGCAGCAAGAATTATATTGTGACCAGTGAATTTAATCTTCCATGGTAGGAAAATAAATGTATTCTGTTCTAATAAATTAATATCCTAAATTTGATATCCTACCATCTTTGACAGGTTTAACAAAAATATTTAAACAATGCAGAAAAACCCATGTGTAGTTAGAACATAGATATACCTAATTTTTTTTAATGTCTTGTTATTGATATTTCTACACAGTCTGTTAATGAAATTTGTTAACAAGAGGCTGAGAGTAAAGTTAGATCTGTTCAGAAATTAGGGGAAGAAATTAGATTACCTAGATTACAGATAGGGAAAAACAGAAAGACTGATATCTATTCCTCAGCACAGGAGGAGGTTGCTATTATGATGTAGCCACAGGGTTCAGACTTAGAGGGAGTGTCATTAAACATATTGAGTGTGTGAGAAAAGAGGTGACTGCCAGCACAACAGGAACTTGTTTGTGCAGCTATGCAGTACATTAAACGTTCCTTAGAAAGCTGGAAACCTGAGCAGTGTACCTCAGGATAGGCAGGTGCAATGGAATTCATGCAAAAATCAATTTGATGAGCACTTATTTTGTACTAAATTGAGCCACCCGTAGAGGAGATAGAGATGGGAGGTAACCTGTCCCTTCTACGTAAGAGCACACCAAAGGCCTTTTAGAATAAATTCAGTGCTGTGGCTGGAAGGGAGCTGAACATCAGGTGTCCTGTGGGTGTCTGAGGTGCGAGCCGCTCACAGCAGCATCAGACAAGCACTGCCTGACTTTTCACTGCTTGTACAGTAATGGTAGCTGTGGCTGTGTCTCCTGGTGTCTTTGTGGAGTGCATCACTTACCTTAGTTCAGACATCCAGGCAGCTGCCTTTCCCCATCCCAGACTAAATATGTAGTGAGCACAATTAACCCTACAGAGCCAAGCAGCATTTAAGATAGGGATGACTGAAGATGTCTGTGTGACAGGGAAAGATGATGCGTGGATTAGCAAAACGTTGCACTTTGTTAGGGAGGAGAAAAAGTTGTCTATTATACCTTTTCTCCTTCATTAAAGGATTTACTTTTGCTTATTTTATTCTGACAAAAAAAAAAAAAAAAAAAGGGAAAAATAGCAAAGAAAAGAGTGAGGGAAGGCTCACCAAAGATGAGAAGAATGGTAGTTAGAACTGTGGAAAGAGCTTCAGCAAAGAAGACTTCAGGCATTGCTAGAAAATCAGTTTGTCTCCCTTCCTATGCACAACCTGCAACTAATGATTTGGAGAACATTTCTGAAGGAGGTGCTTGCTATAAACCCCAAACTAATTGATCCCTTTCACTTCAAAGTATGCGCTAAGGGAAAAGTCTGCTTTATCTTCTCTACTCAGGGTGGCAATAAAATCCTACTCGTACTCCTTTCAGTTCCAGCAAGGAGTGTGTGTCACTGACATTCTCAAGCCCAGCTTTGCAAAGAAAACATCTAGAGACTGTTTCTTAAAAGCAGGCTGAGATCTGGTTTCTCCACAGGAATCAAAAGGAAAGGCTGGACTTTTCACAAAATATTTATGCATATCTCTTCCAAATTCTCAGTGTTCAGCTGAATAGGATGTCTGACTGTTTTAAGAGTTGGATTGATAATTCAGTGCAGTGGGGATAAAGTATTAGCTTCTAATATTTGCCAAGAATTTTGTATCAAGCCATCCTAGAGGGGCAGGAAGGAGGGCTTCATGCCCAACATGGCAGAGCTCATCTCTAAATACAAATATCTCACAGTCTGGAGTTTCAAAAGAGGATATGTTTTAATCCAGTGTTTGGAGAATTTGAGGGGTCAGGAAAACAGGACTTTCTTCTGCTGTGATTTTTCTTCTAATTAGACAAAACGCAAGTTTTCCTCAGAAGGAAAGCTTCCTTCCCCAGCTCCCTCATTTCCTCATGGAGTGTGCTGTTGGCAGAACAAGGACTTAATTCTAAAATCATTGCTATCAATTATAAAGATAATTCCACTGAGAAAGTGTAGACCAACCATTTTCTCATTAAGACAAGTCCAGATGCTCCATTTTTGTGTGTTTTAAAACTAGTGCAGTGAAGTCTTTGAGATACATGTAACTGGCAAGAGAAAGCAGAGGACAAAAGAGTAATGGTTTCACTCTTTTGTTTTATATTAACAACTGTGGTGTGTTGTCCTGTTTCCCAAAAGAGATCTGAACAAGGATAGGGATTATATGGCATGCCAAAATGAGTTTGTGGGCTTAAGTTGCAGGAACAAAAGGAAAAGACTCTCTGATAAGAGATGCTACAAAGACTGTTTAAAACAATAATGTAGGAAAGAAGTCAAAATGCTAGAAAGTAGGGACATAATGTCAAATTTTCATCTTCATTATTTTCAGGGCTGGAGGGGAGATAAATCTTCTTTTGGGCCTTTGGAAGGGGGAGCATTTCTGTCCATGGGAAGAGGTGAGAAAGACCCTTCCCATATTAGCCAGACTATCTGAAAAGCCTGTATGGGAGAGGTTGATGATGGGCCTGGGCAGCATTGCCTCAATTTACAGACACTCTGCAATACAAATTCCGTTCCTGCCTCCTGGGAGCTTGATCACAGGTAATAGAGAGCAACATTTTACGCAGAAAAAGGAAAAAAAATACTCTGCATTTAGACAATTCTTGTTGGAAAATTGTAGCCCAAAGCTGTAATAAAGATGCCAGTTCTATGAAATTGAAACAGGCTTGGACATACTGAATTATGGACTAAGAGGAGCACAGACAATTAATAGTAAAATTGCTCTTAAATATAAATGAGAGTTTAGGGTAATGTTTTTGATAATAATCTTTTTGTAATAGCACAATAAGCCCTGCCTTTCACAGTTGAACTCATTTAAATATGTCCTCTATTCCCTCAAGATCAGGCTTAGATATTTGACATACACTGTAATGTCAGTCATAATTTCCTGAGCACATCGGCAAAGTTTGACTCCATTTTTCCTAAGTACTGAATTTTGCTGGGGGCTCTGCAGGCGCTGTGTAGCACTGGAATGACTGCAGCTGTTATGCACAAGAAAGTGTGAGATAGAAATGGTGTGGCCACTGTGGTCCAGCCTCCCCTGGCAGGACAGGGCAGAGGAGTGCGGTGCTTTGCACTGGTGCTAAGCACACCGAGCCTTGGCTAACCCTCTTGGCAGGAACAGGAGAGAAAAGCTGGTTGGGAGGGGTCTGTTCATAAGGGGAACACCGGCAGACTTCTTTCAGCCTCGTGTTTTGAGTAATGCAGTAAGGTTTTCAAATGCGCCTCTTGGAAGTTGTGCTCTGGAGGACTATACGGAGCTGCAATGCAGGAGATGGCGTGGAATTGCTCCCTTATCTGTTGATGTTGGCTTCACAAAAAAAGTAGGCAGAAATGATGGCCCCAGTGTGTCTCCCAGTAGAGGGCCACTAGCAACCCAATCTCACATCTGCACTGCTATATAGGACATTGATTTTCTCTTAGGAGCGGATAACGCTCTCACTAAAACCAAGGACAAAACCCCTCTTGATACCAGTGGAAGTAGAATCCAGCTTTTGTGATTTAAGTAGGGTGTATAAAGAGGGATCTCTGTCCCAAATAAGAAAACCTCTAACTTTTTTAGGCTTGGTTGAATTTATCTTACAGGTGATCTGAAACAGGTATTAACAGCATACCAGCTCCCTTAAGTGCTGTCTGAGGGAAGCGCGAAGTGCACCAAAGCTTTGTGTTATTTCTCTTGACTAAAAGGGCTGACTGATATTTACAGAGATAGCAGAGCAGTAGCTCCCTTTCATGCTTGGGGGGAGCCTGGTAGTTGCCCAAACTGCTGAGATTCATTTCCACCTGGGGCAGTGCCTTCCTCATGTTGGGAATCCAGGCTCAGCCCTGGATCTAGCTGTGTCATCACTGGCAGTAAAGGAAAAGTGATGCACCTTTGTTATACCATCAGGATGCTATCTTCTAGGGATAGGGTTAATTGGCTTTTTAGGATGGTGGGAGGGAAAAGAGGGATAGTGTGACAGCTGTTTCATTAGATGGGACGTTGAATAAAACAGTTAAGAGATTGCACCTCCCCAGAGTTAACCTTTCCTGCCTGCATTTCAAAGCTCAGTCATGAGGTTAGGTTTGAAAAGGCTGATGGGGTGGAGAAGGGGAGGCTAATATATTTTATTAGCATCAACTAAGGAAAAAAAAAGCTTTTCTTTCATCATGACCTGAATCATACTCTCCTACTGTAAATGAAATGACAGATCACCTGGGAGAAGAGAGAAGGGATTTAAAGCCAAATAATGATTCATAAAAATCCATTGCTGCAAGATAAGCAAGTTTTGAGGAACATGTAGTGCTAGACCAGCTTTTCTATTTGCAAAATCCTTATAGCTGAAAGCCATTAAGTCAATTAATACTGTACAATACATCAGAGCTCGTTTGTGCCAACAGAAGGTCAGCTCAAGAGATCCAGCTGATCTGCTCTCCTAAGACATCACAGCACAGGACACTGTCCTGGCAGCACAGGGCAGGATGTGGATCCTGGTTGGACAGCACAAGTTTTTGTGTTTTGCATCTGGCTACTGCATAGGTTTCTTCATCTGATTCCTGTCTCCAGGGTATTTACTTTCTGCACATTTTTCTGGCTTCTTGGCCACCTTGAATGTCTCTTTGGCAAAAATTTCCACAAGGAAGGTATCCTTAGAACAGGTCTTGTGGACTGGGGGAGCCATGCTTCTTAGTATTTTATGTTCCTACATAGCACCAGGCTCTGCTATGCTCTGTTTCACACTGGTGTAAATGTGGAGGAAATCTGTGGCCTATCAGTTTACACAGAGGAGAGAAAGAGACCCACTGCGGCGAGTGCATTGTACAAAACGAAGTAATAAGTCAGTCTGGGTCTCCACTTGGCCTTGTCAAAGGGCAGGCAAAAAGACATGCTGCGGGGAGGTGGGGTGAGGTGGGGAGGTGGCAGGCTCAGTTTGAATGTTTGCCCTTTGAATTAATTCTGGTTGACCTACTTCAGCAATGATTGAAGAATTTTTTATTCAGTTTGCCCTGATCTATCCCCTGGTGTGCATGTGCTTGTTATTTTTTAATGAAACCATTTTCACAGCCTGTTGTTTTAGGTGTTGCGAATGGAGGAGAACGAGGTTATTTTTTGGTTTGTATTCTTTTTTTTGTTTCTTCAGGGATCCCAGTGCTACGTGGTTGCTTTTCACTGCATGCGCACAGTGTGCTCCCGGTTCCTCACTCTCTACTCAGCAGGTTTATTTTCACAGCAGATAAAAATAGTGTAAAGATAAAGTCATTGATTGAAAAAAAAATTCTCTTACGGGAGCCATGAACTGAGTATTTTTGTCTTTCCTTGTGAGTCATGTGCAAATAGACTTGAAGAGGATCTTGCTCTGTCTTTAAACTTCTCCAGAGCATTGGCATTTGAGCCTGCAGACATAGAATGAAGGTAGGATGGGATACACTGAAGTCACCGTGAAAAATGGCTATTAATTTACACTCTGTGCTTAGGTCAGACACAAAGGACTTGCCATCCTAGATGAGATCACAGTTCCATCTTGTTCTCTGTCTGAGGAAAATGCAGCCTCTCTCCCATCACACCACTCAATTCTCTTACCAAGGCTGTTTCACTGCAGATGCAGTTCCAAATGGTGAGATCCTGAGGTCTCTGCATATTTGGAAGCTTAACTTCACAAGAATCACACTTATTCTCCACCACTCTGGAGCTTTTGTTGTACAATGAAAGAGGCTCCAGGGATGACTAATGACTTACTGCCTGTAGACCCAGGGCTTATTGCCTATTGGAGGTATTGCTTTGGCTCTGAAGTGGCAGGTCAACAGCAACTCAGAGGGTTTGTTAGCAATCAATAGGCACCACCTTTTTCTCAAATTAAAAGACACCAGGTTTGATTTTGCTATGCAAAGTGATACAAAGGAGGTATCCTCGTGGCAATCTGATGGCACAACTGTTGTGTTGTGCCATTCCCTGTTGCTGACAGTATCAGCTTTTGTTTTGTGGGGCAGGAGTAAAGGGCAGAATGCATAGAGGTTAAAAGAAGTATTTTTTTGAAACAGTTCTTTTTGAGATTTGGGTTTGCTTTTAAGAAAATAATTTTCTGGCTATGAAAGAAACATAAAAAATGTTCTTTCCTAAACAACTGAATGTTAAATAAAAAGGCCTTCAGTTTGTTAAGTGAATGTATCTTTGGCAACTCGCATTGACCACAGTTTCAAATATTGATTTATGAATTAAAAGAAAAATTGATCAAATGTCAGTAACTATTTTTCTACAAAGAAATAAAGCTTCTAGAGAGGAATAGCATATTGTATTGTTATTTATTTTATCATATCACTGTGATTAGCTACGTGACATATAAGTTGAAAGGCAAAAAATCCCCCAAGAAACTTTTATCTTGAAAAAAGACATACAGCTTTAGTCCTTCTTCTGAGTATAACTTGCCAGGAACAGGTTTCATAATAGGACACTATTATCATAACTTTAATCTTGTTTAAATTCAAAAGTCTTTCTGCAAGCCTTAAGGCCTAGAGGAAAGACCTTTACTAAGTTATCTTAAGAAAGCAGATTGCCTGTGAATCACTTCTTATAGTCCATAAAATCCTTTGTAATTTACAGAAGGGCTGTCCATAATAAAACATCAGAAAAGCTCTATTTTGAGTTCTGAAACTGAAATAAACAAAACATAGAAAAATACAATTATGTGGAACACATTTAGAAAGGTGCATGTGTCAACTATAAGCTTTTCACCTATTTATTGCTAAAAAGTCTTAAGGTAACAGATTAGAAAAGGTTGTCAGATGAAATGACAGCCAATAAACATACATGGAGGAGCCTCAAAGTATTAAAAGATCATCCACTGGAGTTTCTAGGAAAAAAGCAAATGAATTTGAGAGGGGGAAAAATGTTTCTAAATTCAGGTTTTGTTCAAACATTGACCTTCAAATTTTTAAGTTATTCTTCTTTTTGCTGTCCTTATAAACCAGTTCTAGGATCTTTTCAAGGTTAAGAGAGGAGTTACTGTAACATTTCAATGTAATAGGTGTTCACTTAGCATATGTTGGCCATGAAGAGGACAAATGGAGCCTTTTCATTCCATGGCTGTTTAGAAAAATAGCATTTATGATACTGATCCCACGTAAATGTCTTCATAACTTACAGATATGCTTTTTTGAAATGAAATTTCCTATAAAGTCAGGTGCCAGTTAAAACAATATTGATGTCTGTTTCTCTAGCACCTTTCTTCCTTCAAGACCTTAAACTTACTTTGATATCACAGACCCATCCATAATTTACTGTCAGAGTCTAGGACATGGTAGGATGGGAAATAAAATAATAATGGATTGGAAGACAGATTTTTTTTTTTTTTTTTTTTTTTTTTAGAGAAGAGCATTTACCTCCACTGGGAACAAAGTTATTCTTTCTAATGCTTTTTCTGTGGTTCTCCAGAGTGGGTTTCTGTTTTCAATAAATTTCCTAAATTCTCTGATGAAACCAACTCATATATATTGTGGCATTAAAAAAGAATTTTAAAAATCACTTCAATAGCAGCTGTGGTAAAAAAAATCCTTTTTTCAAAAGCAAATGGATAGTTAGCATTTAAATACAGCAATGCAGACTCAGCAGAAACCCTGCCCCATGATACTAGGGAAGGAAAAATTAGTCAACTGGATTTTGGTGGCAAATCAGTTCCAGCCCTCTTCATTATTATACCTTCTGAAGGCTTGTACTTCTTTTCTGACATTAGCGACTGACTGCTGATTTCACAGGGAGTATAAGGTGCACTGCAATAGGTTTGGACACCTGATGATGTGGCATATAAAATTTCAAAAATGTGATGGCCTTTATATAAAACACTGGGTTACTTGAACTATCTTGTCCTGCTTCTGTCTCATCAAATGAGAGTGATGAGAGGAAATAGCTTTGTCGTCATATAAGAGACAGAGACATAGGATTGTTTGTTCCTTCTGGTGTTAATAAACAGATGAGACAGGACAACATAGTGGAATTTTTAGGGATCCCTTAGTTTCCTCAGCACTTGCTGAGGATTGATGCCATGAAAAGGCATGGCTTTCTGCAAGGCAGGAAGTATGTGTATTTAACTAGTTGAAAAAATTCTGTTTAATCATATTGCAAACTACAGCAAGTTCTTCATTTGTAAAGCAACAAGAAGATGATTTATTGAGGATAGTTTTCAAACCACTGTATTACAGATTTTCTGTTTAAGACCCAGTAGCACTGTTATCAAAACAGTGGCACTGAGAATGCATTTGTGTTCAGACCAGAGGAACTACAGTAAGAGCAAAGACTGAATCCAACAAATGGACTGTGGAGCAGAAAGCTTTTCATTCTCAGTTAAGAGGAAAGAAAAAAAAGGAAAATGAAGGAAAAAAAAAAAAGGGAAAAAAGGAAAAGAAGCTCAGCACATACTTTATACCAGCTTCCTTCAATCACTTTCTTAGTCCAAGTCTCTGGTATATGTTCCATACCAGTGAGTGGAATGGGAGTACAAAAGGCAGGAATGGAAAGGAACGAGTATGAAATGGGAGTACAAATAGAAGGATTGTCACAAGCCATAGGAGTGAACATAAAGCAGAGAGAATGTGAATAAAACATATTTCATGCAACAAACATTCAATGTTTGTGCTCTGCCAACTAAATACCTTCAATAAGTAGTTTTTCCAATTGTTTTCTTTCTTTTAGTATTTCTCATTATTGTTTTCCCAGTATTATCTGATCTTAAATTCTCACCTTTGCAATAATGACAACTGAAATTCTTACTTCCTTAAAAGAGTAATAAATTATTGGCTGGGGGAAGGAAACAAATGGGAAAAATAATGTTTGATGGGGGGGAAAAGGCAGAGGTTGGGAAAGGCTACACAAAGGCTCTCCTGAGCTACAGACACGTATTGTCTACTTATGTGTGAAAGGATAACCCTAAAGATGGTTCCGCAGGGAAAGATTAAGTCATGCTTGGGAAGAGGGGCTCAACAGTGGGTTTGCTATTGAATAAGTGCAGCAATTCCCCTTGACTTTGAGGATGTTTTCAGCTGTCTATTCTTGTTAAACACAGGCAGAAAGAGAAGGTTGAAAAGGATACAGTTTCCAGTTACAACTAGTCCTTCATACTGATAAGGGGATTCAGGACTATCAGTCTGAGGTTTTAAAGATTTCATTGCATTTATAAACAGCATCATAGTTGCTGAATCTTTGCTCTTTTAAAAGGGGCAGATTTCAGAGAATGCTACGCCTGTGCCAGTTCTCCAGCATTATCCTGATACTGAGCTGATGCTGTGCTCGTGGTTACAACTCTCCCTGTGGCATTTAAGAAGTGGTGCTAAGTGGCTGCTTTTTCTAGACCGGTAATATTCACAAGATCTTGTTTTTATTTTGTTGAATTCACACAATCAGTATATCCATCTGCTGGATTTGTGTCCTTCAAATTAGGTATTTCAGATCTGTACTTTTTTGTCCTTTCAGCAGATGTACCAAGTAAACTGACTCTTACAAAAGCTCCACTTAGTTAATTATATCAGTGGCAGAAGTTGCTGTGTGCCTCAATGCAGAGGTCTTCAGAGCAAAGAGTCTTTGAGGGAGAAGAGCTGAGTACTTGAGCAAAGTCTGTGCAGTTTAAAGTTGGCCAGGGCCTGTTGTCTTGGTGGCATGCTGGAGTGACACAAGGTGGAGACAAGGCCTGAGATGGCCTCAGAAGGAGATGAGAGATGGGAATGCTGATTCTTGCCTACACCGCTCTAGTTCCAATGTTGTGCAACACAGGAAATGGCCCAACTTGTTTGGGTGGGATTTACACTCCCCCAGCCCAGTGAAAGTTGACAGCGTCAAAGTATCACGTAGTTTTTGCTCTCACACACCCTAAAACTTGGCTGTCAGTTTGCCTTTGCTCAAGGGAAACCACCGACCTTCCTCCCTTATCAGGCTATGCAACATCTGTTTCAGTTTATTAGCTACTTTCCTGCAATATTGGAAGACTTTGGTCTGCTGGAAATGAAGTTTCTGTTATCAACAGCTGCCAGTGGAATGTGCTTTTGTGGAGCATCCTGTGCCTTTGCACAGGACTTGCTCAGCTTTGTAATTAAACCTCTCTGGTATGAAGAGTGCGCAGAAGGTGTGGAATGGGAGAGGAGCTTGTGTCAAAGATGTCATTCACAATTGTTTCATATCTAAACTCTGATTTTCACATTGCAAGGGTGATGACATATTGCTTTTCTTTTTTGCTGACTCCTGACACCAACTCAAACATATATTGTGGTTTCCTTCATCTTGGAATCCTGCTTTTCCAATGCCACTGTTCAAGCAGGGCAAGCATTTCCTAGAATACTTATTCTAGTAGCTGATCCAACACTTGTGGGGGAATGCGTTATTGGAGTTGGTTTTTTTGTGACTTGGTGGGATTGGTCATGAACAAAAAGAAGTAAAGCCACTGTGTTGCCCACAAAGTGAGTTGAAACTACCAGCTCTGGCAAAAATAAGACCTGCTGGTGTAGTAGTATATCTGCTTTTTATTTCTATTTGTATATATTTCAGTGTGATAAAGTGTCCTTCAACTCAGCAGCTGGAATAGCACAGCATTAAGTTTATCTCTTGCTGTTATTTTGAAATTTATCAGCTCCTGCATTGATGTATCCTGAAGTGCCCATTCCTGTGTCCTCCTTCCCCAGATGCAAAATGTCAGTCTCTTTTTGGACTCCATTAAGTACACGAACTGAGTAAAATACTGTGCTCTCCTCACCCTCCCATCTGCAGATTGCTCCCCATATGTTGCATTATAAGATGTAATTTAATAACTAAAAGGAATTAATACATTAAAAAAATTGGGCATGAATTTTAAGTGCTTGCAGAAGCTGCCAGATGGACAAGCAGAGGAGAGGGAAGACCTTTCTTTGTCACCAGGGTCCTAAATCAGAATGCCAGCAGCACAAAGCTCCTTTCATAGCCTGTTAATGTTCCTTATCTCCCTTCTTTACCAATCACTGAGCTTTTTCATGGGATTCACTCCAGTTCCAGGCTGGATTGAGTTTTTTGTCCATTCTGCTGTCTGTCTGTTCAACACCATGCCCCAGTCAAAAGGATCAGGTTAACACCGGGAGGAGAGGAAAGCAGTGCATCTGAGCAGGTGAAGTGTGCACTATTCAGGCTGGGAAATGTTTACCTACTTTCTGGAAAGGATGGAGCTGGAAGCCAGGAATTGCCAAAGCCCACCTTGAGTGACTAGTGCTTCTGGTGAGGACACAAAGGCAGCTGCAGATAAACAGAACTACCACTTTACACATGTCCAGCCTGCATTGATAGAGTCTGTGGTTTGCTGAGATTGCCAGAATATTATACAGCAGAAGTCTGTTTGAAGCCTGGGTTTATATAACCAATCCACTAAAATACTATAATGAATATTGCATTGAGCATTTAATCAAGAAGTGGTCTTTATAGCTACAAAATCAGCGCACAATAGTATTATGTAATACAATTGCACATTTAAAAAAAATGCAAAGCCAAGAGTTCAGCACTGATGGCTTTTGGTACCTTATTAATTACTCCTTTTAAATCTGCTTGCTTCTCAGAGCATGCTTTTAGGTAACATCAGGGGTAAGGCTGACATGTTTATTTAAAAATAGGTCACCCAACAATTTGCAGGCTTCCTTGAAAAGTATTCACGTTTGCTTGCTGGATATTGAGTACTGGTATTGGCTTTCACTGTAGAGTGAAGCAGTGCTCTTGTGAGCTTTGTTCAGCTGCTCAACTCCCTCACAATTGTTGGCGGGTTTCATATTAAATTGATATGTACCATTGATCTTAGAAAGTCTGAAGTTTTTAGCTAATCTGTTAAAATTATGAAAACACAAATAAACAAAATACAGTAGAAATAAAGGTGGTTTGAGGCCATGCTGTAAAAGCCAGCCCTCCTTATCACCCTGATGCCACTGTCACTCATTCTGAGACACAGAGTACTGCTAGAGAGGGTCTGTGACTAGAAGTCCATGAGCTTCATGAACAGGGTAAGGTTTGGAGCTAGGTCAGCTGGAGATGAAGCTATTATGTTACTGGCACACACAAGTGCTCTTTGATGGAGCTTTTTATACCTACATGACACAGTTAGAACTTTTGTAGCTGTCTGCCCAAGATGTGCAAAGGTATCTGTGCAAAAAGAGGCAAGATGGTTTGCAATTGGAAAGAGATTTTTTTCCTGTTTTAATTTAATATTTGTTGTGATTAAAAGTAATCAAAATTCAAGTTGGTAACAAAGAGCTTATCATAGCATTTTATGTAAATACATTAAGCTAATAAATGAACAGAATAGTTAATAGAAGTTAATGGAATAATTTAAAATGAATGTAATAAACCTAGCTGTATACACAGTAACTTACTGCATTTTCTCTATATAAGAAAATATGTCTTCTATCAACTGCCTGCTGACACTCAGGGTCTTCTACAAATACCTAAAATGAGGGGTAGACAGGTGAGGAATTGATCCTTTCTCCCAGATAACAAGCAATAGGGCAAGAGGACACAGCCTTGAGTTATACCAGGCAAGGTTTAAACTGGATATGAGGAAAAATCTCTCCTCTGAAAGGGTGGTCAAGCATTGTAACATGCTGCCCAGGGAAAAGTGGAATCACCATCCTTGGAAGGTATGTAGGTGTGACTTCTGGGGACATAGTTTAGTGGTGGCTTTGACACTTTGGAGTTAACATTTGGATTTGATGATCTTAGGTGTCTTTTCCAACCTAAAGCATTCCAATTCTCTGATTCTAAGGCAGTCACTGAACATCGGCCAAGACTGCAGGTGGTGGCTGCTGCTGAGCTCATCCCCCCTTATATTGCCCCTACACATGGGGTCCATGGCCAGGGACCCAGCACACAATTTTGGCCAATCTGTACCCTGATTTTGTTGCTGCTTGTGATAAGTGTGTCTGGCAACTGAAACATCTGCTTCTTTTCTAAGTCATGAATAGTACCTTCCAAAGGAAAAATCAGACAAAGTAGTAGGTTTTTACATTAGGTTTCTTTTTATTGTTTAATTATCAAACTACATGCAGCCCAGGTTGAATGGTGCACTCTCTTCTTTCATGCACTTTGCACTCAGTGTTTATATCCCATTATCATACCCTGCTGGCAAGAGAATTAATAGAATTTTTGGAGAATATGTGACAAGCAGTTGAAGGCAGCATTTGGACAGCCCTAGTAAGTTAATCAGTTTTTGGTATCTGCAAACTAATTGTACTTGGGGCTGGAGCGCACCGTGTGGCACAACATTAAATTGTTTCCTCTTTGTGGAAAGTGTGTGGTGACATCATTTGGACAAGGGAGCATTTGACAGCTCACCTGTTACATGCAGCACACCCTGCAGGAGCTGCTCACCCTTGGCTTGGCACCAGCCAAGCGCTGCTGAAGCAGGACCTAAACAGGAGAATCATTTCCCAATCAAACAGCAGCCTGGCTACTTATCCCATTGCCAAAAGGATCTGTCAAACACTGCTGCCAGCAGGACAGTCATTTGGCATGTTTATTCAAGTAAACCTGTGCTTGGCTGGTTTTTCTTTATGCATCTGGTGTTGTAGGCTTTAAAAAAAAAAAAAAAAAAAAAAAAAAGGAGAGGCTGAGCAGATAAGGAAACAGGTAAACTACTTTGCTGATTTGTGGTCTCCACATATTCCTTAACAGAAGGTGGCGGGATGACAGATATTGGGAAAACTCTGCAGGGTCTGTGCAACCATGCAAAGGGGATCTAGCCAAGATTTAGCAAAAGAAAGAGTGATGAGACAGAGTGTGCGTACATGGCCTGACCTGGTTAATCGGTGCTTGGCTTGTCCAGATGTTGGAATATTCAAGTAGCTTAAAGAGTGACCTGTAAGCAGAGTAAAGAGTGTTATGCCTGTGCTGCTGAGGCATTAATCTGAACTTCCTGAGGGATTTAAAATACAAAGTAGAACTATGATTTTACAAGGGATGGGGATTGGGATTATCCAGGTCTTAATATAGCTATTTCTTTTTTATAAAGCATGTGATCTCTACTCAGTACAGAAGCACTTATCTCCTAAAACTATTGGGAAAATCCTACAAGCAAAGACAAACTCAAACATTATTATTTGAAACGGGGGGAGGTGAGGGGGAAAATGCAGTTTTCATACAATAACATTCTTTGAATTATTTCACGTCTTTGTATGGATTACATAGCCTTTCCTGTACCTTGAATTTAGTGCTCTACCACTGCAATTGTGTGGGGTTTAGCTGCTGAGGTTTTTTTAAAAGGTATTTCTTCAAGAATAGAGATAATAAGCAATTTGAAAAGCTGCAGTTTAGGAGCTTACAGAGGTTGGAGATGAATTAATCTTTCCCTACTGTTCATCAGCAACTTTTTGCAGACATTTGAAATTTTCTCTAAGTCCTAAAGTTCTAAAGACAAATACTTTCTTGCCTATTCCTGTATTTTCCTTACCAAGCACAAATCTTTTGGATTAATTGTGTTTAAAAAAAAATCTTTACTTTGCATTGATAAAAATTCAATATCTTTCTACAGAAGTCGATAGGTCTGGTTTAGATTTATACCTGGGCCAATTGAAACCTGAATTTGTCTTGCTATACCTGTACATGTGCACGCACTTATTTTTCAAATCTCTCATTAAGAAGTTATGTACTGCCATATATTACATTTCTGAGACAGAAATGAGCTCAGATGTTCTGACTACTCTGGTTTGCTGATGCAGTGACTTTAATACTCTAACTCTTTTGATCACCTAGCTTTTCTCCTGGGTGTTGACTTCTTATGCCTTAATACAGCTTTCGTTCACTCATGTCTGTTTTGGATCACTGGCTGTAGCTTCTAGGAAGGTGTCCAGGTTTAAGTATGCAAAGTGCTTTTAATTTCATTCTTAACCCAACTGTGAGTTGTTATCCATGTGCCGAATCTGCGTATCTTAAAATTCCATCTTGCTTTCTGCCCATTTCCACTTGGATGTGTATATCAGCATATCAGAAGTTCAAAAAAAAGTTACAAGCAATCTTTCCAAGTAAAATTTGGAAATCTATATAATTTTCATTGATTAGTTATTTGAATTAACTCATGCATCACAGACACTCGATATTTTGACATCATCATGCTTAGTCTAATATTACAGGGAGCTCAGATTTTACTAAAATAACTGTAGATTATCAAAGATCACATGTAATCACATCACATGCAGCATATGTTTGTCAGACCTCATGGCACTCTGCAAGATCTTGAATTTGGTGCTTAAAATTTCATTTCAGAGCATGTAAAGACACTGAAAATAACCCTTCCCTCTAAACTTAGGTTGAAAAATGAAACCCTAAGTCCTGTCTTCCCACACACCCCCGAAAATATGCCTACATAACAGGCACCTCCTTCCTTTGCAGAGATGATCCATTTCTGAGATTATAAATAAGTGTATGTTTCACTTGGTTTGGTTCTGTGTTTTCTACAAGTGAGACCTAAAGATTTTGTTTGGTTTATGTTACAGACCTGACACCATGGATCAGGTGTGGGCTCTAAATAAAAATCTAGCTTTTTCTAGTCAAGCGTGGGTTTGATCTCTTGAGTTTGAATGCCTGTTTGCAAGTCAGTAAATTTGGGCACTGGATGGCTCGTAGGATCTGGATGTTGAAGGTTGCTCCTCCATGGCTTTGCACTGTTAAGTGTCTGTCCCCTCAATACCACTTTGTTTCAAGGTCAGAAGCCAAGGAACACAGGTGGGACAGGAGTAAAGAGCTGAGAGAGATAAATGTCCAGGTCCCAGTCACCATGGTGGAAGAGAAGAAGGAGGAATGGCCAGGGGAAGTGCCACAACAGCTATATGCAAACTGGTTGTGATTTTAGCAGCAGGTCTGCCAGAAAAAGACCAGACCACATTCTGTCTGCTGTCCAATGTCCTCTCACTTAGCACCCCCCTGCACAGGTGACACAAAATATGTACTGTTAGAGACTCACAGACAAAACATTTGATCCTAAGATCTTCCTAATGCATCCCAGCATTTCTTAAATTTGCATACCAGTTTTCTTAAATTTGCTTTGTACCAGCAGATAGAAGATTGTTTGGTGATTAAATAGCATCAACCTTTTCTCAGCAGAGCTGGGTAAGCCATGGTTGTGTAATATAGCAGAGGTTCATACTACATGGGCTTTACAGATACAGCCTGTGACAAACACTAGACAGCCAAATAAAATGGGCCAGGGAGGACTCTATTCTGGTAACACTTCTCTGCTAGAGGCAGGTTATGCATCAAAATACCTAATTGTGCACCTTTCTAATACAGTTACAGGGCAAAAGTTTATGGACCAGCAGTTCTGAGTGGATGTCGTAGGAGTTACATCTCACTGCCTTTGACTTTGCACTTCAAATCAAGACAGGACGTGTTTAAATTAGAGTTGTCTGCCAGACACCTTTGGAGGTTTTCAGAATGAGTTCCAAGTTTGCACCCATAAATCTTTAGGGAAGCACCTTCCCTGCTCTAATCCTTTATTGTAGTGCATATGGCAGTTCTTGGTTATGCTGAAGGAGCTCACAGAGACTAGAAGGAAGAACTTGAGTAGAAATGACGCAACATTGTCCACTTCCCATGTTTACCATTCTCACCAAAGGCTCCTCAGGGCTTTTTTGGGAGATAGTTATGGAAAATGAAATGTAGTTGTATCTCTTGAGCTGCTTTGAGTCATTACTCCATTGTTTGAGAAACTCTATATTATTTTACACACTAGCCAAAAGCCTAAGTGATACAAACATGCTGCTTTTAAACTAATGGTGCACTGATGACTCATTGGATTGCTTGAGCTGTGAACATAACAGAAGTATCTTGAAATAGGCAGCACAAATCTTTTGTTTTGTACAAAACAATATGGTGATTTTAAAGCGTGGAGATACATGGTGATTTTTACAAACAACTGAAATACGTGTTTTGTGACAGCAGTGACTCACACTGGTTGTTTAGCAACCTCTAAATGAAACACCAATGTTTGGCAGGGTCTGCACCTGCTTCTAGAATAATTTAATTTTTCAGACAAAGTGGCACTTGAAGGGATGTTTTTTGGCAGAGTGGGTGTGATTTTTTAAAGACATAAACTTTTATCTAAACCAAAGCTGTATGCTGTATTTGCTGTGTGTCATAACCTTGCCTTAGCAGATTTTCCAATGCTGCACAGTGTGCATCTGTGACTGAGACAAAATCAATGCTTATAGATTTAGCTGTGTATTCCTATCACTTGACCTCCTAGAAATGATTTGAAATGTAAAGTTTGTTAATGTTTAAACGAACTTGAAGGCCCAGGGTCTCTAGAGTTTTAGGTTTCTTAGAGAGTAATCAATTTATTTTTTTTTTTTTCCTGCTTGTCACTATCTGTCTTTTTGTTTCCTTAATCATTTAAGACTCTGGAACACTTAATCATGTCCAAAATATATATGGTTAGAAAAAAGCAGGAATGTTGCTAGTCATGTTACCAAAAGCTGCTAAAGCATGGTGAACACTTGAATTCCTCTATAGGAATCAGGGTGAAAAGTGAAACAGAAAGTGAGTAATTTGCTTTAGCTGCTTCTGTCATAAAATCAGATAAAATTAATTTTCCCCACACTATAGACAACTGCTCTTACCTTTCAAATAAAAATGGTGTACTTTTCTATCTTTCCTGTTTTGGCAGTCAATATTTTTAAGAAGATATAGAAAAAATAGTTGATTTTATTTTTCTCGTTCTGAGCTTCAGTGGATCATGCATACAAGTGTCGGAGGAAAAACAAACATATTAGAGGTTACTTTGAGAGAAAAATTCCTGTACAAATTTGTCAAAGTGTAAGGCAAGATAAATTTGTAACTTATTGCAAATTTTGCTGATCCTGCATTTAACCACTTGCTACTTATTTGGATTGCACTGATGAGAAGCCAGGCATGTTCACCTAGGTAAGGAAGTAGAGGAGGTATTTCAGTTTTTTGAGTACTCACTTAGCATGAGTGCTTGAATGCTTAAAGCAGCAATTAGCTACTTTCAGTCTCTTAAAACCCAGTCTAAGTGAGACAAAATGCTGTTTCATAGGGCTGATGTTCTGCACTTTAATCAATTAAACTGCTGGACTGGGCCCCACTTCCTAAGGTTTTTCCTGCACATTCAGTGTCTTTGTACACTTTGTGCCTCTGAGCCCTATTTTTATGAGAGCTGCTCAGAAGTTTGGAAATGGGGTTCATGTAGGAGACCTGCATTCAGTGTAGACTACCAAGTCATGCTGCCTCAAACACATCAAACCCAGCATAGGGTTTGTATTCTTCATGTTTATGGCCTTCAGCAGTTCTGCAGGAGACCTTAGCTCTGGATTTACCTTATTCCCAACCCAGCTCTCCTTTCTTCTTTTCCCACCAATGAATTTCTCTCTGTTGAGGCGCCTCTGCAAGTGCCTGGGGTACATTGGGAGGAATGCCTGCCTCTCTGCCTGCCTGCTTGCACACATCCCAGGTGGGACCAAAACTGCAGCGAGGTTACTAAAAAGTGGGGTTTGTCTGTCAGAAAGCGTGTCCTGATAACAGAAGGATCTTGCTTTGAAAATCATTATCTATGTGGGCTGATGCCTGCCTACATGTACACAGCCTGTGGGCTCAGCTTTGAGGTGGGTGAGGCTTTACACTTTGGCACAAATACTGCCTCAGGCTTGACCTTCAGCCCTCCTTGAGTGGCTGGAGCTCAGGGCAAGTGGGCTCTTGGCTCCCAAGGAGCAAGGGCTCGTCCTCCCCCAGGACAGGTAGAGGGACTGCCAGTGCAGGAGGGAAATTCAGTAAGATTTGCTGGTGGCTGTAGCATAATTAATGAGTGTAAAATCAAATTGATGGTGATCATTGATGAAGCTCAGGGCTGTGCCATTCTCATCTGTCAGGTAGGTTCTCTGTGTTTTGCAGCATGCATCCACTGAGAGACCCTGGTTTGGAGTCAAAGTGTGTGGTTTTTTGGTGACAAAGCCCAAGGAGCTGCAATAGTACAAGAGAGGCGCATTAATGGAAACCGGGGGTTATTGCTTGAGGAAATAGAAATTTGACCAGAGACTCTCTCATATTAAGCAGGTGTCTGTATGTGATGCTGTTTATGACTGTGAAACTAATCTATGTTAATAATTGATTGTTCAATTAGTAAAACAAATGTGACAAAGCTAGGCAGCTTTGTGTACCAGTGATGACAGGAATATATTTGACTGCAGCCCATTATCAGTCTAAGGCTGAGAAACATTATTCCAAGAAAATCCTGTTTGTTATTCCTCTTGTTTGCTCTTTTCTTCAACCACCACTTACAATGGCATAATACAGGCAGACACTAAGTACATGCAGTGAATAGCATTAGATGAAGATGTAGCAATGCTTGTTGTATTGCTGATAATAACACCAGACAGCATAAAAAGCCCAGAGCTGTTCAGGCAAGGTGACATCAGAGCCCCAACTTTTTCTGCAGATTTTGAGGAGGAAAAGCAAGCTGGTAGGAATTCTTGCAGAGGGGCACAGAAACAACATCTGCTGCTGTTTTGTCTTGTTTGCCCTTGTAGTGTCGTTATGTCCAGAGTGATGGTTCGTTTTGCAGAAAATGCAGAAACTTTGGTGTAAGCAAACATAACTTTTTGACAAGCCTTGGAAATGCGTAAATGTAGGTACAGATTACCCCCTTTATAGTGTGAGGCTTTTTTTAAAACATGCCTTGAGAAAGTGAAAATAAATCCTTTTTCTTGGTGTCTTATCTTACAAAGCAGTGTATGTGGAGTACACTGTGAAGGTTTTCTCAATCAGTTTCCAGGAGCTTGCCAATCCCTTATCAGAAATTACACAAGAGCTGGACCTCTTCTGCTTAGGCTGTTTAAATCTATACAGGTTTTTACAAATCAGTATTGCAAGTAACACGCCAGTAATCATTCTTCTGATTGCCACTAGTAGCTTTCCTAGAAAGGTCTCAAAGAAACACATAACCATTAATTGCTTAATCCTCACTGCTCACCTGCCAGCACAGTCCAGAGAGTGTAAAAATGTATTATGACCACTTTTCAAGGAAAGGTTGTAAGGAGAAGGATGCAGATTAATAAATGGATGGAACCAGCTTAATAAATCGTTGTGCCCTGTATTCATCTCTCTCCTTTTGGAAAGCCTGATCCAGTCCCACAGCCCCTCTAGCTCAGTCAGCACTTTTCAGGCTGCTGCCTGGCCATGTGGGAATTTGAGTTTCACATGGCTTTGTCTCTTTCAGTTTTGGGAAAGCAATTAGTTAGTCTGCTTATTGCTTACTTCTGCATTACCCAAGCTACGTGGCACTTAGGGATTCACACCTCCACGTGACCTGTGCTGTGGCACAGCAGGCTCTAGCTGGGGACATTTGGGGGCAGGTCCAAACTTGCAGCACTGTGTCATTATTGACTCCAGGAGTGGGGAAGCAGAGCTACAGGCCTTTATGTAATGAATGTTGGGAAGAGAGGTGTGATTAATAAAGATCACAATGCCAGTGAATTGGTACAGAGATCAGTAATGCTCATTTTCACAGTCCCAGAAGGCTTTGTGCCATTAAATAATGGTAGTGACAAGAAAGAGTCAAGAATAATTATGCCATAGTGAAAGACAGTGGTTTATTTTATTGCAAGAAGTATTGTACTTAAACTTTCAAAGATTTCATGCCAAAGGAAATGGCACAACAGTTTGGAGAGGAGAAGAGGCAGCAATCACTGTTTTTCGTTGTTTTGTTCTGTTACTCTCCCATTTCCTTTGTATTTTTCTAGACCCTGTGCTTGCCAGTGCAGGGAAATTAAATAGGTGTTTGTACAGCATGTATGGGCTTTGTTTTAATTGTAGTATTTGAACACTATCAGAACAGTACTAGTAAACAATAATTATATCAATAATAAAACCACACAGACACGTGTATAAAAGTTTGGAATACTGAAATAAATCTCAATGAGATTAATTTGTGGATAAGGTATATATTCAGGCTTATGGTCAATTTCACTGATTTTCTGATATGAGCCTCTGGTGATCACATCAAAATTTCTGCTGCACATAATTTCTGGCGCATAAAATGGCTTTGCTGTACATATTTTTCTATACTTATGTGTATATCAGTGCAGTGTGAAAATGGACTGGTTTGTGCTACAGATTGCTGTAACTTTTACAAAAGAACTTCACAATTCTAAGTGAATTAATAAAAAAACCTGACTTCATTATTTACAACCCTTGGCATGTTTGTTAATACTAGAATTCTTAAGGGGATGGATGTAGTAGGAGGCAGATTCCAAAAAAGTTCATGAAAGGTGTGATAAATTCTCCAATGCCTCTTGGATTTTATGGCATGGCTTTCTACTCCACACATAGTGTTCTCCTACTCTTCACTTGTACATTTGTTTAAAAGAGGGATAAATTAACCTATCAGAGCAGCTGATAGAAGTAGCTCAGCATCTTAGAGTGGACATTCTTGGCTTCTGCCCTGGCTTGTGTTCAGGGAGATAGATCAGTGAGCAGAAAGCAGGTAAATGGTCAAAATTATGACAAATAAATCTTTGTCACAGTTCTGGAAGTTACATTTGGGTTCGGTTGTAAAGGTTTAGCAGATGTCATGTGCCACTGGCATTTATTAGTAAGTTTGATGTTGTATCCCTTGATTATTGGCTTAAAGGACTCCCTTGGCTTGAAGGGGTTTTGCAGCGGTTATTCATGGCAGGGATGCAAATGAACCTGGTGGTTTTTATGGCAATGTTGCTATGTCCTGAAGTGGTACTCTGTATTTGCCAAAATTAAGCCTGAAATATCCTATGAAGTCCAGAACTGTTATCTTCCATCAGTGCCCTTCGGGGGTTGGAGTAGTCTTCCAGTCACATCTTTGTCCCATAAAGTAAAGGGCCTGGACAGGGCTTTTTTTTACATGTTTTTCACACAGCATATGTTCCAAGTTGCTCTGTGCACAAGTAGGATAATGTTGTGCCCAGAGAAATCTGGCTGGATTGCCTCACTGTGGCCAAATGGTTCTGCAATGGCAATATCTATTTGTCTTGGAAGCAACAGTAAATTAACTGATGTTGGCTCCAGCTTCCAAAATCTTTAGGGTGCACTGGATCTCCATATTCTAGTGGTTTTCTATATTATTGCTGGCAAATGGCAAATGTGAGTGCAGCAAAGTCATTACACTTTTCTTTGCCATAGAGTTCATAAGTATGTAAAATATATTGTTAATGCTATTACTAAAGCAAAATCAAACTCAAAAGACTGTGGTCTTGTGTTGCCTTAAAGAAATGCATTGAAAATCACTGCTTTGCTAAGTCTAAATTCTGCTTCTTAAGTGTAGGTATAGCATAGTTCATCTCCTGGAAGTCTACAGTCTTCTATTGTTTAGCTTAATTTAGGCTTTGAAAACATGGAAGCCAAACACTTAGAAAGCAGCTGTTCAACTGAATGTATTAAGCAATTTACTTTAGGTAATGTAGCCTATAAAATTTTAATTCTGGATTAAATAAACCGTATCCTTCAGCATGGCTCTCCTACCTTGATGTTCAGAGAATGAAATATGGGCACATTTAGTGAATTTCTTCTCCAGGATGTGCCAGTGGATAAGGGTCAATAGTTTCCTAATTAAAGCAGTCAATAGCAATTTCTCTTAGTAAGCACAAAGAAATTAGCACCAAACAACAGGCACAAAGTGGCAAAAGTTTTATGTGATTGTTTGGTTGGACTGCTCCAGGATTTAGGAAATAGCTGTAGCAGGTAGCATACTACCGCTCAATAGATAGCAAGCAGAGGTTGGCAGAAAATAGATCAATTAAAAAAGTGTCTAAGCAAACTGGCAACAAAAGTACAAATGTTTGTGTCCATGTGTGCAAAGGTAGGCATGTTTTCTACAGTGTTTATTTTATGCATTTCGTATCTTAACATGTGGAACTAAGCAGACATTTTGCTACAGAACAAAGGTGGAAATGAATTTTTGTCATAGTTCCTTCACAAATGTTCTAACCCTAAAAACATGTGACTTCTTGTCTCATTACTGTGGCAAGATAGCAGGTGTTTTACCAATACTCCTCTTAGGACAAGATCTTCAGCTGCTATTGAAAAGTTTTGCTCCTCTGATTGTGACTGAAGTGTCCTTTGAAACAGCTAAAGACTTGTCCCTTTCCTTAGTCTTGGAACAGCATAACAGGGAAATGATAGAGCATTAACTGAGACTGTTTTCCTATATGAAATTAATAGTATTGTGCAAGTTTCTGATGAAAATCCTGCAGATGCATCTCTCTGTTGACTGGAGTCCCTGGGATCCAAACATAAGAGGATACAGGGAGGGGTGTTTGTGGGGTTACAAGTGATGACAGAGGCTCTCATGGGAAATTATTGACCATCTCAAGCACATCCTATTTTTAATCTAAAAAAATCTCAGCCAAAGAGTGTCTAGCAATTTTCTAAGTAGAAAAAGGCTGACTTACATCTAACATGTTTCATAAACACATGTAAAAATAACTAGACCTGAGAATTAGTGAACACCTCTAGCCTGTGCTTACTCCTGTTTATTCTTGATATCAAATTATCTTTTGATGTATTGCTCAGTCACATGTAGACTCTGAGGTGCAAGAGATGGGAATTCAACAGATTTTATTAAAATATGTAGGGACTGTTTGTAGCCTGAGAGATTTGGTTTATCATCTGTTTGTTTTTAACTCCTCTTTTTTTAATGTGGTTGTTCTTAAGCTCTGCTCAATTTTTCACAGTAAAATAGAAGTCTCACACAGTCAATAGCTAAGTTTGTACAATCTATATTGTAGTATTGATTTGGGACAGGTGAGGAACTAAACTATTGGCAGACTGAGGAATGAAGGAGCATTTTTAATACGGCTCAGACAAGGTTCTGCCAAGGGCCCTTTATTCATCCTGATTCCAAAGCAATACCTCATTGCATCTAAATAACAGCAAGAGAGACAGAGAGACTGAGTAAAACAGGGGAGAATAGCAAGATCTAAGAAACAAGTCTCTCCTAAATGCTGTCCAATGCTGTAGGCTGTGAGGGATTGTGAGGGTAATGCCTGTTTAATGTGTTGCTTTGAAAACCTAGTGTTTCATCTCTTAACATTTTGATAAAATCTAACTCTTAGAATAAAATTAATATAATAAGCAAAAATACTTTTTGAGTGGCAGGAGAAAAACTCAAGTATTTTTGTATGAAGGCACAGCAGGTAGTCACTTTTTCTTAGTTTCAAAGACTCATACTTTCATGTACTTGTTTCTTTGATGAGAAAAGTAGCTTAGTGCTCATATTATATACTTTCAGGGGTATTGTTTGATAGAGAAATTTCAGGCATGGATAGTTTATTGAAGTTTTGATTTTATTCTTGATAGACTACCAATTTGTCCAGCAAAGAAAATAGTTAGGAAACCTTTTTTTTCTGCCTGCTTCATTCTGCAGTTCTATTTCCAAAAAGCATAACTTTATTATATATTCAATCTCATTCTCTGCTGTTACACAAAGACTATGCTGTAGAGATAGACACTGCCCATCAGAAAGAGCATTGGTCCTGGTCTGCCATGACTTCATGGATAACGAGGCAGAGAATGGCTCTTCTTGTTTATCCAGGCTGCATTGCAATGGCAGAACTAAAATGGTGCTCGTGCTGCAGGTGTGGGGCAAAAAGTGGTATTCTGACTTTCCAGGATTTCATGCTTCCATGAAACCCCATGGTTGACATCTATTGCTAGCAGTCTCCAGTTGCTCTTTAGTCTAGAGCACAGAGACACCTGGAGAGAAGAGAAAACTGGTGTTTGTGTGTTCTTGAGCCCAGACTCCTTCAACAACAGGATTTGAAAACCCACCATTATTTCTTATTATTGAAATGACTGTTTTACTGGAAATCCCAACTGGTTGTGCCAGGTCTGCAAAACGTTGCATAGGCAAAGGACATGAAGGTTGCCTTCTACAGGGAAGATTAATTGTGTGCCGGGGTACCTAAGTACAGAATACTCTCGTGTGCATGTACGTTCAGTGCCTTGGCCCAAATCCCTCAGTCCCAGCAGACTGAAGGACAGATTATTCTGACACACTGAAATAGCTCATCTGTTTGTACAAGGCATTGGTTTCAGGAGCCAAGAGTTGGGTTGTTGGCCTTTTTCTGCTGGAGGAGTAGGAGACAAGCCCTTTGAGAACACCAGAGGAAGTCAGTAAGGGTGCTCCATACTGTATAAAAATATTTTGGGATAGGACTTGTATTATTTTTCACATTATTTTCCTTCCTTGCAGGAGGAAAAGGCTGTTTTAAAATTGCACAATAGCAATGGCACGTGTAACTGTTTCTCATTTGGATTGAAAACCAGTATAATTATCCCTAATCAAGGTTTATAAATGCAGAGTATGTAGATTCCAGTTCAGTCATCCATGTTTGTCAAGGTAGGGAAATGCTCACTATCCAAACAAGCTTAATACTCACTACCTTTGGTTAACAATCCTATGATTACAAGTGAAACATTTAACCTTCCTGGTCCTGGATTAAATTAAGGTGATCTTGAATGGCAGTTCTAGATTTTTGTCTTCTGTAGCTGTGTGATTATGTTGCATTTCCATGCCTCTAGACTTCCCCTGGAAACACACAGGTTCCCATGTGCAGCTATGCTCCCTCTCTCTGTGGTTTCCCCTTCTTCTGTGAGGGCCTCCCACCTCACAGCTGTAAATGCCTGCTTTTCTTTTTTCCACACTTCTGACATCCTCCCTTTCTTATCAAGAGAGCAGTGACAAAGCTGTGCTTTGGTGCCCTTCCTCTACATGACCATTGCATTGTCTTTTTTTCAAAAAAGCAAATTTGTCTTTTTCAGAAACTAGCTGTAGTCTTAGTACTCTCAAAATCACCACCTAACAGTGAGCAAATTATAAGTTTTATCCCTTTCAGAGCAATTATGGGTATCTGGTAATATGGCAATTCTACATTAAATTCTCTATGGTACAATCATGAGCTCATGCTAGGGGAAAAAAATAAAAGCTCAAAGTTAAATAAGAATCACTGGAAAAATGCTAGAAGGTTTCCTCCCTTTCCATGCACCCAGCTTCTGTGTGCTATTTCAGTGAGTCTCTGGCATTTATGGCTAGTATCTAGACACACACCACAGCCTTTATTTATCTTGGGTACCACTGGTACAAATACTTTTGAAGATCCAGTACTGCAGATTGCAATGGAAGCTAAATATCCAGGATCCTAGGTGGACTGGTACAAAATGTACTGAAGGGAAACTTGTCACTTCATCACTTTTGTTATCCAAGCCATAAAGATTAAAGTGGCTCACTGCCTGCAAATACAATTCAAATTGTGTTGTAGACCCAGATTAAACTCAAAAGGAAGCATAATGCATCCATTTTATTCAATAACGAGAAAGAAATGGTCTCACACCCACAGGTCAAATTTCTTGAAGGGTTCATTTTAAAATAAACCCATATATTAATCAGTTTATTTGTATTGTCTCAGAGAAAAATGGTTCTTTGATTAAAGGCATAATCAGTGGAAGGTGAAGTGTCTTCCTGCCAGAAGTGTAAATACTTTGTTGCATCTGTGTCTAAAAGTGGTTTTGGGAAGACTCTCATAGATGTGTAGCCATGGCTTTAAGTTTAGGGTGGATCTGTTCTAGATGCAGCATGAATCCAGTGAAAATTCATCTTTGTCCCTTCAGGACTTGAAAATATTAATGGGTAAAATAAGGGTGGAAAGAATAAAGATTATTGCTATGATCATACAGACTGAATGGCTTGCCCGTGCTTATTGAAGTTGTCTCTAGAACAGCTGGGATTGACCTTTTAAGCCCTGTGTACACATCTGTCACACAGCTCCCTTCCCCTCAGGACTTTGCCACTGGGTTTATGTTGCATTGGGCTGGATTTATTTCCCATGTGAAACGTAAATCTTCCTTTCCACACCTGGCAGGAGCATGCCTCGTGTTGTCCTCACCTAGGATGTTGAGAGCACAGGGAAAGCCAATACAGTGCAAAATCTTGCCTCCCACATGACTGGCTTGTCTTGCACAGAGAATTGAGTTGTCACGGCAGCATGGGACACAGCTGTTGGTAGCTGTAATACAGAGTGCTTGCAAGTTTCCTGACAAAATTGGTACAGTCAGCACACAGTGTGCTTTACAGCAGTGATAATCAAATGTTCCATAGTGATGTATGATGGAAGAAATAATGCTGGCACTCCTGGCCCCGCTCTCACAGGTTCTTCATATTAATAGACAGCTTCACCAATTTTTCCTCTTCACCAGGGGGGAAATCCATCCAGGCAGCTGGGCTACATTTAGTTTTGCAAACCTCAGGGCATACTCAGCTTGCTCTGGAGTGACAGGACCAGCAACGCCATACATGTATGAGAATTTGCCTGAATCATTTCTGAAGCACACCAAGTACTGGTCAGGCTTTAATGGGCCATGCTGAGAGCTCAGCACCACTCACGGTGGGCACCTGCCTGTGAGGGTGTGTGAAATAGCAGCATCTACGTCTGGCACGTGATTCAGGGAGCACATGAAGACCATCCTCACTGTTCCTTGCTTCTGTCAAAATTCTGCAGGAACCATTCTCAACACAGCCACTGGAAAGAAAAATAATAGGCAGCTCACTGGCTGTATTGTTATTCAGCTGGTATTGACTGGCAGTACCAGAACACTGCAGAACTGCCTCTCTCTAGCTGTCAGCTGATCAGTTGTGACAGCCCTAATAATGGTTATGTCAGGAGGCAAGTAAAAAGATGTCACAAATGGGTTGCACGTGTATAATTGCTTCAAAAACAAATCTGTTAATAAAAGGAGATGAGAAAATTGACAGAAAGAAATGGCTAATTTTCTCCAGCTTTCAAATTCCCTCTCTCTCCTTTTTTTTTTTTTTTTTTTTTTTTTTTTTTAATTCAATTGGGTCACTTCTTCTGTGGAGAATCATGGTCAGAAAATTGAATATGGTGAAGAATTCTATACAATAAATAATTACAATGATGTGTTATTCCCAACAAGGATCAAGTTCAGGCAGATGGATTTGGCAGAAGAGCTGTTAGCCATCTGATAGCTTCTTCAGTTTACATTTACCCTGTTGTGGTACTCAGAGTTTTTATGCAAAGGAGTATATGAATAGAGTGGCCTAAAAAGCATAAAATCTCTTGGCTTATGCCTTCAAACATCCCAAGATGTGGTTGCACCTGCATTATCCCTCTAGAGGAAACAGAAGATGCTGCAAATTCTGTTCATAGAAATGGAAAACCCACAAGAGATGACAAGGATTTTATTTACTCAGTCCACAACATAACAAGATGCATATGGATGTTCCTGAATTAAAATGCTTTGCCTTCTGCACTGCCTCGGTAGGATTGCTAGTGTACCTAAACAGGGATATTTACAGAGTGTAGAAGCCTTACTGTTATATATATCTGAGCAGTTGAAACCTGAGTTGTCACAGAAATAAGGGAGCCCTGTAGCAGAGAAATGAGTGAATATAGCTAATGAGACAATAAAGCTAGAAGTAAGTAATTTGAGAAAATTGGACCAAATAATGGGATCAATGCTAAGCTTGATGAAGGCAATCGTTTTCACATGACATTAGTGGAAGCAGCTGCAAGATTTACAAATACAAGCTCAAGAATGCCCATTTTAGTGCAAGATTTATTTTTTGAAGGAAACATTTAGTTATTTTTTCTGAAGAAAACCATCTCTTTATCTATATATGTGTGAATATATCTATGTTGTCCATTTATATTTAGACCTGCCCCAAAATCTCTAAGCTGTCAGCTGAAATGTGAGTTGTTTTAGCTGCAGGAACAGCTGGAAGCCCTTCTGAACTGGATACTGTAATGATGCTGATGTGCAAATCAAAATTTTGTGTATCCTGCAGTAGTTTATCGGTAGAGGAAATCAGTGTATATGCACTGGCATCTAGATGTTCAGGCAGTTTTATGAACTTAGTTGCCAGATATTTATTAATTTCTGAGTTATAGTCTTAGGTGTATTCTGACTTGAAGAATGTAGGTGAAAACAACCAGCTGGAAAAGACCTGTTTGGAAGAGGTACAGACAGCAGTATGGTTTCTTTTTTGGCTTATTTCTTGTCTGAAGCTACTTATTATGAAATTGAATAATACCTGAGAGTTTTGACCTTAATTCGTGCTTGTGCTGGCTTTCTAAAGAACTCTTATCTATTGCATGAGTCTCAGCATCTAGACTGGTCTCCATTTGTGGCCTCAGCAGAGAGCCCAGGACTTAGATTGCTTCAAACATAAGGTTTGGTCTTTCAAAGCAGTCTAGTAATGCTAGACAAATTGCTTTCAAGGAATAATTGACTCTAAATTCCGTAGGCTATGAGAAAAATCCCAACTCAACGTGACAACCCTATCTCCAGAAAGGTTTGTCTAAGCAATGACTAGGGCTAATTTAGAAGTGTAAAGGCTAGAAGGTGGGCTTAGACCACTGCTGACAAGGAAGTGGATAGGTTTTCTGTGCACTTGCAGAACTCCTCAGCTGTGTCATTTTGGGGTTGAAGCAACCAGACTAGCAATTTCTCTAGTATTTACTTCATGCTACAAATAAAAATTTCAAAAAAAGTACCTGGGGAACAGTTATTTTCAGGTTTGTAGAAGATATTACAAATGGCAACTGATAAGAGCAGTAATACAACCAGGGAAAGTGGGACAAATATGAAGAAAGATTTGGACAATATTCTTTGATAGTACTCATTTAACAAAGAGAAGACTCATTTCATAGCTGACTCCTGTGATCTGTGCTAAGATAGTTGATGGCATCATCAGTTTTCAGACTTTTCCTCCAGTTGTTCAGGGATGAAGCATTTACAGTACATTATTTAAATACAACACATGCTTCATATTTATGCTTCCCTTAATTAAACATTCTCTGCCATGGTTTGGGGTTCAGGAGAGCAGTCACTGCATGAGTTCTCTCCGCTTGAGCAGTGAAGAGCAAGTTGCTGTACATGACAGCATTTCATCTCTGTATGGCTGAGGACAGTAATGCATGAGCAGCAGGCAAAGGCATTAATCTCCTCAGCTATCCAGAAATGAGCTGTCATGTACAGCAACTTATTCTCTGCTCTTGCTGCTACCCAGTCTCCTCTCCTTCTGCACTCAAGATCACCTTTGCATACATTAAGCAAGTTCTTGGGGTACTGGCAGTTTTCCTGCTGGAAGTAGCAGGCTGTGGCAATATGAAGCCAGGAGGTGCTGCAGTCCACAGGGCCAGGCAGTGGTGATGGTTGTAACAAGTATGGAGATGTTGGGGATGGCACAGGGTATCTGCTTTCCAAGCCTATAGGTCATAGATTTGAGGGGTGCTATGCTGGAGATCCTCAGAACTTGAAAGAAGCTGACGTGTGGAGTGAAAAACAGGCAGGGAATTTGCTGTCTCTGAAGCATAAGAGTGTGTCCCCAGTACTTTGGCCCTTTTACTCCCTAGCTTTTGTGTAAAAGAGTATTTTCCTAGTTGACTTCCAACCTGTTTGAGTTTCTGCTCACCTGGACAGAGCATAAGCTGTCCTCTATGAGAAGGAGGATCCTGGAAGAGAACGAGTCACTTAAAAACCAGGCTATGAGTAAACTGTGCAGAGCACTCTAAGTTCAGCATATTGACAGAGATTAATGTAACAGTTGGGCATTTTTTGAAGGGGGGAGGCAAATTCAGGTTAATTTACAGTGGTGGGGAGTGCTGTGCTCTGTTTAGTGTCGGTAGAGTGACAATTTGCTACCTATTTCCCAGGAGCAGTAGGCTTGGGAAAGAAGCAACTCAACTTATAGAGATTTCTTTTGTTTACAGAAAGCTACAGCCCAGGTTCTTGAGGCAAAATGCTGACTGTCTTGCTCAGACAATACCTGTTTTCAGCTTTGTGTGTATGTAACTGAGTGTGTAACTGAGTGTGTGAGTGAGCAAAATGCTGACAGTCTTGCTCATACAGTATGTGTTTTCAGCTGTGCTATAATGTGTTTTGGCATCAGCACTGAGTACAGCGGGAAGCCAACCAAAACACACCCCTCGCTTTAAGTATTACTAATGAGCTTCTGAGGTTCCTTCTATACAATTGCTACCCAAATGCACAGCTGCTGTTTTATTTTAGATATAAATTTGCTTATGTGCTGTAATTTTGCCACTTAAAAGGAAATGTGCTTGGAGAATGAAATGGAACCACTGTAAATTACCTTTTTGGTGAAAACCTCCACTTACTATGGCTAACAATTAATTTTATATGTTTTCCGTCCCTTCTGCCCCAAGCCTAGTGCAATCACAGAATGTGACCTTCTACTATATATTTAGATACATTTGATGTAATACTACTGTGGTTTCCTGGTCACAAGTTAGTAACCTGCTGGATGAGGCTACCCAACTACAAAATGAACTTGTGCTATTCAAGACAATTTTGCCAAATGAGGAGAAGAAAAAGCTGTTTAAACTAACTGGAGAACCACTTTAAACTGTTGTCTCTGGTTAGACACCAAAAAAAGGAGGATCACCACTTCCTTTATGGTAGAATGTTATTACTGTTGCACAGATGAGAGGATTTTGCTTGAATGTGAATAAATTAGATCTGTTGTTAATTATTCTGAGAGTTTAAAAGTGGGTACAGCTATTTAGTTTTGGTGTTGGCTTTTGTGAGGCCTCTGTCCCCAGGCATTCTATCTACACTTATTGGCCGTTAATCTTTATCCATTTGTAACAACACAGGGAGATTCCTGACCAGTCATGTTTGCTTTACTTGAAAAAAAAGGAATGGAAGGGATGTGGATTAAAAAAAAAAAAGAGCCTAGAGGCAGGAAAGAAGATAAAATGGGGGGAGAAAAGACATGACAGAAAACCTAAGAAAAGGGATGAAGACAGAAATGAGAAAACTAAAGTGGAATTGAAATAGATATGTCTTGTACTCAAGTCAGTCAGATAGCTTAGGTCTGTGTTTCTGTAGTGATGGTGTTTATGATTAGAACTCAACAGATTCAGCTGGGGCTGGATATCAGTTTCCTCACAAAGTCTGGAGATGGTGAGGTGGGAGATTAGAGTACTGATTCATTGCTCCCTAGCTTTGAGCTGACTTGCTGAGGAGTGCTGAATAAATAAATATGATATGGCAACACAAAACATGCCCAGCAAAGCCTCCAACTTAATTGCATTTCTGTTATTTCTCTCCAGTGTTTCTTTATGTTTTAGATTAATTCATTAACACTGCTCCTCTGTCTTTTTGAGTGCAGATCTGTATTTTAAAAATCAAAACCAAAGGAATCTATTTGCTTCTTGTTAGGGCCAAGGCTCTAGCACAGACAGCACACTTACTTGTGCTGAGGGAGTTGAGACCTCAGAGATATACAGTCTTTGGACTAGACTGAGATACAGACAAATGTAATTTCTTGAAATAATCTGCACCATTATTGAATGATACTGCTTTCTTTAGACACGAGGGAGACAACAACAGCTTTAAATGCTGCTGTGTCTCAATCCAGGCAATGAACATCTAAGGGCCAGTTTGGCTAAATGCTCTTGTCCTGCATGCTGTGCAGTGTTATCTCCCGTGGCATCTGTAAAACAGAGTCTCGTGTTTCTTATCCCTGCTGCTAGAGGCTGTTGAGCCGGAGGCACTCAACCCTTTCCCTCTGTTTCTGTTGTGTACTTTCAGCTGCTGAAACACAATACTGTTATTATCTGACCTGTGGTGTGAGTTGCAGCATGCTTCTGATTTCGCCCAAACCAATTCACAGCACTGTGGAGAAATGTAATGTAACTTGGTAGCAAGGCTTTTGTTTTGCAGGATCTGAAGCCCCACTTCCAGTAGCAATTTCTGTTGACATAATGTTATCACAAGATAACAGTTCCTGAAGGAACCTTACATTAAAAATAGATGTAGCAGACAAGGAACTAAACAGATAAGGGAGGGATGCAAGTCAGTGTGTGATCCATAGATTCAGAGGTTCAACTTCAGCTGCTGGTCTCTGAACATTCACTCTGTCTTTCCATAGAACTTCAGTGCTGGATCCGTTCTCAGCACTTTCTGGGGATTTCTCTACTTTAGCTATCATTCCCAGTCATAACTTTGATTGCTGAATAGTCAGAAGACTTCCTTTTCTTCCCCACCCCCCCCCCTCATTTTTGTCCATGGAATAAGCTTGAAAAGGTTTGGAGGCAAAGGCTAGGGTGGTGGCTGGGAAGGGTGACTATGCACCTTGCAGGTACTGGAATTCTACCTGCTGGGATTCAGAAGTCTGATGGCACATGTCAAAGCTTCCCACAGGCACTGCACGTTTGCTCTCTGGTCACAACAACTTCTGTTTGAGCTGTCCTGGGTGCTCCTGATGTTGGAAATGGTGATAGTTTTCAGACACTTGAGCTAAAGGTTGAGTTAGAGTCAAACCAAAGCCAGGAGACTGCTGTCTCAGGCTTCGTTTTGAATGGTAAGAATTTTATTGCTTTTAATTGCTAGAGAGTTTGTGGGTATGAAATCAGCAGGACTTAAGAATGAGTGTGAATGAAATTAGTCACTGCAGGGGAAGATTTCCTGTCTGTAACCAATTTCTGAAAGAACTGTGTGGATGCAGACTGCTTCTGTAACTCATATGAGAGGGACTGTAGTGCAGTTTCCCTCCGTGGGCCTTGTCCATCATAGTTTCCAGCTTTAGAAAAGGATAGGGTGGGTGTCAATACCAATGAACTTGCAGCATTCACCTTCCATCATCCTTTCTTTGCTGTGTCTGCTGATGGTAAGTGTAGAGTGGCAAGAGGAGAGGATATGTTCACCTGGAAATAAACATGTGCTCAATGAGATATGCTGTCCACATGTCTACTCAAATAAGCAGGCACTGAATGGGGGACAATAGCTGATGAAATCATCCTGTATGTTTCCAAAGCAAATAAACCTTCTTTGCTTTCATTTTCCCTCAGAGGGAGGAATGTCTTTGATTATTTTGTATTAAGATTTGGTTGAACAGCTCATTATTAGCTTTATTAGTATATATAGCACACACAATCTGTTGGTATTTTCATGATGGAAACTATAATACTCAAGTGGAACAGAAATTTTTCATCTGCTTGCAAAATCTCATGTATTTACAAAACCAATTGCTAGTCTAAATAAATAAATACATATCTGAGTCATATTCCTGATCCTAGGCAATAATCTGTGCTTTTCCATCTGACTTTATAAATACCTAGGTGTTTAATTCAATAAGAAGACATTTATGTTTGCTATTCTCTTTCTACTTCTTTTAAGAATTTTTCCCCTTTTCCACATCTGGTGTTCAGATTCCCAAGTTCCCCCCACTTCCTTTCCCCTTCCCCCCAGAAGCTCCTGCTTAGAATTCAGCTAATGGATTTCTAATTCAATTTGTACTTCTGCTGGGATAAATCAGCCTCATACAAAATAATTTATGGTCCTTGAAAAATTTGCTGTGGATGAAATTAGGTAACAAGCACCAGGCAAATAATAATTTCATTAAAACTATGAAAAGAAGTAGTGAGTATGTAGATATTCATGAGGATTAATGTTAGTCTCAGGACAGCATTCCCCTAGTATTCCCCTAGCCCATGGAGAGAGCCCTGCAGAGCACCCAAGGCCAGGCTGCTCCACTGATGCAAAGGGAGACCAGTGGCAAACTTCACATCAGCTCCAGCATAGACAGATTTTGTTCCCTAGACATTTTATAAACACAGATTTTTTTGGGATCCTTTTTGTAACTGCTGGCTGTTTAGCAAATGATACTGGTATGCATTTGGGCGAAGTTTTGAAGGAAGCATCTGAGCACAGAGCTGTTTGCTCAGTTTGAAGGTAGTGAAAAAAGAGTGCTACCTATTGAGGTCCTACATATATTTTGCAGATGGGACCCTGAACCTGGCAGATTAGATTTCCCCAAGGTTACAGAAGAATATCAATCCCCTGGGTCTCAGCGCAATGTCTTAACCAGGTGGCCATGCAACTGAGCTATTATTTTAGGTATAGTCAAGTGTCCTATGTTTTTCTGAGATGCAGTGACACCGCTATCTAAATTAACTACACGCTTCAGATAGCTCATGAAATTAGGATCCATGACATCCCGTTAGATTTCAGTTTTATTAATCAAGAGACGTTGGATCATCACTTTTTGATGAGACAAAAATGCTTTCATTGAAAGTGTTACAAAACAGGGAGCAAAGCTCTGCTGCAGTTTTAATAATTGGAAAAGTAAGGGTAAAAATAACCATTCTTGCTAGAAACAAAAAGTTGACATTTTAACCCCAACATACTGATGCAAGAAGCAAGCTTAATTATTAATATGAAACAACATAAAAAGCAGAGAAAGTATTTGTAAAGTGCCACTTTCAGTTACAGATCCTCACTCAAGGTAGCAGTATGCTTTCCTCTATTAAACAAACTTGTGCTGTGTAATGTGATTTACCACTGGCCCTAAAATCCATTTGCCTGCAGCTAATGACTCTGGTGTGAGCTCTGTCTTTGTTTCCAGTACATGATAGAGCCTTAAGAGTGTGAGAAAAGGTGGGATCAATTTTTCACTTGGTTATCCTGTTTGGGACACCATGTTCAGACTGTTGACTCAGATAAAGTTCCGAAGTCCGAACGTCTAATTCTAAAAATGTGTGCAGAGTTAATTATCCTTGGATTTTTCCTGAATTGTATACTTTGGACTATACCCAGGAAACTTGTTTCCAGTATGTGTTGAGAATATACTTTATGTGCTGTAAAATGCATTCTACCATCTAACCACAAAGGTTGTCAGGTCTTGTTAAAGGAGGGTTTTTTTTGTGTTATTGTAACAGGCACCTTCTTTCATGTTCATGTAAATATGGCAGGCTCTATCTTCTGTGACAAAGAATGCCTGAAGGGGACTTGAGAATGAATAGGTTTAACAAAAAGTATTTTAGCCTAAGCCTTGTCCATCTTTAATTAGTTATCAGGGTTAAAGAAGGGGTCAAGAGCCTGGAGCTGCTTCAGGACTAATGTGTCAAAAGGGAAGTGAAGCCTAACACTGAAGAGGAAATGATGCTCCTCAGAGGTTTCATAATTTTTGACCTTGTGTCAACCATTATGACCACTAATGGCAGCTGGGGCAGAAATGTCTCAAATTACCCTTTGCTTTTCAGGTGGTTAGGAGGGGATCCCATGCCATCACACAGACCCATCACAATCTAGAATCCAAAATGAAAAATGCTTAAGAGGGAGGACACAAAACCTTGTGGGCTGACACTGAAGTTTCTCTGCTGTTCATATGCTGCATCTGTATCAAAGACACAACTAGCACTAATAGGATTGAACTCTACCAGCACAACCATATCCAACTGACCTGTGTTAATTTTCCAGTTAAATGCCTGTAGCTCACAGTTACAATACTATGTGAGTGCTTGGCAAATTAACACTTAGATGTTACTCTGTGAGTTTGTTACATGGCAGAGTAAGGAGATAAAGTTTTGGAGATAGCCTGTAACCCATTTTTTTTCCCAAGCATGAATGTTTTATTAGTTTTAAACAAATCATACATTCATGAAATAGTTTAAGTCAGAAAGAACTCTAAGATCAGACAGTCCAACTGTTAACCCAGCACTGCCAAATCCACCATTAGGCGATGTCACCAAGTGCCACATCTATACAGCTTTTAAGTAACTCCAGGAATGGTGACTAAACCACTTCCCTGAGCAGCCTGTTCCAATGCTTGATAACTCTGGAAGTGGAAAGAGGGCAGAAACTTCCAGAGGGTAATCACCTTGAAATGTCACTGATGTCATCTGCTGCTTGTCAAGCATTTTATTTTCAAGTGCTGTACTTTTAAGAGCCGTGGCACAGTAACTGAGCCAACCTTATTCAGTAGCTCTGTACAAGCACAAGAAGTTTCCATCAGAAGTAACTGATATTTTGCAAAGAGGGATGACTGCTGGTACTCAGGGCAGGGCAGCAAAGAAGCAAGGCCTTTGCCTCTTCACTTTGCATTTCATGCTCTTAATGCTGATAAGTCAGCCTCAGCCACTGATGATTTGCCTCCAGCCTTTTTTATCTATTTACATGGTTAGGCAGACTCATAGAAAGTAGTGCTTGCAGAGTACTGCATTAAGTTTCCTAGATCGACAACAAGTCTCATAAACCTTGTTGCTCAAAGAACAGCTAAGTGCTCTTCATATGTAACAGAAAGTATTTTCAATTGCCTTGCATGAAACCATACTGTCTTCTTGCATTTGCCTAAGCTGAGTCCAATGCTAATGAGTACCTCCACCACCTCTTGCATGTTTAGGCAGCAGCTGGTAGTCTGACAGAATTTGTCTCAGGGCAATGGTAATGTTCTGAATACAGAACCTTAAATGTCATGTCTACATATATACCTGCAAGTATTGTCTTGAATTAGCAGTGGGATGTATAAAAAAATTCCTTCTGTTACACAGCACTGAGAGTTTTGTTTTCAATTTTCCTCTCATCTGGTTGATGTTAAAGCTTCAAGAGAAGCAGAAACTTTAATCATAATTGTGAATTAAACAAACTGGAGGAAGGTGCCTTTTTCCCCAGTGGTAAGATGTAACTTGCAAAACTCTTTATAAAGGTGGTACAGTGCTTTCCACATCTAGATATTATTCTCCATTTCCTTACTCTGATGCAAATGATATTTGACTCCACTGTTGATTAACAGCAGTGCAATTTACCAGGATAAGCCACACAAGATGTACTCTAAGCACTGGGCTGAGAGAAGGAGATGGCATTATCAGAGCAGGGGAGATGGAGAACACACTGGTTGCTGTAGGCAACATGGTTGCACAGTGTCCACATGGTCTGTGGCTGAGTGATAATCATCTATCATTTCATCTTCCTCTGCCCTTGGCTTTATATTTGGGCATGCAGCATTCACATAAAATAGGAGCACAGAGAGAAGTGCACAAGAGGAGAGGTGTCCACTCCACATAGGGTTGCCAGGGGGGAGCACCAGCAGCCATTCAGTTGGCTGCTTTCTTTGGATGTGAAACCTCCTTGTTCTTGAGCTGCAGCTCCCACCCTTAACAGCCCCCCAGTGTAATGAGAGACTGTGCACTGGTGTTAAAAGGGAAAGCATTGTGTCTCCTTTTCCCCTTCAGCTCTTCACAGCTTCCTGAGAAAGGCTAGCCAGAATATGGTGGGCATAACAAGCACGATTACTTGCATTTGGTATGGCTACTTTATTTAGGATGGTCTGTATAGTAGGACTGAGTCCAAATAACAGAAACCTCCTTCCTGGACTCTTTAGTTGAGGCAATAATCCAGTATTTCAGGTGTCTGAGATGCCCATTGTCTGAGTTTTTGAAAGGGCTTCGGGTTGTGCCTGTGGCCGACCATGGATCAAGTATTGATTTCTGTGCTGCTGTGAAAGTTCCTTTATTTTTCTAGGAGTACAGAAGGACAGGAAATGATGTGTTTGGCTTTTCTTTGATGCTCCTGTGTTTGAAAGGGAGACTTTTGCCCAGCAGCCTTCTGACAGATATGTAGCCACTCAGTGCATATGTTCTTTGTTACGTGCAAGCAAAGGTTGGGTTTGACCTCCTGGGGATGTGTTGTTAAGCTGAGACATGCTAGGAGAGTCTTCTCTGAGCTGCTGCAGGTGCAGGGAAAGTTCATTCCTCTTTGTGGTCTTTATTTACTTTGTTTCTGGACTGAAGTCACCCAAAAAAGATGAACATTGCATGCCCTATTGATTTCTCTGTCACTTTTCCCAGACTATGCCTGCACTCTGCCTTCCCTTATGAAAAGAGCATTTAATTTTGTGGGTGCTCAGTAAATCTGAGTCAGAAATTCCCTTGACCTTGCTCCCAGGAGGGTCCAGCAAAGTTCAGCAAGGATCGGGTTTGTGGGCTGCCACAAAACCAAGCCTCATCTTTGGGAACGTAAAGGCCTGCCAGTGATTCAGCTACAAGCAAGCAGATGCCAGCCTCCAAGGTTGGACAAATATTTTGCTGCTGCAAAATTGCAGACTTCCTGAGCTATTTGGGGATACCTTCCCCTTCTGAGGTGCTGAAGAATAAGGAGTGATTGCCTTATTGCATGCTCACCTTGCAATCAGCCAGAGGTAGGGCTGACAGAGGGAAAGCCACTCTCCTTCTCCCCAGGTCAAGGCAGGAAAATGTGCTTTCTCTTTCAGGGCACAGGCTACACTTTGTTGTGCCCAATCTCTGTCCCTGTGTGGTCTCCAAGGCAGAGGCAGGGTTGAGAGGGCTTTTTGGTATGGAAACTGTTCATTAGTGATTCTTATAAAAAATCCTGTTTTCTCCCAATTTTTATTCAACTTGGACTAATGTTGGATTCATAGCTCTGTGGTGTTATGAGCCTCTAAGGTGGAGGCAGGCTCTATGGCATACAGTATTTTTTTGCTTCCCATTTGGTGGCACTGCATCCCCTTCCTAGGAGGATAGAAAACCCTGTGACTAAAGGACTTCCAGCCGAGCAATTTTCCTTTCCTGAAAGAGTGTGCACTGTAATCCAAACCCTTGTCTCCATCCTGATAAGCTGTCTGGCTGAGCTAGCACCTGCTGTTAATTTCACAGTAAACAGTACCTGTTGCTCTAGAAAGCTTTTTAATCATAACATTAAAACCTGAGCAGAAATCCCATCCATACAGTAAACTCCAGCTGCCTTTCTTGCAATGCTCAGGGAATGATCTTGCCGAGTGATGGGCATCCAAATGCAAATAGAATTAACTTTGCAGCCATTCATTTTAAATTGCTCTTGAATCATTCTGAAGTAAATTCCATTTGAGAAGAATTTGCTTCAGGTCTCGCATGAAGAGATAATGGTCCAATATATTATCATCTAAGCAATAATAGTTCAAGTCTCGCAGTTCAGATATATACTGAGTTATATGCTGGGCTGATGAGAATTAAAGCTTCGTATATAGTAATAAAACTAGTGATCTAGAGATGAATAGATTGGTGTATGGAGCACAGTATTTTCCTGCCACAGATTAGAGCAGGGATACTAATCCATAAAAGGGGAAATATACCATTAAATCTCTCTTTTCACGTGTTATGCATGAAGATCTATAATATGTACAGTTTTACAGGCAAATGCATGAAAAGAGTAAAGACCTTTCCTAACATCAAAAGGTTCCTGACTTAGGAACTTGTTTTGCCTTAAAAGAAAACTGAACTGAAATTAAGCTGAAATTCCTATATGTGACAGCTCATGCCAGATTGTATCAATGCTGATTTCAGTGGCATTTCCCCTGTTCCTATAGATTTGCCTTTTACTTTGCTTTAAAAAATATAGTTCCCAGATACAGAAGGCAAATAAAAGTGTATCTGAATTTGGGCCAGCAACCAAAATAAAAATCCCAAATTAAGTTTATAGATTAAAGTGGCTTTTAAAAATTTATTTTCTTAATATGAATGAATTGCATGACTGGAACCAGTTTAGCAGTACCATTAATCAGGTCTTTTGTCTTGCTAATATAAATCAGTCAATAACAACAGATGGGCTGTACACTTTATTATGTGAAAATAAAGATGAATGTGACATACTGCAGAAGTAAACTTGTAGCTCAAAGTTACTGAGCACAGAAGGGGATTTGTTACAACAGGGGAGAACAATGCGTGTCTTGTGTTTGTGTTTGATCAAAGTTGTGAGGGGAACTTGCTGCACATGACATTGGCATAATGCTTGGAAATCAAGTATGTGAATTTTTAGTGTTTGTATCTACACTTCCAGATCACTCCCAAACGGTTTAATTAGCTTTTTTCCTCCAGACAAAAGAAAAAAAATGTCTAGCTACTTAGGAGAGTTAAATAAGAGAGTTATAAAGTTTGCTACTTTGTTGCACCACTGGGAGATGAGCATTTTAAATAACCAGAGATAAGCGTCAGGAAGATGCAGATCAAAGTCTCAGGCAAGTTTTATCCCCTCATGCAGCAATGGAGCACACCATGAGAGGCAATCCCCATCCAAATTATAGAAATTGGCTCAACAGGCCACACAGTGATAACAAAATTATCCCTGAAAAATCTAAGTCAGAGTTTGATTTTTGTATGGAGAGAGGAATGACCTGTATTTAAGTAGAGGTGGTCAGGAGAAACAGATGGAAGTGTTTATTCAGTTATTAGAAACTCTGTCCTCATGAAAACACAGATTCATTAGATTGCTCTGGTCTACCAGGTCTTGTTCTCTAGAGAACTGCAAAAAATCCCAACACAGTCAATTGTCCTATATTGACATTTTCTGTGTCAGATTTTTAGGAATATTTTGCTATATAATTACACTAACGTTATAATTATGCTCGCATGTTGCTGCGAGTGTTACAATGAAAGCACGACAGCATATGGCTATAATTCAAAAAACTAAATACAAGACTTGGCTCCAAGACGTGTGTTAAGGTTGATGGTTCAAAACCGTGTCCCAGATCAGCAGCTCGATTGGCTGACTGTCCTAAGCTGTGACACAGCTATGCCTGGTGTGATGTGCAAGCCATCATGAGGGGATTTAAAGTTCTTCTTCCTCAAAAGATTCTCATCCTGAGAAGCAAGTGTCACAGCCTGACACAGGGGAACTGGGGCTGCACACCCTCTCTACCTGTAAACCACCATCCTGCCACTTCAGCTGGTGTGCCTGGAGGAGAGGGGAGGGGTGCTTTGCTTCCCTGCAGCACCCAGCCCCATCTCTTTGGGGGATGCAGGAAACTCCAAGTGACTTCCCACTGTGGTTTCACACAGGTGGACTAGGCCACCTGTTGCCTTTCAGCAGTGAAAAGCAGGAGCAAGGGTCCCTCAGTGCCTATGGAGGTAGACTAGCTTTGCAGTGGGATTCCTGTTTTTTCTGCCAAATGCAGTCATGGTGACATTCTATATGTTCCTCTTGAGAAACTGCTCTATAAAAAACCACCATTGTTGCTATTAACAGCAACAGTATGAGGGCAGGGATTGAATGAGCATTCTCAAGTTCAAATAGCAAAAAAAAAAAAAAAATCTTAGCTACTATCTTAATTTTCTTCTGAAAGTGACGGTTTTAAATGCCAGTTTCCAGGGACGTGGCAGCCTTTGAGCACTATTTGTGTGACAGTTTGTGAATGGTTTCCATCTATAACCCTAACATTTAAGAGTGGTTCAGATGCCTCTTGATAGAAATGAGAGAGTATGGAAAAATAAGGCTGAGTTTTATTGTTGCTCAAGGAGACTTAGGAGGAATTGCAGCAAGAAGGCAGTAAGAGAACAGGCTTGTATCTAACTCTGGGATGCCAGGTTGGTGGAGAGAAGCAGCTATCACCACAATTAAAATGTGAGACTAGATCATAATGTACTGAGCAGTACTTTGAATACATACAAATAATACCTAAACTTTATAAGCAGTTACCTTCAGGAGGAAAAGCCAAAACCCACACCCATTTTCTAGGCTGATTAAAAAATAATTTTGAAAACCTCATTTTTTTTTTTCTTTTTGCAGCTTGCTGGTCCCTCCTTTTAGACTTCTAGTTATCTTTCATAAGGTGCAGTTAATTGGTCAGGCATTGTAATTATTGCCTTTGATAGCGCACAGAAATTTAGTGGTGAAAATAAATACATTTGTTCTTCCAGTCACCAGAAATTAGTGAAGCAATACTTGTTTAATTATAAAACATATGTGTGCTTTGTTAGTTTCCATCTGTCTGCTTGCTGATTTGCAATTAAATGACCAGAAGAAAAAGATACATCCTGTGGCAATTCAGGGGAAATGATTCATCTCTAATGTTTCTGTGTCGTGGATGTCTATGGAGAAGCATGTGGGAGAACGGAAGAGGGGAGGTGTGCATGGATGGGAATGAGGAATGCCAAAAAGCCTCTTGATTCAGTTCAGACATGTTTCATTGTCATGGAACCAAATGAGGACTCCCATTAACTTACTGTAACTCATCTTTTTGGAAAAAAATGGGGAGTAAAATGGAGCAAGTAAGAAATACCTAATGAGGAGAGGAAATAGGATTGCAGAGGAAGGAGGCTGGTGTGGTCAGAGAGAAAAGGAAGCTGCAGAAATAAAGGAAGCATGGGAAAGTGATAAAAAACTTAATTTAATTTGAGTATCTGGAAATGATTAATTGGAGATGGAAATGGAAGTGTTATAGTGTGTCACAGATTTTCCCTTTGCTTGACGAATGTTAGGCCTTATTTATTGGCCCTTTTTTCTATCTTTGAACCAGTTCACTTTTATTAACTCTCAGGGAGTGATGCAGTAGTGAGTCAGGCTTAATACTCCTTATAAAATGAGACACTAAGAAGGACAGGAGTATTTTAAAATTAATATGAAGGGGATGTGGGAAATAAAAAAGAAAAAAAAAGGGTGATTATATGTTCTCTTCATAAACAGTTTAGGAGGTTCACAAAATGGTTTGCTCTGTAAGGTATTCCCATAACTGATAAAGACGTGCCGTTTACCTTCATACAGCTGCATGCATGGGCACCATATTACATTCTTTCCCTCTCTCCTTCATCTGTCCCTGTTCCTTCTTGTCTTTCTGAAAAGCAGTATCTGGAAAGAGAATTGTGCCACTTGTAATTGTGGACACAGCCTGCACAGGGAGGTCTCAGGTTTGGGGAGGGAGCCATCTGACATTTCATCTTCATGAAGACTGGCAGGGAGGAGACAGCCAGCCAGGATTTTCAGTTGGATGTTCTGTGGTGTTTTATTGATCAGCATCAGTGTCCGTCACGAGGCATAATGATAACTGTGTCAGAGGCAGAGAGATTGAGTGAGGCCTTCAGAGCGGCCAGCTCGCCGCTGGTGGGTCTGTCAGGAGTTGGTGCCCCCCACCGCTTTGCTGCTCAGAGCCTCTTGGATGTTCCTGTGCTCTGATGGCATGTGGGGAGGGAGATGGGGAGAGGGCTATTCTCTGCTGAGTTTGGTGCTTTCTGATGTGGAAGACTTCCTCTGCACAAAGGGGCAGAGTGCTTGTAAAAGAGGATTTGTCAAGAGGGAGGGAGAAGGGGAAGTATGCACTTGGTGTTTTCAGTCCTCCCTCCTGCCCAATGGGTTCTTTTCCTCCTTCTCCTTTCATTGACTTGATTCTTTACCAGCAGCACCAGAGAGGTGCTGAGGTTCCTTATGTCAATAGCATGTGTCCATGTTTGTCCAAAATGTCACCATTTCACAGGTTCCCTGCCCCATGCCCCAGCTGCTACGTTCTCTCCATAGCAAGGACTGTACAGACCAAGGTACTACTGGCAAAATAAATAAAGCATAGCTTGGCACCTTCATTAGCAGTCTTAGCAGGAGAGTCAGAGTATGAACAAAGAGACGCAGATTGGACCTCCATTTAGACTTTTGCCTTCAGCAGATTTCAAATTGCTCATCTGAAACAAAAGGTACTGTTTCCTATTTGGACCAGCCTCAGCTGGCGGTAGCTATTGCATGCACCTGATTATGCAGTGCGATAAGTCACTATTGAAAATGTGACCTTGAAGCCTCTGAAAGTTTCTATTATTTCTCTTTATGGTTTTGCAGGCAACCCTACCAAGCACTGACACAAAGCTTTATTGCTGGTATTGCCAATGATGGTAACAAAGGACTGATCCCCGCCTGTGAATGTGCACATCCCTGTCACATCACAGAGAGGAAAGAATGCTCAGCATGTAAAGAACAGTTTCTTCCAATCTGGAAACAGCAGTGCATCTAAGCCTCAGTTTAGGAATGCTCCTAAAATAACATTTTATTCAAAAAGTATGCACCTTTTTTAATTTTCATGAAGTTTTTGCAAGTGTCCACCAGCTGAATTTTGCTTCTTTCATTTTTCCTTTACAGATGATGACTTTTTTCATGAGCTTCCAGAAACTTTTCCATCTGATCCTCCAGAGCCATTGCCCCACTTCCTCATTGAACCCGAAGAAGCTTACATTGTGAAGAACAAGCCCGTGAATCTGTACTGCAAAGCAAGCCCAGCCACACAAATCTATTTTAAGTGCAACAGCGAGTGGGTTCACCAGAAGGACCATGTGGTGGACGAGAGAGTAGATGAAACCTCTGGTGAGTTTGGGTTATGTTGTGAAGGGATGAGAATGAACACCATTAATATCAAGCCCACTGTTGTAATCTAGCAACTGTTTCATATGACAGCTGCTTTTCTTTACTCCTGTTACACCTGGGATTCCATATCTGGCATTACAGAACGTTGCTGTCAAAGCACAGGGGTGATGCCTGCATCCAAGTCAGCTAGTGGAACAGCAGCATAGAGCACCCTGACCAAATCTGAAACTGGAAAACCTGGAGAACCATGCACAAACAAAATGAAATTCCTTTCTTCAGACAGGTCTACTCCCAGTTCACTTCCCAGTGTCACAAATTCACAGTGGTTGCACTGTGATGTTGTCACAGACTGAGTACCACATTATCCCCAAAGTGTCAAGGAGCAATTGGGTTGTTACTAGAATGATGTTTTCTTGGGGAGATGTGAGGAAAAAAAAGGAGAAATTTAATCAGTTTTCAGCAAGAAAGAAGGAGAAAACACATCTGGGCACACTTTAGAGCACTATTGATCCAGAGCAAGCACCTTGCTGTTGTTATTCATTGCACTTCTCTGCTGGCTCCATAGAGCCTGTAAGAAGGAGAGCTACAGTATCTTAGCATCCTTCCTCAGTCAACCCCAGAAATCCCACTGACATTCATGGAAGTAAAACAGGATCCTCATAGCGCCAAAAAAAAAAAAAAAAAGGTGGGGGAGGGGAGGGTTAAAAACTTGAGTAATAAAGCAGTGTTTGGGAAGACTGGTAATCAATAGAGTCTGAGACACAGGCAAGGAGAGAAGCAGGACTTACTGCTGTTTTGATGGTTCTGAGAAATAACTGGATACCAAGCGAGAAGGTACTTTCCATTTGGGAATTGCACCACCACTTGGTCTAATTACTTAGAAAAATAACTCCACCAGATGTCTTGGAAGTCTCTTGTGAACCAGGTTTTATTTGTTTCGGCTCATTTATTTGCACAGAGATCAAAAGCATAAGCTTTTCTTGGTACTCTCACTTGAAAAAGAAAAGGTTGGTGTAGGAAGAAAGGCTAAAAAAAAAAGTCTGTATTAGACTTGGGGCCTGTGTATTCATTTGTAAAAATTGGTTTTTCCACAAGTTGACTACAGGAGAAACACTTGAAAAAAAAAGAAATCATGTTGCTGAATACATCTTCAGGGTTTTTCATTCCATGGTAGCCCAAGGGAATAAAGATGGGCAAACAGAAGGACAGCTATGACTGGGTTAATTTTTTAAGTTTTCATGGACATCACTCATTTAGAAACATGAACGTTTTTTCACTACAGGTGAAATATTCATTCTTTTTTCTCAAAAATCTCATTGTGGGAAAACTTGGTGATGCTATAAAGGAAATTGCATTCTACAAGTGCAAAAGGCAAATCTTTAAAAGGGAAGCATCAAAATATTTCAGAGGACAAATATTTTGCATAAACAACATAAACAACAGCAATTATATGCAAATGAGAACCATTATCAATTAAAGATTAATATCACCTACTAGAGTTAGGTGGGGGAAGAGGATGTCAAAAGCTGTGCACGTCAGATTATTAGTACAAGAGCCACAAACTTAGTCACACTAATAGGTTTTTAAAATGAAACTGTCATCAAAATCCAAATTTGTCAGTCAGCCTGGTTGTTGCCAGAATATTGGTTAATGCATGTCACAGCTGCAGTATTTGTGCACCTTCCTGTAGGCAGATTTCGAATCTAGGGCTCATAGTACATAAGTGGTATAGAAATGCGTAAAGAATTTAATTAAGGTTGTGGTAAAATAGTATTTTCTTTAAAGCAATGGAAGCTCAGGAAACTATATTCACTGCAGATTAAGCTGCAGAAAAAAAATTGCAGGAGATGGTGAGGGTTCATTCCAGCACCTGAAGAAGGAGATGAGCTTGGCAGCTTGCACCAGTCAGGCTGGCAAAGCCCTTGGACTCTATCACTTCTGAGGCTATTTTGGTTTCTTTTGCTATTTTTGACTAGCTAGTGCAGTTGTAACCTAGGACACAGAAGTAATGACTGAGCTGCTCAGAGGTTGACGTAAGGATCCCTCTAGGTCCAAACCTACGCTGCTGCCGCCTCCTGACTTGTGGTTAGAGAGGCAGGAGAAACTGCCCACACACCAGATTAGGTCTAGACTTCCCATGGGTGACCTGGGGCTCTAAGGGATCTCACTTACACAGTGTTTCTGCAGGGTCAGTTGTGTAATCCCAGCAACTGAAAACTGGGTGCTTTCTTCTTTCCTGGTATTTTACTCTTCCTGGGGTCTGTTCTGCCTGCTTATGAAAAGAGGACTGTGCTGAGGAAATATTCTGCTGCTGGGTTTGAACTAGGCTTTCAATTCTTTACGTAGACAAGCAAAGCAAAGAAAAACAAGGCAAACAGACAATAAAATATGAGGGGAAAAGAGTAAAGGTCACTTGTGCTTTCTTTTCTAAAGGATGAGTAATCAGGAAGGAAGTGAATTAAAATACAGGTGTGATGCTAGCAGTACATCACCTTGGGATTGTAAATAATGCATGAAAGAGAGAAACAGGTTTTGATTTGCAAAAGATTATGTGTTCATGGACTTTGAGCCTGTGCCCATGAATGAAATCTATGTAGAGATTATTAACTCTTCTTATAAGGCAAATTTGTTTCTGTCATTGAGAAGACCAGAGAAAACAGCACAGCAATAGCAATGGCACACAAGATGGAATTAGAGTGCAGCCCAGCTCTCATTGAAGAGACCTGCTAGATAAACATGTTATATGTATTAAGAAGGTTAATTTTTAAGTGAGGAAAGTAAATATTCACATAATTTTACTCTGTAGTTTTTTTTTCTTTGTGAAAGAGAGAAGGAACATAATGGGAGTAATAGTTATATATACTTTGCACTGTGGGGTATTTTTAAACAGTGGGTAAAGCATTGTTTTAAAGAACGTGCTTGGGGACTCTGTGGGAGGTGTTGCCTTCTGGTTGGAGAGGATGTGTACCATAATAGTGGCAGGGTGTTCTAGTACCACTTTATTTAATTAAATTAGCCTGAAGAGAGAGCCTTGCAAAATATTTTATACTGATAGAGTCTGAGAAACCTGAAGCTTTACAGAAGATCATTACATTCTGTTTTTAAATCCTCAGAATCACTGGAATTTTTCTTCCTTATGGAAAAAGCTGATCATTTTCATAAAGAAGTCAAATGGGTGCTTTGGAAATGTCTAGTGCACATCTTTGACTCTTTCATTTCCTATGTATGTGAAATACAAGGCAGGGCATTGTCTTTTTTTATGCTTTTATGTCTCTGGAATATTTTCCCATTAATGCAGAAAAAAAAGAACACTGGTTTTAAAAAACAGAGATAAGAGTTCTTTTGAGGGAACACATTTGATTTTATGGCTGACTGTCATAAAAGATAACAGCAACAAAAATAAAAGGAGCCCTGTAGAACTGATGCTTTTGGGGGCAAGAAAATTCCATTGTTACAGGGCAGGAAGTTCAATAGCATCAATAATTGTTAGAGCAGTTTGTGCACATTTTACAAATTACTGTACCTCTGAAACGACTGTGGAAAAGATTTTTTTGCAATGAGGATGGAAAAACACTGAACAAGGCTGTTCAGAGAGGCGATGGATGCCTCATCCCTGGAAACACTAATGGCCAGGCTGGATTGAGCTCTGAGCAACCGGATTTAGTTGAAGATGTCCCTGCTTATTGTAGGGCATTTGAGTAGGTGACCTTAAAGCTCCCTTTGAACCTGCACTATTCTGTGATTCTGTTATTTTTATTTTGCATGTGTGCTTTTATGGAGAAATATTTTCCAAGACACACAGACCAGTTCTGCATTGGTGGGAGAATTGTGAACATATAGAAAATCGGTGTCTTGCACCCCTTTCTATTGTCCTGAGGGATTAAATGCTGCTATATCAAATCCCACATCCCAGTGATGTACAAGAGAAAAGCAGAAAAAAAAAATCTGCAGCATTTTTTGTCTTTCCAGTTTGGACATGCATTGTAATATTTTCTCTGTGACTATTAAGGTGAAATGGTCTATAAACCCTCTCTTGCCCTCTGCCAGGGACATGTTCTTCTCTCTCCTTCAAGCAAGGAGAAAACATTTGTGATTCTTTAAGTGCTAATTAAATAGACATATTGGGCAATTCACCCTGCATTATTGTTTGACTACACTGTCTGTCTTCTTTTGCTGGGATGCATAGGGAGAGGAGGTCTTAGGGAGTTTGCTGATGACCCCCTCCTTTTGTCTGATTAAGAGAGTTTATCAAACTGCACTTGGAGTGGACAAATATGCACTTATTTTCAGAGAGAAACCTGACTTCTTTTTTTTCAGTTTCTTTACATAGTCACCACTGAAATTCCAATGCTTACCTCCCACCATTACCTTTCCCAATTAGTATTTTTGGATGACTTGCGAATTCAATGAAAGGAGACTGAGCTTTTGACTTAGGGTCAGCATTGATCTGGCAAATAGGAGTTTGTTATCTTAAGCAATGGGTTTGGCAGCCTGTTGAGGGAGTAGATACCCAGCTAGCCAAGTCTTTAATAGATCACCCTCTCAACAGAAAGATCAAGGACTGACATCTGCCCTTTTGCCTTTAAAACAGCTCTTACAAGATCCTGCAGCCAAGACAGCAGTGGGGAAGCCTTCACAGTCACTGTGCTCTTCTGGTACCATGTAGAGAGGCAGGAAAATCACTTCCAGCACAAAATGCTCTGTTCCTTTATCTTCCTCTCTGTGTGTACATCTCATGAAAGCCATTTATTTTGGTGTTTGTCACACCAGATATTAGAAGGCTGCATTGCCCTAATGGCAAAAGTGATTGTTTAAGCTGGGACTTCTGATTATACAGCAAAGGTCGTCATACAGCCTCTCATTTTGAGAAATTGTATTCATTTATCTTAGTATTTTTTAATAAAAAAGAAAAACCATTATTTCTTAGTATTGCATGTCTTTGAATAACAGTGTTGAAGAACTTAATTTGGCAGCCCAAATACAAAATTCCAGTGCCCCCAATCCCCAAGTAAGCAAGCTCCCGGAGAGATGTGGAAGGATAATGTTTCAGACATTTCTTTTACCTCTAGATCTTCCTTTCCTTACAGCTATATTATTTCTCTGCATATCTTTTTTACTTAATCTCTTTTTGCATCTTGACATGCTGTAGTCTCCTAATTCTCTGTATTATTTTTGAAGAATCCAAAGGATAAGGAAAAAGCTATTTTTCTGAGCAAATGTGGCCAGTGTCCCTAATAACTTCACTATATATATAGAAAGTGATGCTGAATGCTGCAGTTAGACTTAGCCTGCAATATTTTGATTCTCTGTGGTAGAATACCTTGGGGTTATGTTAGTAAGACTAGGCACACATCATAAATAAGGATTGCTTTCATTCCGCCATTGTCAGAAGTAATTTTATTTTCCATATATCATTGGATCAAATCCATTACAGACATCAAGCACCCATATACAAAATAATTATTTCTCAGCAACATATTGCCAATTTTTAGCTCTGCTCCTTCAATACTCTGCCCTAATCCAGCTCATTTCAAGGAAATTTAAAAACGTATCAGAGCATCTCTTCCCAAATACTCCTATTAATAGTTTTGAGATGTGGGTTAGAATTCATACTACAATCTGTTTTCTTCCGTAATTTGAAGTCTGTTCCCTCTCTGGAAGGTTGCTGCAAGTGAAACATGCTTATGTATATATGGTCTGAAAGGCTGCAGGTGGTGCAGAAAGAAGCACATAACTCAGTTTCTCCAAAGAACTGGAACTCTCTGGGGAAATACAGGCTCTTTATTTCCATAAAACATATCAAGAAACCCCCCAAAAAAAAGGGGTTTTTCCCCACTTGAAATTTAACTTGCAGACATTTTTTGCTGTCACTTGGGCCATCTTCTTTCTGCCTGTCACTCCCTGTGGCCTGACAGGCAGCTCTCCCGAGGTAGAGGAGCTCTGTGCCCATCAGTGCTGCAAGTTCTCTCTTCTCACAGGCTGCATGTTCAAAATCAGCTGCTGGGAACATGTTTTCCTCTCACCCAGATCAAGGGAATACCCAACAACAAAGCTACTGCAGACAGTGTTTTCAAGCAGAGAAAGTTTGCACTTTTATCTTGAGCAATTAGTATATTTGCATAGAAAAAATAGCTATTTTGGAAGCTTCAGAAGAAACACACTGAGAGGCAGAGAGACACCACTTTCTAGGATATGCATTTAAAATAATGGGGGTTTATGTTGAAATAAGTGAAAAAATTCCTAAGGTCAGGACATACCTGAAGAAGGGAAACAAGCTTTTCTAAACAGAATAAGACCACTGGATCAGATATTTGCTTCTGGCAGCCAATCTCATAGGCAATACCAAGACTCCCCCTCAGCCAGGGAGATTCTCTTTTTGTCTAGAGGCCTGCAAAAGACTTGAGGAATTTTGAGTTAAACTCAACTGAGTATAGGATTCACTTGCAGTATGTGCATTAACATACCAATAATTTCTTATTTAATCGAATTCTTATATGTGGGAGCTTTGTCCTTCTAAGCCTTTGTGGAAGGCTGTGTTCATAGCCATTGAGACCTGCCTGTCCCTCTGCTACTGCTGTCCTTTCCAGTAGCTTTTTCCCCGTGGGAGTGTGTGTCTAGCTCTCTTTGCAAGCATCAGCAGCGGACATCATGAACCCTCTGCTTCTAAGCTGACTGGAGCAGGTTCTCCCAGCCTTACTCTGTCCTTCAGGGTATTCAGGCATGCTAACAGGGGGCCCAGGGGAGCTACTCTTCCTGCAAGTTAATCCCTCTCAGGCTCCTCCTCTGAGTAATGATGGACTTATGGGAAAGGTCATTTGCCCATTCCAGATTTTCTATATATTCACCATGTATCTGTGCAAATCACTCAGTGTCTCTGTGATTTACCTCTGCAAAGTGCATTGGGACCAAAAGATAAAAGCTTTAGGATATTTATTTCTTATTGCAGCATTAACTTCCTATCTGCAGCTGTTTGCCTAATTGTCCTGGAGGTTTCCTGTGGGCTTCTAGAAAAACAAATCTGAGACAGGAAACAAAGTTATTTAAAATAATTAGAAGAGGAATATGGATGCCTAGTGCATTCATCTGAAGCATTTGAGGACACTCCCATGAATATTTCAGGCCTACATCTTCTCTTCTCACAGTTTTTCCTTCATTAAACCCTTTGTTGCACACTTGTAATCCCATTAATTCCCCAAGAGGCGTCTTCTGACATCAGTCCACCCACCACAGCTTCAGACTAGCCACAGCTTTGCACAGCAGTGCTTCCTATTTCCATCCATGTCCCCCAGCTCCTTTTGAGCCCTTTGTGTGGGATCTGGAGCCCCTGTGGTGAGGGTGTGTGATGCCTGAAAGGCTCATAAATGTGTTCTTGATTTGGAAGTGAGTCCCAAAGCCCAGTCTCCATCCTGCACCCACGGGCCTAAACAGAAAAGAGCTGTTTCTTGGATACAGTAGTGGCAGAAAAGAGCATGGTGGAAAAGAAGAGCAGAGGCAAGGTCTTGTGTGCTGTCAAACAAAAGTGCTGCCATCAGTAGCACCCTGGCAGGAACACTTGCATCCTCTAAGTGTAGTTTTTTCAGTTAATTAAATATGAGAATGGGTAGGACTAGTAGAGCTGTAGTTCCTTCACAAAAATACCTGGAAATACTCAGGGAAATAGAAGGTCAAAATTATACCTTACTTTTTCTTCTATGCAAACAAATTATAGTCTGATGCAGCCAGATGATCTGGCTGTAGTCTAACACTCTTTAGAGACATTGGGGTCTTAATGACTGTGCTAAAAATTTAAGTGATTTCCAGACTCCCTAGATGTCTATCTAAGCTTGTGTCTCAGTTACCTGAGTGGTATCTTCCATGTTTTCCTCTATTAGCTCATTAGGCAGAGAAATCATCAGTGAAGAATTCCTATTCCTTAAAACTACATTGGAGAAATCCTTTCCTTTTAAATTTTTTTATTATTTTTTTTCTTTTTTTTTTTTTAGAAAGAAAAAAAAAGCATTTGTATGTGAGCAAAGCTTTGCACATAGATCAGATTTAGCAGGACTTTTTTTGCTCTGCAGGAAGGGTGCCAAATCATCACTAATGTTATGAAGGGAATGAGAGATGCCTGTCACACACAGCTCTGACCCGTACAGGATCTAATTTTGTGCTGCCTTTACAGGTTCACTGCCAGTATTCATTTTGTCATTCCCATGCATTCCCAATTTGTACATAAATGAGCAGCATGATGCGGTAAGTACCAGCAGAGCTGCCGTTCACCTGCAAGGTTACGTACAGTTCTTTCTCCTCAGGTTTTGTTGGAATGCCTTCCACAATTCTTTATAACTTCTCATCCCCTTCATACTTTGATTGTAAGAGTAGAAAGTGAGTCTTTTGTCAGACACTTCTATGTCTTCTATTCCCTGAATACAAATCTTTAGGCCCTTGCAATCTCATCTATTTTTTGCTCCCAGGTTTTGATTCAGAGAGGATCTTGGTTGGTTGATTGCAGTTTTTGGGCTCCCAGTGACTTGTATAATTATGTTTTTGTAATGAGTGCTGACGCTGCACCTGGGTTGGTTGCTATACCCTCCTCTGAAGAGAAGTACTGCCAGCCCTGAGGAACAGCAATGCCTAGAAGTAGATCAGGTTTGCTTTGGGTGTTAGGTTGAGTGCTTTTGGTTTTCAACTAAGGTGGAAACCAGTATTGGAATTCAGAGTGATGGGGTACCTAGAAAAAAAAGAGTAAAAGGCGGCATTTAGAGCTCCAGGGATATTTTGATGGCATTTACCTACATAAATTTAAAAGGTCTTTTTTTCATGTCAAACTCACATGGATCTGCAGAGGAACTTGCATCCCTGGTGCCCCCCTGCAGCTGACGAATATCATGAACTGCGCTGTACCCAGCTGTACACACCAAAGGACTTCTGTGACCACCAGGCTGCCTTTTTGCATGCCTTCCTGCCATGATTCCTTTGTTCACTACAAACTAAGAAAAACCTCCTGGTGTTCAGGAGCTGGTGTTTTGACTGCTGCCCTGGCACAACTCTGAAAACATACTGTGTGGGGGAGCAGACAATAAATTCCCAGAGCTTCATCTCTGTCTGGAGAAAGTCACTTCACTTGACAGCACAGTGGACAAAGCTACTTTGAAAACAGCTGCTAGCCTTTTTCTTCTTTCCTTTTTAGTTTTCTTTTTTTTTTTTTCTTGAAGATACCCAGGTCAACTGTGAAATACCATCCCCAGCATGCAGAACAATGGCAAAAAATGATGGGGGTCTTAAACTTCTTCCCCAACCTGCTGTTCCTCCACATTGCAGACTAAAAAAATAGGAAAACAACTGCTGAGGAGGCTCCCGAGTGACCCCTTATGTCACATTGAGACTGTCCTTGTTCCCACAATAGCTGCACCAGCCACTGAACTGTGTCATCACATCAAGTTCACAAAAATAAGGCATTTTCATATTGTCTCTGCTTCTCAAAACCATGCAGAGTTGATGTGGTACAAACATACACATATATCTACATGTGCAGATATATATTTTACATCTGTAACACACATAAGTTGGTAAGTCAGTAAAATAAATTATTTGATCTATATTTTTATATATAAATCTACATACAAACCCATTTATTGTTCATTTCCCTGCCCCCCCTTCCACTATGCAAGGGAATGTAAACACGCTGTTCAAAATTCAAATGTTCTCGTTTGGCTTCCCAGATGTTTGAAGTTCAATAGATTTAGGTTTTTTGTTGTTTATTCATAATTTCCTCTGCTTCATCTTGTGAAGTGCTAAACCATTATTTCTTTTTGCCTGCACATTGAGATTCATCTGTAGGCTCTAAACTGCCTCAAAAGTGCTTCAATTTTGCATGAGCACTAAGCTGGGGACTGGGAAGAATTACCCACTGCTGAAGGCCCAGATCATTAAAAAGAGCATGTAAATCCTCTGAACCAGAAATGAAAAGTGCACAGATCTTCTTTGTGAAGTCTCAACTGCTGCTTTAAGTAAAACATGAACCATTGGCATGTTTTTTCCTGGCCCTTGAAAAAAACTAAACCAACATCTTTTCTCAGCTGCATGTTCCTCAATCAAAAGAAGGGAAGATTGGGCTATGACCCAAGAGCTGGAGCTGCTAAGAGCTCATACTCCTGCTTTTCTCTGTGGACGACCTGTCTTCTTTCCACCCTCTGTAAATAGCACCAGCCAGGCAAGGAATTGCTTGGGTGTTGCCACCTGGGGTTTCTTAGTGTCAGATTAACTTTTGGGTCAAGATGCTTCAATTCACATTTGCTTCTGCTCTTAGACTTCAGCCTCTGTAAGTTCAGAAATTATGATGCCCATTGTTAAATGTAAATATATATATTTATAGGGAGGTTTTCTTTGGAGTCCTGCTACACTGGAGCTTATTGCTTTTGTTCCAGGAAAAAAGGAAAAATATGTGGCAACTGTAGGCATATATTGTTGTATGTGGAAGAGAGCAATGAATTTTGAAGCAATTTTGAATTTTGAACATATTTGCAAAACCAGCTGTCAACCAGAAAATATCCTTCATTGACAAACAAAGAGGGAGGTGTTTTTCTTTTATCTCTGAATGGTTTGTAGGCTGAGAACAAGCAATCCAATGCTGTTCCTAGGTCTTAAACAGCAGTAGTTCAAGGGTGATGCAAAGTAATCAGCTGCTGAGATTGGCCAGGGGAGGAGATAGCAGAGGGGCTATTTTACCTTCCCAAGGAGACAAACCCACAGGGCTGTACTGGCCACCCCCACCATGCTGGCATGGACTAGGGCACATGGTTTGTTTTCCACCAGCATCCAAGAACTCTGTTTTGAAATCTCCCTGCATCTTACACAACTTGGTCCTTCAGTTGTTAATGGGAAAAGAACAAAACCACCTTGTTTTCACTGAAAGAAAACAAAACCCAAACAGAATACATGTTCTTTAATTCCAGTTCAAAGTAAAATCCCTCTGAAGACAGTTCTTTGTAATTTTTGTGTCAGTCAGTTAAAAAAAATATTAGAGGAGCTGGGATTTTAGTTTAACTCAATACCGTTAGGTGGTAATTAGATAACATAGGTAGGGGATGCAAGCCAGTGCAAACCTGACATGAATTTTAGAGCAATCTTGACTTTATTTTTGCCTTCACCTGTTGCCTTCACCTGTGTTGACTTCAGAATGTATCTGTTTCCTAAAGAGAAAATTATGAAGAGACCAAAAATAGCTGGAAGCCTTTAATTTAAATATTTAAGCTAATATTCGTAGAAAATTGTTTGTGATCTTCACACAGTTATTTCATATTGCCAGCCACCCTCAATTTACGTAAAAGCAGTATATTGAGACAAAAGTAGGTGTAGGCAGTCACAGTGTGAAGGATTACTGGGTGTAGAAGCTGTTTACTCTTTTAAACTATCTCTGGATATCTATCTGTCTATCTGTCTTTTGTTAAGATCACAAATACACTATATAGAAAATAAGCTATAGGCAAAGTGTGCCATTCTGCAATCATCTCAGTCCCATTATGGTGCACAGAATACATTTTTCTCAGCAAGATCTTCAATATTTGAAGCTGTTCTTCTTGTGCATAGCCCATTTATTCATTTTTAAACATCAAATTCTATAGCTTAAGTACTCTGATATATTCTAGTGGAATAACTCTCTGACTGTGAGGGATCCATCTCTGCAAGAGGGTAAATAAATTTAAATTTCTGCATAGCACTGTTTTTTTGTTTTTTTTTTTTTTTTTTTTACCTTTCTGAAAAATTTACTTCACCAAGTAAAACAAACAGACACAGGTTGTTTGTAGCACCTGTGATGAACAATTAAATAAATTGGATGGGTCATTCCAGACTATCCATAAGTAAAAATATTGTAATTCTTGAGTTTGGTCACTTATATTTTGCCATTAAAGGTAAAAGGACAAGAGACTGCATAAAAAGAAACCAATCTGTTTCCCTTTTATTAAATCTGTTTACAGTTATACCACTTTGACTTATGGTCTTGGCCACTTTCATGAGGCAAAAACTATGCTACTGTTTTAAGTGGTGTTTCGGTGAGGCTTTGTTAGAACTCTTAAGACAGGTGAGGAATATGAGGAACATAATTTGATTCTATAGCAGCAGGGGTGTTTCATGGGTGTGCAGAGGAATGCCCCTGCCCCTGAGCTGTTTTGCTGCTGGTTCCCCAAAGCATCTTCTACATCAATCAGAAACACTGTCTCTGCCCTCTGTGTCTCCTCCAAGCAGTGGGAAGGGAGATTTGGGGTCTCACCCACTTGAGAGAACATGGGCCTGTCTAAGCAGGGAGAAAACCAACAGCACAAAATATCAGGTTTGTGAGACTGGTCTGAAAACTGACTTTCCGAAATTGAATGTGTGAAGGATTACAAGTTACCTTTGTGAAAATAGGCTGTATTTTGCTGTATTTCCATACTTATTGGCAGTGGCTGCGATATACCTGCCATCTATATGCAGGTATTAACTGCAATGTCTTTTTCCAGACCAGTAGGTCATAAAGTTCCATCTCCTTGAGAAATGTGTTCTTTGGCGTATGTGATTACTAATTAATGAAATACCTTTTGGGCAAATGAAAGCACAAAAGCACAGAAACTGTTTGAGCTACTTACAGAGAAAATAAACATAGTATCCATGCAGTTTCTTGGAGTTTTTGAAGTGCAATTTAGTCTTGCGACTAAATAGTTCCTGTTTTCTGTTCTGCCAGAGGGTTCAAACACATACCAATGTCACACTTTCACCAAAATTTCTCTATCAAAGTCCTGAGGAGTATTTTCACAATATCAAATGCCGAACAGTTATGACAGCCAAAATATATCAAAACAGTTTCTCGGCAGAATGGTGCCCAGTGAGGTGTAGATATTAACTCTGTGACCTAGACTGACTCCAGGCTGAATAATTACATTTGATTAATTTATAATAATTTTCTGTTTTCTGAAATTTATGGTGATCATTTATTGTCTTGTGCAGTTTTATATGGCCATAGAACCTTGAGACATTTTTGTTTCTCCATAAAGAAGTGTGTCTGGTCAGGAAATCTGTTTCTTTTAAAATAATTGGGAAATTTGCCAATTACTACAGTGGATGCAATATGGAACCCATGAGTTATAGCTGCAGTTATCAATAATCTGCCATAATATCTACAATTGCATTGCATTTGCATACATTAAAAAAGATAACACTTGTGCCTCTGAAGACCAGATAATCTACCTCACAGTTTGTATAGCCAGCTAAGTTAAGCACTTGGGGACCATGTGTATGAAGTGTGTCTTTGCTTTATTGTGTTTCTAGGATACAGTTATAATAAAAGACCATACATATAAGGCATGATTCCCTCTTCACACTTCCTTTTGCTCCATGAGGGGTATTAACTTAGATTTTGATATACACCATGGGCTAGTGCCTCCCCCTGTGCTTATTAGCAGTAGGCAGACTGAGAAAGATTCCTTCCACCCTTTGCCTTTCTCTTCCCATTAATCCCTCATAACCTGCAAATAAAGAATAAGTAAAGTTCTGGTTCTGGTTCCTTCCTACCCCTTCCTACTCAGGGCCTGAGTTGTATTAGTCCCAGAAATACATTTATTTTATTGAAATGATTAATTGAAAAAGCTGTGCTAGCAAGTAGGAAAAAATTGTGACTTATAGACAACTTCTTGATTGACTGGACTGGGACATAATTGTAGACAAGTTATGACAAATGTCACGAGCCTTCTTCATTGCTATCCTCCATCCTGAACTGGACAGAAAACTACTAGGACAAAAGAATATCTTAGACTGGTTTGTTGTACTTTAGGTCCAGCTGGTGACTGAGCCACTCACTCCCATGGTGGGATAGGGCTGAGAATCCAGCAGGTAAAAGGGAGGGAACTCATAGGTTGAGATAAAGGCAGTTTAATAAGTAAACCAGAAACTGTTCAAGCAAAGCAAAGCAAAGAATTTATTCAACACTTGGTAGGCAGGCAGGTGTTCCCAGGAAAGCATGTCTCCATCACAGGTGACTTTGCAGGACAAATACCACCACTCCAAACATCTTCCTTATTCTTCTCACAGTTTTATATGCTGAACATGTCATCATAGGGTCAGGGATATCCCTTTGGTCAGATCTTTGTGGATTCGTAGAAGGAACCTGTCAAGCATTCTAGCTGCCCACATTGCTGTTATTTCCCTTCAACTCTGTTTGTTATGGCATTGCTTGAAATACAAAGATCCTGACTTCTTGTGGGTAGTTCCACCATCTAAGTGATTATTATGTAATTCTGGAAATGGTCAGCTTACTCAAGCATTCAAAAAAAAACCCCACATTTATGCTGTGTACCTTTACCTGCTTTATAGCTTAGCTGTATAAAGAACTAGACTGAAAAATTCAATATATTTCTAAAGAAGAAGGTAAGGTAGAGGATATACTCTCTGTGTGAAGATGACATTTTTTACTTAGCACAGTGAGAAAGTAGAATTGGCCAGTACCAGGTAGGTATATGATGCGTAAATTATTGCTAATCTCTTAGTCTGTCTTGTCCTAAGTATATTTGGGCAAAATACAGGGGCTCGTTTTATAAAGCAACTTCTAATTTTGCTCTCAGAGATTGTGCACTCACTTATAATCAAACAATTTGATAAACAATCACCTGAATAAGAGGTGCAGCCTGCCACATTGTCTGGAAATATTGAGACATGGGTTTTCAGCTCCTTTTTTCCTTTTTCCTTTTTTTGTTTTTTTTCTTTTCCATTCCTCTAGCTAATGTTCTTTGGTGTAGAAGCAGAAGCAGGTCCAGCAGAGATAAGATGAAGATCTCTGTTTGAAGTCATCATGCAAGGGTTTTCCTGCACTTGGTGCCCACAGGAGATGGATAAGCAATACACTCCTGAATGAAAGCAGACAGAGTGTGCCAGCTCCTCTGAAATCTGATGTACAGCAGTGTGTCAGCTGGTAACAAGGCAGTTGCTATCTGAGATATCTCAGCAAACTGCAGTGTTTGCAATATGGCCTAGAAAGGGATTTTCTCTTTGGGGTGATGTTGGAGTAGGCTAGCAGAAGGAATAAGATTGTGAGTTGGTACAACAAGGGAAACACGTCTCCTTGTGCTTGCCCCAGGGTCTGAGGGTGGGTGTGTTTCAGCTGGTGAGGATTTTCTCCAAAATCAGCGTTGCTGTTTGGGCAATAAGGCACCAGTGTATTGTGCTGGGAAGCAGTGGTGGAATCAAATCTCCGAGTTCTGGCCATGGATCCTTATATCCCAGATGATCTTGTGGCACCACCAGAAGATTTGTGGTTTGATACATTTTGAACTCTAGGAAACATAGTTTACCTTAGATATCAAGACACAATGATGATTTTTTTGCTTGTAAGCAGAAAGAGGTAGAATTTATTTGCTATGGAAAGAAGGGGTGCATCTCTTTGGTCATGGCACAACTGTTGATACTGTTCAAACACCAAATTATTTTGAGTAACCTGAAACCTGTCAGTACTTCACAGTGGTCTCAAAAGACATTAGAAGGAGTAGCTTGTTATTTTGAATTAGAAAGCATCTCAGGAGGTCTGAGATAAAAAGTTCTGCTGGTGCCTTCATAAGGAGCAGCTATTTGTAGTATAGTTTTGTATCTTCCACAGACAATCAGAAAATGGCATTTGTGTCCTGAGTGTTAAGGCTATTTCATAATCATTATTAACCAATATGATCATTATGAGCATGCTTGTTTTGGCCCTTGGATAATAAAGTTCACTGCTCCATCAAGCTCTGTCATAATCAGCCTTATTATAAAAACATAATATTGTAACCTTCAGAAGCTCCCTGTGCTAGTGCAGTAAAAACTGTGGGAATGAGCCAAAGTAATCTTTAGGCTAGCAGAATTTGCACTGGGAAAATATAACGTTTTTTATGGATGTAAGGTACATGCTCCTCCCCACCCTCTTCATGCTCTTCTCACCAGGACAAAAGCTATCCCTCAGACCCCTCTTGGAGCCAAATTAGCTCACCAAAGCAAAATAAGTTTATAACACAGTATTCACTGCATATCAAACGCCCATGCACTGCTTTGATTTCCATTCTTTGGAGTGCTGTTACCATATTTTGAGTATTTAATTTCAAAGAGAAGAGCTATTAAGTGTTTCCCTCAAAGAAGCTGATAATTCAATGGCTAAAGATGTCAAGGATAATGAAATACAAAAGGAACTGGGCTGTGATAGTCTCTAGCAGGAAAATACATCTCATTAGAAGGCATTCCCACCAGAGAAGTCTGTGGTGTTACATGCCTTCATTCCTTTCTGCTTCTAGGTTGTTGCCCAAGTTTGTGATGCAGGCAGCATGCAGCTGCAGTGACAGTGCACAACTGTGTGCAAACAGTAATTAATCACTGGCTCCCTGAATGGAGCTTCTGTGAGGCTGGAGGCAAATCAAAGGTTTCCAGCGCTCAAGGAACACGCCATGCTGTACAATTGGGAACATTCACGTTATGAATATCCCCTTGTAAGCCCTGTGGCAGGAGGCTGGGTAACTGGCCTCCACAGGCTCAAGTCTGTGCTCAGCAGAAGGACCTGCCCTTTGGTGTTTGGTGATGGGGACAAACTGTGCATGCTCTGATCCAAGGATAATTCAGTTCAGTTTCCTGGCAATTCTGGAAAGAAAAATCAATCTCACTACACAAAAGATTTGTATGTGAATTTATATATTCAAGGTTGTTTGCAAGAGTGCATTTTTGAAATGGCAATGGTATTCTCTATTGGCAGACATGCATTAGAAATTTGTTGATACTTGAGCATCATCAGCAAAGAGCAAATATGCTGAAAAAAGGTGTAAACATTTTCTCCCGCCCCCACCCAGTAATTAAGAGCCTTTTGACCACGGATTGCATTTTGAAGGAGAGAAGGGGATTGTGTCAGTGTGAAACACAGTGCATCATTAGAGGATGTACACATTTTGCCAGCAATGCTCACAGTGGTATCTGAGACACCACAAAATTTCCTTGCACTTAGAAGAAGCAAAAAGGCTTCCCCAGAGAGAGCACTGTGTGGGAAATGTGGGCAAATCTTGGTCTGCTTGGAAGGATGGCAAGTGGGTCACTGTCCTTGTGGGTGCAACTGTGGGTTTGGGGGAGGGTTGTGCTGAGATGGGTTATGGAGGGCAGGGCCAGAGACACTGTCAGGCACTGAATTGTGTTTCACTGTTTTATAAAATCACTTGAAAAATATCCCAATATCTGCAGCATATATGACAGGAGTAGTGCCCATCTTGCAGCTTGCAATAACCATACTTCAGCACATGTGCTCATCATTATGACGTATCAGGATATTTTCGGCCATCCTAAAATCCATTTTCCTGGCAGCTCAGTGTCACAGTGAACAGGACTTCTCCCTGTGCTGTGTCTGTCTAGCAAAAAGAGATTAAGTACAAAAGGGCTAAGGAAGTCATATAAATTGATTATGTGGTTTTATGATATATCAAAATAAAACTGGTCTGGATTGTCCCTTGATGTAAATTGTGCTAGAGATGTGGTACAATTTATATTAGCTGAGGTGCTATTCCTCCAATTTGTCTAAAATACATTCTGTATGTGATAAAAGTCAAAATCTCAACAATTAGTTTTTCACTCACCTACATCTCTCATTATGCAGATAAAGTGGGATTTTCTTTTCCTTCTCATCCTTATGACAGTCTGTGTTGCTGAGTAGATATTTGTAGAGAGCTGTAAGGTCTCCCAGCAACTTTGCAAGCAGATTTCTGCAACTACACTTGTTTTCTGCCCAACAGCTAGCCCAACACTGACCAGTGTTCCTTGCACCCTGACAGGTCTGATTGTCCGGGAGGTCAGCATCGAGATTTCCCGGCAGCAAGTGGAGGAGCTCTTTGGGCCAGAGGATTACTGGTGCCAGTGCGTTGCCTGGAGCTCCGCAGGCACCACCAAGAGCCGGAAAGCCTACGTCCGCATTGCATGTGAGTGCTCGGGGGTGCAGCTGGGGTGATGGTGGTTAGGTGAGGAGAAGTGCAATCTCTGCCATTTCAGAGAGATGTTTAGTTTCCAACCACTCTGTATTTTGTGCAGTTATTGATGCATACTGAAACTGAGACATTCAGAAATATTCACAAGAGTTTCAGGTTATTCTCTTCTTAAGAGCTAAACCTCGTTCTCCTATGTGTGGCATCAAAACCAGTATTTATTGAGTACAGCAGTTTTATGTCCCCATAAAAGTGCCTGAAGCTAATGAGTAGGAACCTTAACAAAGCAAGCTATGGAAAGAGATGATAGCTGTTCTTTTCACAGAACCACAGAATGGTTGAGTCTGGAAGGCACTTTGGAGGTCACCTGATCCAACCACTGGCTCAAGCCAGGGACACATAGAGCCAATGATCCATGACCATCTCCAAACGTCTTTTAAATACCTCCCACAAAGGAGACCCCACCACCTCTCCAGACAACCTGTGCCACTGCTCTGTCACCCTTACAATGAGAAAGTGTTGCCTGATGTTCAGAGTGAACTTTCTGTGTTTCATCTTCTTTCCATTGCCTCTGGTCCCATCACTGGGCTCCACTGAAAAGAACCTGGCTGTGTCTTCATTGTATTCTCCCATCTGGTGGATGGGATCCTTCTAAGCCTTCTCCTCTCCAGCATGAACAGCCTCTCTTGGCTTTTTCTTGTAGGAGAGATGCTACTGTCATCTTTGTGACCCTTTGCTGGACCACCTTCAGTATGTTCATGTGTCTCTTGTGCTGGGGAGCCCAGAACTGGTTCCAGCACTCTAGATGTGACCTCACAAGGACTGAATTAAGGGACAGGATCAGCTCCCTCACCTGTTGTCAATACTTTTCTCTAACACAGCCCAGGACATCATTAGCTGTATTTGCTAACATTTGCTACATTTCTCACTTAATGTCAGCTTGGTCCTCACCAGAACACCCAGGCTCTTTTCTCTAAAGCTGAAATTATGTATCACTGCAGTCAGATAATAGAGCTGCTGTTCCTTAGCAAAGAAAAAAGTGTATGTTTAGCATATCATGTGATCAGATTGGTAATATGAGTTTGAAAGTGGTCATCTGAACCCTAGTATTTCATCATTTTTATTCATGGCTACTAGCCTCAGTATTTATTTGGAACAGTTCCCAGATTAGACCCCAAGAACACAGGGCAACCAGTTCCTGAAAACAGATCTTCATTTGACTGTACAAATATTTAATGTTCATTAATTTTCAAAGAGGTGCTTTTCTTTGTAATAGAGTAGTCACACTGGGGACTCCCATTTCTCTTTCACATGATGAAATACTGTTCTGTATAATAGGAACAAAATATATCATCTGGAATTGCCTTTCTTCCACTGCTTTCACTCAGCAAAAACACATTTTGTGAGAAAAGGTCATTGGAAGCTGGATTTGCAGCATACTTATATTCCCTGCACTGTGCCTAACAATTTATAATAGGATAAGACAATTCTTCCAGCCAAATAAACCTTTTCACAGAGACATTAGAGGAAGGACTCGCTGTCATTATAGCACTCCATTAAGGGCTTCATTCTCCTTCTGTTCTTGAGAAACTAGTACTTGGTTAAATTCTCAAAGAGGAGGTACCTTCTGTATAAACATCCAGATACAAATCTCAGAGGTGCTATTTAAATACCCATTTTTGAATGCTTTTAGTCCAAGTAAAATAGGAAATAGGGACCTGTACTTTTAAGTATGGGCCTGCCCTCAGAGAAGAATTTCCCCAGGGCTAAGGGGAATTAAAATTATTGTGCAAGACAGTCTTCCTGCAAAAGCAGAAATGCTATTACATGTGTGCATATTGCTTTCCCATTGGAGGAAGCTTTTAAAAACTTTCAGGATTTTCCTTTTTTCTAATGAAACAAAAGAGAGTGATTTCAATTCTTTTTTTCTTCCAAGCAGTCAGCACATCAGAGAGGCTTAGCAATGTTTGAACAGGTTTTTTAGATTATGACTCTGCAGTTAACTCATTCAGTAGATTCTCATGTCCTGCCAGGTAGCCCTTGACAGATGACCATTAAATTAACACAGTTTGGAAGTATTTTATATATACTTAAGTGTATTTTACTTGATATTTAAGTAACTTTTGTGTCCTGGCATACCTGTGCACCTAATTCCTATATAACACATAATCATTATGTGTCAAAGCAAGTTATTTTATATCAACTGACATTTCTTCCCAGGTGTCCACATTTATATTGAAGGTGCTCATAATACAGAGTTTGCTTACTTTTCTTACTATATTTTGGAAAGAGGGGAACAATCAGTTCAGTGATTTTTCCAGAGTCTCAGTGCCTTTTTTTTTTTCCCAGAAAAGTCTAATTAAATAAACACCAGGGAATTTTAGATGCTTGTAACTCAAATGTGGCTTTGTATTTTACTGAAGTTTTTTTAACCTCTTGTCCCTGAATTTGGGGTTCTTAGACAGCTGTGACACAGGCAAGTCACTTAGAGTCCTAGGGATTAAGGGTTGAAGTATGAGTCCTCCAATCTGTGGATTTTAAACCAGCAACAAAAGCACATTCTCTGGAAAATTTTCCATGCACAGATTTCTATAAATTTGTCAGGTAACTCCCACCTACTTTTTAGGAACTGAGGAAGATGATGTGGGGAATATGCCTTACTTTCTGATGTCATTTGGTCTGCAAGACCACTGTTTTAAACTCAGTTACACCAACACTCATCTGTATTCACAACTTTGACTTCTTAGGACTGAATCTGCACTGGCAATATATTAGTTGTGTCATAACAAACTTTCAACATAGTGTGCTATGAAGCTGGGATACAATGTAGGTTCCATGCAGTATTTATTAATCCAGGAAATCAAGGATGTCCAAATCTTAAGAGGGACTGAAGAGTTCATCTCTCCACATCAGTCTGTAGCTATAGCTGCTTATTTGTCACCAGTGCAGTCTTCCCTTATAATTGGCACAAGAGTGAGCACTGACACCTTTGGATAAGATGAGGGGCCAATGGAGCATGTAAACTGCTTAAGTGCGATTATTTATCTTAATACCCGAACCTGGTGATTTTATCCTGACAGGTACAATTGTAGCATAACTAGCCATATCTAGCACATTAGGAAAAGCTTCTCTCCTCTTTCTCTCTCTCCCCCTCCCCCCATCTCCCTCTCCTCTCTCTCTTCTTCTTTCTCCCTCACCCTGTTAATTTACTTCTCCTTTTCTCCTTTTCTCCTTATCCACTTTCTGTTTTTCCTCCCTTATGCCCTTATGTCTGATTCTGGAATTATTGTGTCCTCTCAAGGGCTGGAGCTGCACTCCATTAAAACAAACAAACAGAAAAATAGCACCCAGCATCACTGTTCACTAAGCGTGTAATAGAATTAACTGAAAAGTAATTTGAAAGTGTGAAAAATGTGCATCTTGGAAAAGCAGCTTGTGTTTGTTTAATACAGGGTCAGGAATGTGTCAGAAAGTACATAACAACCTGGTCAATGAAAGTTCTCTGTGAAAATCAATTGCAACATTGCTTTGACCAAGAGCTTCAGTCATTCAGGAAAGGAATTATCTGTAAATATGGACTAAAGATGCTGCTGGTTTTCAAAGGTTGCCCATGCTGGCAATACAGGAAAAGAGCCTGAGTTTAAAGACAACATTCCAGCTTCCTTAAGTGTTCAGGGCATTTAAAAGCGAATCACTGTTGCGCTCCTGGATCACACATATGCTGGGAAATTACTCCCTTCTGTGCAGGCTCTTTCTGCAAAGGCATGTCTTTCCTGTTTCATGGAATTCATAGTCTTGGGGCATTGGTCTCCCCATGAGAGCAGAACTGAGCATTTCATCCTCTTAAAACAGCACATTTGTTGGGATTAATTTTCATTTTGCCATTTTAGATATATCAGAAACCAACAAAGCAGTGACACCTAATGTATGTATCTTGGTGGAGCTGGAAAGATACAATAAATTTTCTGAGATATTTGCCTAGGAAAGTGCTAAAATACATTTCCTATTTATTCGCACATTTCTGATTTATTCTAGGCAAATCCTATGAGGAGCCTTAGAAGTCACTAATATGTTTTGATACAGTTTTCCTGCTCAATTAAAAAAATTTCCTGTTGTGGAGGGAGGGAGAAAGGAGGGATTTTGGGGCAGCATTACCTTTGGCTGTGAAAAATTCAACCAAATTTAAATTTTAATGTGAATTTTCTGTAACAGAGCTGATGCCATTGAGCAGATAAAACCTAACGGGGCAAAATTCCTGTTAAAACAATGAATGAGATCTGAGCCTGTGTAACCAAGAGTAGAGTTAAACCCACTGGAACATGCATCTGATAAAGACTAAACAATAGCTGCAGGATTTGACCTAATTTTTAGATCAGATAATAAACGGGTGGCTAAGACAAATTGCTTTGAGCCCCTGTGCATAGAGCAAACTCACTTTTCATTTGCACCACTTTGGTGTTCACTAACTTCATGATGTTAACCCATGCTCTCCTTGAGAAAATATAGTAAAAATTCAAGCCCTAAATATGCTTCCAGGTTTTAGATTTGTTGAACATCTATGAGAAAATAAAAGCTTTTTCTGTAATTTCTATTACCTGTTTTTTTTTTTTGTTGTTGTTGTTGTTGTAATGGATGTGAATAGTTTATTCTTTTCCTTTATTCACTATCTTAAAATCAGAATTTAAAAAAAAAAAAAAAACCAAAAAAAAAAACAAGGACAAAGATTTTTAAAAGCCCTGATGTAGTAAGGAACTGTGCTTGTTAATCTTTTGTTATAATTTTGTACTAGTTTCCCACGTACTTATCTGAAAGACTTGATTCTCCCAGACATTTTTTTCAAAAGCAGATAATATATGCATGTCAGATACTGTATACTGATAAGATAAATGCGGTACAGAAAATTAGATTGGTTCATCTGATGGTTTATCTCCACTTACAAGCGGTTTGTAGTCATGCAAAGAAGCAGATGTGAAAAACAATCACATATTCTTTACTGATACTTGTTTATCTCACCTTGTAGTGCTGGGGCCCATGCTCCATGGCTGCAGTGCCTCTCTTCTCATGCCTGATCCAAGCAGAGCTGTGAGGACACGTTCTGCAGCCACTAAAGCATTAGAGCCCTCTGCAATAGGAACAAAGTTGGGTGGATGTTGAGATAAGCAGAAGGGAGCTAGGAAGGTCAACAACTGAAAATGTTAATGGAAAGGTACATCCAGGATATCCAGTGTTAAAAAATACCATAAAAATGTGGTTTGTGTACTTTGGCAAGTGTGTATGCGAGTTAGCAGAGATAGGACCTTAATTCCTTCCTTCCTTGTGTGCCATTTAAGTTGCTACTAATCAATATCTGCTGCTTGGAGTTAATAAAGGGATTACTGAGGCACTGTGGTCTTGAGCTGAGATTACTGCAGAGCAGCAGATTACAGAAAGAGCAGCAGAGAGGTTAACTGTGCATTTAGCATATTCAGCCCTACCTACCTCTCTGCTTGTGCTCCTGAAAAGCACGCTCCTGAACCACTTCCCACGTTAACAGTCATGACCACTCCCAGATTTAAGAATGCAGTTGCAACAGTAATAAATACAAATTACGTTGCACTGTATGGAAGAACCAAGACTCCATAAATTAGGGTGGACCTGATGTTTGCTTAAAAAACAAAAGGAAACTCCTTTACTGAATTAACATTAATTTAATCCCTCTGTAGGAGCTTTGAGAATATCCTACCTACACTGTCATGCCTAATCAATTATCATCTTTCAGTACAGTCTGATTAGGGCCTTAGTGCTGATAGATCCAGACAGGAAGTTAATAAATTTTTCTTGTATTTTAGTAGTGATCAGACAACTGTGTGAGTTAGGTTAGTGTATCAGAAGAGCAAGAAAAAAACACGACTTACATAAAGAGTTTTCAGTTTTAGTGTTTCAGTGTCTTGTAAATTCAATTCTGCATGTGAATTGTAATGTACACCTGATGTTTCTAATGTCTGTCTTTAGTACCTTTAGTGCATCTGTCATGTAAAAAGTCACCTGTTGCATGCGGTTAGGTCATTTGAACATGATATTTAGATTTATTTGAAAAACAAGAACTTAGGAGTTCATCTTCAATCACCAAATAAAATAATGAATAGAATTAAGTTTCTAAGTTGGTTTTCAGGTTAAGCTTACAACAAAATATTGAGCTATCAAGTAAAAAATAGAAGAGGAGGAGAGCAGTATGATCAATGTACACCTGGGAACCCATCTGCCCAGTGAATTCTTGACAAAGAATTTGTTTACTTGTATTTTTTACTGTTGTTTCAATACCAAATGTGTTGAGTGGGTCATTCTTCATTATAAGCACAGCCCACAAGGAAGCTGTGTTGCAAAAGACTGTTTAGTCTTACAAGCACCTGGCTGAATTAGCTTGAATTTATTTCCCCTCCTCTCTACCAAGAGGTTTTCTTGCAGTTTTGTGAGCAGTGAGTCTCTAGAGTTATCAGGGTACAATGTTATCCCTGGCTGGCTGAAGATGTCATTGACAGAATGAGGGCTGGCCAGTCTGCGCCTCCCGTTTGTTCAGGCTGAAAATACAAAGGAAATAAAAGAGAAAAGAAGGTCCTAGGCTCATGCAGAGTATCTTGCAGATGGTAGCCTGGCAAGCAAAGGGTGTTCCTCTTCTCATTCTGTATCTCAGGTCAGAGATAGAGCAGCCTGCGTCCCCAAAACAAGGTATGCACTTCCAAGAAGCTGCTGCAGTCCCCCTCAGCTGTTCGGCCATGGAAGCTCATGCTGCTTCCTGGCTACGTGGGCCACCAGAGGGCTACAGACAAGCTCATCCCAAGCCATGAGCTGCCAGGCATCTTTGGAAAGGTGGAAGTTCCACCATCTGTGATGTTTGTCTCCAGACTGGGAAGGTGTCTGTGTCAGCCTCGTGGTGCTGCAACATTTGTCTTTAGGACTGGCCAGAAGTGAAAGAGCCCCTCCAGAACAGGAAAGAGTAGCACAGAGTTATGTATTGAGGATTAAGACAGAGTTTTGAGGTGTTGACTTATTTCCTCAGTCTTCAGCTCCAGCTGCTGAAGTGTGGGCCAGCTGAGAGCACAACCCTGTCCAGCTGCAATCGCATTCCATAAGCAGCAGTGCTCTGGAGGGAGGGCAGGAGGCTTTGATCAATCCCCAGCGTGCAGCTGATACAGCAGGGGACTCTGCAGGGCAAGACACCACACTTAGAAAAGCCATTGATAGAGGTTGCAGAGGGATCCCCTGGGTTACAGACTGATGACATTCCTGTGATTGTCTCACTGGAAATCTGGTTTGATCTAATTAGTAAGAGAGCTGGAACCACACAAGAACAAAATGGAAAAAGAAGAGGTTTTTGTACCTAACCTTTCTGTTTCCTACCCACCAGTGTGATTGATCCCCTTGCAAAGGTCACAGACTCAGCTGTGAACATTAAAGCAGGGCCAAACTATGCCTGACAGGGTAGAGTTTCTTACATTTAGATTTGCAATAATAGTATTTATTAGCTTTTTTTTGCAGCAAAAAGGTGTCTTTCAACTCCATGCACATTGTGGAAAGTGATGGAAGAGGAAGAGATCAGTTTTACAATATTAGTCATGTTTCTGAAGCTAAGAATCAGTCATCCAAGTTTGGGAATCAATGCACTGACATGTGTTTTCAAAAGCACATGGATTCTCTTTCACTTTATAGAACATCAGTGGCATTTTACCAATATTTTCCCACAATTATTTTTCAGGTTGGGTGTTCTTATTAGACCAGGTAAAATTAAAATAGAATTGAACATCGCCTCTTGAAAACACTCTCAGGGGAAGAAGGTAGACTTGAAATCTTGGTTACATATCACATATTGGTCCTCTAATAACAGCTAAAATTTTACCAATCTATATTCACTTTTTCTCTAGTGTTTTTATTTTATTTTTTGCTTTTGATGTGTTTGGTTTTATATGGATGTCTGTATATGCTTTCCTATATAAAGCATGCTATCTTCTGTATGGAAATGCATACTTTTTTTGGAGGTCTTTTCACATTCTTAAACCCTTGTTTCTCTGAAAGCACACACTGAACATATTTCTCTCAATGGCCATATTTAATATGACAATTGTATAGAAAAAAAAAGTGGCTTTTTTTCTTTTTGTGCTCTTAAATCTTGCTCATATTTTAGATTGTTTGTTACAGGAGGAAAGTTGACATTGGAGTTACTAGAAGAACAACAGAGTCTAAAAGGTCTACCAAGGGCAGAAATCCATCTTTCCCTGACAGTAATGCTGCCTTGTTCTGTTTGTCTGGTTTGCATCTAATTCCTGGCTGACAAGTGTCCGTTTTTCATGCTCATTCATTAGTCACCTTTGCATTAGCACCACATTGAAGCGCCTGGTCTGCCTCTTATCACATTTCTCAGAAATGATAAAAGATATCCTTATAGTTTTCCCACCCACACATCACAGTAAAAACCCAGAACAACAAAGAGATAAAATATATTTGATTAAAAAAAATAATAGGGTTGTTCTTGCCTTTTCTTAGAAGTTAACAGGTAGAAAAGGAAGGGGAAAATGACTTCCTGTATAAGCTATTACCTTTTGTAGGCAAAAATGCAACTTCTGAGTGTTTTGTAAGATAAAAATATGTTGAACATATAATGAAGTAATTTAGCAGTGCATCAAAAATGCCCCTTTGTCCAAAAAGCATACAATTCAGAAGTAAAGTTAACAACGTGTACACTGAGAGTCTGATTTCCCATTACTTTATTTCAGTTTTATGCTTATGAAAATTCTCTTATTTCCATGCAGCACTTATGCAGCCATATGTCCTTACCAGAGAGGGTTGTGCAGAGTATTTCAGGAGTCTTGGAGGGAAGTCTCACCATAAGTATGCTGTAAACGTGCTGCGATATATGCCACAAGAGCCCCCTAGAATTTACTAGCACTGTGCTTTAGTAAGGAAAATAGTCTGGCTCAAGGTGGCAGACCAGAATTTTAATTGCTGCCTTTGGTTTCTTTTATGAAGACAGCCTTGAAAGGAAGGTAGAGTTGGGGTAAAGTACCTGGTGGGGGTGCAGGCTGTTACCTGAGCCTGGCAGTGACATCCCTACCTGATCTGGCAGTGACATCCCTCTAGTCAGAGAGCTGGTGAAAGACAGGATGGGCCCTTTAAGCACCACCATCCACCCCAGCTCATTCCACTATGGGGAATATTACCTGGAGAAGGGGAGGAAGGGTATTGCTAACACCAGCAATATAGGGTTATTCTACATTACCAAACTAATAATGGAAAGAAAGTACAGCTGCTTTTCTCTCTGGTCCCCCCTGTGGAAGGTAAGGGTAGGGAAGGTGCTCTCTCAGCATCTCAGTAACAGGGCTGCTGCCCACTGGAGACTTTAATAATGCACACTGTCTCTTCACAGACGGAGAGGTCCTGATCCAGAATGGATCAAATGTTTTATTGATTTGCTTTTCCAGGTATATTTTTTGAAGATTGTTAAAGCTTCTTTGGGATGTATTTTATTAGTCTCTTACGATTCTCTGGGAAAGTGAATCCCTTCTCTCCTCACTCACAAGCAATTGTAACTTATATGACACTTTGAGAAATTGAAAAGTGTTATTGAAAATACTCTGCTTGGGAAAGATCCAATGTCCCTCAGTACATTAGCAAGCTCACCCACTCCTAGCTGACAGTGACTATAATTGTTCAATGGCAAAGGAAGTTGAAGATTGGAGAATTAGAAGGATGTCATTGTTATCCACAGAAATCAGAGCAAGGGCCATAGAGAAAAAGCAGCCATTTCAAAACCCAGTGCTGTCCAAGCAGGGTGCTTCATGACAGTCACAGCAGATGAAGATGTTTGTGCAGGCCCTTTACTTCATCATCAGTTAAAAACCCATCTTGTGTATGTCACAACCAGCCACAACCTTATGCTTGGTTAGGTCAACTAACCATAAGTGTCCTGCACTGTTGCCATCTGGAGCCATTTGTAGGTGACATGGCTGCTGTGGGAGGTGGTGGGATAAAGCTGTGAACACGTGGGAGGGAGCCAACAGGATATAAGAGCTCCCAGTCTTGTAAATACACAATTATGTACCTTCACCCCTGCCAAATTAGTATAATTTAGTCAATAGTATCTAATGGCTCCTTTGAGAACATTACTGCCTATTATGTCAAAGGCCCTACTTAGTGTATTTTTAGTTTGTGGATCATTGAAATGCTTGAACCCAACAGTGCCGTTAGAGCATCCTCCCACAGCAAGGCCCTGTGGGTGAGGCAGCCAGGGGAGCAGGGGTCCCAGAGAGTTCATCTCACCTGCAGCAGCACCACTGCAACTGCTCCCAGGGAAAAGGGACTGTTCATACCCAGCAATTCCAGCTGTTGGTGACAAAGATATTAAAAGGAGACTTTTTTACTGTTATTACACATTTCTAGATTAATGCTAGATTAATATTCTAGATTAATGCTATTTAGCATGCACTAAAACTTAGGGATTTTTCTAAAGGCAAGTGCTTTGTGGGAGAGGTGATTATTGTGCATGTGAGGCCATGTAGAACTAGAGCTCTGTTAAATATTTCAGGAAGGTAGGTAGGACAGTAAATCAACATGTCAAGAAAAATATACAGATTATTATCTAATCTCCCTCTACTGTCTTCAGCCTGAACACCTGAAAGCTATTATTAATATGCTATTTAATACTGTGCTTATATGCTTATATTACTATTACAGTAACTCTCTCATTTTCCCTCAACCTTGATATTAGAACACAATAATTTCATTGTGCACATGTGTGTACCTGCTAAATGCACTAAGGTATACCTGGTAGAGGTGAACCTTTTCTTCTGAAGATATCTGTGGAAGTAGCAATAATATGAACTTATGGGTATTGCTAGCAATATAGCCCCAGCTGTTTGCTAATTTGAAGCACACTGCATCATCCTGACATTATGTGTGCCCAGGATTCCTATCAAGCCCATGGGATGGGTGAGGAGCCTGGGCCCAAAGAAGAATGTAACTTCCCAAGAAACCTACCAGCTCCTGAAAGAGCTGCTCATTTCCATGTTTAATGTGCAGAACTGCAGCAAGCCAAAACTCAGCATTTTGTCCTTGGAATGACTCCCACCCATGGGCACCTGGAGGGTTTATGATTTACTCAAATGGAGCCATAGAACCCAAATGTCCACTGGGTGGCCTGTCAGAGAGGGTGGGATGAAGCTGCTGGTGCTGGCAATGCATTGGGAACCCTGTAGGGACATCAGAGACTTGCTGTGGTTGCTGTCCCATGAATGAGTCTCACTGGCTTGGAATAACTCCAGTGTGACAGGGATGCTGACAGGCACAGCCTGGCAAAACTTGGCATGTCATCCTAAGAAACATTCATGTCCAGATTTTTGCTCCTCCTCTTTGCCCTAAGTTATCTGGTGTTGTAGGGTAAAGCCCCCTTCAGCAGCAGCTGAGTTTGGAATGTTGGGGTTTGTAGTGAGGTAGTTGTGACATTGGCATGTACTTCCTTTTGACAGAAGGTAATCCCAACCAAGCAGAGCTGGAGACAGCAATTTCTTGCATTGCTGTAGTAGGATGTACCAAAGCTTATCTTTTGGTGCCCTAAATTGTGGCCATAAATCTTGTCCCATCAGAGGGGCTCTCAGTATCCCTACCCTGTGTGCCAGAGGGAGCAAGAATGCTGCTGGTGGAAAAGCAGTGGACTGTGGGGCTGCTTCTCTCATGCCTGTGGTGCAGAAGAAGGACTGAGATGCCTCAGTTTCACTGGGGAAATGCTTGGATGTCAGAAGTTTGCTACTATATCAAGTTAAAATTAGCATCTCCAGCTATGACAGAGCTTTTTCATGGTACCATTGAACTGATACTGAATTCCAGGTAATTGAACAGTCATATTTTCCCAATATAGGGTAACAGAGGTCTCATGTTATTCAAAGTTTCATGGTATCAGAGGCGCTGATTTTAGTGGCAGCCACCCCATCTCCTTTTCCATCTCTGCATTTGCCAGCCCCAGGTTTTGCCTTTTGGTGGCACTGATGCAGTTCCTTGTGGGTCAGCTCTTAATCAGGTCTTGGAGGTAATCTAGGAAAAGATAACTCTTTGCATGGTTTATTTGTAAACCGGTTCAATTCAGTGATCTGTTTTCCAGCCCAGTCATAGGTTATGGCTTCAAAATATGAAATATCTGGCTTTTCAATTGTTCCCATATGACTGTGTCTTGTTGCCAATATGACACAAGTATTTGTGCAACCTCACCCTAAGCTGATGTACGGAAATGGTTTGACTTCAGAACAAGAAGTAAAACAAAAATAACTGAGTTTTAAAGTTTTTGAAGTCAGACCAGCTTTGAGTATGGCTTCACATCCATTTGCAGAAGGAACTGGCAGCAGGGAGAAATATCCCCAGTAGCTACTGGGGCTGAATGCTCAGTTCTCCAAAGCCACGTCCTCCCTGGCGCAGAGGAGAGGGTGACAGTCCATGGCAGAAACACGGGGATAGTGATAAGGAGGGAACTTCTCAAGTCCATTTTACCATCAGTGCAAAGACATTATGAAAGAATACAAAAAAGCCAGACTTTGTAGCTGTCCAGTACAATGAACTGGTCTGATCTTTGGAGGCGTAATTGATGCCCTGTCAGTCTGCCACATTTCTGTGGTGCTGTAGAGGGATCCAAACATGGTTCAACTCCTTGAAGTGACTTTTTATTATTATCATTATTATTACTACATTATTATTAATAATAATAATAACTTAGTGCTATAGGGATAATGATGAGGTGTAGACAAATTAGCTAAAGCTGTATAGTTAATGCTTATGAGCTAGAAGTACATTAAATCACAGCATGATCACTTTAATCTATGAGTTTAAAGCAACTCAGTTTATGTGCTGTAGTTTTACAGATTTATTTAATTTTCCATAACTTTGTTTAGTACTTCAGTGGTATAGTTTACCAAACGAAAATTATCTGACAAAGGGACTTGTTTAACTTTTTGTTCTGTGTCTGGACATGATCTTCCATAAGAAGCCTTGGTTGCTCACTGGTTCACATGCTGTACTACAATATAAATATTAAACCCACTATGAAATCTTTGCTTAATGTTGGAATGAAGTGAAAACATGACCCAGACTTTTTTTAATCTTTATTTTACAGGGAACAAAATTGCTGTTTTCTTTGTCTCTTGCATTTATCCAGTACGGCAATCAAATATAATATAAATGACTGGCTGATAATAATGTTAATGATTTTATTTTCTTCTCCCTTCTCAGATCTCCGGAAAACTTTTGAGCAGGAGCCCTTAGGGAAAGAAGTGTCCCTGGAGCAAGAGGTCCTGCTCCAGTGCCGTCCCCCTGAAGGCATCCCAGTAGCTGAGGTGAGCAACAGCAGCAGTGTCTGGCACAGTAAGACCTGATGGGTGGCTAATGGTGCAGTGACTTACAGCAGGGCGTGATGAATGGGTGCTAATGGAAAGCTGACTGACTGCTGCTCATAGGCAAGATTGATTGGGACCTGATTAATGGCTTTGGGTTGTGGTGCCTTGCTGGGCAGAGCTGCAGGTGGTTTGGTTTCAGTTTTTTCTTCCCTTTGAAAAATCACAACTACATCTGGCATCCAGAGGACACGTAGCTGGGGGAACATATTAATACCAGCCTGCTAGCTTTTTTTTTTTGCTTTTAAAGAAAAAAAAAATCACTTATTCTGAGGAACACCTTTTAAACATGTTTTAATTTTTAGTTTGCCGGAATATATTTCACTCACATGTGTATGCACCACCTTGCCAACTTGGCATGAGACGATGTGGTACAATACAGGCTCCCAGGTAAAGCAGCACGAGGTTTGGGAAAGTAGATGATGTATTTGCCTAATAAGCCATCTTCAGGGCCTTAGCTGTTTTTCCTACTGGCTTTTAAGCAAACCCAGAGTGGGTAGCCTGTTCTCCCCCTGCAGGAGCCAGAATATGTGCCTGACAACAGCAGTGAGCAGCAGCTTCCCTAAGTGCAGTGGTGCCTCCACCTTCAGGCTCACAGCTCATGGAAGGAGGGTCCCTGAGTCACAGGGAGGCCTCTGAAATCCTAAATCCACTGTGGCTGTTATGAGAAAAATTGATTGCTAATGACGGTAATTCCCCTATCTGAATTCTCTTCGGTTTTCCTCTACCACGCACAGAAGAAACTGTTGCCAATTTGCATTAGGATAAGTCAGACTGTCATGGCTAAGTAGCAAAGTGGCTGATTTCTCAGGAGATGAAGGTTAAAGTGTTGCCTCCCCATCTAACCCAAGTTTAGATTTAATCAGAATTGCAGAAATGTGTCCACAAACATCAGAAAGAATAATTAGCACAGAACATTTTTCCCACTTTCTTGATCTGTAGGCTGTTTTCTCTCCCCATTAAGATCTCCCAAACTGTAAAGCGTGTTTAGGGCTGCTGAGCCAACTTGCTGACAACTGTAATATTAATCAGTTGGATTTCATCAGGAAATTAGCAGCAGGTTTTTATTTTCCTTTCTGATGTTTCTTTGCATCAAATCAACTTCTTGTTGTACCATGACAGGAGTTTTTGCACTGGGATGTGTTGTTCAGGCAGTGCAGGGTAGTACTGAGGAACTTCATTACCTTTGCTAGAAACAGAGATTAATGCTGGCGGGTTGGTTCGTTTTTATGCAGTTACAAGCAGCTCTGGAATTTCAGCAGCCAGGCCGATTGTTCCCTCAGAAAGGTCTGTTATACCCAGTCATGTGGCTGAGACCCAAACTGCATAATTTAACATGATTTGTGGAAAGTGATCTCTGAAAATATCCTCTGTGAGGTGGTGCCGTAACAGTTGTGCTTTTTCCTGCCTTCCAGTATCCTGCTCACTCTGCCAATAGCTCTTCATGATGGTGCATTGAGTGACTCTGAATCTGATTTGTACCATGGTCAGGGCAGACACCAATTAACACTTGGCAGGCTCAAAAATCTTATACTCCCCATCTGACATTCAAAAGAACCATTCTCAATGTGGGTTTTTTTCCTCTTCTGACTTTTGAAGTCAGAAAGAGATCAAACACCCAGATTGGACAGCAGCCTAATACAGCCTCTTTGTTCTTTTAATAGTGTTGGAAAGAATCTACAAAGACCTGAACACTAATGAATATGAATACCTTAATGTGACATTTTATTACAGCCACTTGCTGAAGCTAGTAAGATAAATTTAAGAAAAAAAAAAAAGGAGAGATGAAAGATAACTTGTCGGGTTGAAGGATTACATGATTATTTTAATTTAAAGATGAATGAGTTCTTTGTTTAAGACTTCATTTATTTGTTTGGAGAAGTTTCTGATATGATGGTACAGGTAACTATAATAAGGGCTTGGGATAAGGCAGGCAGCAGACTGAGGCTGTTTTCCATCTTGTTGAAACACTGCTTTGATTCCAACTAGAGTAGGGTAATGCATCTGTTGCAGCTGTGAGCAGCATTTCCAAATGCTTTGGTGAGCATGTGCTTCTTCACACTCTGGAAACTGTGTTTTGTTTAGGATTTTTTTCTTACTTACTGGTTTCTGAAGGAGCCACTGTATTTAACACCAAAACAGATGAAGAGAAGCTTACACTGTGAGACTGTACAAAATGCACCTTCAGTGTAATGTGGTACAATGCTGAAGTCCAGAGTCCCCATGTCTTTTGCTTGCTTTTCCTCTTTGATTCCATTCTCCCCCTTCATTCTCTGTTGGGTGTTTAGTTTGTTTTTCTTTTTTTCCGGTATTTCAAAGTGGTGAGAACAAGCATGCTCAGGGTTAAATTTTGTCCTCTTTTCAGTATCTGGGGAATTCAGGCTTATCTTTCCCAGCATATTTAATTGCAATTAACTGTGTCAAGCTCTTATGGATCAATGCTAGAGCAGATCTTAAGAGTACTGAAAAGCTGAACCACACAGCAACATACAGCTTCTCCAGAGGGCAAGAAGGACAAAGACAAAGATGGGCAAGCAAAGCTTTTAAAGCAACACTTACCAGTCCCTCAGATCCACTAGTACATGACAAGCATTAAAGCAGGCTCAGGTCATGGGCACTATGAAAAAAAAAGAAAAAGTCAAAATCCAAATACAAACAGATGTATTAATATACACCAGCCTCAGGGCCTGAGGTTAAATCAAAGTACATCTCCTTGTTCACTTGGGACAACATAAAGAACCAAGTGTTTCCATGGTCTCTGGAAAAACTATATCAGCTTCTCTCCAGTCATACAACCCTGCCCATCAGCCCCAGCCAGCGTGGGTGTCAGGTGCACCATGGCATCCCTCCCCACTCCCAGGTTTATAGCCAATATCAAGCTGAACCAACCTACAGGTTCTGAACCACCCAGGTAAATGTTTGGGTTGTTCCAATGCATGGCCTAGGCGAGCAGCAGAAGGACCAGCACAGGTGCTGTTTCACTGAGGTTCTTGCATACAGCTGAGGGGGGAAGGGGCAAGCTCACATGTTCCTGCTGTGACAAAAAGAGAAAAAAATGAGTGGACATAAAAACAAACAGCACCCTGCCCTAGCTCTATGCTTCTCTGCCTTCTGCTTTCCCCCAGTGGGGAGAAGTAGGGTAAGGTGGTGAGATCAGCAGTCTGACCCACCAGCTTCACACTCAGTGAAAATCAGACAGTTGCAGCTCCCCAGCATGAACAGAAACATCCATTTCAGTTCCACTCTGCTCTCTGTGTGCAATTTTCTAAACTTAGCCTGAGAAGGCAGGAAGAATCCCATTCTGTGACGCTCCAACAGTAATGGCTGACTTGTTAGCAATTAACCCTTTCGCTCATTTAACTTGTTCTTTGAAAGACACTGACATCATATTGCACATGATAAAATATAGTTAGAGACACTGAGTCACATCAAATTAGCTCATTTGGGTAGGTTATAGATCAAAACACAAATGAGATGTAAGATTGGTTAATATGCCATAAGCTGCCAGATGAACTTTTGCATTGAAATGTATGATTTATAGTGCCTTTAACAGGGGGGTAATTGCTTCTTTAATTTTAACTGAGGAGTTCCACACAGTAATTTAATTGCAGAACAGGGTGTAGTGTACAGTTTGGTGACTGAGTTGGGTTTAAAACTGTATGTCATATTTATCCACATTCATGGCTTTAATTAGGAACTAGAGCAAGGGGGAAAGGATCACTGAGTCAAGAAGCAGAAGAGGGTGTTTTGCAGAGTCAAGATGACTGTGACACAAACTTTATTCAGCTAGTCTTGCCCAGGCAAAGGCTGGTGGAAACTAAGGCAAATTCTTTCTACAAATAGGCAGGCAACTCCATCTAACTGATTATTAATATGACTGCTGTTTGTGTTGTTTCCTGAGAGCCTCTTATGTTTTGCAGCAGTTATCCCTTAATTGGGAGTTCATGTGTGTGCATTTCCATGCAGGTGTGTGTCACTGAGACAGCGTTTTATATTCACAGCAGGAAAGTGAGAGCCAGGAGAGACAAGTAGAAGAGTCTGTGACCACAAATGCTAATTGCTGAAAAGTGGCACTGTCCTTTGCAGTGCCTTGTGACATACAGCAGAACTGCCTTTGAGTGTCAGTGAGAGGAAGAGTTGGGGGTGGGGGCAGGTTTGTGTAAAGAAGGAGCACAGCCCAAAATGAATGAGGGCTGCTCATCCTTCACTTTGGAGAGCCACTGGGTAAGGTCTGGCCATGCAGGCCTGTCCTCCAAAAGTACAGGATAAAGCACCCTGCAATTTGTCAACACCTGGTCCCCTGCATTTCTGTCCCTTTTAACATACATTTTACCCCTACTGGTGGGTGGTCACTCTTGCAAAATGTAAGACATAGGTTACAACTTCCTGCTTGAAGGACAGGTTTGCATTTGGATTTTTGCTTTCCTGGGAAGTATGCTGACTACTAGATTATTAGATAGCCTTGTTTTTACATTTCCTACCAGTTTATTTCTCCAGTGCAGAAATCCATGCTATGGAGCACAGGTGGTCTTGCAGAACTGCTCTTTTGGAGACCTGACTTTTCTATGGGACCTATCACTGTACTTTTCCTTTCTAGTCCAGTTCCACTGATGCCAATGTAAGTGAGGGCAGAGCATGTTTCGAAGTGAATCCAGTTGCTGTATGATTCAGGTCAGGCCAGGAAGATCGGTGGGGATTGGAGAACAGTCAGACTTCTAGTTCCTCCATGAAATATTACAATGGGAGGTGTTCTACAAGAGCGCTGACATGAACCCTGCTAGCTTATCCTTTTCTCTACGGCTGGCTTTCTGTGGCAAAGACAGCTCTGAGATTCTGGTTTTGCTAACATAACTTATCTGTCCATATGCCCACATGGTGCCAAAAGTGCCAGTTAACATGGGCCTCCAGTTCAAGCTGCTCTTTTAGGTGGGAAAAGAAGCCCAGCAGCTTCTGATGGCCATATAGCAGATGCTGTGGTTTTCATTTATAATCCCATTATCTGTATTTGAATTTGAGACTCTGTGGAATAAAGTTCTATATCTGCTGCTACCGGTCCACCGGTAAGTTTATTCTGAGGCTTAACTTCCCAGTTGTGCATAAAGGAAAGCCGTAATGGGGCTGGAGACATCCAGCATCTGTACATACAGCCTGCAAGAAGAAAGCTGGATATATGTGTAATTAAGGAAGTCTTTCCACAGCAGGAACAACAATTCTCCTTATTGGCAGCAGAAGCACAATAAGAACAACTGAACAAAACACCACGGTGGTTTGCATTTGCTGTCACATTCTCAGTATGTTTTGCAGTCTCTCTTAGCTGTAATTTCAGTTGCTTTGGAGATCACTTCTTTTTCCTTTTATTTTCAATCTTAAATGTGTATGAAATATCTTTCCAGTAAATAGTACATAGAGGACAGCATCCTCTTCAGCAGACAGTTGCTGGCATGAAACCAGATCCAAAATCAAATAACATTCTTCAAAGAGGTACTCAAGTCTCACAGTACCTAAAATTGTTGCTGGCTCATATGAAAACTGCTAGAGTTCTCAGTCTCACTTAGACATCTTGTACTGTGTCCAAATCAGTAGTTAGTTAGTTAGTTAGTTAGTTAGTTTCACAAATTGTTTATTACTGGAATGTGCGTGTGTGTGTGTGTGTTACACTCCAGGTGAAGCCAGGGAGCTGAAATTTCCCTGTGGCTGTTGGAGTTGATGCCAGCTCAGCAGGGACTACTGCAAGGTGAGCCGTGCCACTGGGACCAGTTGGCACAGCTGCAGAGAACACCAGCCACAACCCAGCGTGGATGGGGAACCAGATGAAAAGCAATCCTGCTGTGTCAACCAGGCATGGGGAAGGCACGGGTGCAATGTTCTCGCCTTCCAAAATGACAAATTGCCTTTCATCAAGGCAAGTCTCTTGTTGCTCCCAGATGTTTGCATCTTGTTTCTTGTGGAAAATGGCACTGGTGGGCTTTGCCTGTGTCTGGAGGGTAGAAGACTTGCTGTTTTCAGCAGGTGCTCCTCACTCTGAAGATGATTCTAGGGCAGGTTGGTGCAGAGAAGGCAATGAGCAACTGGGATTCAGAACTCAGACCCTGCCAACTTAGCTCTTGAGATTGCCAGATGTGTAGGGAACAACTCTTATGATCAAGAGGGCAGCATCTAGATGAGATCATATTCCTTTTCCATCCTTGAGTTTGTTTTGGAGCAGATGTGTTTCTGCTCTACCAGTTTCTAAAACAGTCATGCATATGCAAGTGTGTCAAGAGATTTAAGTGCCTAGGAATGCTGGTAACTTAGTATGGCTAAATTTGTATCAGCAATTAGCTTTGTAATAGGTTTTCCTGGATGTGTAATCTGTTGTGTGATTTATGTTCCCTGTGTTCATTTAGTCTGCACAGAAGCCTGGCCTGGCTTAGTCTCTGTGTGTGCTGTTGCTGTAAACACCCCGTGGCAGCACTGGTCTGGCTGCAGCTCCCAGGTAGAGTTGAGGTGTTATTGCAGTTTTCTGCTCTTGCTGATGGTCTTGCTTTTCGTGTTGGGTGGCATGTGGCAGGTTTCTTCTACTAATTAGAACAAATGTGCCAATTATGTTAATGTATCTCCCGATACCAATCAGCGAATGATTAGAGACAGCACATCTGTCTGTCACCAGGGAGCAGGATAACAAAGAAGACACTACAAGCTATGTTGTTCTAAATTACAGACACCTTGGATCATGCCTTCCCTTGCTGGCCGCAGGGACAGCTCAGTGTCCTGCAGGCTTGCTTGCCAGCCCATTAGCAGCCCTGGATGTGCAGCTCCAGTGCAGCTGGCAGGATCCGTGTGCCTCATGGAACTGCAAGTTGCATCCAGAGTGCTAAGGAGCTCTGACCAAAATGTAGCTGCCTCCAGGTGTGCTCCAGCTTCTCCACATCTGCAGATTCTGTTGGTCAGGTTTCCATTCACCACGCTCACATCTCAACTGAGTGGCCTTCTCTTGCTAGTCAGTTTGCAAACATATAACAAAAATACCTTCTTGTGTAGAAAACTAAGTAAAGGGATTTTGTGTCTGCTTTGTTCCAGGGGTTTAGTATATGAGAAAAACCACGTGTACGTTGTTTTAATTATAATTTTCCATAGCTGTCATCCCCCAGAGGGTACACTTACCCCATCCTTCATGGTATAATTTCTGCCAATTAAATGATTGCTGTTATGATATGGAAAAAACTGATCCCATCCTTTTTCTACGTATATGCATGACCGTCAGTACATTTATCAATAACGCCTGGAGGGATGTGCCTGATTTAATTGAATATATAGAGCTAGGTACATGCTCAAGAATTGTTCTGATTTTAGCCAGAAAGCATCCTTAATATTTAAGCAAACATCTCCTCTAGAACATCTCAAGAGAGATGAAAAATAGAGGAATGAGTGTGTGATTTGATATGACCTTGAAGTCAGGTTTTTGTGCACTTTGAAGTGCCCATTTATATTCTGCTGCTCCTCTGTCCACTTGCCTGCAGGTGTACAGGTCTCTGGCACACAAGTGTCCAGTGCCTTAGCTGCCAGTAACTATTATTCAGGCTGCAGAATTAAATTCAGAGTAAGTTTCTGCACTGACTGGATTAACAGCCTATTTCAGCAAGGGGGCTGCACCTTGGGGAATGACATGGCATCAAAAGAGATCATTGCTTTTAACTTCTGTGATAACAGTTTGCATACTTGTCACTCATAAGTCAAACTGTCTCATTCTGCTTGCTTCTCTTCTGTATTTGACACCTGATCTCTTCCTACTTACATGACAGAACAACCCTACTCCCACCTACTCTGATTACCTCAAAAAAAAAAAAATCTGAGGTTTAGAGGTGCTGAGCACTGCAGTCACCTGCACCATAAAAAATGGGTCCAACAGTAATTGAAAATAAGTACCAAGAACAGTCTCACATATTGTAGTGTGTTTAATTAGTCCCTGTTTCTGCAAGTGGACTGAGGGAGAAAATATAACCACTAGAGGGGTATTATCTTTTTCGTGTTGCTTTACTGATGGCTAAAATATGCATGAAAGGAGACTCCCACTGCTTGTCAAATCATCCATCAGTTCCTTCCCTCAGATTTGACATTAGAGTTTGCAACATTAATAGACACCATAAAAACCTGGATGCCAGAAGACTGAATTAGATATATTTAAGAGATACCTTGTAAAAGAGATGGCGTTTAGACATGCACACACTGTATTGATATACTGGCAGAAAAAAAAAGATATCCTGCTGTTCTTCGAACTTTTACTGTTAGCAATTCTGAGGCATTAGGTGGAAAAGGATCTTTTTCCTAAGAGGTTTGGCATAGAGCCAGAGGCAGTATACTAAATTATACAGAGCTGCTTTGTTTGGGGATTTTTTTTTTTTTTTTTTTTTTTTATTGGCAACTTCTCTTTTCATATAATCTTTGGTAGTTTTGCAGGGATGATAGAGAATTCAATGCTTACAGCTTTAATTTTGTCTACTCATTTGAGACCCAGATTGAATATGTATGTGTGTTTTTGCAGAGAGAGAAAATGTTGCAGAGTAGTGGAAAAAAGATCCATGTGCTTGGGCATGGAGCCTTGAGGGTGCCAAAGGCTGCTAGAGTATATTCTTGAATGGGCATACCAGAAATATTTTAAACTGAGCTTTAGTGTGGCGTCCTTGACCTTGGTCCTTCAGGGAAACCCGCTGCTGGCCAGTCAACAGGAGCCCCGATAGCTAGGAGGATGGATCCACCAATAGACGGGACGACACCCAGAGTGCTGCAGTTCTCAAGGGTTTATTGTAGCTGCAACAAGGGCAGAAGAAAGCAGGGAAAGGCACGGGAAACGCAGGGAGACCACCTCTCGAAAGGGGAGCTAACTCTGAGGGCCCCCTCCAGAGGAGGGGTCAGGGATTATATCCAGGGAAGGGGAGGCGGGGTCAGGGTACATATGGACTAATGGGATAGGGGCCCATGGGAGGAGTAAGGATGGGACAACCCAATGGGAGACAGGGGAAGGAGTGGTTACAGGGAAAGAACCAATTACAGAACATAGAATGGAGAACTTTCCAGAACTGGGGATGGCATAGGCATTAACTGGAGTGGGTGCATCTAGTGATAGACATGGGAGAAGGCAGGAATTCTAATACAATGCTTTTCTTTAGACTACTGCAGTTTCCCATGGCATTCCTGACAGATCCCCCCCCAGGACCACCTCCCACACCTTAGACCATGTAGACTGTAGTCCTGTCCTTACTGGTGTCGTCAGTATGCAAAGCAGAGGAAGAGCACAGGCAGATTTGATAATGGGATGAACACAGCTCTGGCAGTGTGTGTAGCATCTTTTACAGCCCTGGCATAACCATCCCAGAAATAAATATTGACATTAAAACCAAAGAAATACATGGGTCTTGTGTGAGAGGCAGGACTTAAATGGCAGCACACTACTGATGGAGATAAGTTCCTGGATTGTTTTTCAGTCTAGAGTTCATGCAGACCTGGCCTGCAGGTGAGGAAGGAGTTAAATATTGCCATTGACTGAAAAGGAATATGTCTGTCTTGATTAGACCTGAAACCTATTAGGATTCAAGAAAGGCGGAAAAAACAGGTTTAGTCATTCAGTCAAGGAAAAACAGATTATTGACTAAGAGCTTGTATCTTCCATGGTGACAGAAATACAGCCTCCAAAGTTTTATGTATTTTTCTTCATGCCCTGTTCCTTGCAGATACGCGTATCCATTTCCAGAGCCCTTGTTGCACCAATGTCTTTTAAGCTCCACAGTATCAACAGCTGTGAGGCTGCCACATCCCACAGTGATGTGCTGTGAAAGAGAGAGGTTTAAATCAAGCCTTCCTTGGAGCAGTGGCTCTACATACACTAAACGTGTAAATCTTTGGAAGCAGCTCATACCTGAAGTGCATCCACCCAAACTGGAGTAGGGGAGCTGGAGCGGCTTAAGGCAGGGCTAAAGGTGGAGAGTGGGTGGTGGGCACCTATAATCCAAGCCCACATCTGCCAGCACTGATATTGCAGCACTGACTGGCTTTGTCCAGGGGTGAATTGAGCCCTCGGTGTTGAACACCAGGAGAAATTATTGTTTTATCTCACCATGGTTTGGAGTAGTCGGTACAGCTGTCTCAGGTGACTTTTGGGGTATGTCAATGCTTGGGTAGTTCCTCAAATGTCTTTAGAAAAGTGGAGTTTGTGAGAGAAGGACTTGGCAGCTAGCACCTCACAAGTCCAGTGGGTTGATTGTGGTTATGTTTTTCTTCCTTTAATTAAATCCTGGGCACAGGCTGAAGTGATCCAGTGACGTGAAGGCCCAGCTTTGATCCATCCAGGGCCCCAGTCCTATCCTTCAGTGCACTAAGTTCAAATGAAAACGAGCTCCTAGATTTGCAGCCAAATTATATTAGAGTGGCTCACAGCAGTCAGCTGGGATATAACAGGGTGTTTTCTAAGGAAGGCAATAAAGAGAATATTGTCTCGATTAAAAACATCATATTAAAAATATTTTTCTGTGCAACCAAGGAAATCATGCTTTATTAAAGTAAAATATAGCTTACACAAATAAAGAGGAAAAATAAGCACTAATGTCCTTGTGATTTCCTATTTCCTTGGTAACTGACTCTATTTTGTTTCATTCTCATTGAAGCCAGACAGTGTGTATGTGAGTGCAAGTGTACTCAAAAATATTGGGGTTTGTGATTTGTTAGTGCTACCCACTCTGGTATAGAGTCTCATGGTTTTAGACTCAGGTCAGATACCTACAAGGTTACTGCATAACTAACTGCCTGATTAGGCAAGATATGGAAAACAATTAGTGAGATCTGTGCTGATTTAGGGTTTCTGATGTTGTAGGAGAATTTTCTATTTGCAGATATGCTTCTAAGATATTACCCTTTCCTTTTGCCTTGCTTCCAACTCTGAAAGCACAGATTAGCTTTTCCCTATACTGTACCTGGCAGCCTTTGAAAATGCATTGATGTTTTCAAGGCAAGGCAAGACAGCTGTTGTGTGGGTGGGTGGGATGAAAGGGGGCTTGAAGGAAAGGGTAGGCATGAAGAGTGTTCTCCTATTTTTATGTCCTGGTGTTTTGTTTCAGTTGGTGACATTCATCAGGTGAGTCCCTTGTCACGTGTCTTGGCTCGTAGAGTTTTCTGGGATAAGCAGTGCAATCACAGATACTGTGTCTGTCCATACTGATGTGACTTGTTGCTGACTCACTGCCTCCCCTCTGGCCCTTTGAAACCCCAAGGTGGAGTGGCTGAAGAATGAAGAGGTGATTGACCCCGTGGAAGACCGAAACTTTTACATCACCATTGATCACAACCTGATCATCAAGCAAGCCCGGCTTTCTGACACCGCCAATTACACCTGTGTTGCAAAAAACATTGTGGCCAAAAGGAAAAGCACCACAGCAACTGTGATAGTCTATGGTAGGTGATGCCTTATACTGTTGCAGGAGGATGGACACTCACTCAGAGCAGGAGGTGGGGCAGGAGGGGGATGCACAATGCCCTTGTGCAGCTCTCGCTGCAGTCAGTGCCCAGGCTGGGCTGCCTGTGCTGCCTGGTGACTTGCAGCCACACACGGGGACTGCAGTCAGGGGGCACTGCTGAAATCCCTCAGGAGTATGATGACTTGTCTTATTGGTGACAGGCAATGGTATTAAAGGAAGAGGAGCCCCCTGCACAAACAGCCTGATTAGAGAGAAGGAGGCTGTTCCCCTTGCTGTAACACACACTAGCTGCATACAGCAAGGAGCCACCAGGGCACATCCTCCAGCAGGAGTGTCCAAGGCATGGCTTATTACCAACACAGTTCATATTCTTAATGACTCTTTTCAGAAATAACAGTGAAAGTGATAGAAAATTTGTGCTTCCAGTGACTGATAAGAATGTCAGAGCTCATCAGAATCAACTATCTTCTTATAGCTCTTTAAATAAGCTTATTTTTGGTGCCTACTTCCAAAACATACCCTGACACCAAGAGCAAAGAAGCAAAGCATTCTGGGACTGCAGTTCGTAGGCACACAGCCTAGCTTAAAACTAAACATTAGGGGAATATAAAGCATGGGATAGCATTATTCTGTGTCAGCATCCACAGTCCTGATATGACTGAGGCTGGCCATGCTTTGGCTGGGAAAGGATGGGATTCCCTCCTAGGGTCTCTTCCAGCCTGTGTTGCGCAGCAGCTCTGCCTCACCAGTCTAAGCCTTTGCCTCTGCAGAGTTACTTCCCCAAATGCATTCCAGGTGGGGATATCGACCAGAACAAAACCTGCTCTGATTATGTGCCAGCTGACTGAACTGGTGTTTCTTACAATCAGCTTAATTATAGGATAGACAAGTAGGAAAAAATCCCTATGATTATCCCTAATATTCATTTCATATTCAGGGTAGCAGTTAGATTTAATTGTAAGCAGTTGCTTCTGTGGAGTTACAATGAGGGCTTTTTACTTCAGTTTTTATAGAAAACTGACTGAATTGAGTTGATTAGCAATGCTTTTGGTATTGAGGGATGGACCATGCAAGAGCACCGTGTTTTGTAACTGAGATGAATGCAGAAACATAAAGATGTAGGCATACTACAACCCTTCCTCATACATATAAAGAATTTTTTTCAAAAGTGTATTCAAGAAACATGTGTAGGGAGCAGGCGATTTTATGAGTTTTGTTGCCAGAGCTGCTTCAGGGTTGTGTCATATCACAAACATTTGGGTTTAGGGAATCCAAGCAGTTAATATGTTATTACCCATACCTGACAATGACACTATTATGTAGAGCAGCACAACTCCTTCATTCCTCCATCTATCCCAGAAAAACTGTGATGGATGAAAAGGAGAGTCAGCATAAATATCTTCCCAGAGATAAATATCTTCCCAAAGTCCAACAGAAAGAAATAAATTTAGTGTTAGCTCATTCTGAACAGCTTAGGGAAGTGCTGGGACATTTATATATACACCAGCTATGTCCACAGAGGGGTGACTGAAGTTGTCCTGACATCCTGAAGTCACCTTCTTGAAAGAAAGGAAAATTCTTGATATCTAATCGAAGTGTGGGGGTCTCTGAGCATGCATCGGTGATGGGTGCATCTGAGCATGAGTGGGAGAGCAGGTTATCTCCGTCTGGAAAATGGTGCAGTTTTCAGAGCATGAGCTTCGGCTGCCAGAGCTCTCTGAACCTGCAGGGATTTTGGTCATACACACTCCACCAGGCACTTAAGGCTGAGCCAGGTTGGTTTTCAGGATAATGCAGGTTACCTGCCAACCCTAATAGTCATCAAGTGATGTTTTTCATTCAGCATCAGCATTTCTGCAGCTTGTACAATGACTTCTGCCATACACTTGGTGTGCTGGAGACGTGGATTTGTGCCTGTTCAGTGTTGTTTCTCGTGCCATGTCCTGTGGCCACTGTTTGAGGCCGCATGACACGGAGACAGAAGCACCTTGGGGCTGCCCAGGCTGGGCTGTTTGTGTGACCATGCTCTTTTTCTCCTGCTTTGCAGTGAATGGAGGCTGGTCCACCTGGACAGAGTGGTCTGTGTGTAACAGCCGCTGTGGGAGAGGCTTCCAGAAGCGCACGAGGACCTGCACCAACCCTGCCCCGCTCAACGGTGGCGCCTTCTGCGAGGGCCAGAGCGTCCAGAAAATAGCTTGCACCACTCTGTGTCCAGGTTCAGTATGAACAACACACATAGATACTTTGTCTGTCATCACTCGTTTCAGGAGAACACTATTAGTTGCAAAAGCTTCCTTTTCATTATTAATAAATCCAACATCTCAGGGAATTAATATTCAGTTGTGGTGCATAAGTAGATAAAATAGTGAGCACATCATATCAAGCAGCACAGGTTCCAGCCCTTCTTTCGCACACTGCTTGCACTGTGGTCTCAGCTCTTACAATTCAGGAGATTTGGGGAGCATTCAGAGCTTCAAAATGTAGGAGATAAAGGTTGAAAGCTCTGGAAAAGAATTGGGACTTGAATATAGAAAGTAACTGTGATGTAAATATATTTGCAATATATTGAAATATGTTGCAAAATATATGCTGGTCTGTTCAGTCCAGCTGTCTCAGCAAGTAAAACATCTGGGATGTGGATATTAAATTTGAGGCAGATGTTTACCTGACATATGCAATCGTCAAATACAAAGACATTTTTATTGGAAAGAGATGTGTATCCATACTTTTGGAAGTTATTTAAATGTAAAATTCTGAAAATACAAGATTGTTTCAGGACATGCAATGTTGTTGGTGACTTCTTGTGATAAAATTCTGACATCTGTCCTACTGTCCAGTGCTCTCCTAGTACTGACCTGCTCAAATTGATGGCAGTAAGGCCATCTTCAGCTTGTGAAGTTTGATAATCCAGCTCTCTCACTGGAACAATTTTATATATTATTCTTCAGCTGTTCATTTTAGTGCTTTTGAAAATAATTTGCAGGATTTTGAAAGCTGCTAAACACATTCCTGATTCTGCTCATGTGGAATAAATTGGTGCCTCTAGAGATTTCTTTTAATAGAGAACATTTAACATTAAAAATCTTCCTAATAAAGAAGAATTCCTGGAAAATCTAACCTCTGTGCTAAAAATGCCACACCCCCCACCACAAAATTAATCACAGATTCCTGACTTGTTGCTTGTACATTTTGAGTACAGATAAACTGGTTAGAAGCTTATATAAAGGGGAAAGAAACCAGAAATGGGGCCAGAGCATAAAGAAAGGAGATGTGGGAGTGAATGTGCATTTACAGGCCATAAGTAGAAGAGCAGGCTGATGGTCCTGCTGCCTTGCCAGGAAGGGCTGGGAGCTGCAGAGTGGCTTGTGCTGACCCGTGCATTGCTCTGTCTTGGTCTCACTTTTGTGTATCCCTAACAAGTTGTGTCCTCTCCTTGTCTCAGTGGATGGCAAGTGGACATCCTGGAGCAAGTGGTCCACCTGTGGCACTGAGTGCACCCACTGGCGCCGCAGAGAGTGCACAGCCCCAGCTCCCAAGAATGGGGGGAAGGACTGCGAGGGGCTGGTGCTGCAGTCCAAGAACTGCACGGATGGGCTCTGCATGCAGGGTAAGTGCTCTCTCCGGGATCTGGGATGTATGTGGCAAACCCTGAAATAACTGCAGATTAGCATCAATGAGCTAAACTCACAGAACCATTTGTAGGAGAAATGAGTTAGGGACCAGTTCTCAACCAGCCTGGACACCCCACTCCTCTTGCCTGGAATATGAAACAGTGAAGAATTAGAAAGAGTCATAACAGAGCCTTCTACTGCCTGCTCTCCCCACCAAACAGCCCTCCTCTCTATATTGCCTCAACATCTGTCCAGAGAAGCTTGGCAGTGACTCTTACAGCACTGCAAATGGAAAAATAGAGCATTTAGAGCAAAGCCAGCATTTCCAAAAGAGTAAACTTGGCCAAGCAGATTGGCTTCTGGCTTCTTACTATCAGGAATGGTGAGTGCATATGTTTCTATTTATAATAGTTATGCTCCTTTTTCAATTTCGGGTGACCTGTGGTAGAAAGAAGTACACTGCATCAATGCAGCGCTGGTGCAAACTTCCTATCTGGTTGCCAGCATGCTGCAGCCTCAGGAAGATCAGCTTTAGCACTGAAGTCTGTTCCACTTGTGCCTATTCACACAGTGGTCCTGCCTTTCTGACTAAAAGAGAAGCAAAGGAAAGCAGATTTTAAGTGTAATTCTGATATACACTGATGAACAATTACTCAGCTCTACATTTCATCCCTTCTCAAAAATTAGGTCTTCTCTGCTCTGCTGGTGCATCAAAACTCCCTTTCATGTTTCATTAGTACAATAACCTGACCCAGAATCCTCACATACAACTCTTTCCTATTCCTTCATCCCATCTCTCTGCAGTACTTCTCTGTCAAGCCTCAGCTCTCTGTTGTCCAAAGAGTTGTGGCTGTACCCATCCAATACCTCTGTGTCCAGATCATAAAATGCTTTGAGTTCTATCATAAAAAGAAGATAGAATCAAAAGGAGTAAAGAATTCTTATTCTCTGAGGCAGGTTACTTTTGACTGAAATACTCATGATGACAGCAAATGACACTACCAGCTAATAAATTGGTCTGCTCTTTGAATAAGCACTACTATGTTGGTAGTGATCTCTGAGCTACCCTATGGCACAGCATGACCATTTACTTTGAGGTTTCACAGATTTACAAGTATCTCCCTCGATGTGGCTCACACAAGCATTTCCATCATGTTAAAAGCTATTAATCAATGTCAGTGGTCTATAAAGCTGTAATCCCTCAAAACACTTGTTTTTATGGTGAAATTAGAAAGGTAACAGTCAGAACTCCTCTCCTTTTTGTTTCTAAGGATAGGGGAAAAAATCCAGCTATGTCTTACTCTACAACACTTTGGTGACTTTTATTGTAGGGAAGCTAATGCACCCCTAGTTCCAGCAAAGTTAATAAGTCATTATGGCAAATTAGGAGGAAAAGGTGCATTTCCCCACACAGAAGAGCTCTTCACTATCAGATTATATTTAGCAGGTGTATGTCATCTTTGTGTGTGCACATAAAGAGAGCCATTTAAGCAGAAATCTTGTGGAAAAGTAGATATAATAGTACAGCAGAATAAAAGCCCTGTAAGGATCTTATTTATCTGTTGATGGTATATTGCATTTTATTTGTGAAAGTGGATGCTGAGTATAAAGCAGAGGTCTTCAGTAGGAGAGAGGGTGAAACTGTTGTGAATCCTATTCTGCTTCATATATATGTATATTAAAAATGGTAATGAAAAATATGCAGTCACATAATGACCTGCTTAGCTCCAGGGTCCGTGATAATCCTTCAGTGTTGGAATTTAATGGCAGTGTTTTAATGGTGTCTTTATACTCTCAGGGTTTCACATACCTGTAAAACTTCCAGTCCTGCTCCCTGATCCATCACTGCTGAGAAGATTGATTTGCTGTACTTTGTGGCAGTGTGCCTGCTGCTCTCTCTCTCTCTCTCTCTCTCCTTCCCTCTCTTTTTATTTATTTATCTTTCTCAGTTTATGTAAAATCAATCTGAACACTTACATTTTTGCCTGTGTGGATTTAGATTCTTAGAAAATCTGCCTGCTGAGCCAGGAAGACACACAGCATTCCTTTCATTCCTAAAACAACATGCCTCTTTCCACATTATTTGAAGCTTTGGGGGTCTGGCCTGGAACTGACAATTCTCTTAGCCTGGGCACCTGTAGATTCACAACAGTCTTTTCCAGTGGCTTCATGCCACTGGATCTGGCATGGCACATGTGGCATAGAAAAAGCTTCAGCCACCTTTTCTCTGTGGCCACAGCCAGCTGGGAGATCTGATGGACAGCTGCTTCCCTGCACCATAGTCACATCCTGTTCCTAGGTGCCCTGGTGCTGCTTCCTTACTGCCAGTCTTTAGTGAGAGCTTGAAGCTTGGCACCATGGGTGTAGTTGAGGTCAAAGAATTAGTAGACAGACACTCTGCCAGGAGTCACTAACCTGTTGCTCTGACAAAAACTCACTTGTAAATATATATCTCTATATAGCTGCGTGTAAAAGATATCCTGGAAAATGCTGGATTGAACGAGTCTCATTTACAAGCCCTTTCTCTTCCAGTCTATTATTCACTTCAGTAGCATCAGCTGGATAAATCAATAAGCTCTTTCATCAGACTGCCCCTGCTTCAGCAAAGAGCACAAGTCTGCACCACTATTGATTTCTGTGGGGATAAAAACAGTGGAGCTTTCTCCATCCCTTGTAATTACAGTATTTGACACCCAAAGCTGTAGTTTGTGCTTACCACTAACTATGGCATTTCTCATGCAACTCTGCTGTTGCATTTATTCAGACTAATCATCTTGGTGATACACACATACTCTCCCATATCCAGTAGTTTGTGTTTTCTGTTAACACGAAGGGATGAACAGTCATTAAACTATAGAGCCCACAGAGAGCCAGCAGGCTGAACTGAAGAGAAAAAGCAGATGTAGTGAAAATTTAGGGCAGTCATTGCTATTTTAAGTTTTCAAGTACACAATATTGTCTAGCAGTTCCCATTATAACAATTTCATAATTCCCATAATAGCATTAATAAGATCTTCTGGAACAAAATCTCCTGTAGGTGTAAGAAAAATTGGCTGGTTACCACCCACGCTAGTTGCATTATTGCCTCCATAGCTGCATTATTTCCCACTTGATGTATGAGTACTGTGGTAAATACTTCAGTGCAAGGAACAACACTTTTAAAGGCACACACTGCATCTCACAGGGGATTGCTGTAAACTGAAGCACTACAATTAGCCCTTCACTTGTATCACCTAATGACTTTGGTGGGTGTTCTGTGCGGGGAATGAGAAAGCAAAGCACTCGCCTGCTGCCTCAAACTTCAGTACAAGTAGTTCCTTTCACTAGGTCACAAACATTTTTAAAGCAATGTACCGGGAAAGTGTTTTGCTGGACTCAGTCTGGAACAAGTGTGAGATCACTTGTGTGGTACAAAACTGCTGCTTTTGCTTTGCATTATGTATAAAATTCTGCTGATAGTCAAGAAGAGGGGCACAAACTATGAGGAGAGTTAGCTGTGCTTCATGGTTATGTTGAAGGCTTATTGCCTGAGTTGTGACATGCAGCTGTCATGCTCACAGCATGTCACGTATATCCTTTCTGTTGAGGATCTGAAGTGACAGTGTTCAGATCTGTATTGTCCCTGTCCTGAATGAATAAGTACAGCAGGTCCATAGGCATGAGGTTGGTGCCTGCTGGTCTTTTAGACTTTTCTGAAATCATGCCTGGGACTTGCAGGATTGGCACTATCTCAGTCAGAGGGAACCAGCCAGTGCCTCTTTTTCTGCTCACTTTTGGCATTAGTTGACCACTGTGGCTTTTCATAAAAGTTGTGCTTTATTTTTTTTTTCAAAACACAAAGCTAACTCTCTTACAGCAACAAGCAAGATAATACAGAAGCACATGTTGTTGCTTGAGGACTATGGAAACAAATAGTACTGTTGCTCTGTGAAGTAAAATTGCTTACTTTATACAGTCTCACAATATGGAATAAAAATCTATCCTTGAATAGGAACAAAGGGAAATTTCCACCTGTGAATCATTGCCAAGGGTCATCAGATCCAGTATGAACTTTCCCTCTGTTTCTTGAGCATGAAAAGACTAAGATGTGCTAGTGTAATTTTTTTAAAAAATGGAAAAAAATATTCAAAATAGTTGCTACAATAATCTGTGCTGACTCTCAGGTCACTCTGGTCTTCTCCCTGCATGCAGCGTAACTACTTGGAAATGCAAATAGCAGATACACCACTGGAGGAAAAGACACCATTCCGTGGGGAAGATGTTATTACCAGACTAGCAATGCCATTCCTTCTTAGAAAAGGCTGCCTTCTAGTCAAGAGTGAATTTATGTGATGTGGTGACAGCAAAACTGTATTTGCTGAGTACTCTGAAATCCTCATCTGAAAAGCGGTATGAAGGTTCCCTCTTGCAATAATAGTGCCTAAGCATGTGAAAAAGATGCAGTTTATCCTGCTTGGGCATTAAATGGCAAAATGCTTCCCTTTTCAGTCTTGCCTCTTTTTATACAGATCCTGAGTAGAAAGCAAGGTTTCCCTAATACTAGCATCTTTTTCTTTCCAAAACATACATATTCTGCACATGTCCTCCTTGGTTAATGTAACATGTCAGAAACTCTGATGGAATCAGAATTAATTTCCCTTTTTGGCTTGATTTGAAAGCAGGCATTCAGGGAAGAATTATAGGGCAGAGCAGCTTGATGAGGGCCACAGGTCCACCAGTGGAGTGTGCAAAGAGCAGCGGAATGTTTTCCAAGCTCTAAAAGGTAAGCAGAAGTCTCTCAAGGGAGACTGCAACAGAAGCCTGTGTGTGCAAAGGAATGAAATAAAACCTTTTATTAAGAGCATGTGGGTCAAGAGAGAACTTCTAATACATTCAGTCTGTCAGCATAATGATACAGCCACCTGGCCTGTTCTGGCCTAGCAGGGGGAGTTCATTCATTTGAAGCAGGCATCTCATCTGTTCCTAGAGGAAGTTTTCCATAATATTGTTTTTTGATATGAGTAAAGGGATGTGTTATTCCATTTTCTACCCAGCTACTATGTAATGGTGTGGCAGCCAAGGGAGTTTATGCACACACCTCAAGAGTTATGACTCATCTCTAGTTTATTGTAGCGACATGAAAAAAACCCAGCTGAGAAGCATCCGTGCTCTGATGGGCCCTGTGCAACTGAGAGCTCTTGACTAGAAGACCAACTGCTTGAAGCAGATAAAAGTGTTGGGAGAAAGTAGAAGGGCAGAGCCACAGGCAGAACCCAGGGCACTGAAATCCCTGTGTCTTAACCCCAGTCAGTTCAGAAAGAGCCACCTCCACATTATTTTTAAAGAAAGCAGATGCTGTAAGATCTCTAGGCTGTTTTCAAAAATCTGCACTAATTAAAAAAATATTATAGCTATGCAGAGAGGAGAAAAAAGACAACCTTATCCACCTATACTTTTCATTCTTCTTTATCCTCTTAGGTTTTCTTTTATTCTTCCCTATTCCTCTACACATTAAAAGCTCAAAAAATTACTTAGATAGATGAAAGAATTCAAATCTTATGAAGTCTAACTGATATATCAATTTAATTGTAGAAGAAAGCCACCCCATACAGAAATAATAATGTACATTTATATTAACCTTGTCATACGCAGAGGTGCATATATTTCATGATTTTTGCTTTCCTGTCAGAGTGTCAGGCAGGGTAAAGTTACATGAGCACCTGAAGGCTCATCAAGAAGTAAGTGAAACAATCAGAAGTAAAACTCAGTGCTCTATATTTCTAAATCTGGACTAACGAAAGTATTGGCAGCATGCTTAGATGGAAACTGATGTTGGGGAACAAGTTTCTAGAATTTGTAAACAAACATTGAGCTTATCAGCTGATTCTGGAGTTTCTGGACTTTTTGATGTTATAAGCTGGGCAGTACAAATTACCTTATGTGTGAGCATACAAACCTGCCAAAAATTTTTATACCTGTTCCATGGGGATAACGTATGCTGTCCATGACCCTTTTTGTCCAGCATTCTTAACAGTTTTGATCCCCTCTCCTAGATCCTCTTCCAGTTGTCCCTTCCTTCATCTAGCTGTGTGCCATGTAACCTCTCTCCAGTGATGTCCCTTGTCCTCGTTTCAGCACTCTTGTCCCACTACAGCAAAGTGAATTCCAGGAAGTCTTTCTAGCATTGTCATTGCAAGAGTGGAATTTACAAATACACATCAACTGAATTGCAGTGCTAGTCATGTGTTTACTTTTGCTGTCAAACATGCATAACTAATACAGTGCTTGTTTACTAAAGATTGACATAAGATTTAACTAAAAGGTCAAAGTCCTTAACTACAGAAGACTGCATAATGTCAAACTTGGATATTCTAATCCATATCAAATTTTAGCAACAAGTTTTCTTTCTCTTTCATCTTCCCCTATTCCCATATAGATGTCATGCATGTTTAAATTCAGGCAAGACCTTTCTATCAATGTTAAAAAAATGTCAGGATCTAATTTAAAATGAAAACATAATTGCAGACTTAATTATAGAATATCATGAACTCCTGTTCAAGGAGAGAACAAGAGAGTGTCCCCATTTAACTCACCCACTCAGGAAAGATCTGAGATAATATCCAAGTAAATAATCAGTCACAAAACCTCAAGCTCCATGTTTATTAGCCCAGCCTGAATATGCCAATAATTAGTCCTTCAGAAGGAAAATAAATTGCTGTGCATTATCTCTGGGATGCCTGATATCATATCTGACCTTCAGCATCATTACTACAGATATGAAGGTCTTTCTTTAGAATAGAAAATGTGGGGAGGGAAAATCTCTCTGTCTGAGGGAAATCTTTCTGTCTGAAAGATTTTTGCTGTTCCAGGGACTCTGTTGTTGGTTTGATTTTTTTGGTTTTTTTTCTAATTTTCCTCATCAAGCTGCTCTGCCCTGTAATTCTTCCCTGAATGCCTGCTTTCAAATCAAATAGATTTTTTTTTCTAATTTTTTTCTATTTTTTTTCTAATTTTTAACCACCACAAGTAAGGTATAACATATCACATCTTCTTGCTTTTTTGCTACATTTCCTGGGAAATAGCATGGGAGAGAAATAATTAACAACAAATAGAGTTCAAATTTTATGGTTAATACTTTTCCAATCTTATTAGCAACATGTTAAGTGAACATGAAGCCTTGACACTAAACAGTCAAAATATGGGGTTTACTCTAAGATTACTCTTGTACCATTAACTCTGCCCCTTGTAGAAAAGAAAATACTGGAAACGTGCAGTCTCTGGACAGTGGAACTTGCACAAAGCAATTTAAAACTCCTGAATGTCAAATTAAATCTCCAAAATTCTTTCTTGTAAGCTGGGAATATGTGACTTTGGCCATCATAGACAGAAACCTAGATGGACTTAGATGGAAGCCAAAAGTATTGCAATGTATCTGAATTAGTATTTTGAAAGCCCTTGAAAGTCTTTTCTGAAAGTTTTGAGCCTTTGCACCCTGTATTGATCATCTAGAATTTCCTTTAAAAGTACTGAAGAAACTCAAGCAAGCTGGTGATTGCTGTAAGAATGATGGTGAATGAGGTAAGGCAGAAGGAAACAGGACTGGTAATGCAAGGTCACAGCCACAGACACAGCACTGCAAACACTGCAGGGACATATAATTTTTTTTCTTCTTTGTCTCAAAACCCTCTCTGTATAATTGAATTCAGAATATAGAATTGATGAGTGTCTCTTCCCATGAGTGCAAAAAAAAAAAAACTGAAATTGGGCTGACATAGAATTGAAAATGGCATTTTACAGGGAAAGGGAGACAGGCTGAATTTCTAGAACTTGGAATTTGGAAACAGCTATATGTACTTGGGGGTAGTTGAGAAGCTTTTTACTCATTGAGATCCATTGAACGAGAAATTAACAACAAGAAAAAAAGTTACTGGAGTTCTTAAACCAATTTTATTCAAACTTTCCAGAATAATTTCTGAGACTGAGACTCATTATAGAAAACTCCAGCAAAACCCAAAGATTTTAAATTAAATTCTGAGCTACTGGAGCTGGCCCAATGAGGAGGGTAATAGGACTTAATGCTGAAAGAAGACCTCATCTTGGGAATTAAGAACAGAACCAACTGGGTGAATACTTCTTGGGTCTGGTATGAAAAATAATTACCAGCTTGGTGGCTTTGAGTTATCAGATACTGGAGTTCATCTGATGTGTATCTATCACAGAAAAAAAAAAAAAAAAAAAAAAAAAAAAAAAAAAAAAAAAAAAAAAAAAGTTTACTGGGTTGTTTCAGTAAACTCATGTCACATTCTATATACCACACACCTACTTTACATCATCCAAGAACTTCCTTCTTTAAATGTTAAGCATCTGCATGTAAGAATCAGTCTCTGTTTATCTGTTTCCTGAGGAAGGAAGGCAGCAGTTTAATGCTTTCTTTTCTTTGTTTTTTCAGAGGTGATTTGAGAGCATTGATTTTGGAACCAAAAGGGGGGAAAGTGCTGCTACAATATGTTATGCTCAACCTGTTGAGTTCTTTGCAACAGGATCTTCTTGAGGCACATCATGTGGCCAGACTTTCAGAAGGACTACGGGATTACTTGAGCTCAGCTGTTTTTGAAACTGCTACAGAGCGAGTAAAGAGAGTTTATAGATTAGAAGCAAGTGGTGCCAGATTAAAGTATGATGCATTGAAGAAACTAGCAGTTATGGTGTGCTTTATGCAATCTTCACCTTATTAATTGAAAGTGCAGGTCTCCAGTTCTCACTGATCTTGATAAAGTCTCAAACTACATATCATTAACTGTGACCTCAGCAGCTAATGCTATAAAATTATTTCTTTGCAGGATAATTGTAAATATTTTCATAAATGTGACACAAACTGTATAAGCCCTAGTAAATAATTGGCCAGAAATATCATCTTCAGCTACTTCACCTGTCTTACCTATATATTTGCTGGAAAGAGGGAAAATATTCAGGAAAATACAAATTGAAAACTGTGCATTTTTCTTTCTCTCTTACTTAAATATTTTAATTTCTGCAAGCACCAGAGTAAAATATTTTCATAATCTGATCAGTTCACTCTAAAATTGATATTCATTAATACAAATTCAGCATGACTAGAAAGCTAGCAAAACCAATTACGGACCAAAAAGGGGAGCCAGTTACGAAGTTCTCTCTGCGTGAAGCCGTGACCTAGAGTTTTATAACACAGGAATAAAAATTCTCTTTAAAATATTCCAGTTCACAGGCCAAGACATTATATTCCCATAGCTTTTTAGGTAATATCAAACAGAGGATTTCAGAATGCCCATGATCATGAGCTCCCAGGCTGAGCACCATGTGTGTATAAATGCCCATGAATATGCTGAGGAGTTGATTCTTTCCCAGTGGAAGAAGAAGAGCTTAGAACAGTCATTCTGGTGACTCTTTGGTGACAGTCACATGCAGATATGCTGAGGGCTGTTCAGTGACACAGAGCAGCAGCTCTGTCTCCAGGGCCTTCAGCATGAACATGTTCCCAGAAGGTCAGAACAAGGCATGTGGGACCAGAATGCTCAGGCTAGACTTCCAGTGTTTGGGGATCATCTGCCTTCACAAACTGCACCAAACTAATTAAATGAGCTTGACAATCTATTCAGTTAAATGGACACAATTTCCCAAATCAGTGCCAAGTGTGACTGATGCTTAAATTGAGTTAAAGTAAATTGATAAAAAGCCTGCTGTAGTCTTTTCTATATGTCAACATTGGATTAGTTAATTTTTCAAGTACAATCTGACATATTCACCCTTCTTTGCTTTTCCCAGTGTGTTGCATCATTACAAAGGTGATTAAACTGCTCTTCTCATGCTTTCTAGAAACAAAATAGACAATGTTTACTTAAAGCACCTTTTTAATGGTACATCTGCATTTGTACAAAGGATTTGTGCCAGTGTAATTAATTTAGTTTAAAAAAACCCAGCTTTGACACTTGATAGAAACACTTCCATAGGCACAAAGATATATTTACAAACGTAAATTGGACTATAAAGTAGAATACAAGGAGAAACATTAACTTAACTAAAAGCTTTTTACTGAATGCCTTTACCATGCATTTACAGTGGTTCAATTTCTATGTATTAACCTGGGCCTCCCACTGATTTTTCAGGTTTGACATAGGGTGAGGTACTTGTAGAATGAGGGAAACAAATACCCATTTTGGTAAGCTTTTGAGAACCTCAAACAGCAGGCACTATGCAAGCATAAAGTCTGATTATAGCTATTTTACTCATTCAACAGTAAGTTACACAACAAAATAGCAGAAGCATTCTTGAAATTATGTATTTCCCAACAAGCTGTAGGAGGAAGCTTAAATTACTTTTCTCAAAGTAGCTCACTGTGAAACCAGCTGTTCTAAATATGAGTCAGCAGCCTTCGCAGAGTCAAACCCTCCAGCACCTTTTTAAATTCACTCACATTAAAAATGTTCATCACTCTCGTAGAAGTCCCTTAGGTATTTACCAAGCAGTGCTGCTAATACAAGGATGAAAAAAAAACCAAAAAAAAACCAAAAAAAAACCCCATGGAAAAGATCTCTCTTCACGGCAATTACTTTGAAGAGAGAAGACATTCTTCATTATTGCAGTTACTAATCCCTGCAGGTTTGTGTCATTATCTGATGAAAATGTCCTTTTTTCATTGTTTGAAGGCATAGTCAGAGGGACCAGTGTGACAGACAACTTTCTACAGAAAACCCCATTCTCTTGTGCTGGGCTTGTGGCAGTAAGCCTGCCTCCTGCCCATCACCAGTACATGGCTGCAGGCCTTCTCCTTGCCCCTCCAATGCCTATTCCCTTTTGGAGTCCATTTTGGAGGCATGCTTAAAACTAATTTGTTGTAAAACATCCTGCCCAAATGGCAGAAGCATCCTGTAGTATCCTTACCTCTTCCTCTTGTTTCAATAGATGTATCTTTGAATGCATGCACAAAACATTTCTGTGGAGGAAACTGGCATCACTCTTATGTAGCTGCAGGGGTGCTGTCTGTAGTTAGCAGTAAGAGAATCTGTGGAAACTTGTGAACCACAAATATGTATTTGTGACTAGCAGGATCTGTGGAGAGGTTGCAATGAGGCAAATTTCTTTTATAATACTTGAGGATTATCATGTGCTTGTTTACTTTGCTGTAAAAGCTTGAACCTGGATTTCCATTTTCCTGTGAGGAAAGAATGCTTTCACATCACAGCTAATCCAGGTGGTGCCATGTTTTGTGCCTGTTGAGTGGCACTTGCTGGATCCCTTCAGATGTAGCAGGAGTGATGCACAGCCTTGAACACAAAACTGACTACCTCAGATGTCATGTGAGGCGAGAGGAATACCCTCTTCAGCTTTGCAAAGGAGAACTCAAGCTCCTTGGGTGATGCAGAGCCAGGGCATGTGGGCTGCTTCATTCCATCTCCCCTGCTGGGGCACATGAAATGCAAGGAGACATCCTCAGCTTTCCCAGTGGATTTGAGTACCAGGCAAAAAATCATTCAGAAATGCATCCAGCCTAAAATTCACTTTGTCCCTGGGCCTTTAAGTTTCTTCTGCCTGCCTTTTGGTCTCTCCAGAGACGTCTTGGCAAAGGAAATATTGGGAATAAGGCTATAGCTGGAATTTACCTTTACCAAATTATGAGCCTCAGCACTCGTCTGGGGAGTAATTGGGAGTACCAAGGGTACTGTAAATTCATGCCCAGACTTGCTGAGCACTCACTCAAGCCCTCAGAAGTTATTCACCAGACTTTTCATGGCCAATACCTCAAGTACACCAGTAGAAAGAGAAGGCAGTTATTAGCAAAAGATTGAATATGCATGTTGAGAGTGCACATAGGTGAACTTGCCTCAAAGCCAGGGAAATGAATGTAAGAACATAGTATTTCTAAAAACACTGGTATGGCTGGAATCCTTGCTGTGAAGTAAAGCTTTAAACAGAGATCACAGGCAGTATAGTTTGTGCCATGATGTCCCAGAAGAAAACATCATCATCAAAAATCAGCAGGGTTTGCTCTGGTATTTCAGGTAAGGTAGAATTTATGCAGTAGTTAATGTCTGGAAATTTTGGAAGGAGGTATATTTATGCCTGTGATTGGGATTGACTGTGTCTTTATTAACAAAAAATACAGCCAAGCAGCAAGATATTGTAGAACACAACAGATGCTCACAACAGAGCACCCAAGCTTGGTGGTTCCAGAAGCTGGAGATTATTACTCTGGTCTGCCTGTAATGTGGTCCTGTGCATTAGGCCCACACCAGGAGTGCATCTTCCAGTTTTGTCTCACCTGCAGGGAGTCCCCAGCTGTGTGAGCTCCTTGCAGTGTGATCAGAGGGGAGAGTGTGAAAGTCCCTTCAGGAGAACTTAAGGGAAGGTGATGGAAGAGAGGTACCTTTTTACTTACACTGACTCTAATCCCATCCCAGACAGTGACTCGCCTGCTTAATTGGGATTTGTCATTTACCTTTCTGGCAGGATGGGACTTGGAACACTTCACTCATTTGCCACATGGGAAATGCTTAATGGGTTCACAGGATTCATGTCTGAACTAAGCAGCTCCAGTGTGCTGTGCTGTGGGCACTGCAAAAGGAAAACACAAAGGAAATGATATCTCTGCTTTATCCATCCTGAAATAAAGCTGTAAATTGTGTTATGATTTTGTCAATATATGGTGCTTGCAAAGATTTCAAATAAATAATGATCTGACCACAGGGGCCTTATTGATTTTGTAATGATTTCAAAGAGAAACCACTCAGTTTACTGTTTGCTGACAAATTCTTTACTCCCTAAGGAATTCCTATTGAACATGTATTAAGGACAGGATAAAATAATTCCAAGGAAATACAGTGAGAGGGCTTTGTGCATAGACTGCTCCACGAATCAGTATTTAACCTCTGACCAGTGACAACAGGTCTCCTTTAGCTCTATTAGATCAACAGCAAGCTATTATAATTAAATATAAAAATTGTTTAGAGCCTCACCGAACATGTCCTGGGAATTAAAGCAATATGGCAGGGATAAGGATAAAAAGACTTTCCATATGCTAATGACCCTAGATGTCTGAAATAAATTAGATCCATTACAGTTTATGCTCAATAAAAGAAAGACTTTAAGCACTCCAAAGTTAGTGACTCGAGACCGATTTTGGCTTAGAAATTCAATCTGCCTGCTTATTAATTCTTAGTAAGGCTCTGGAGGAGACAGGGGATGCAAAATCATAATTCTGTGCTGTATCAGAATTTTAAAGTGCCATCAGTTTCTTTTCCTTCTTTTCCTTTTTTTTTTTAATTAAACTATTTTTCATGCTTCATTTTTTTGTTCTCATTTGATTTTTTTCCCCTTTTTTGTTTAATTTCTTTCTTTTTAAGGTTTCATTTATCCTATTTCAACTGAACAGAGAACCCAGAATGAATATGGATTTTCTTGTAAGTTTAATGTTTGATTTTATGTTCCTGGATGCTAATTTGATGCTGTTCCTTGGGTCAGGCTTTACTGTTAGGCAAGCTCAGTATGACTAGGCAAAAAAGGGACCTATTCAGCAGGGTGACATTCTGCTTGCTTGACAGCAGGCATGGTGCTTTGCAGCAGATACGGCCTTTGTGCCCAACGGAAATGGGAGAAGATGTTGCCTCAGAGACAGAAACTGGAGAGAATGAGACATCTTCTCATTAAAAATCCCTTAGCAACTGGATAGACTGTGGTGGAAGGATAACTTGTCTTTGAGCCGGAACTCAAGAGTTCTGCTTCCTGAACTGCTGGGTTAAAAAAATTGGATGTTTCAAGTTTGGTAAATTGAAGGTCTGGTAGCCTGGAGCTGTCGGAGATTGATCAGTTCCTTTCTGCATCTACCAGCTCTCACCTCTGCAGCTGGAGGGCAGCTTGGCTTAAATGGCTAAAAGACATAAAATAAAAGTGATTTCACATGTTTCAAACCAACAAAAATAGGGTAGTAAAAAAGAGTCTGATTTGTTTTTGCACTTCCTTTTTTCATTAGGCTATTTCTAAAACTGGGATTCTTCACTGTATAGAAATACATCAATTTTTGAACACATATTCAGACCTTTTGGGGAAAAAAAAATGTCTGGTGGATAATGATGCTAGAGATTAGCTTGGAATTGGTGCTGAAGATATGATACAAGCAGCTAGTAGAAATATCATAGCCATTTCCTCACAAGACGGCTCTAATATAAATTGTTGTTCATTTTGGTAAATCACCACATTATATCTTGTGCTTACTTCAGCTTTTATCTTAATACGTATGTGTTAATGCCACTGATGAGAACTCAATGCTTGATTCTCTGCTTTACTAATTTACTAGTCTATATTTTTGAAGGCAAATGGATGGAAGGGAGTAATGACAGGTTACATTTCAAAAAAAAAAAAAAAAAACAAACCAACCAAAGATATGTCTGAATTTTCCATAGAAAATTGAATATTTGGGTTCTTTTACATTTTTTTAAGCAAAAATAAGGCTTCTGAATTTTTAAAACCCACATGTCTTTGGTATCAGATGAACTTCTAAATATCAATATAAGGACATTATGTCACTAAGACAAAATCTCATTTCCTAGGATGAATTTGGTTCATGAGACTAAGTCTATGGCATGTTTTGCTTAGTAGTTCACAGCCTGAGTATTGGATAGATGAACAAGTGGATAGGTAAAGAGTTAGAACACAAGTTAGAGAGAAATCAAGGATTGTTTTCCATCAAAAGTGCATAGACCTGCTATATGGTGTTGGAAATGGATTTTAAATTAGCCTGTAAAAAAGGCAGTAAATGTCTGCAGGAAACGAGAATAATAACATGTTTTCTTGAAAGTCCCTGTAAGGAGGACATTTCTTGAAGGTTTCTGGCCTCTCTCCCTGCAGCTGCTCCTGACTCAGATGATGTTGCTCTCTACGTGGGGATCGTCATCGCCGTGATCGTGTGCCTGGCCATTTCCGTGGTCGTGGCCCTGTTTGTCTACCGCAAGAACCACCGGGACTTTGAGTCAGATATTATTGACTCCTCGGCACTAAACGGGGGATTTCAGCCTGTCAACATCAAGGCTGCAAGGCAAGGTTAGTTGGTATTTCACTCCATTTTGACCAATTCAGGGAGATGATATCAGGTTATGGTCTCTTGGGCTGCGTGAATGATATTGCTGAATGCCTATTGACACTTGATAAAGAGGAGAAAGATCATGTTCATTTGTTTCTGATTGTCTAATGCTCAAAACCTGTGGTGGTGTTTGTTAGCTGTGCTCAAGAGTATAAAGCAGGTGAATTTAACTTCTGAAAAGAGAGCATGAATGTGAGAGTGAAACTCAGACACTTTTATGGGAATACAGGTCCAGCTCAAGTTGAAATCAAAGGCAAAGCTCTGACAGAAACAGTGGAGGCAGGATGCATCACAGGAGTGATACTACAGTAATTCTATCACAGTTTCCTCCCCTTTATTTCACTATTAGCTTTTCTTCCTATGCCCTATCTCCACTGCTATAAACAGTAGTTTGAGAAGTACTGTGCATTTAATAGAAAATGTAGAAGTTGTGGTAGAATATCATTTAATAATGAATATTTTTATCACTGGTGCATAACAGCTTGATTTTTTTTTCCTTGTTTCATTGGCCAGGAAAAAACCTCTAAAGGTAATGCTGCCTTTATCAAGACACTTATTTAGGCTAAAGAATTCCTTTTTTTTCACAATATCTACACCAGAAGAATATCTACACCATGAAAGTTGAGATGACAAGGGAGTTGTCACATGTAAGATTAGTAGAAGTGTTTTCTTTGCTGGAGAAACTTTTAACGCAAATCTTAGAAAAGTGTGATGCAGCTACTAATGCCCCATTGCAGGGAGTCATGGGCATGATGACTTCATAGGCTTGTTGTCTTTTATTTCAGTAATGCTGTTGTTAGGCCAGTTAAAAAAATTGGCTAATGATTGTTGTATAGCATTTAGGAAGGGGTTTTTAGTTAAAACTAGATCTACTGAGTGATGAAAACATCTTGCCCTGAAGCTAAGCATATTAAGCTAAGCATGTCATATTTGGAATCTGAGTGCAGCCTGGAAAAATTCTCCCAGTGAAAACTCTTCAGAGCAGAAGTATGCTGTAATTTTGTACAGCAATCGGATTCCAAAGCAGCTGGGGCAATAGGAGCCCTGGGAATTTGCTGGAGAATTCATGGAAATGGAGATGAAGGTTCAGGGACTTCAGTGTATCTCAACGTTTGGAATGAAAGACAAAATGCAAATGTAAACTCAAATGGTTGCTTGGAATAAAGTCATCAGAACAGAGAAATAACATGGTTCTTCCTTCTCATCTCCACTGTAGACCTCCTGGCAGTGCCACCAGACCTCACTTCTGCTGCAGCCATGTACAGAGGTCCTGTGTACGCCTTGCATGATGTCTCTGATAAAATCCCAATGACCAACTCTCCAATCCTGGACCCCCTCCCAAACCTGAAGATCAAGGTTTATAACACTTCCGGTGCAGTCACTCCCCAGGATGACCTTTCTGACTTCTCCTCCAAGCTGTCCCCACAGATTACGCAGTCTCTGCTGGAGAATGAGACCCTGAACATGAAGAACCAGAGCCTTGCCCGGCAAACTGACCCATCATGCACTGCCTTTGGGACCTTCAACTCCTTAGGAGGCCACCTAGTAATTCCCAATTCAGGTAAGTGCTAGCCATGCTGGCCTAAAGGTGCAATTGTCTTGTGGGTTTAAGTGGTGTTAGCTTGTTTTTATATGGGGAAGGAAACTCTATAATTGGGACTCTGCCTTTTCTTTGATCAAAACAAATAGATGGGGCTTTTTTTCCCCCTCCATTTGTATCTACAAAAGTATTTGGAATATTTTCTACCCAAAGTCCTGGCTTTTAAACACAGCTGAGGAATATTTGGGCCCCTCACTACAAGAGCATGGGTCTTAGGAGTAGCAGCTGAGGGAGCTGGGGTTGTGTAGCCTGGAAAAAAAAAGAGGCTGAGAGGGACCTTATCCCTTTCTAAAACTGCCTGGCAGGAGGTTGCAACAAGGTGGGGATTGGTCTCTTCTCCCAGGTAATACATAAGAATGTGATCTAGTGGTGAATGCTGTGATGTGTTAATGATGGGATTCAATGGTCTTGGAGGTCTCTTCCAACCTAAATGATTGTCTGATTCTAACCAGAATATTGCAGGGCTCTTAGCCACTTTCTGAGGCATGCAAGGCTTGAGCTGTCTGAGCTTCCCTGTGTCAAGTGAAATTCAGCATCATCTTCTCCTTTCATGGAGTTCTAGAAAAGGGACTTCAATACACTAAGCTTCTATTTTGTCATCACACTAAAAGAGAACAAATAAATTTAAAAACAACTTGGTTGCTCCACTTCCAATTAATTGCAGACTATGTGCAATTGAAGTAGGACAACAGAACACTATTTTTGGAGGTTTTTTACCTGTATTTATTGTTGACTTGCTGCTTAATCTTTCTCATACCTGACTTTCTCAAGTCAGGTTTCCAGGTCCCTTCAGGCCACCCTGACACCAGCAGGCAATTTCAGAGCATCCAAGGAGCTCTTGGGCAGCCTTGGGAGAGCTCAGGACTTATAGATAGATTTTTTAGCAGAGCCATGCTGCTGCTTGATTCCTGCATGAAGTGTTGATGTTCTTTCTAAGGAAGTTCAGCACCTAGATGTTCCCTAGATGGGTTTAGCATGATACTGCAGATCAGCATTAATATCTAAAGTGAGAATTAATCAAATACATAAAGCATTTGATGTGAGGAATATGCAGATGCATAACAGCTTGATTTTCAGGAATCAAGGTCAGGAACACACCTGCCCAGTTTCACTGGGACTCTGAATTCAGGTAGGACCACAGTACACAGAATCACAGAATCACAGAATAATGAGGTTGGAAGAGACCTCCAAGATCATCAAGTCCGACCTACGCCCTAACACCTCAATAGACTATAGCACCAAGTGCCATGTCCAGTCTTTTTTTAAACACATCCAGAGATGGTGACTCTACCACCTCTCTGGGAAGACAATTGCAGTACTTTATTATTCTTTCGGTGAAAATTTTTTTCCTAATATCCAACCTGTACCTGTGAGACTACAGCTGACAGCTTAGCCATTTTACAGCAAATGTCCTCACCAAGGAGATGGTGCCTACTTTTGTCCCCTGCGTCTTTGCTGGATCATTTCTCTTTTGTTGATGTTATGGAGGAAGCAAAATGCTTAGGTGGCCCAGAACCAGGGTGGTTTTGTTCCATGATGCAGTCCCGCACTGCTCATGAAGCAGTCAAAAGTGCTTGGACCCATAGCCCTGCTCTCTGAGCTCCTGTCTAATGGGAAGCAAAAATACCTATTAAATTTAAGTGAAAGCTGAACTACTTTAATAAATCTGGTGCTGACTGATGAGCAATGTTGAAAATTCATGCTATACAATCTTGGTTATTACATTTTTCTAAGTAGCAGCTGAAGATAGATATTGATGTTCAGTTTTCATATGTCACAGTGGTGCACATAATCAGCAAAGTCTATTAGTCACTGTTAATTCACGTATATTAATATCAATTTATAAAGAAAAAGCATTTGATGCTCTAATCACTTCAAAATGATTAAAGTAATGATTCTGTAAAATAAAGTCTGCTGCTACCTTGTATGCCTCTGTGCTGCTTATAAATGTATGTCATCCTCAAGATGTGATCAAAGCCCTTCATTTGCAGTAGACCTGCCCTGTTACAGCTGCAAGCATGCACAGGTTAGGTTGTAACAGGCCTGTAAAGACACAAGTGCCAGAAGGAATTTGTGGAAAATGCTTTCCTAGCTACCCCTCTCCTTCAAACCTAAGTATGGGACTGAGGCCCTGCACACTAACACATGGAAGGTGTCCAGCATAACCAAACTGTGAATGCTAAAGAAAAGAGGCAGAGCCGTGCAAGGTGTCTATAAAGTGTCTCTAGAGTAAACACATATATGTAAATAATCTTTCTCTAGGTTTGTCTTCAGCTATGTGGTAACAACTGTATGCAAATCCTTGCCATTAATTTCCAGCTAATCCATATCTACAAAGAGATTTGGCTGAGATGTGTCCAGCAGAGTGAAATAGCCAGTTCATGGGTCGTGTTTGTTGTGCTCAAGACATCTCTTAAATGGAAGTAATGTAAGAGCAGTGTTTTTTAATCAAGTGTGCAGCAAATCATTAGTGAAAATGACACTGAGCATATTTGCCCATGTTTTTTTCAAGGTTGCATATCCCAGTTTTGAGCCACTCTACAGGACTAGGCACTTTCAAAAACCAAGAAGCTCAGTTTTGTCTCCCTGGCAGACTCAGTTCCTCACTAGGAGTGCCTCTCTGAGCTCCTGTCTAATGGGAAGCAAAAATACCTATTAAATTTAAGTGAAAGCTGAACTCACTGAGTGCATTAAAAGACAGGATGCCAGACACAAAAGCCATCTTTCAGGAAACAACAAATTCTTGTTGCTTCCTGGGACAGTGCTCCACTGCTTTTCTTTCCTGATCTTAATTAAGTAAGAATTGCCTAGGGAGAGATGTCCTATTACAGCTGTTGGAAATTTTAGTCAGGGTTGTTTGTTTCTCCATCATTTTACAAGGTAAGCAACAGTGTAACCATCTGTCTGTTCTTTAAATAAAATGAAAGGGAAGAAAATTCTCTTCTCCATTTCTGTTTTTCAGTGCAGAGGAAAAAGAACAGGCAGCTGGACACTGAAGACACCAGGGTTACAGTAAATTTTTCTCACATTTTGCTGAGATCATTTACAGTCTGATGGTGAGGGTGGCTGAAAATCTGGCATTGCAGGCTTCATCTTCTGCCTCTCCTGTCACTCCTCTTCACAGACCCACTCACCTCTTTTTTCTTCCATCTTATCTTTTGTGTCTCTTCTGTTCTGCAGGAGTAAGTTTGCTGATCCCAGCGGGAGCCGTTCCACAAGGGAGAGTCTATGAAATGTATCTGACAGTTCACAGGAAGGAGAACATGAGGTAAAAATTGTCTTATTTTCCTTGTGCATTAATAGAGGGGGGAAAACATAGTACCTGAAGACCTGTGGTAATAATACTTATGCAAAGCCTACTGCATTGAAGCTATTTGCTGACTTGGAGGTAAACACAAGCAAAGCCAAGGATAAATTTTGCCACAAAACCAGCTCAGACATTTGCTTTCCTAACCAAGTGTTGCACTCTGCAGCAAGTCCTCAGGCCAGGGGGATGCAGAATTGTAGAGGAGCAAGGAAAATATGCCAGCATGAGTTTGTGCAGCAGAGGTGTGAAGTAGCCCCCTGATAAAAACCTGTGCTGTAAAGGAGAAGGGAGCAGAGGAGAAAGGTAGATAAATCAGCTCAGCAGAGGGACAGGTGCCTGAGCACTGGACTTGGAAAATCTCCTCTCCTGTTAGAGTGAAGGTGAACTTTTATTTTACCCTTCACAGGCTTGGCTAGTCCATGCAGAGGATGGAGCCAAAGCTTTTGGTGTCCTCCACCTCCTTGCTGCTTAGCCCCAGACAGCGCATGCTGAGGGCACCCAGAGCTGATGCTGGGATGACCACTGTTGTCTCCTGTTACCTGAATGTGCAGGCAACTCATATTCTAGATCTTAATGTCTACTGGCATGTGATCTGGCAACCCTGAAATTAAAAAAAAAAATGTTTATAAAAAGGCCAAGATACCATTTGGAGCCAGTTGGAAGACCCTAATGTAGAGAAAGGTGAGATCTTAGGCTGCAGAACAGACTCGTGCACAAAGGCAGAATGGCAAATGTGAAGCTGAGGCAGTCATTACACGGTACTTTGCCTCTTTCTCCTCCTCATAGCTAGATACGTTTTTTGGCTCAGCCTCTTCATAGCTTTTATTATGTGCTAAGCCACAGCTGTTTATACACTGTGTGATATTGAACACTATTCTTTAGCTTGGTAGTCTTTCACCCAAGCTAAAATAATCTGCTTAAAGAAAAATTAAGTAATCCTTCCACCCACCCTTTTGCATACATTATTCATTAGCCGCTCTTTGAAAATAGCTAATTGCAGCTACAGAAAAAATGTCTCTGTTCATAACTAGTATTGATTATATTCCTATTACTTTTGGCTGTGAAAGAGGTTTACAAACAATATTGAACAAAGACGCTTTCCTGAGGAAGGAGAACAAAATCAGATTGCATCCCTGTTATTCAGCTTGCTTCTAAATCTCCCTTTCCAAAATACCCAATTCTTAAAAAAATTATTTAATTCCTAGAAGGTGCTGTATATGCAATTATTTTATTTCCAGTCAGTTATAGAGGGAATCCCTGCTACTTTATTCATGCAGCTGTGGACAACTAATGTCACATACTTGTCTAATTTATTTTCTTCCAAGGATCATAAAGCTGCCTCTGCATGCTTTGTCAAAGCTGTAACTCAGCAAGTCACACAGAGGATAGAAGGATAGGTTAACTTGTGTTGGGAAACATGGCTGGAGATGTGCTGCCTGCCAACCTGAGCAAGTATGCCAAAGGACACCTGCAGAAGTAAACAGAATGGTGTGAATCCTCACTTACAATGAAGATTTTAGAAGTGATTTCTTTCCCTGGGAGAGAAGAGCATAGCAGTCTGCCTTGGGGCAGCAGGGCTCATTTTATTGTGGTAGCAGTCACTTTCTGGGTGCACAGAGCACAGCTGCTTATTTGATTTGTGGCAGTTTTTCAGAAAACACACCAGGCTCCTCATGCTCTTGGACAGCAGCTTCTTAAGGACATTTAAGGTGGAGCTTATTGGATGTTGTCTAGATCACTCAGAACTGAATATTCTGCCCCCTTTCCTCAGGTGCCAAGGAGCAGAAGGGGCTGGGAGGCACCCAGCGTAATGTTCTCCTGCTGCGGGACTGGTTACCAGGCACTTCACTTCTGTAGCAGAGCTACAGCTCAGTTAAAGCTTCTTTTTCTGCCTGCATGGGCCACAGATGTTGCTTCGTATAATTAGAGTCATATGGGTACCACAAGTTGCTGTGTGGTGTATTTATTTTTTAAATCAGTACTGCACTCCTGCAGCACTCTAGCAGAGAGTGATAGTCACCAGTAAGGACGAGCTGCAGACATTTGCTTTCATGGCCAGGCAGTAATTGCAGTGTGTTCAACAAACCCTGTGAGAGCCTATATTTATTTTCATGAGCACTGTGCCAATGTGTATGGGTTAAAAAGTCCTGTTATGTGGTGATGTTGTTTGGAAGGGGACACACAGGAAATTATAAAATGTGGGTTATTATCAGAAATGAAGGCAGTCTTGTCCTTGATATTACAACTAGCACTGAGGCAAGAATGTGGTCTCCACAGTGCTACCCTAGCAGAACCAGACCAGTAGCAGAGAGGGTCCCCACCCTAGCTCACATATCTCCAACAACTTAAGATCTAGCTCACACTTTGTTTGTAGAACTGTGAAACTACTTCTGAATAGTCAAGCTGAAACATAAAATATGTTCTCTCAGACACCGGCAAATTCCCCTTTTCCTTCCTTTGTTTTCATATTAGGTTTCCCCAGTTAGTCTCTGAAATCTGTTGTACAGAAACTTGAGAGACTTCACAACCCAGTAATGCCACTCTTTGTGCTGCCTTGCAGATTGGTTAGAAGTGCTTTCTGAAACAGTGTTTATTCCATTTTATATCCATCAAAGCATGTGAGAGCAGGAAAGTCACCCTAAAAGAATTATCCTTTTGGCAGTGAATTGGGGTTCTGATAGCTTGTAGTAAACACCATTGGAGGCAGTTGTTTCCTCTAAGTATGTCAGCCTACGCATGTCACAGTGCAGTTTCTCTTCTACTGGGCTAATGCTCCAGGTGAGTGTTATCCCTGCTCCTGTCCTGCAAGCTCACCCTCCTCCTTCCTGTCATTTGGGGCAGGATGGATGGCAGGCAGATCCCAGGCTCTGATCCCTGGCTGGTGTGTTGACCTCATGAAAAGATCCACATCCTTCATGAAACAGCTACAGTGGGGAAAATTATATATGTATGTTTGTAGACATATATGTACACATGCAAAAACATGTATACATATACATGTATATATGTATACATATATACATGTATATGTATATATGTACGTGTTACTTATATACGTGTAACTGAAAAAATGAAAACCCTATGAGAATATATCACAGCTATCAGACAAGTTTCTGTCTCGAAGCTGTGTCTTTCAGTGGTGAGCAGATGCTCTCTCCCTTAGTCTGGGGAGGTATCACCAGCTTTGAGATTTGAAAGGAGTCCCTTCTTGAGCAGTGGTTTCATCTGTAAAACCAGCACATTATGTTGGCCAGTACCTGGCAAGAGCCTCTTCCCATGAGCATCTGTGAGAGCCTGGGTTTTACAGATTAAGTAATTTATTTAATTAATCTGTAATTTAATACTAAGGATTAAATAGCATAAGTATAAACCTCCAGCCTCCAGGATTTGCTTGACTGCCTCAGGTTAAAAAACAAATCTTGCTGTGAGCTAAATTAGCGGAGCTGTGTTTCCTTCAGAAACATCTGGCAGTGGTCAGTGCTAGATGGGGTCTAGGCCTTGATGGACCACTGGTTTTATCTTGTGTGGCAGTTCCTGTGTTCCTGTGTGAACTCCTGCTGAGCTCGCACAGCTTTAGGTGGAGCTACTCTTGCATGCTGTAATCAGAGGCAGGAACTGCACAAAAAAGCTACAGCTCTGTGAAGGACACTCCTGTATAATCCATCACACAGGAGGTGTTCCAAATGAGCGTGGAGGTCGCTGTGCCCACAAAATTTGACAACCCCGAAGAACAGAGCAAGCAACGCTCCTGAAGATCTTGATGGAAGACACACATAAATGTGCAAATTTCAAATTAGCTACCTTGAAAGAGAAAAGGGTCAGGTGAGCCTAGCCAGGATTTTTATCAAAGGCTTCATAATGTATGCACAGAGTTTAATATAAAGTCAAGCATCTGATCAATGATTGTGATCCAAGGAGTAATGTTGCTTTTTCACCAGCAAATCTTAAGCCTACTGATGTGAAATAGAAGAAATTGAAGTCTTCCACATTTTATTTCTTCACCTTCCTTATCTCAGTTGCATAAACAAAATTACTCTGCAACTCCAGAAAACAATTTCTTGAAGTGCCAGTCACTATAATTGAAAAATTCAACATGAAAAAGACCAGAGCATGAGCAAAAGAGGAGGGTAAACTTCTCAAGAGTATTTTTCTTCTGAAGATAGACTATCAGAAGAACCAGGGTCTATCGAGAATATTAAGTTTGAAACTTAAGGAAGAACACATATTAAAAAATAAAGCCTCAGCAATGAAAGGAGAGATAAAATGTCTTCCCTCTAACTTTTGTCTAAGCTGTGTAGAAGGGTTGCAACCTGTTGCTATGCAATAGCCATTCCTCTTTCCCTGCTCCGTTCTGCGCTTCCTGAGCTGCTGTGATTGCCTGGAGCACAGTGGCAGGGAGCACAATGTAGTCCCACTGAGGAGCAGAGATTTATCTAGTTGTGCTCACATCTGCTGTCTGACAGCTACCTTAATGAATATGGTCTGGCTTATTACAGGGAGATGGTTCAAATGAGTAATCCCATTAAAAACACAAATTTGATTGTGAAGGGACCAGATATGGTGAATAAAAGTTTGTTTGCTTTTAAATATAAGTTGACTGTTCTTGATAATCTCTGAGAGATGGGAAAATATCTAAAAATATCTGAAGACCTTTCAGTTACTGTTAGTGCCTTTTAATAGAAACGCTAAGCAGTGAGTTGAATTTTAGTCTCAGATCTTTGTAAAACAAAAACATATCTTTGTTTTGGAGTTATACTGAGTGGCCAGTCTCCTCTAATAAATTATCCCAAGACTGCTGCAAGCCTAAAGTGAAGCTCATATTGATGGGGGTTTTTGTAGGGAGTTGGGTTTGGGCTTTTTATATTTGGATAACAGCCTAAAAGATTGCTCACAGTTTTGATCATTTCTGCTCATAAGTTTATCTCCCTTGCTCTATAAGCTTCCCTGTGGCTCTTTTTGTGCTGGATCTCTCACAATCTATAACACATAAATCTCAATGCTGGTCACAACACGTGCTCCTCTAGGCTGGGATCCTGGCTTTGCTGGTGCTGCATCACCTATTTCAGGAGAAGGAATAAAATTGCCTGTAATGAGTGACTACACAATAACTTGTCTTCAGGGAAATTTGTTGTTTACTAATTCCATGAATTACTGTTGGTTTATGCTTTGAAGAATGATTAATATCCCTTGTATAATGTATCTTGTCTACTGCATCTGTTTCTGTTTTCATTAGCTGTAGTAAGGTATAATCCTTTTGTTTTAAAATGGAAATTTAAAACAGTGAGAAGAGACAAAAGATTTGTTGGGAGATTTTTGTTCCTTTTCCTGTCACTTGTCATAGGGCACCTCTCCTGTCTGTGCCATTGTATTGTTTAGTCTCATGCCTCTGGGTTTCAGGTGTTTATTTCTGAGATCTTGTGGTGGTCCCTAAACACACTGCAGCTACCTGCAGTCATGGTAGAGCTGGAGAGGAAAGGGAATATCACCGTGATGTGCTCTGATATGCCTTGTCCCGTACAACGCCAGAAATCAGATTTGCTTCTTGTCACTGTGTCACATCACGTTGATGCCTGCTGTTGGAGCAAGCTCACCTGAAATGTTGTTCACTTTTTATTGCTTTATTTGTTACTAAGTAACTATTTGGAACTTGTTTTGCTCCAGCCTGAGCTGCTGTACAATTAATAAGACTTTATTTCCTACTCATATTTTTACCCCCTCTAGAATTTTGCCATTGTCTTCTGGCTTTCACTGTTACTTGCAGTGATTCCTTATTAATTGTTACCTGTAAATGTAATGATTGTGTTTTCCACACTGTGAGTAGAAATCCTGGCCTCACAGTAGTCAAAGAAAGGTTTAGCATACACTTTAACAGAGCTGGGGTTTCACCTCAACAATGACAGTGACCCACTTCACACACCTGGAAAACTTCTCTGCAACTCATTGTAGCTCAGTTTTTAAAGGTTTATCTGTGTGAGGTAGATGTTGGAGAGTCACTAGGACCAGCAGGTGTTCAGTAATTTTATGGTGCCAGTCTCTGATGTGTGCCTGGTTAGGAATTTGGGATTGTAAAGTCAAGCACCCATACAACAGGCCAATTTTTCTGCTCTTCACTGATCAGACTGTTCTCTATCATAAATATCCAGGTCAGGACCATGCATATCTCATCCATTTGGCAGTAAACCTTGTAAGTCTGGTGACAAAGATGCTGTTTATGAACATGGGGAAAAAATATTAAGCCTTGATATTTTTAACATATCCTTTGTATGCTTGCATCCACCTCCCATCTCAGTTACACTCTGCAGTCTGCAACACATCCTGGCTTGGTGTTCTGCATAATCATTTTGTACTTGTTCTAATTAGCTATAAAACGTTGCAGCACAGAATCGTGCCCTTCATCAGAGTCCTAAAATCTGACAGTAAAAAAAGTTTGGCACGAAGCAGTGACTGAACTTAACTTTACTTGGAGACAACTTCAGACTGTATGATTTATCAGTAGCATATTATTTTAATGACCTTTTGGGGATTTTTTGACTGCAGGCATCAGTGCTTGTCAATTTTAACTCATTTTTCACCTAAAAGGCACCATATTAATTTTTTTTAAGGCAATCATGATATATTCATTCCTGCATTCTTTTTGACTGCTTGTTTTGTAATTAAGTCGAAAAAAACTATGATAGCTTGTATTTTCTTTTCTTTTTCATGGGTCAGTACTTTTAGATGAAGTTAGGTTAAATAGATGATTAAGTCTATAGCTGGTCATATCTGCTTTCCATACAAATATTATAATTCTGAGAGATCTTTCTCGTAAGATACTATGTTTCTTGAAATTTCTTGAATTAGACCATAGGAGAGTGTTCAAATATCCACCAGTTCCCAAGGCTGATGACCATTAAAAAGCACTGACACACTCTGTTTTTTAAGCTTCTTGTTGCTTCTTATGAAAAAAATAACAGTGTAAATGAGTCAGAAGAAGAAAGCATGTTTTAGTGAAAAACTGTCCAATGATTTATTCAGTCTGGTCTTGCAAAAAAGTGATACCTTGTCTTCTTAATCTGAATCCAATGATTCCCTGCAGTATGCAAGAGGAGCTGGACTAGGTACTCCTCTTGTGTTCATTTATTTTGTGTATTGTTTGTTAGGCAAAAATAGCTGGCATAATACATGATAGCCATCCAGATTGTTATACTTTGCATCCTTTTTGAAAGACATCTATATCGCAGCTGTTTGTTTCCAGTCCATGGATTTTCAGAAACAATTGTTATGTCATTTAGTAAACTCAGTTAATTTCCACAGATGCGTATCATCTGGATTTACTGATTTGCATAGATTTAAATTTTTCAACACCAGACCCTTTTTTTTCTCAAATGTTACAAAAACCTCCACAACATTTGTGACAACCAGGGGTAATTTTCAAAAGTGCCTTCATTCCATTTTGAAAAAGGATTTCTCAAAAGTTTGTCTTTCATTCTGTGAGCTTAATGGAATAGGCAGGGAGAATTAAGGTGGACAAAATTAAATTAGTGCTATGGACATATATTTGCAATAGCCAGAATAGGTGTGATAAACTTGATATCAAAATAGCTTCTGTCCTGATTTGTCCTCCTTGAAAATATTATCTAAGATTACCTGCTCTGCTCTGGTGCAGCCTGACCTCGAATATTGTGAGCAGATTTGGCTACCACAATATAAGAGAGACTATTAGAGAGAATCTAAACTATTAGGGAGCATCCAAAGGTGGGCAATGAAGATGGTGAAGGGTCTTGAAGGGAAGCCATGTGAGGAATGCCTGAGGTCACTGCATCTGTTCAGCCTGGAGAAGAGGAGACTGAGGGGACACCTCACCGCAGTTACAACTTCCTCACGAGGGGAATGGGAGGGACAGGCACTGATCTCTTCTCTGTGGTGACAGTGACAGGACCCAAGGGAATGGCCTGAAGTTGTGTCAGGGGAGGTTTAGGTTGGATATCAGGAAAAGGTTCTTCACCCAGAGGGTGGTTGGGCACTGGCACAGGCTCCTCAGGGCACTGGTCACAGCACCAGCCTGACAGAGCTCTAGAAGTGTTTGGACAATGCTCTCAGGCACCTGGTGTGACTCTTGGGGATAATCCTGTGTAGGGCCGGGAGTTGGATTTGATGATCCTTGTGGGTCCTTTCCAACTCAGGGTATTCTAGGATTCTGTGATTACAGTTACTTATTTTTTTCTTGCAGACAAATTCTTGCAAAAAAAACCATCAGTGTTGCCTCAACTAATTTCTCTAATACTGATGCACATGTACTTGTGTTTGTAAATGCAGCATGGGACTGAACCCTCAGCCAGAGCAGAGCACATGTGGTCCCATCGACAGATCAGGATTTTAAGTACAGATCACATTGAACACTTTTAAAATCCCACTTGCTGGTTTCTGGATCATGAATTTGTCCTCTATTATTTAGGGAGGCAGTTGATGAGGCACATTCAACTGTATTTGTCATACACCAGATGTCAGGATAGTTAAAGTCACTCATGCTTCCTCTTGTTTTAAGCTCCTCAGTGGTTGGTCTGGGATGGTTTGCACTTGCACATGTGCACACACACACATGCACACACACTATCATTTTCAAACCAGAGTATATGTTGTGTATCCTAAATATATATATGATTTCCCATAACACCAATTCCTAGTGACTGGCAGCAAGCACACTGGATAATACATGTATTTTTAGCTGAACAGCTTGGGTGATCACTAGGAATCTTGGACTTTGTAAGTGTGTTTTACCCTTGCACTACTTCTTACCATCCCTTCATCCTTTCTCCCTCACCAGCAGTGGCACTTGCTCCCTGCAGGCTTGTTTGCAATAGCCATTCCAGTAGATCTGAATGCCTTTTAAGTAAAATGGAGTATTAGTGGTTTGGTGATGGCTCAGCACTCAAACTGCACATCTGAGGTGTGCAGTGCACCACTTTCAGTCATGCTTACACGCTTATTCAGTGTTTTCCTCTCTTTGTCAGTTTTCTGTGTCCTGACAGTAAATAATTCTCACAAGTGGTGCCTACAAGAGCCACCATTCATTTTTGTGTGTCACTGAAGAACTGCCAAATGCAGCAGTGACCACATTTTTGCAGTGGGTGAAATGAAACCTCTGCATACCATCTGCAAGGATCCTTCAGAGTGGAGTGAAATCAGCAAATATGGCCTATAATTTGCTGACACCTAAACATGCATTTTGACACATGAATTATATTTGGCACAAAAACAAGCAAAAAAGGAAATAAATATGGATTTGGGAAAAATGAAGGAAAAGCAAAACCCACCTATTTTGCCTGTACAGTCTTTTTTATTTTAAGAGAAGGATTTTTTTATTTTTACACACCCAAATGAACCTTTTTGTCTTTTTCAATTCCTTTAATGTATCCATCTTTCTGTCTCCTCACCAGGCCACCTGTAGAAGACAGCCAAACCCTGCTGACACCTGTGGTGAGCTGTGGCCCACCAGGAGCCCTGCTAACCCGGCCCGTCATTTTAACCATGCACCACTGCGCAGAGCCAAACACAGAGGACTGGCAGATCCAGCTGAAGCACCAGGCTGCCCAGGGACCATGGGAGGTGAGGCTCCAGAGCTCCAGCCTGTGTGCTGGCTGCATGCAGGGCTCTCTGCTAGTCCTTTACTTGTCTTTCTGAACCTGGATGCTTGTATTTTGGGGTTTCCATGACTGCTACACATGACTGCTACAGGCAGGCAGGAGTGCCCTTCTCTACAAGATGTCTAAGCTGCCGTGTGCCCATGCAGAGATTTGTCTTGGGGCACTTTGGCACCTCCTAGTGTTAGCAGGTTTCCATGGTGGGAGCCTGAGGTGGTTCCTTGCCAGTAGTATAGCAGGAGAATGTCCCAAGGCAGTATGGCAAAAGGATCCTCCCACTATAACTGGAGCATAAAGTGATGCTTTCAGCAGGGCTGGGCCATCTTGACAGAGTCCTCCTTTCCAGCTCTGTGCTCCTAGGTCCCTGCTGCCACCAGTTTGGTCTCATAATTAATTTGGCAAGGGCACTTTCTCCTACTGGTAAGTTTAATAAGGTCAGGGTGGCTTCTGAAGGCTACAGTTGGGCTGCCAGCGGCAGAAGTGCCATGTCCAGCCAGCATTGTCTTCAAAAGCCTCTCGTGTTTGGCCTCCCGCCTGTGGCACCAGCTCTTCCTCCTGCTGGGAGGGAGCATGCAGCAAACACAGCTCTGTCTCGCCAGCTAATCTGTACCCCACAGCCCAACTCGTGGCACCACACGTGTTCCTTATTTGTGCCTGTGTGTTACTGGCACCTCTTCATTTTCCCCCCATCCTTCTCCTGCCCTAGGCACAGGTTGCTCTGCCAGCCCTGCACACACCCTGGTGTGTGTGCAGCATCCATGGGGCCCCTGGCCATCACACAGCAATCTTCTTCCTCCTGTCAGTTCTGGAGCAGCTCCTCCAAGCTGAGCCTCCCACACACGTGTGCACACACGTTCATGCACACCCTGCAGCATCACTTGGGGCAGCACCTCCTGCCAGAGCCACACCATGGAAGTAGCACCTTGCCCTCCAAAAAGATTGTGCCACCTCTGCAAACGTGGCAAGTTTGCCTCTCCTGAGAAAAAGGGAGCCAAGCTTAATGCCTAATGCCAGCTGAATCCACTCTTCTCAGCTGCCAGGTGTGTACATTGTTCTGCAGAGCTGCAGGCAGCAGAGATGAAGTGGACAAGTTGTGCTGAGCATCGTGTGGCACATAATGGCTTCGCAAGAAGTGGCTGACACCTGCTGCTGACCTTTCGCTTCTGCTCCCTCTCAAAGCCATTCAAAGCACCTTGTGTTTCGTGCAGGATATTACACACAGGGCTGAATGGAGAAATTAACAAGGGAGCTGTTTTCCTGTACACCCAGGCTGAGGAGGTCATCTGCATTCAGGCAGTGTTTTTTTTTCCTCATCCTGCAGTCTCGTCACAGAGGATTATTCTGAGGAAGCAGCAGGTGATATTTCATATAGATGTGGTATTTGGCTATCGCAGAGGTTACTTCCCTTCCCTGAGTTTTTATAACTCCTTATTGTCATGATTAGGAGGTGAAGGGCAGTTATTTATTCAGCATGCCTGAGACTACTGATGCTGAATCATGGTCACCAAATGATTAGTTCTGCAATATCTCTTTCAATAAAAGTTGTGGTGATATTTTCATTATTTGCATAACTCTGCCCAGGGCTTTATAAGCAGGAGTGAAGACGGGCAATTTCTGACCTCCAACATCATCACCAGCACCCCAGAGAAATCTGCTCCCTGTACCTACACAGGAGAAAAGCTGGAAGCAGGACATTTAGATCTTGATTAATCTAAGGGCCAAACAGCAAGGACTTTTTGCATCATCCAAGCTTGAAAGGGGTATTGCTGCCTGAAAGGAGACCAGCTCTGAGGAGTCACATGCTGTAACTTGGCCTCTTTCTCTCTTAGGATGTGGTGGTGGTTGGAGAGGAAAACTTCACCACCCCGTGCTATATCCAGCTGGACCCAGAGGCCTGCCATATCCTGACAGAAACCCTCAGCACCTATGCCTTGGTGGGACAGTCAATCACCAAGGCAGCAGCCAAACGTCTCAAACTGGCCATCTTTGGACCTCTATCCTGCTCTTCCTTGGAGTACAGCATCCGGGTCTACTGCCTCGATGACACGCAGGATGCTCTTAAGGTGGTTCTTGATCTCTTGCTTGCTCTCTCTCTCCCTCCCCAGTTGTCACAGGACTGCAGTCATAGCAGAGACTGGACCCTCTGCTCCATGTATTCATGCTCCCTGGGTTATTTTTCTGATTAGAAGAAGAAGAGCTTGACAGCAAGCTGCTGTTTTACAGTTTAACCCTCACACACTATAAATTGTCTTTTGCATAAGGATCTCACACTGTTTTCCACCCACAGTCCTTTTTCCTTTGTTTACCTGTATCATATCCTGAATACTAAGGTTTTTGCATTATTAAAAGGCCATAAGGTACACAGGGCTTCATTCGTTATTCATGTATTTTTAATGCTAAGTGCCAGCTCCCCAGAGATGGGAAAACATATAAATGCTTCTTTGTAAATACTTGATAATGATAAAAGAAGCTTCTGGCCCGTTAATCACTGCCTGCTTTCGTGCTGCTTTATTACACCCCTTTGCATGCAGCTTTTTGTGTTGGGAATTCACAACTGGAGTAAAGCAAAGCTGCTGCTATCCCTAACTGGATAACTTTACTCTCCCTGGTAATTCTGGCATTCACACAAACACACACTCATTACGTGCAGATGAGCAGAGAGCTAATCACACCTGCTATTTCTCTTTATAAATACCTGTATGTATACAGAAGGTATCTATAATAGATGCACTCATGAAGTATGTAGCTCCAACGGCACAACTGAGTTCATTAAAAGGTGGGGTTTTTCCTTTAGCTGTAGATAGTGCTACTTCACTTCTTTGTGGCAAAGTGATTTCAAAGCCTGACTAAGCAGAGTCATCCTGCTGTTGTACATGCTTTTTTTCCCCCAGGCCTAGGTGGGAATTCTTGGGATTTAAACCGAAATACAGTGGCTGGGAGATGTTTGTGTTTTTCAGAACAGTGACTTAACATCACTGAGAGCAGCACACTTGGTTGTTCTCCCTGATACTATCTGATATTGCCTGCCTAGGCTTTGCTGAGGGGATGCTCTTGTATATGTAAGAAAGGCAACAACGTGTAAGGGTTGAAGCAGGCACATGGGGACTTCAGCATGGTGTTGTCCTCTGGGAGCTTGCACTCTGTCACTGCATTGGTGTTACCAACCTTTTAGAAACAATTATTTTCCCTGGTCTGATTTCCCTTTTTTTTTTCCTATTAAAAAAAAAAAAAAAAAAAAAAAAAAAAGTGGAAAGGATCTTTCATAGCTATCAAGCTTCAAAGGTCCTGATGGTTTTATGCCTGTACTGCATAATACAATTTTCCACGGGTTTGACAAGGCCTGAGGTAATAATAACTGAGTTGTAGGGGCCTTGGCTAGCCAGCTAATGCAGTCAGAGCTGAGGAATCTAATTAGGAATTACTCAGGAGCTGTTGGTCTGTTTCTAATAGACTGTAGGGAGAGTTGTGTGGTAAAGTTAATCCAATTCAGTGCAACAACAGAAGGGATCAGGAAAAGCACACAGGTGAACCATCCTTCACCTGAGAAGCTGCAGCCAAAATCTGGGAGGGCAACATGTCAGTCCTTGGGATCTTTATGCAGTTAGACCCCAAAGTGAAACTGCAGATTAGTGAGGAAAGGTGAGCAAAGTCAGGAGGCCACCATCCCACTCAGTACCTACTGCTTTTTTATGTCAAGTTCATGCATTTTAATTTTCTTTCTCTTTGACGCGTCTACCCCAAGACTGGGGGGGGGCACCCATGCAGTTCAAGACCCAGCCAGCTGGTGGTTTGCAGGTGGATAGGCCTACAAACCATCTAGGAACATCTAGTTGCTGGCCACAGACTCTTATGAATGCATGAATTGCACTTCTTTGGAAGTGTAAGGTCTGGGGAAGGAGAGGATTGATAAAAAAGAAGCCTAGTAAGCCAGCAGTAGATGGAAGGGCTGGCTATGGACCAATGTGTCCATAGGCATGTACAAACTGGTATATACAAACCAGTGTGTTCTAAACATCCCCCTGTGACAGTGTTGTGTAGACTCAATCTGTGTGACAGTGTTGTGTAGACTCAGTCTGTGACTATTTAGATAGAAGAAAAAAAGGTTGGGGTATTTGGCAATTTGGCACCAGCTGTCACAGCAGCTGATACCGCAGCAGCCCCTACCATGCTGGGAGGACATTCTTGGCACTGCTGTATTGCCAAAGGGAAGGCATTCACAGGGCAGTTACCACTGGGTGTGGGGACAAGGCATGCAGACAGGGCTGGGCCAGCAGATCCTGAGGTTAGAAGTATTTTAGAGAGGAAAGAAAAGTTGTAAGCAGCAGGTGAAGCACCAGCTGCAACATCTCCATGTCTTAAGGCTGGCAGCTCTGGGCAAAGCACAGCAAGGGTAGGGAAGAGCAATATTCCCATATTGCATTCCCTGAGCTTTGGAAGAGCCTTTGTAGGGGGTTATGTGTATATTTTAATAGACAATCAAATGCATTCTGTTATTATTTACAACCAGGAATGAGTGTGCCATATGCTGAATGTGTTTTAACAGCCACCAAAGGAAGATAAGTAGTTGCAGTATAAAGCTCAGTGCAGTGTTTATCCAGCAGACTGTTCCCTCTCATCATGCAGAGTAAGCACTCGCAGCTGAGCTGCCGGCTCCCGCAGTACAGTAGGGAAGTGTAACGATTTGCCATCAATAAGGACTTGGTTATTGTGGGAGCAGCTTAGTGAGTTTCCTGGTGGCTGTGGAGCAGTGTGGGCTCACACATGCAGCATCCTCTGCCCTACAGGGTCCTGAGCCACCTGGACGAGATGCTCACAAAAATACTTTTTGGGCAAGGATGAGGGGAGTTGTGACCTTGAGAGCTGGCTTCTTTTTTTAAGGCTAATTTTTGCACTTTGAAGGGGATGACCAAGGTTAAAAAAAAATAAGAAAAAACAGAAAAAGAAAAAAGTCATAATATGATAGCTATAAAGAAATCTATCTGCTTTGCTCTCTTTATTGATGTGTGCCTTTGAGATTAAGGTATGTGACCTGTGTGTGACAGAGTGGCAGGAGCTGAGCAGCCAGATACTTGGAAACAGCTGCCTCCCACACTGGGGGCATGTGAAGGACTTCAGGCTGTAGCAGGGTGACATTCCCCAACCTGTCTTGTGCTGCGCAGTAACTTCAACAGTCTTCAAAAAAACACCCAAAAATGGGTACAATAGGCCTGTGATCTTCTCTCTGTTGATTAATGCATTTTTTTTTCCTTTTATTGAAGAAAGCTACAGCTTGGACTGAACACCATTGTTTGCTTGTGCCCCTTTAATGAGGAGGTCCAGGTTGAGGCTATTCTGGTGTCATGGGTGGTGGAGTGATGCTTTACACAGCTCCCTCTCCTAGGAAATAACTCCTGCCTTGAAGGGTGGTGAGAGACAGTGGGCAGGGTGACCACAGCTACCTCAGCATGGGGCAAGCAATATGCAGCTCACGTTTTAGCTCAGGAGGACACAGAGGTGCCAGCCTGTGAGATAAGCACTGCTCCAAAAAAAAGGCTGTATGGCAGGAACATACAGTGTGTTTGAAGGGCTGTGCAAGTCATGGCTCCAAATTAATTCTGAATTAATTAGCTAAATGGCATGGGAGAATCAAGGGCTGCTTGGCATCCTCCAGTTAGAGCATGTGGAAGGGCTACAGTGGCCCAGGGTGGCTAGGGTGGCTACCAGAAGTGGGTTGTTGAAACTAAGCAAACAGATTTGGTGGGTGGGATAGTGCTGCAGTTTTCCCCCACAGTAGTGCAGCTCCCAGAGCTGGTGCAGCAGGGACAGGAGCAGTTGCTCAGCACACCTGCCCTGCATGCCTGAGAGGTGGCATCTGCAATTGGCTCACATGGTTCCACAAGTCATCTTCTGGACCTTCCAGGGGGGTAATTGGAACATAATGAAGATCTATAGTAATCAGATAATTACTATTGATTGCTCTTTAGACATCTTGATGAAATAATTAGGTGGCCCTGGAAAGAAGCTGGAACTGATTCATTGGCATAATCTTAATCTGAAAGGTTTCCTGATTTTGTTTCTTTTCCTCTAATAGCCAATAAAAGAACATTGTTTTAGCTTCAGGATCTGACAGATGCTTTTCTTATACGCTTCCTACCTCCCTTAATATGGTCAGGAGCAGCTTAGCTAAAATGGGGGCTCCTTTATTTGGCCTTGGGCAGAATCCCAGTTTCGTGTGCTCCTGTAGTGCTTGAGCATCTCCACTGTGTGTGATTGTCTTTAGCCACATGAGACTGGTTGGCTGGTTGACTCCTTTAATTAAATGTGACTGAGATTGGTTATGTTGGTTTCTAATAGGGCTCATGGAAGTGCCTTTATACTTGCTTCTTCCCTGTGGTCCACAATTAGGCTGTTTGTAAACAACATTCCACTGTGGTCTTATTAATTGCAAGCTTATATTTAGCTTCATAAACGACCAGACTCTTGGCTTGCTAGCTTTTGATCACATGATCAATATTTCAGTAGCCCTGAACCTGTGTATTTGTGTGAATAAAATGCTCCATCACTGTCTCTTGGGCTGTTTCCGTGCCACCCTGCTGGACAGTGTCAGGATTGGTATCTGTTACTCCTGTACTACTCTGCCACAGGGCAGGAGACCATGAGCTGACAGACCAGTGGTATTCACAGGTAAGAGTTTCCAAAAACAAGATAGTAAAGCTACCATGAGATGTCCAGTTTGATGAGCAATTGATGAGATTGATCTATTTCTGTACTCAAACAGTGACTGCATGCCAAGTCTTCGAATTCCATTTAATAGCATAGAATTGAGCTTCTGCTTATAGGACATGTGAGAGAACACTGTGTCTCCTTGCTGGGCTGCTGCTGGATGAAGGAAGTGAGAGGGTTATAATCAGATCAACTAATGCAGTTCCAGTTCACAGGGACACACAATTCTATGTGATACCTGTGTGGTTTTTTAATCTGTATTACACAAGTTACAGCATCTACAGAACACAACCTTGAGGACTCAGAAGACCAGTTTACTGTCTTAATGAAACCTGACTACTTTCTTCTTTTTATCCCAATACTGCAGGAGGTCCTCCAGCTTGAGCAGCAGATGGGCGGGCAGCTTTTGGAAGAGCCTAAAGCTTTGCATTTCAAGGGAAGCACCCACAACCTCCGTCTGTCCATTCATGACATTGCCCATTCTCTCTGGAAGAGCAAGCTGCTGGCCAAATACCAGGTAAGCATAACAAAACATTCACATTGGATGCTAGCAGTGAGGCTTAAAGAAATACTGGCACACACAGGTGTGCTTAAAAAACACCAGGAGTCAGGCTGTAGTCCATGGACATTTTTTTCCCCTGGACCATTGGCAGTCCCATTAACATGGAGCCTGCAATCTCTGGTCACATAACAGCCATGCCTTGGTCCTACATCCCTCCCTGACTATATTTTGCTTTCCTCCTGTAGGAGATTCCCTTTTACCACATCTGGAGTGGATGTCAGAGGAACCTGCACTGCACCTTCACACTGGAAAGGTTCAGTCTGAATACCCAGGAGCTGGTGTGCAAACTGTGTGTGCGGCAGGTTGAAGGAGAAGGACAGATCTTCCAGCTTAACTGCTCTATCTCAGAGGTAAATGACATTTGTGTACTTTTCTATCCAACTGCAGGAATATGGGACAACTAAGAAGGCAAAACCTTTCCCATTGCTACCTCTATAGCGCTTCCCATTTTGCTCCTGACTGCTGGTATGGACATAAAGAATAGATTAAGTAATTTCTTTGTCTCTCCTGTTGTATTTTTCCTTAGCTTCTCTCATCTGGAAGGAAGCATCCCTCCTTCAAGGATGGGAGGTCTCTCTTCTAGTGCTGCCTTTCTGTCTCTATCTGGAGGAGCTCTTTGCCTGCCACTCCTTAAAACATCTCATGAAGCTCTTGTGGTCCTGTTTCCTTGGCAGTCCATGAGACCCATCATGTCTGATAGCTCTCTGGAGAGAAAGAAAAGAGAATAGGAAAATGTCAGTGCGGTGTGTTCCATGAGCCACTCCCCTCTGATCCCATATAATAGTTGCTGTGCAATAGGAAATATCAGATGGTCTGATTGCAGGAAACTTTTCTCCTCATATTTTGCTCCTTCTACAAATCCTGACTTTTGTCTTTGGCAATTTTTCTTTTGATGGCTGAAATTTTCCAGAAGAAATACTATCATAAGTTTGCTAATGCTGTGTAGCACCTGGAGAATTTTTGTTCCATGGGGCAGTCAAGCTTGGGGCTGAGATGGAGCAACAAATTCATGTGTGAAGTGGCACTGACTTCAGTGAATGTGCTGGTGGGTTTTATCTCTGGTACCCTTGGCAGCTACGAGGAGCAGAGTCTCAGACAGCAATCACTGCTGACTGGCTTGGGAAAAGGCTGTAAGAGAAGAGACAAAAGTTACTTGTGCTGTAACAGGGCTCTGACAGTGAGCACCATTACCCATAACATCTGCTTGGTTAGTGGGTGTAAAGTTACAGATTCATCTGGGGACTACACAGCATTAAGGACAGATGGTAAAACAAGCATCATAAACAATTATTGTAATAAGTGCTGCATTGAGGTAATCACTAATTTAACCTCACAGAGAAGAGAAAGAACTGAAAGTAACTGTAATGAAATGCAAGTATACACTATAATCATCTTCAGCTGGTTCTATGTAATAAGGCCTGGTAATAGATTCAGAACAGGATAATATTCTTGTCTTGTGCTGTGATCCTATCCATCAAAGATGAATAGAGGGAGTGAATAACACCACTGTGATCAAGGCTGCCTCCTGCAAAATTGCCCCTTGTTGTTGACACTTGTGATATTCCCAAACTCCAGCAAGGAACAGGAGGAACTTGGGCTGCTAAGAGCTGGAATATAGGGTCAACTAGGGAAAAATCCTGTAACTCAAAGATTTTATGAAAGGGTAATCACCTGAAAGGGTAATGACTGCAACTTGGAAACCAATTTTTGCCCCTAGAAGCAAAGACATCAGACCAGGCATCAGGAAATCATAGATCTGGTTCCTTACCTTTTCTTCTGAGGTTATGCTAGTGGTATCCAACTAGTGGTTAGGCATTGAAGGACTGTGCTGGCATCTTTCCTTATTGCTGCATCTGTCTCTCTGCCACTGTTGCCCTGCGATAAAAATCTAGTAACACAGTTTCCTGCATCCTCCCTTGATGGGCTTTCTTTTTAGTCCCCTCCAAAGGATGTAAAACTTCTGCAGATTAAGCTCTCTTATACTGGCTTTATACAGTGTCTACCACAGGGACTTCAAAAATACAAATGCAATGAATGCCAGAACAGGCGTATTTGCAAAGCAGGAGGAAAATTGTGATAAAGGTCTCACATTATTCATTTTTGAAGCCCTGTTTTTATCTTGTGCCATTGATACTCACACAAAAGAGCCACAGGGCAACGCTTCAGATACCTGGGCCCCTTCTGCAGCAATCCTGAAGCCCCTGGGGCTGCAGGCCACCTAGAGAACCGGGGCAGCACTTGTGTCCTTTGGCCCAGAATATAAAGAAAAGGTTATCTATCTGCATTGCACTGCCACCACTCTACTGCCTCTTCTGACCTCCCAGTGTGGGTGAGCCTGCAGGCAGCACCAGCGTCAGGCATGTCATTTTCCTGGCTCCTGGGCAGTTCCTGCTGCCAGGTTGTTGGGTATTGGGGTTGGGACACGCAGTCTGATCCAGGGCCTTGGCACCCAAAGACAGATGCCACATTCAGCATGTTAATTGAGGACTTTACAGGGTGGCATAAACCTTCCTTAGTTAGAAATTTCGCTGCCTAAATTGCCATGCCTTTAACACACACAAAAAAAAAAAAAAAAAAATCATATTTATACAGTGGAGGAGAATTAATTGGTGTAGATAAAAGAGCAGAGCCAGAAGGTTTAATTCTGTGCATTGCTCATGGACACTGGCTCTTCCCTTTCCATCTCTGAATACATTTTTGGGGGGTAAACCAGAGATTACACAGGACAGTGAGCATCTCCAGCAAAATCCTTGGGGGATTTGTGATTGCAGCTTCAGCCAGGAGCTGCCTGGCTTTAAGACTGTTTCAGGTATTACAGCTCCTTCCCAACAGCCAGTTTGACATGAAGCAACAAGATAGTTCACAGAGGAGAAAACAAATTGATATTTAATGACAAGTTTTTAGCATGAGTGTTTCTGGCTGCCTGGGGCTGTGATCTGGCAGAGGGGGAGGAGAAGCAGCTCCCCCATTTCTACTAGAAAAGAATACCAAATTGTAAAGTAGACTGAGCAGAATTAGGGCAGAACCAGCCATGTTTGCTGCTTTTTCCATCATGGTCCCTGCAGGACCTCGCTGTTCCTAAACAAACCCAACCATCCAAATAGACCAGCTATCATCTTCCCACCAGCTACCAAGCCTGTGGCCACTAAATCCATCCAGGCCAAGGAGAAGACAAAATCCTTGCCCAGAGGAGCCAACTGTTGTTATTCCCAGTGGTGTTAGCAGTGGTATCATGGGGACCCCTCCAGCTGGGAGGGCCACAACAAAGAGCATCGACTCCACACCTGCAGGGGACAAGCTGGCTTTGGGGATGACTTTTCCCTTGAGACACTTGCTGCCACACTGCCTTGGAGCACAGCACGTGTCTTGGGGAGAGGAGGCAATTTCTGCTCCTCACCTACCCCACCCCTTGCCCAGAGCACATGCTCTCTGTCTATTTCCAGAGACAAAGTCGCATGGAGATGAGGGCTGAGCTTGTGCCTGGGGTGGTATTGACTGTAGGTCTGTGGTCTGCACAGCATCAGAGGCTTCAGAGAGCTTGGGTACTGCCAGAGGGATGTCAGTACTGCAAGCCTGGTGCTGGCTCAGTGTGATACTGGGGCTTGGGAAGATGCTGGGAAGGGAATCTTGTCAGTCATGCCAGGAAAGCCCAGCTCTGCTCTAGTAGTAGCGACTTGCTCTGAAATGTGTCTAAGTGACTGATCCTTCATTATTTCTGGAAAATGCTTAATTAAGCTGGCCATTTTGTCTATAGTAATATTCACCCTCAAAAAAAAGAGGAGGGAAAACACCTTTTGTCTATCCAAAGCTGATTATAAATATTTCTGTTCTCCAATGGACTAACATGTTTATGTTAGTGTTTACTAGATTAGCAGAGGGCTGCAAGTAAAAGCCCTGAGTCTCAGAGGATGTAGTTCTACAATTGTCTCTTCATTCAGTAGCAAAAGTGATGGGTTGTTCAGGCTTTTTTTCTGTCTTTCCAATCTCAGGAACCTACTGGCGTTGATTATCCTCCCATGGACTCAGCAGGCACCATCACCACCATCGTGGGGCCCAGCGCTTTCAGCATCCCCCACCCGATAAGGCAGAAGCTGTGCAGCAGCCTGGATGCTCCCCAGACCAGAGGCCACGACTGGCGCATGCTGGCCCACAAGCTGAAACTGGACAGGTGAGCAGGGTTGCCCCTGCAGGGACAGGCAGCGAAGCTCCTAGGGAAGGGGGGTATATGCAAAAACATCCTGGTGAAAGTCCCACTGAAAGCACATGGACACACTGGTCATGCTGACTGCACAGGGGATGAGCACCTTGACAGCACCAACATCAGGGATGGGTTGAAATCATATGAATTCAGGTAGTTTCTATGCAGCTCAAAACCAACAAGTTTCCTTTTGGCTCATTGCAGGTACTTAAATTATTTTGCTACGAAATCAAGTCCCACCGGGGTGATCCTGGATCTCTGGGAAGCCCAGAATTTCCCTGATGGCAACCTGAGCATGCTGGCAGCAGTTCTTGAAGAAATGGGAAGACACGAAACAGTTGTTTCTTTGGCAGCAGAAGGAAATTACTAATGCAGCTTTGGCTTGACCAGGAAGGACAGACACAGGGAGCGGTAATGCCCTGTTATTGCAAACAAGAATTGAAATGAAAACCCAGACCAATGAATTACACAAGAGACGTTTCAGAGAAGAAAGTAAGCAAACAAACAAAAAAACCAGCCCTGACCTTCACACGTGCTCTCCTTGTACATTATCACAGGATCAGAAAGAGATCATGCAAAGTTGTACCTTGAAAATATAAATCAACCTAATGTTCCTCTCGGCTTGGCTGTACACTGCTTGGTACAGGTTTTTACAGTTTCCTAGGAAACGCTTTTTATTGCTATCCAGATGTATGGATAAACTTTCTTAACAATCCCAGTTTCTATGGATGTTGTTTACATGAAATTCTGGACAGGGGTAAGGAAACTGTCCATGGCTCTTTATATTTTTTTGTTTAAAGCCATTGTAGACAAGGCTATGGACAGTTGGTTGTGGCTATTTCAGCTTATTGGTTTCTGGTGAATTCAGATTTTGGCTACAATTCTGCACATTGGTTGTCTCGCAATGATCCTCCTGTCATTGTTCTATTTCCTAGACCTACTTGTAAAAAAAAAAAAAAACAAACAAAATAAAACAAGAAAATCAGGGTGTGCATCTGGAAAGCAGGTACTCTGGCTGATAAGCAGGAACACACAAATTGTTCCCTTTCTTCCCCAAGACAGTCCCACTGAGGCTAGTGGAGAATAGCTGTAAGTCAGTGGGGAATGAAGGGTCTGAGTTAATTTTCAATTCACACCCTTTCCACCCCTTTGCTATATGAGGGGCCAGATATGCAATTCAGAGTGGTTGGAGGGGAGGGGGAGAAACCCAGAAAAAAATAAAAAAGAGAAGTTGCTATGATAGTTATTTACTGATTAGTATCTAGTGCGAGGATTATAATGACTATTATCATTGCCATTATTACTTTATTTCTAATATTGTCAGCAGCAGAATGAATAATTTCTGGTTTTATGGAATATGTTGTCCCCTTCCTGAAGGTCTTTTAAGATGTGTCCCTCTCTATGCTGTCTGTCCTTCCATTTGTCATCCTACTCCTCCTCCAAAGTCCCTTCAAAAGTCCTCCAAAGCCCGCAGAGGCTGCCCGCGTCATGTTAGCATTGCTGTTCTCCGTGCCCACTGCTAAGGCAGCATGAACTGGTGACACTCTGCTGATCTTCACCCACCAAGTGTCTGACCCTGGCATGTTTTGCACCACCCTGGTGCCTCCAGGTTGCTCCAAGGATCAGCCCTGTCCTGAGGTGGCTGTGAACCCGATATGGTGCAAGCATGTGGAGGCACTGACATCCTCCACCTGATTTATGCATCCAAGGTGGGCCTCCATAAATTTTGCTTTGTTTTGTAGCATTCTAAGGGCCAGCAGTTCCCCACAGAGCTGCAGGTCCCACTGAAACCCACCACCTCCAGTAATGCTTGCTGTGCCAGGGCTGCTGACAATCCAGCCCTCTGCTGGTCTGGGGTCACTTCAGTGCGAGATGCACTTGGCAGATCTCCATGGATATTCCCAGGCATTGCTGCAGCCAGGGAAGCCTGGGTTCTGTGGGCCAGTGCAGGGCAGTGGAGTGGTGAAGTTGAAATCTTGTGTGCTGTAGTTTGCTGCCTTTGCTGCTCCTGCCTCCACCGCTGACTGCGGTGCAGTCCTTGATGGCTGTCCAGGAAACACTTGTCCCTCTACAACCCTCACAAAACAGGTGAGGTGGGAACTTTGCAAAAGGAGCAAACCAAAAATGGTTGTCACTGCAAACGTATTTTGATCTGTTCAGTGAAAATTTTGGCTTTGGTACATGACAGCACATAGCATTGCAATAGTTTTACTACCTGACTGAGCTGTCATTTATGTCTGGCACAGAAAGGCTTTTCTGCCCCAACCTGTCCACTCCAGGTTTCCAGCAGGCCCTGGTTATTGCTGTTGTGCACACATGCATGCCCCTGCCCACATATGCATTACCATTCCATATGCTTCCCGAGACTGAAGTTAGCTTGTTCTCTTTTGTAGTTTTAGTTTTGCTTTCCCCAAGGCTTTCCAGACTGCACCTTTGAAGGTAACCAAAAATGTCATCGGTCAAAATGAAAAGAAAATTTAATCTGACCTCTTTTTCCATTTGACATTTCCATAGCCTTGTTACATTTTGCTTATAATTCCCTGACCAGTGAGTTAGGTTTTGATTGACCACCAGACACCCAGCACAAAAAGTTCCCTTCCTTGTAAGAGGTAACCAGGCAGTTTGCAAACCAGCATTTCAGTCAAAACTGGAGACCAGAGGGCATGCATTGTAACTTTCCACATCCGTGTGCATTTTACTCATGTAAGCCCCACCTTCTCTTAATGTGGAGATGCCATGGGCATCCTCTCAATGAACAACCATCTTTTTCACCTTGGGCATCTGGTGCAGCCCACTGCAACGCTAATTGAAATTTTGCTTTCAACTTCTGGAGAGTTGGACTAGGACTTTCAGCTCTGCCCTTTCTCCACACCTTTTACTTACCTCAGAGAGCTAAAATGGCTCTTAAAGGTGGGTCTCAGCTTTTCTCCTTCCCATGCCATCTTTAGGTGAAATCAGTTGTGTTTTAGTTTGTGCTTCTTCACCTTTCCCATGTGTCCTTCCTTGACTTCTTTTCCAAGGCAAGTACAGGAGCTGAACTGTCCTTAACCCTTTGGCCTTTTCAGCTCAGTCTGTGTTGGTTGATCCCCAGGCTAACTGTTGCTCCCCAGCTCTCAGTTTTTTTCTAGGTGGGCAGCATGTGCACCCTTCTCACCAGGATCAGGGCCACAGAGTCTCTCCTATTTATCTGTATGCTATGAGTTGATGTTCCTTTGGCCAGCCCTCTGACCTGTGTTCTGATGCCTTCTGCAAGAGAAACAACTTGCAGATTAACAACTTTCTCACAGTGTTTTGGGGCATTTTCCTTTCGCAACATCACAGTAAAGAGGATTTATTGCGAGGAAAAATGCACACTGATTAAGAGGAGCATCCACAGAGGTGGTTGGAGGTCAAGAATGTAACCTTTCATCACTGGACATGACTTGGGCAGCAGCATGACTGCCACTGGGTGGTGAAGCTGCTGTTCTTCCACCTTGACTGCTCAGAAACCACCCGAAATCCCCTGCTGCAATCACAGGCTGGGTGGTTTCTCCAGCACCGGTTCCATAGGCCTTTGCAGGCTCCCAGCACAGCCCCTTGGGCTGCCTCAGCCCTGACAGGGCAGGGAGAACCAGGGGAAGGCTCCTCCACAGAACCACAGCTCATCCCAGCAGCTCTGCACCCATTCTTTGCCACTTCTGCTAACCTCACCTCACACTTCCCTGCATTAATTTTGTTCAGTTTTTTTCTTTTTTTTCTGGTGGAATGGCAGTGGCAGGGCACTGTGCACTGTGGGAGAGGGTTCTGGCTGGTGGTGTTCACAACACCATCCCCATCCTGCTGCCCCAAGGAGAGCAAGTGGGAAGCAAGGGCAGCCAGCTGGGTTCAGGATATTATTTTTGGTGGGAGAAAACCCAGCAGCAGTTCCTCTGCCTGGATTGCATGGACACAGTGCCATCTCGTGGGGCTGAGCCACAGCTCCACCATGTCGCTGCTGCCACAGCAACGTCACACGGAAAAAAGCTTCCTGTGGGGTGGCTCTGACAAAGGAGTTTGGCAGGCAGAGCTGACTTTTAAAAGTTGTTGTAAGATTCTATATCAGGTGAGCATATCTGCTTTAAGAGAAAAAAAAAAAACAAACGAAAAAAAGGCTGCAGGCTTCTTATCCTCCAGTTATTACTATTTTTTTAACTGCTCTTCCTTTTAGTTTGTTCACCTTTGGCTCTGTACTGGAGCAGTTTTGCTGCTCTTCACACCATCTCTTCATTACGTGTTGATTGCTAGTGCTATAAATAGTATATATATTATATAAATATATATAAAATATCTACTGACTTCAAGGAAAACCTTTAATTTCCACGTAAGAAACATTTATCGTAGGCAATCCTTTTCATCTTTTATTTTTTCTTCAGTTCTTCTTGTGTTGTGTTCTTGTAAAGGTGACTGTCAGTGTATAGGGTAAGTTTGGCGTTTGGTTGTTTGTTTTTTTTTTTTTTTTTTTTTAATTTATGATCACAGCTGCTCCACTGTGTCTTGCTAAACAGTACAAAACCTGAGTGCTGTTTCAGTGGATTTTGAAAATTTTGCAGCAGTGAAGGTGTCTCCAGTCAAGATTTGCTTTATTGGGAGACCAAGACTTTTTTCTGTCTCGCTGGCAGAAATGCAGACACTCATGAGACATGTTGAAGTCTGCAATACCCACAGAGCCAAACATGTCCATTCCTTGGGTTTCCTGCTATTTCATTTGCTTACATATAGAATAAATGTATTTACATGCTGTAAGCCTGTCACTGTGGACAGTGTCCTAGTGTCTTGTATTGCTACCTACAATAGTTTCTTTTCAGTTCTCCTTTTGTTCTTCTTTTGGGGGCAGGGGGTGTGGGGAAGGGAGGGGTGGGTGGGCCCTTAGACCCTTGTATGCTCTGCCAAGTAGTTACCACAGCTCTGAGGTTAATTTTAAACACAATAATTTTGTTGAGGTTGGCTTGGGTTTTTTTTAATCTTGTTTCTAGGACACTTGTAAACAATCTTACTGAGTATTCAGAAGTCTTTTCAGGAGGTCAGAGGACCTCTGGCTCTCACCTGGCCATGAAGTAACTCAGTGTTTACAGGCTGGCTTGGTCAGTATCAGGTGGTGCAAAAACACAAGTGGTCTGTGAATGAAAACCAAACCTTTGGCCCTTCTCCCACAAGGTCTCCAATGAGTTACAGACTTTGGGGTCACCACTGTGATCCATTCCTAGCTTGTGTGTGAAACCTTGGATCCGTAAACGAGCTGCACTGCAGATTTTTAAATGCTGAAGTACATATCTCAGACATCCTTTGAAGTGGGACAGATAGGCAAAGTGTGTGTGTGTAGATACAGACAACAAAGAGAAAACAAAGAACAATACCTGCTGGAGACTTTTAGCTCTCATGTTAGGTATGGGCATCCTCTTATTTTACCAACTTTTGAATGGGAAGGTAAAGGTCAAAATTCAGTGCTGTACCATCACTGCGAGGTCAAATAAGCAGTAGTCAAAAGCCAACAAAGTAATAGCTGGCATGTAACTGGAATTGGATTCGAACTAAAGCCACAAGTTTGGTAGGTCAGGCTCCTTGCTTGAATAAGAGCATTTAGTTTATTTACTTATTTGTCCTTTAAACTTGATGCCTGCTCCCTGAAATCTGAAAATCTCTTATCTGAAAGTCCTTTGATAAACTGTCTGTATAAAAAAAGCAACGATAATCCAGAGTTCCCACAAACTTCTATCCCAAAAAGGTATTTCACATTTTCTGTGATGCTGGTTAAATGTATTTGTTAGTGGTTCAGTCTCCTCAACTGCTGACAAAGAGATTAATTGCTATGTGTTCTGCATCCTGGGCCTGCGCTGTGCTCCCAAAGCATCCCATGTCATGGCAGGCAAGTAGCTTTGGGATGCCTGTGAGGCATCAGGAGGGTCCTCCCACAGCCGTGATGGGACAAGAGCCCTGAAAGGAGAAAAGCTTGCACAGGTTCCAGAGCTTCTTTTGCTGCTGCCAGCTGGCTCTGACTACCGCTTGCCAGTAAATCTGAGGGCTAGCACAATACAAATAAAAAGCAAAATCAGTCTGGAAAGTAAACAAAGTTAGGAAGGAGAAGAAAAACACTCTTCTCCCTGCAGATTTTTCAAGGTACCTTGCAAAAACACCCGAGCCGAGAGCCAATAACCCAGGGTGTGTGACACAGCTGAGACAGAGAAGTTGTGGCATCACTGCACACATCTGTGTGGTAGACTCTTTTTGCTAACACGTGTTCTGTTATTGTTGAAGAGGGGGAAAAAAAATAAAAGAGGGTACCTTCAGTACCTTTGAGTAGAGGGCCCATAGAAAAAGAGGAGGGCCCATAGAAAAAGAAACATCTGTATGAGCCAGGTGTATCACATTTCTCCCTTCTCTTCCCATGTCACCGGGGTTCGTGGGATTTGTTTTCTTTGCTATTGAGATCTGGAGAACTCCTTCAGTTTTGATTTCCCTATTGCTGTATCTTCTATGCAATTCCTTTTCTAAAGACTGACTGACTACAGGAGAAGTGCTAGCCATTGCATTATTAGTATTGCTGTACAGTGGAGGTGTGGTTTACTAGTTCTGAGTGTGCCTCTTACCCCCCTCCCTTTTTTCTCCTTCCCTCTGTTTGTAAATGCCTGCATTTATTCTGTCAGCCTGACATGTACAAAGTGTAAGAAAGAATTTTTAAACAGGTAATAAATTATATTTATAAGCAACCGGAAAAAAAAATACACCACTACCTTGTGTTCAATTGTTTAGTTCCTGGAAGCTCAGAAGTGGAGTCTTTTATTTAGTTTCTCTTTAAAAAAGAAAAAAAAAATATCTCATCAGAAGAAATGTTTCTGTACATAAGAACTGGGGGATTCAGTGGCATGCCAGGTGCAATGTACAGCAAGCACAGGTCTTTGTCACCTCAATGTGGCCAAGTCAAGAGGGCTGTAGAAATGCTGCTGCAGAATAACTGCAATGCCACTGAGCACAGACAGTCTGGGGCAAAGCAGGAGGGCTGCAGGGGCTGTGCAGCTCAAGGGAAGATTGCTATTATTTACACACTTCCCTGAAAATAACCAGCAAGGCAATTAAACATTAGGAAACACTGAGCTGAATCTGCAAGACAGCACTGCAGAATGGGAATAGTGCTCCAGCTTTAAGTATAAATTCCCAGAAATACCTCGCTAGATGCAGAGGTACATACCCCATGTCTCAGCATTAAGCAATTACATTTTCAGCTGATGCTGGGTATTTAGGCTGAAACTTTTTCAGCTGATACATGGGACTGGGAATTCTCGCTTCAGTCTGTGCAGAGATGACTCCTGTTCCTCTTGTGCTATTAAAAATAGAAGTCAAAAATACTCATAAAGTTGTGGCAGAATGAAGGGGGGGGTGTCTAAAAAATATTATGCTAATGCCAAGTTCCGATAGATTTACATAATCAGCCACAAAACATGAGCAACTGCTCTATTAGTGATAACACTATTTTAATTACTATTTTTCTCTTCACTGACTTGTGAAAGGAGTGATGCTTTTTTATGCCAGTGGAAACATATGCAACATATTGCTGTTTACTTGTTTGTTCAGACGAAAAAAAATTTATCAAAATAAAATAAATAAAATGAGACACAGTCAAAATAATCTAGCCAGAGAAATGGAACAAAAAAGATGGTGGTTTTCAAGCACATGAAAAGGAAATAACAATCTCTGTCATGGGGAGATGGAAACAATTTTATTGGGGGGGAATGTTAAAACAACCCATATACAATTTGAACAAATACAACATAACACAGTTTGTTCCCCAGGTTTTCTAATTACAGTATTTACAGGTTTAATAAGGCACTGGTTCTCAAAAAAGAACACAAATTAGTTTCTTAGTCTCTACAATGACAACCTTTTCTTTAATAGAAATAACTTTGTGCTAGAAAAAGGATAGCAGTTGCTAGATGGCATCTCTCTTTTTTTTTCCTTCTTCCACTTATATATGCCATCTCACCTATGCCAGTAAGAAACTAAGCTACACTTCCTTGAATGATTTACATTTGAAAAGTGGATTTCTAGACCCGTGGGCAATGAAGCCACCGTTATCTTTACCAAGCCCTCATCAACGTGCCCTTTGAAACTACCAAAATATGGAAGTGACATTAAAAGGCCACACCTGGCAAAATAAACATACTAACCTGCAGTCACTGCAGGTACTGAAACCTTAAAAATGACACGCTGAGTGTTACAGGAAGTCACCCATGCAGGCATTCTGACTCGAATGTCACAGTGCTGGAACAAAAGACCTCCACACTTGCCTTAGGCTGTTTTTTGGCCTTAGCAATAGCCCTTCACAATAGATTACAGTGGAGAGGAGACTTGAGGGCAAAATCTGGTCTTGGGAGAAAGTAGGCAGGCACTAGTTACACAACCGCAGATTGTTTGTTTTCTCAGTGTGTGTCTCCTCATATATATATATTTATATATTTATCAATTTTCCTATACAGCACCGTTGCACTGATTTGTCATTTATGCATTTTCATAAATAAATATTATGTTTTATTTAGTGCTTTTTCATCCATAATAGTTTACTCTTAATCCACATACTGGAGCTAGTCCAGACTTGCAACTGAATATATATATATATATATATATATATTTATATATATATAAAAACACATAAACTTGAACATTTAACATACACACATATGTGATCTATCAACCAGTATCTTAGACTCTTTTCTTCTGGACCAAAAAAAAGGTAAGATTTGCTCAGGAAAACAATGACTGGCCCTTTCTCTTGCAACACACTGATGGCAGGTGCCAGGGGCATTCATTGCATGCCTCGTGCTGCCAGCTGGCAAAGCACCTTCCAAAACACTCCTGGGGAGAGAGCCCTGCTAATTTATTTAAAAAAAAAATTATTTGAGGAGGGTAGAGGTGAAGCCCACCTAAAAAGGCAGGAAAGAAGCATCCTTGCTTTGCAACCTGGGACCTGCAGGTCCCATGTGCTTCTTTGGAGATGAGAAATCTTGGTTCCACAGGGTGTGCTGGCTTTTATGGGAAGAAATGAGACTGGAAACCCATGGCCCCATTCACTAAAACAAAAAGTTGAAGAGAGGCTGGGTTGTCCCCAATTTGGCCCACAAATCTCAAGGCCAAGGCAGCCAAGGAGAGAAGCAAATTCCATTCGCAGCCTCACAGACATTTTTTAAGGATGGGGAAACCACTGTCCCCTCTCTGGGGTCAGGATTTGGTGTATTATTAACTCTCAGAGATTTTCTTTTTTATTGTTTGGTAAATTTGGGTACAGGCAGGGAAACTGCACTGCAGAAAAAGCACTCTAATGAACAAAAAAACTTCTGATTAAGCTTTTTAACACCTATCATCATGGAGGTCTTGCTGGTTCTCTTGAACTGCGCATTTTTCTCTGTTAGCTTGAAATTACAAAATGATAATTTTTCCAGCTAGAAATACCTTCAGGGAGCTGTTAAGCTAAACCCCAATTATACACCTATCTAGCACAAATAAATCAGTTTTGTCCAAAAAGGGAAAATAAAAAAAAAAAAAAGAAACATTACAGAAGTGCTGAAGCTAAATCTTGCACGGCAATTATTTCAGTTCTGAAATAAGCTTAGCATAATCAAAGCAGCATTTGTAAGGACTTATTTCAAAATTAAGCTGAAGACCATCTAGTAAAACAACATAGGCAGGCAGGAAATTTTTTAAAAACAAATGAAGGGTAAAAAAGGGTAAACCAGTAACTGCCATGAAGCTCAGCTTTGGTAATCTGACGAAGAACAGAACCTTTCCAAAGAAAACACTTCCCAGGGTATATTTCACCTCTCATTTCCCCTTCTGTAGCATTAGCATTGCTACAACTACTGCAGACCCAGGAAGGAGGAACGGGGGAAGACAGAAAATACATTTCCCACTGCCTTTCTCCCCTGACAGTTCCTTTTGCTGCAAACCACATTGCTACAAAGCCCCAGCCTGGGAGCTGAGCCTGGCACTACTGTGCAGCAGCTGCCAGAGGTGTGGAGGCTGCTGGAAGGGCACACAAAATAGTAATGCAGATAAAGCTTGAGCCAATTGTTCAGTTTGTGGTGTCTCTCACTACAGAAGTGCTGGAGGCAGGTACCCACTGCTGGCCATGGCTCCCCGCTCTCACCACCCACCTAATGTGTCCTAAACTCCCTCCCTGTCACTCCTACTACAGCCTCAGAGTACCAGGTCTCCTCACACTCAGGAAAAAATGATTGCCACCCCAGAAACAGGCACTTTTGAGGTTCTTCACTTGCCCTTAAAAAAAGGAACACAGATTTTTTTTTTTTTTTTTTTTCTCAGCTGTGGTTGTACATGGACCCCTCACTTTTACACAAATGAAAAAGCAAGTTAATAATTTCTTCTCACAAGGAATTTCCTCTTAAACAGTGGTTGTTTGTGGGTCCTAGAAGTTTCAAATTACCCAGTAGATTCAAATGTGTACTTCATTTCCACTCGCACACAAAATATTTTATTTTGCAGTGGGGGAAAAGGAAGGGGGGAAAAAAGCCAAGAAAAAGGGTACTTGTTTAGCATTGTGGTACTATTCCCATCAGGTTTCCTGGAAACATGAAGATCTTTAAACAAGTCACACCAAACCATATTCATATAGCTCCCAACTACCTTAAAGGAAGCATGACCTTCCCTGGGACAGGCCACCCACAGCAATCAGGCCACCCACACCAACTGGGATGGGAGGGATGCTATTGGGCTCCATCTGTGTACTCTGAGAATCACTTGCACACCCAGGGTTTGGAAAGTTATCTCCACAAATAGGTGGCTTTTAAGGCAGGCTCCTCTGAGCTACACAGATCCACTCACCTTTTTTTCTTTTTTTTTTTTTTTTTTTTTAATGCTGGAGTGCAATAATCTTTTTGGAAATTAAAAAGTTGGTTTGCTTTAATTTTCAGCAGTTTCCTCCACATTTTTAATGTAACAATATACATCTTTTTTACTTCTAACCCAAAAGTTTTATTTTCATAAAATTTAAAGCAGTATCTTTTTAAACAATCAAAATAATAATAATAACAATAATAATAATAACAATAATAATAATAAAATAATAAGTGGCTTTCATGGAAAGCAACATGCATTATCTTAAACCAGTTACTAAAACTGTATTTCCCCATGTAAACAAGGGCAGACAAGCCTCTTCAATCTTGCATGTCAAAATTCAGGTGATTTTTTTCAATGGATAGTCTCCTCAAAAACTCACAGCTGCTCTTAAGTGTGACTCCTCCATTCAAGGTACTTAGCAAAGACTTCTGATACATCTTCAGGACTTCTGCCTGCACAAGAAAGTCCATTTCCAGGGGCCTCCACCCGCACTGCCTCTGGCAGAGTCAGAGTTTAATGTCCTGGGACTCTGACATTTTGGCAAGTGTTTTCTTGACACGCAGGGCTGTGAGCCGGGAGGCAGGGCTGTGAGCCCAGCACTCCATCATCAGCTTCCCCATCTGCCGTAGGCACTGCGGAGAGAAGTAGGAGAGAAATTCCCACCAGGGTCAGTGCAACAGCAATGCTGAAAAACGGAAGGGAAAAAGTCTTTTCTAAGGGCAGTGCAGACCCTGAAAGGCATTACAGAAAAACACCAACAGCACTGCCCAGACCAGCCAAACATGTTTCATGTAAATTAGCACAGATTTTTATAAATGCATTTTTGGTAATACACAAACACTATGTAGTAACAAATTGACCTTTTATTGCTGGAATGCCTGGAGTGGGATTACCAAGGATGATAACCAATTAATCAAGAGCAGCTATTGCAATAAACCTCCTCAATCCTTGATATGTGTGGTAGCAGACCAAACACCGAGTGCCACCACACAAAAGCCCTTTTGGGAATTAGTACTCCTTCCTCCAGTGTTTCCAGCCCCAGTCTGAAGGCTCAGAGGGATTTGGCTAGGGAGAGGATGAGCCAGGTGAGTTTTGGTTAGATCTTCAAACACTGGCTGTTGCACAAGACCTCAAGCAGCCCAGGGAGGTTGTTTTTTTCCCTCACACGCACAAATCTCATGCCACCTAACTCTTTCATCTCCCTACAGACTATTCATCTACATGCTGCTATTCCCGAACAGCAGCACGAGTGGTAAATATCCTCCTCCCTCAAAATGATGCAGAATTGGGTCAATCTCACTCACTAACTCTGATTAAAAGCACAGACTGCATGCTAAGAGGGATGGGAGGTACCTCATCACTGCTCCATCTGTTGGGAAACGAGGGGCGTAGTCTCTTGATGCACACGATCTCCCGCATGTCCTCGTATGAGGGGTCGCTAGGCACGAGGTCGTAGTATGGAAGCTGGTATTCCTCAACTATTCCTGAAAGAAGCAATTAGTTGTCTTTCACTTGCAGAAAAACTTCCACTCCCCTCTTCCCCTCTCATTTTATAACAGATTGGCCATACTGTCTAACAGTTGAGTGTACTGCCCCTAAAAAGGACTAGAAGTTTATTCCACAGTCAAGTTCCAATGTAACAATTGCTGTGTAAAGACTGGCCAGGTATCTTAATCCAAAAGTGCAGTAACTTGCCAAGTGAGACAGTTTCTACAACTGCTGTCCAGTCCAGAAATATCCAGTAAGTTCTCACAGAAAGAGCTATTAGTGTGGGGTCTGTATCAGAGTAATCTGAGAGATAATCTCTTCCTTATCAGTGGACCTGGAAAATACTAAAGGACATTTCTGTGCCTTTTCAGAACATGGCAAGGTACCATTCTTTGTGCATAGCAACAATGACAAAAATATTACAGATTTCACCTCACAACACTGCAATGCATGCCATCAGCTTTTAAACACAGGGATCCTGCTGCTTATTGGCAACATTCAGCTTCTCTAGGGTGAGCATTCAGCAGGATTTAAAGACCCATAAGGTATGCTGAAGGTAGCAGAGACCCAAGAGAGACATGCTCTACTCTTACCACCAAACTGGCACAGAACTGCTACCAAGTCATATCTCTGCATTTAACTTTCTCAGTGGCAATAGAGAGGTACCAACATCCATCACTTCTGCACTGCACTGAGCTCTACATGCAGAAAGAGGGAAATGAAGCACATCACTGATATGACAATGATGTAATAAGTGCCACTTCCCTCTGGTGTTTTGCTACTTGTCTTGTAAACAGATTATTTATTTCAAAGAGTGGAACAGCAATCCCCAAATTGTTTGTCCTCCTCCTTTTATTTAACTCTTAACTAAACTAAGAAATCACTATTTTCTTTCTGCTAAATTAGCTGAACACCCCCACTCCAGCAGAAACGTGATGCCTTTAGAAAAGGTCCCCAAATGAGTTCCACACTTCCTCAATGCAGGCATCAACTGCCTTCAAATGAGCCATTAAAATACAGTCTAAATCTCTGCTGTTGAAATAGCACTGACTGATGCTTTAAAATAAGTTTCAGTAAGAGAACAGATACTAAGAGAGTTACCTGTATGGTTTACCCACTTTTGTTTATTACTGTAAAAACAATTACCCAGAGAAAAAGGTGTAATGGAAGGCTCGAGGTTCACTGACACAATTAAAAGTGATCTCCCAGCTCTTTACCTCCTGAAACACATCTCCTTGCTATCTCCCAAAGGATGAGTCCAAAACTGTACATATCAGCCATGATGTAGGACTGAAAGTGATTTCTATTCAAGCTTTCATCCAGCACCTCAGGAGGCATATAACGTTTTGTTCCTACACGGGTATTTGGAGGGATGTCTACCTCATTTGTATCACTAAAAGAAAAAGAAGGAGAAAAAAAGGACATCAAACATGCAGTAAAGTGGCTTGAAAATAAAGCAATTTAGATGGAAGAAGTAGTAAATCCACACCACATCCACTCTCAAACAAGGTCAAAAATAATGTATAATCTTAATGGAACAATTCTTGCAAGAAAAGCCTCTTAGTGTGAAGGCAACCCTCCTTAAAAGGCTGACCCGCCTGAGGCTATGTTAAGCATTCAAATGCAGAACCACAACGGAGATAAGACTCAACAGGGATGCTGTAACATTTGTGAGATTTCATTAGCATTAGCCCGAGCTCTAATGTTAGTGATAACAATCAAATCTTCATTAAACGCTGTTTTCTTAAAATACTCCACCACCTAAGGCTTCAGTCTCAGCAATTAATGGGGGATACTAAGTAGCTGGGGTAGTATCTCTTAGCTGTAGCAAATCAGATCTGCAAGACAGATTAATCTATTATGTTTTTGCATGCATTATGTTTGATCCCTTCCGACCTTTACACATCAAGATATGCAGACACAGAGAGATAAATGCATAAAAACATCTAAGCAAATGTGTGACACCTCACACATTGACCACAAGAGACAACATACAGGAAAAAAATTCCCATTAATTATGTGAATGGATTCTTGTTTTTCTTATTAACTCAGACTCAGCTACATCAGTTTCAATACATCTAAAAGTTTAATATATGGTATACATTCTGGTTTGCTTAAAAAGGTCTGTTTTCCATTCTTCACCTTCAAAATTTATGTATTTTAAATATGATGGATACAACAGAAGCTCACAGAATAATTGTATTTCTGTAGTTTTTTTCATGTACAGCAATTTTTTTCACCTTCTGATATGAAGAAAAGCTGAGTCTGTGATACAACCAGTCACCTACACAGTCCTTAAATCATACATATGCTAGTGGCACTACTGTACACCTCCAAGAATGTAACACAAATCCAGTGATCTGCACTATCTTGCAATATTTCAAATGAAATGGAAACAAATAATTTTACTAGAATCATTAGCTTCAGCAGAGCATACCCCTCCAAACTATATTCTGTTTCCTGTTGTTGCATGAGAAATGCTGTCTGAGGAAGGATCCAGTATGAAAACAAGCCAAGTGCATAATGTAAATTCCATCTGGAGTGTGAAAAATCCATATTTCACCTTCTTTTGCAGCAGCACTTGGTAATTCCTAGCTCTTCTTCATTCACAACTAAGCACTGTGCTGCTCTGTATTTGCCAGGTAAAGTACACCTGCAAAGGATGAATTTCTTCCCCAAAACTTTTTATTAGTGTTATTTTCAAGTAGTTGTTTTCTAGGCCTCTGTTCCTCAAAGTAAAAATATTCCTTTCTTGTCTCCTGAAGAAAGGTCAGGCTCATAAAGGAAATGCCTCACCAAGGAACCTGATAGGTAAGTGAACAGTAAGAAGAGAACATAAAAACTGCCTTTCCTTTCACTCTGAATAATTTCAGTTGAATATTTGTACAGAATTCCTGCATTTTTTTTTTAATACTCCAGAGAGTGCATGGTTTCAAAGCTGACCTGGAAAACGGAAACCTTCGGTCTATGTATTCTGGACAGATTTCTGTGTACAGAAAAGTCAGAAACTTCGGAACAAGCGCCTCCACCACCAGGACCACCGCTGAGAGCTCAGGCTCCTTTTGAACAGAGCTGTTAGAGAGCAATGTCTCCTTATGAATCCCAGGAGTGAGTAAGTTCTACTTGTCTGCTCATCTAGGTTGTTTAAACACACAACCATTTTTTAAAATCAAATTTAAAAGCCATTTCAAAAATCAAATCTGTACTTCGGCAATTTGATTTGTAGGAAATGAAACAAAAGGCAGCCCAATTGGGGTCCTTTTCCATAAATCCTAGTTAGCAACTCGTACAAATTATTAGTATTTTTCTCTCTATGTTGAGAGTGAATTTTCATGGGATCAGACAAGCTGAATGCTTCAGTTACTAGCTCAGTGATGTGACTTCAACCTGTCAGTGCTATGTCCTTTCATTGTGTGCCAGCAACACTGGGGCAGCTATGGAGGACTGAATGATGAAAACTGAACCTTTATACAAACATGGCTAGTGTGCTCAAATAATCAAAAAGTGACTATTTATACACCTGCATGAGATGCTGACATGACATTCTCCCCCACACAGGTAACCTCACACACAGATGAGCAGAGCCCAGGTGTGCACACACACTGCAGGTGCTTGCTCACACGTGCACACTCAATCAACAACTCAGGAAACTCTTGCACCTGTTTATTAACTTCTCCTCAGCCCCTCACTTCCACTCACCTGATAAATTTAACAGCCAAGCCCAAATCTGCTATACAGCAGGTGCCATTCTTTTTCACCAGGATATTCTTACTCTTTAGGTCACGGTGGGCAATAGCAGGTTTGCCCTGAGTACTGAAGATCTCAGTGTGCAGGTGGCACAAGCCACTGACAGAAGAGTAAGCCAGTTTCAGCATGGCTTTTGTGTCCAAGGTAGTAGATTTTAGGTAATCATAAAGTGAGCCATTCTCATGGTAGTCAGTGATAAGATACAGCTGGGTCCAAGATCCTGTACCTTTAATATCTGCAGCAATGAATCCTTCAAAAAGAATAAGAAAAGGATATTTTCAAATTAATACTTCTCATGGGTTTTGTTTTTTTGACTGCTCAGAACTCTGGACTGTCATCCATTTCAGTAGTTTTGTTTTAAAAACGTATTTAATTCCTTTCATCCTACTTCCATACAACTGTGCCTCATCTCTAGCCTTAAATGTACTTTCAGAAGCCCAGATATGGATATACCATTGGCTGAAATAGACATGTTTTGTTTGGAATAACAACCCCCAAATCCCATTATTTTTTAACTTTTATTTATGTTTCAGTAATCCTTTAAACAACTTCCATTTGAAAAGCACAGGGTGGCTAATTGCAGAGCACAGAGGGAAACAAAGTACATCGTAAAGGACATCAGATAACAGCAAATACAAAATTGCTAATCTTAAAAACCTGTTCACTATCAAGTAATTCTTTCACTTCACTCACCAAGAATATTTTCATGCCTCATCAGAACAGTCTGGTAGATTTCTGTTTCTCTGAACCAGCTGGCCTCCTCTGTAGTAAAAAACACTTTCACTGCTACCTTTTCTCCACGCCACTTTCCCATCCAGACTTCTCCATAGCGACCTTTTCCAATCTGCTTCACCATTTGAATCTGTTTTGCAATGGTCCTTTGAACCTGTGAAATGCCAAGGCAGATCTTACACCTTGCTCAGTGGAAATCTCTGTATTCACCTCCCTCCTCCTGTGTCTGCTTCCCACACAGCCAGCCCAGAAGAGAATGGAATATGTAGCCATTGTGACATGGATTTCAGCAACCCTCCACAATTGCAGATGGTCCCATTTTCTCCAGGACACACTGCTGCTGAGGACATTCCCACCACTAGAAAGAAGCCTTTCCATGCATACTCAAGATATACTGTGGTCTCTCAAGAAACTACATTAGTCAGTGTAAAGGAAATGTTTGTCCCTGCACCTTGAATTTTTTTTTTATTTTTCTGCGGGATGTAGTGCTTGGTGGAAATTTTTTTATTATTTTTGGGAAAGTTTTGACAGAAAACACTCCTGGTCACCTCAATGCAGTCCAAATTCCAAAGGGGTAGGTAACACATTTTCATTGATATAGGGATGTTTCTTACACAGTCAACACTGCTGAGACTCAAGACTTGGGCTCACAAGAGTCAAAAGCCTATTGGAGCTCCAAAATTAGCAGAATTACAAAATTACCTTTTTCTTTTTTTTAGGATGGTACTTCCTATCACCTTCCTTGAAATTGTCATGCCTAATTATTTCAAAATATACATTTGGTGTTAGGAACCTCAACCACTACTTACAGAGTTAAAACACACATGCCTGCATTAATTTAAATAATCATAACTACATATTAATAAAAAGCAATTTACCCCTCAAAATATTTGAAGGAACAGCTTTCCAGTGTCTGTGCCAGCTTTGTCAGTGGCTGTACTGTGAGCTAAGAGTAAAATCATGGGTATTGCAAGATCAATGTCCACAGCAGCATTGCAGATACTCTTCACAAGGATAACAGACTGCCTCTACATTTAGCAAGCTTTTACAGTCACAAAAAATCTTGCACAAATGGAGACTTATAATCTCATCAGATTCGAGCGTGTCTGCAGATCATGTCTTTCTAAAAGTTCACAAATAAAAATGCGAGTGAATGCTGCAACACAATTCACATGGCTGACTCTGCCTCAGCTTCATATAACAGGAGATTTAAAATGTCACCCTCTTGTGCTACAGCATTGCCTGTTCAATCCACAGCTAATGTATTTTTGTCTGGTAGGATTTGGTAAGATTTTGAAAGAATATTGCTGCCAATATGACGAGATTTTCATCTGGCCCAAGCAATTGGCAAAATCTGGAAAAGTTCAAATTTGTAGCCTTCTTGCTCTGTTTTGCCATCATCTAGATGCACACCTCCAGTAGTTTATTGCAGCAAGTGAATCTAACTGCTCTAACTGAATCCCTATGAAGTCATGTTCATTTAATGAAATCAAAAAGATTTTTGCAATCTTGGCTGACAGAAATGAGCGAAACTTGATTTTTTAAAATCATTTGCTTCCTTTGTTATGCTTGGGAGGTCCAGTGGAAACCACCAGTTTGGGAATGCCAGGCAGGACTGCTATGAATGTACCATGAATGTGCCTCCAAAGACAAACTCAAAACCTATTAGGTCAGGTCTATCATTTATTTTTTAAATGAACCACTGGTTTTCATACTGAACAATTTTAAGAAGCAAAACATACAGTGGTATTTATGCAAAGCTATTTCAAATATCCCAGTTTTCTTCTTTTGTCGTTTAAACAGAATTCCATTTTCCAGCCCTGCACTGTACTATTAGATGTTCAGGATGGTAGCTTCAGTGACATTATTTTTAATTAACGTCAATGAAAGCCAACAATAGAGATTAAAATTGATTTATCTTTTATACTCTCATATAGTGATTGAACAATAGTTATATTACATTGGAATTTTGCTGTAACATTTTGTAATGTAATTTTAGCATTGTTGCTTTCTATTTTGCCCATTTTAAAAATGCATCCTGGACAATAATGTAGTTACATCAAATAACTTAATTTGTGTAAATATATGTAATGGCATCAAAGTACATGCAATTACAATACTTAATGATGAAAAGTTCCTTATTAAATTACATTAAGAAAATGAAAAACACATTTCTGTTATGGGTTTTCAGGCGGCAGAATATTATGTGAAAGGCCTTAACCTGGTTTCGTCTTGCTAGAACTGGTCAAGTGATTTCCTAGGAACAATTTATTTTATTTTCAGGAATTCAGCTCCTTCTTGAATCATAAACCAATTATGATTTCTAAAACAAATAGGTTCATCAAAATTGTTGGCTGAACTGATTTCATAAGCATGCTGAATGATGTGCTCGTGTGAGTTATTTACACTGAGCTGGGCTGGGGGTTTCTTATTTCTTTTATATCTGTATATTTTGCTACTTGAGCTCTGTAAGCAGTCAGGTAAGGTTACATGACCTTATCTTTCATCTCCCTGAGTGGAAACAATCCAATTACCAACTATTTCTACTTTCCTAGCATTCACCTAAACGTGTTCAGTTACTGCAGATGAAAATTTAGACAGACCAACCTTTTGTAAATTTAATATTTTGAACGGAGAATTCATACCTATGGCTCGGATGCAGTCCCTTGAAAAGCAAAGTTCATTGGAAGGGAAATTATGAAAAAAATGTGAGAAGGTAGAGACCAAATTGTAGTTCAGCAATCTCTTCAGACAGACCATTTTGCAGCATTTGACCTGCAGCAAACTCTTCTGTCAGAGGTACAGACAAGTCAGGAGAAAGAACACTTGCTGAATGTCATACTGACAAATTCTTGGTTAATACTAGTTTTGGGTATAATATTTGTATCCATTAGAATAAATGTTCTATACAGAAGAAAAACATTACTGGTTAGCATAAGGTGACATTTTGCATTAAATTTGCATGTTACTTTCCTGAAATTACAGCCCTGGATGTTTCAGTCTTTGCATAAGAAACAAGGTTAAAAATAAGCTTTTGCACAAGAAAGACCAGAGCATTACTGCCAGGCACCTTGCATACACTTGTTTCAAGCGTGGGCCCAGAGGTATCACTCTGTGCATTTCTGGTGAGCTCACAGTGGTTCTAGCTGTCTGGGAAATGCAGCAAACATCTATTTCCAAGTGCAAGATCCATTTTCTTCTCTTCCACCCAAAATCACTACTTATAACAACAATTGTATGTGTTTTTTGTAAGCAAGGGGGAGATGGGGGGGGAGAGTTCCTGGAGGAAAAACACTTGGTCCGTGGCTGCAAAGTCTCCAAGCTTGAGAGAAGTGAACTGAGAGAAGACTGGATGGTTTCTGCCTCATAGAGCAGTGGCACAGCTCTGAGAGGTGCTGAGCAGTGCCCTAGCTGGGATGTCACCTTGGCCATTACAGCAGCTAAGTAGCAGGAGATGGTTTTCCCATCCACTACAAGAGCAGACCTGGGGACAGCACTGAGACCACAGATCCCTCCTTCAAACTGCTCACTGGGACAGAGGAAGGCATAAAAAACAAGCAGTCATAACCAGCATTGCTCCAGCATTTTTAGGATCCTGGGATGAAGGACTGAGCCATGCAGCTGTGAGGTGCCCCAGGGCACCTGCTACCCACATGGGGAAACACATCTTCTCAGAGATGTACAACCAAGTTCCTTGTATTTGTTCTAAATTATTTAATTTTTAATGTCATTGGAACAAGTGAAGATGAAGACCTTGATGTGGCAGGTGTTATGCAAAAAAAAAAAAAAAAAAAAAAAAAAAAAAAAAAAAAAAAAAAAAAAAAAAAAAAAAAAAAAAAAAAAAAAAAAAAAAAAAAAAAAAAAAAAAAAAAAAAAAAACCACAAAACAACCAAACCCCAAAGCAAAAAAAGGAAGAATCCCTCACAATTACATCAACTGGAAACTTGTTATGAATGGTCCTAAACTGCACACAAGATCTCTCCCTTTCCATTGGCCAGAAGAATCTCAAATTAGCAAACCAAAACCACTACAGGGTGCTAGGACACTGGCATGGGATAGGACAGAGCCTGTTGCTTCATTTTTAAGGAAATATAAAACTTCCCATTTAATGTCTTCTTCAGGGTGTTTAAAAAATATGTGTGGGCAAAAACCAGACAGATAGTACATGGTACTTGGAAGCTGGACTACACCTGCAGTAGTAGCATCAATACAAACTAATAGGTTTGGAAGACAGGAGGGATGCATCCACTCAGATAAATGAAAATGAAATCTTCCAGTTTCTCAGAGGCACTTATTTTAAATATGTAACTAGCTTTTTTACCAATTCTTTTCTACCACTGATGATCCCCAGAAAAAAAATCTCCTGGTGAACAGCACTATATTGCCACAGAACATTCTGCCTTTTCAGCAGGCTTAGTAATCCTGGAGGCTGTTCAGAAATAATCATAAACTCCATCCCTGTGCCTTTAACCTTTGAGATTGCCATAGCACAAGGAAAAAAAAAAATCCCCCTTGACTTCGTAAAGCAAAGTGAAGCCTACAAATAAAAAGGTTCCAAGTTTGACAAGTTACAGTTCCCCTTAGAAAAAGGCAATGCGTCAGCGTTTGAAATCCTATTGTGCCTTGCGCATACAAAGGAAGAAAACATGATCAGTGGGCCAGGTGCTGTCCTATACACTGGAGTAAACCCTCATCTACTTCCATGAGCTCTCTTAGCCTATACTTACCCTATGGTATCCAAAATAAGAAATGAACTGGGGTACAAAAATAACCCAAACCTTTTTTGTCTTAGTTCACATGAAAAAAAAAAAAACTGCTTCTAAAGCAGCTGTTCTCCAGTTTAAATCCTTGTCATTTCTTATAGAAGAAAAAAAAAAAACCTAAAACAAGAACTGAGGACATGTAAATTTTCTTGTGCCTCTTCTCCCTCTACAGATTTTTGCCTTTAAAATGTGCATTAAAATAATATTGCTTCCTTACCAGGAGAGGGAGCCCGGAACCGCTCCCTGTGCTCTGGGACTGCTCGATCAAATCCTTCAGGGACTCTCCAGGGGGAATGTAGGTCTCATCCTGCTCCAGCCCAATGCTGTAGTGGGGCCTCGTCTCTTGGCGTTTGTATCTGATGTTTTACACAAAACTAAATGAGTTTTGAATACAACGCACACATGTGCAATGAATAACACACATGTCCTTCACATTTCCTTCATTTATATACTAACAGATTTCTCTGCTTCCCTGAGGAATACACTGGACTCGCTGGCCAAAATTTTTTATTTTATTTTTAGCAACTGTTTTCATCATTGGAATTCTAAGTATAACACTCACAGGCCATGCAGTCTGGGGTAAATTTGCAAAGCAACCAAATGTTTTCCTTTCAGAAACTTAAATATGTCTAAAACACTGACCAAGTAACTAACTTTATTTTACTGTCTGCAGTGCATTTTCAGGAGCCAGAGGAAGTAAGATCATGGAATCTGGGACTATGTAAAAAATGTGTCAGATTATTAAAATGTAAAGTATGTAGATGATGTTAACATTCTAGACACATTTACTGACATTCCTGTACTGTCTTCTTTTGTTATGATCAGGTCTCCATCACATAAACAAATTTAGAAGTCTTAGATATACTTCCCTTACAAAAATTTCCTTATAAAATTTGTCCTTTAGCCTTCTCAGTAATGAATAATCTGTGCTTCTACCTGAATGGCTTTTAAGGATGTTGAGTGAAAGATTCTGTATGAAATACATCACACAGTATACCTGTGAACAGCGTGAATAAAACACACTTTTTTTTTTTCTCATTATAAAATTACAGTTTCTAATTTCTTTTCTTTAAGGTCCACTTCTATTTTTTTTCAATTTCCTAAATTTATAAGAAGATAAATGTTGGCAGGAACATTAACAAGCTGCCAAAATATTTCTTATTTACCTGAAGTAGCAGAATATGATGATAAGCACCAGAAGGATGCTGCAAACAGTCACTGAGATCAGCAAGGCCTTGTGGTGAACGTTTCCTTCAGCAAAGTCTGGGGTTAAAAAAGGAGAAAGTTGGAAAATTTAGAAAGGGAGACGGTATGAAGTCAATGTCAGAAGTGCATTGAGCACAAGATCATTTCCACTCTTTCCTCATAATTCCTGTACAGGATACCCCTGGATTCCCCAGCATTTTGTGGGCTTGCTCTTTGACCCTCACTGACCAGGACAGAACTGACATTTCCAAAAGCCTATTTGTTTTCTCAGTCCTCACTCAGGCAAAATATTGCCATGATTTGCAATTCCCTGATTGTCTCTGAATGAAAAATCAGTCAAGACCCATAGTTCTGGGTCTTAACCTGAGTGATCAGCCAGGAAATGCAAGAATTACTGCCTTTTTTAAACACTCAGATTAAGTAGCATCGTAATGAGTAGATTAAAAAAAAAAAAAAAAACAAAACAAAACAAAAAAATAAAACCCAAAAAAACCACACAAAAAATCCCCAAAAACAACAGCAGACCATTCAACCTGCAACAAGGCAGGCCATGAGAGGCCTTGAAAGTGTATTATTTCCACCATTACAAAACAATTTGTCTCTTAGATCCTGTTTTAAACATTTAAGCAAGGACTTTCTTCTCCATCTGCTCTATAGCAGCCCTGTGTGCCAGCAAGTCCCTCCTATGCTGGTGGGCAAAACTATCCTTCCAGCAGCTTTTCTGCAAAACACATTGAAAATAAAATGTGTCAAGTAACTTGTAGAAAATGCTGTTGCATAAAAGCTATTAAAATGTTTCAGTCAACTTTTGTACAGGAGACTCGTATTCTCCTTTAAAGTATAACATTCATCTCCAAATTTGAATTCTCAGCTCAGGCAAGCAAGTCTGACCTTCATGCATGCTTCTTTGCTGAAAAACAAAGACATCCAGCTCTATTCTTTTTTAAACCTCCCCTGCCACTCAGACTCTCAAAATGATAGTATTTCAGCCTGTACATACACAAACCACCCTTCCAAAAACATGGGATAATGCAAATGAGGGACGTGTTTTCTGAAGCACTTCCAGTTTTGCTGCCTTGCATCCTTCACTCCAATGCCTGACATATCGGAGAATGCAAGAAATCTATCCTTATTGACTGGACCTGGAACGATGTTATTATGTTTCAGATTTACAAGGGTAATGAGACCAGGAGATTCCTAAGGGACTCTTAGTTTACTCTCAGACTCTTTTATTTTAAAGATCCAGTTTTTTGGTTTGGTTTTTTTTTTGTTGTTGTTTTTTTTGTTTTTTTTGTTTTTTTTTTTGGCTCCTGAACAATTTCTTTCCTTCCCCTTTCCCTACAAACAGAGATTACCTACCAACACACCTCCCGATCACACTGGTCATGTTTTAACCTGCCATTACCTGCTCTGGGAGCACTGACAATGTAAACATTCAGGACATGGCTAATGCCTCTGAAAGGGGACACTGACACGATGTCTATCAGGAAAACCCTCAAAGCCCATCCTTCTGCCTGCCACAGCAGATTTATCCCTGGCCTGCCATTCCAAGTGGGCTGTGGGTCGAAACCAAGAGCCCACCAGGGAATCCAGAGCTCTTGTGAAGGCGATGGCAGCTGGGCAGGGCTGAGGGCTCTGATTTGTGCTTTGTAAGCAGCCTGTGTCAGCACCACCTCCTTCTAAAATGTGTGGGTTCTAACGGTTTCAGATGTGTCAGCCCATCAGATGAATAAGCAGAGCACAGAGACCATAAAGCGGCATTCCATACCTGGGAGAAACCCGGATAGCCACCCACAGCAAGGGTTCTCCCACTTCACAGAGTACAGCAGGATGGAAGCTGAGCTTCTGTGCTTATCAGTAATGAAAGCTGATGTCAAACGGAGAGGGAACAATTCAGATCTTAGATTTGTGTCTGCTAGATGTTAAAGCCATGGAAATCTGCATTTTTGTAGACACAGTATTGCCCATGAAGCTGTTCATGCTGTCTGTGCATGTACAAGAGTATCTACATTTGGAGAGGGATGATAAGCATGCTGAAATCTTGAATCAAATTCCCACAATTTTTAGGGTTTAAGTGATCCAAACCTTTTCTAATGGGCTTGTGCCATTCAGAAAAGTAAAGAAATGCAGTTTGGTTCTCCCAGAGGCCAGAAGGCATTTTGGAAGTACTGTGTAGCTCTCAGATGAACTTCAGGCTCCAACACTGCAAAATTTTTTGGGTACCCAAATGCAATTATGTGAAGCAAGTGTAAGGAAAGCATGAAAGACATAAAGGAATGTGTCCTGATCTTCTTGCTGGGAGCAGGAAACAAGACCTTGACCATATGCAGAGCTAACCCTCTTGTGGTGGGTGGTGTCCCCCATGCCAACAGTGGCACAGCTTTAGCAGTGGTTCACTGTGCACAGCACAGGCATGCAACTGGCTCTCACAGGAGGGGAGAGTAAGTTCCATATGCCTTTCTATTTATTTGGCTATTTGAGAGGCAATACTGATGGTAAGTGAGCTATTGTCCTACCTTTCAAACACTTCCTGTGTTTTTAAAGCATTTTGGCAGGATTTCATTTGCTGCCTAACTTGAGAACTTCATAAACCTGCTGGTGTGTGTGTGAACAACACAAGATTAAATGCAAGCCCCCATCCTTATATCAGTAATGTCTGTTTGTTCTGCTGCACTGAGCCAGGCTGCATTTCTTCTCCTGCTCCTCCAGCCCAGGCTGTTCTGCACAGAGCAGCAGGACAAACCTCCCTTTCCCTGCACTATTTGACCAGGAGGAGGGATGGGGCAGCTCAGCTGTGAGTCTTCCTTGAGACTTGCTTGTGGGCTCTGTGGTGGGTCCCGGTCAGTGCCAGTTTATGTGATGGAGGTACTCTGCCCTTTAAAAAGTCCAGGGCTGTGTTTTTTACTGCTGTGTTACTTGGACTGCAAGGTGCCAAGCAGCAGGGTTATGAGAATAAGCAGCAGCTTCCACAGAGGCAGCAGTGAGCGATTACCGGGAGCATGGTGTGGGAAGTGCAAAACAAACACACGGTAGGTTTGGGAGGCTTCTTCACATACCTTGGCTGGCTGATAACAGTGAAGTCCATCAAAAGCACATTAACAGTTCCATGTTGTAAGAAAACAGTGGTGCAGGCTGGTGACAGCAGGGAGTTCAGCAAGACCAAGCTGCCTCTCTGTTTTTTTCCTGCAATTTCCCCCTCCTCCACCACTCGTTTCACTCACTCTCATCAGCGGGACCACGCTGAGGAGTGCATTGAAAATGCCACCCAGAAGGTTCAGAAGTCAGCATATCAAAGGGAGAGAGAGGAGGTTCTCCTCCCACCCCAAGTCCCTCCAGCTCAGAATGTTACAGCTATCCAAGTAAAAATGGCAGTGAAATCTGAGGCGTGGAGACTGTGTGCACACATCAAACCCCATCATTCCTCCAATCATTCCCTTGCCCATTCATCACTAGCTATACAGGCAGGGAGCCAGACACGGTGGCACCACCACTTCTGCTTATATAGGCTCTAAATCAGTAAAGACATATTTCTCCTTTTGACTGGTCTCAGCCTGCGCTTTCGCTGGGATTTCCAGGAATATCTTTTATTGTTTAAAGCAGAGGTGTTATATCAGACCCAATTATGACTTTCATTTCCTTAATAAGAGAGCTGGCACAAGGATTTAATGGTTTCTCTGGGATATTTTATCCTGCTAGCTGTGTACCAAGATGAGCTCAAAAGTTAGGCTTAGCTGCTGTTTCTTTCATCTTACTTAACAAGTCTTGCTTTGACCAGTGTTCATTTTTCTAGCTCTCATTTTCATGCATGTGGTCCTCCTTTCTTTCCAGCGGGGAGAGGAAAAGGATAGGGCGTGGCATAAATCTTGCCTTGCAGCACATGCCAGGCCTGGAAAAGCACTTAGAGAACACAAGTCACTTGCCTTTGTAGCTGTTACCTTGGTGCATAGGTCAATTTTCAGTTCAACAGCCTCTGACCTGCAGTTGCATGCTCTCCCTAGACTTTGTTTCCCATGAGGTATCACCTCAGATGTGAGTTCATCAGAAGCCAAATTTCTGTTTGTTTTTTACATGCTGAAGAGCATGCGTATCTTTCATGGAACCCTGAAGGGCAGAAGGTTATTCCAAGAAGCTTGTTTTTAAGTTCACCTCTCTTTCTCTGTACTTACAGTTTATGTTAAATTTGATATACAATTCTAACATTACTCAGACAGCCAGAGCCTAATCTAAATGCTTCCAGTAGAAACAATAATCACAGCCACAGTGCTGGGCACTGGCAGTAGCATGTATTTGTAGACAGTACTTTTACCTATTCGCAGTGAGGGCCTGTGGTTCAAACTATGGCTTTTCTTTTTCCCTGAGGTTTCATACAGCAGCAACAAATTAAAACAGGACTGGCACTGAGAATGGCATATTAAGATAAGGCTTTAATAAAGGTGGTGACTTCAGCCCTGTTCAGCCAAATTTATTCAAGCGGCTCCTGAAATGCATTTCTACAAAGCACTTTCAGGATGCTGCTAGTATGAGAGCTTGTTTAAAAAAAAAAAAAAAAGCTTTTGAGTATGTTGAGTGACCACATCACCTTTTGTCTGTCATGCTAAAATAGTCAACTTTGCAACACAGAACAGATAGAACCCTGCTGTAGCTCTCTGAAATTTTTCTTGTAAAAAATATTCTCTTTGCCACCATGGTTCCCAAGCTATACTCTATTTACCTATGTCCTATATACACACAGGACAAACCCAACATTGATCCAAACAACTTCTGCCACTACCAAAAGCTTGGTTCATTGCTTTCTTTATAAGTAGCAGATAGCATTGCCAAATAACTAAAATCTTAATAGATGGAGGCCTAGTGTTAGACTGATTCAGTATTTTTAAGTAGTCCTAATGTAGAATAAACTCAGTGTCCAAGACTGAGCACCAAGATGTTTCCTATTACCATCCGAGTAGCAGGTGCAGCTGGACAGTTTTCCTTATCTCCTGTTAATAGGCCCATCAATGTCTTGCCACATGACTCAGAGATAACACTCTCCAAGAGCCAGTTCTGTTTAACAGGTGATTAAGAACACACCTTGTGACTCAAAATAACATCAGCCCATTGTGAGATGCTCCGCCCAGGGGGAGAAGCTAGGCATTCCCACCTGGATAAATCCAGGAATTTCTAGACAGAAAAGCAGCTTTTCCACAGGTTTCCGAGAAGACACAGCAACCACATCTGCCACTCCAATTTGGACTGCTACCAGCACGCTGGCCAAAGGGGTGTCAGGTTGTATTCTGATTTTCTCAGTGGTCTTCCTTTTGTATCACTGCATGTATTTTTGTCTTCTTTTTTTCTTTTCCCAATAAATTGTATTTCTGACTTGGAGTCTCTCACTGGTTTTGCTTTCAAACCAGAACGCTCAGCTAGTAGCAAGAAGAAATCATGGCAGTGTTTTCCAAACTGATATTTAACGAAAGACTAAGTAAGTGTGAACAAATATTGACTGCGTTTTGGAGCTTCTCTCTCAGTCCAAAGAACTTTTTAAAACTAAATAAACCAACAAAGTAGTACATAACTCTTCTGTTGGAAGTCAGAATTTTATGAGGTTTCACTGCCTTAATGCCTTGCTAGTAAACAGTGAAGTATTTACATACTACTCTCCAAAGGCCTGACTCTGCAGCCCATCTGTGCAGACTTTCACAGGCCTGAAGGGAACAGGCTACATGAGTAAAAGCTTTCTCTGAGCATGCATTCGTGTAAGTATCTGCTGTTGGTGAAATTAAGAGTGCATCTGTGCACCGATCTGGATCTTCAACACAGAACACCACGATTATAAATTCTTCTGCAACCCTGAACTGACTCGATGCTGACTACCACAATTCCCGCCGATGCCAAGAGTTTATTATGGATGAATTTACACTTACTCAGGAATACACTTCTGTAAAATTTATTTTGAACACCCAGACAAAAATAGTTTTACCAGCTTTCAGAAAGTTGATGTTTAAACAAACAAAAATGCTAAAACCTTGTCTCAGCATCTAGTAAATTAACACATGCCCATTTGCTCTCCAATAATTTATTTTTTTTAAAAATTGTGTGAGTTCTTACCCTACATTCTTTTCTCAGCTACATTGTTCACATAAAAAATACAGTTTAATGAGTCATTATTGTCCTAGTGCTGGATGACCAGGTCTTGCAAATAAGAAAAACTTACAGACTTGTGTCAGCTTGAACTGACCAATGTGTGTGGAGTTATGAATGAGAGCAATGCATGTTACAGGGACTGGAGAGAGGATTCCATTTTATTATCAGGCTAAAAAAATACACAGCAAGAGTCATCCTCTGCCATGTCCAGCCTAGGTCTTTGAGATGATCTCTGATAGCTCAGCAGGTCTGTGCTAGGACAGCATCATGTGACTAATGCATCTCATGTTTGCTGCATGTGTGCAACAGAAATTATAGCAAGCATCAGCACCATTCCACACACATCCTATAGGAATGGAGAAATACTGTTTAATGCCATTTATCTCTCTAGTCACATGCCTTCAGATAGGGGTGCTTCAGTCTGTGCTCTATTTTTCCCTAAGGTACAAGGACCAACAGCGGGAAAAGATCAGCTTAGGACTGGATTTTGTTCCCTTACCTCGATTCTTCAGTGGTGGCAGTGTAGGGTGAAGGTGTCTGTTACAGTAATCTTTGCCTGTGCAACATTCAATAGATCTTCTTTGGTGTGGAATAGGAGTGTCCTGCAATAAGCAATTTAGACAGAAAGCAAGTCATTACCCGTGTTGTAAATAGACACTGTCATTCTGGCACTTGAAAGATGTGCTTGCTAGCTGGACTGCAATCTGCTACAGATTCCTAGGATGAGTGGAGTAAGGATTTCTGCCAACCAGTGTATCCAGCAATATCTCATCCAGGTAATTAAGACATTATTTTGCTCCAAACTTACTCCTGTTGGTGCCTTAATGCTGCAGAAGGGACTGACTTTCTGTAATGGTGCAAGTCAGAAGTGTGAAAGCCACATACATCCATCAGCTAAACCAAAAAATGAGTTAATATGGGTATCCAAAACAGGTTAGCCAGGATAATACAGGAATTGCTGCATGGACTAATTTAGCTGCAGCTTCTGGTCTTGTGGGAAGCTGGATAAAATATCCTCCATTAGCCATAATGATTAAACCATTCCTGTACTCATCTAAAACCATTTTAAGGTTAACGTGAGGAAAGGCAACCACCTTAGAACCACCTTGCTCCATTTTCCATGCCCCTTCCATTCCTGCAGTGATACTTGTTTTCCATCAGGTGATCACTGTACTTGACGAGAATATCTGGCAGCAAAAATCCCAAAACAATGTGCAACTGCATGTAAGATGCAGATGTTACTGCAGTCCATCACATAATATCCTAACTAACTTTAGCTAGCATGGAGATTTGCAGTGTTAAGACTGCAATTCTCTAAATCCAAACTTCCTCTAAGTGGGAATGTTACTAGTAGCAGCAGTGCCAAAACCAAAAACATGAGTTATTATTAGGAGGATCTATAGTACCATCTTTTGGGGATATAAATGCACTCCCCTCAGTAAGCAACTATCTGCCAAAGGAAAAGTGGAAAACACGGACACAGCAATGTCTGTTGATTGCACTTTAATTGAAATCTATCAAAAATTCAAGTGACACAGTGGCTGAAAATGCTTCCTCACCCGACACTGGAAGTCTGAGCCCTCTAATCCAAGACATCCCTTGGTGACTAAATGTCCACCGGACTCATCCTCTTCTATTATGGTGAAGCAGTAGCCATCAGTGCTGCAGATTGAAAAGAATGAATCAGGAAAAGGCATTGAAATGTGAAAAGTGGAAAATATGATGTTGAATATTGTCCTAAACTTTGCTCCTTGCCAGGCAGATCTGCCATTCACAAATGGACACACTGGGGCTTCTGCAGACCAGCTCCTGCACACACGAAGGAGGCTCTGCCTCAGAGCTGTGCACTTACCTTTGCAACATTTCACAGCCTAAACCCCAAAAACAAACACACCAGCTGTCTGCCTGTGGTCATTAGTGTGTTAGGACTTTGGAAACCTATACAATGCAAGCTTCAATGCCACACAAGGTCTGCCCTGAGTGCGGGAACAAGGCACCGATACTTGCACCATGGTACAGACCTGAAGAAAGAAACATTTCTGAAATACTAAATGTAAAATATTATCAAGAGTGATTTGTGATTCCTGTTTTAACCATATTATGAACTGCAACGCTCCTGTGTATGAGTCCTTGAGTTACCATCAACACCCTTCATAGATGTTTACTTGGGTTATAAGCCTGAAGTGATCCATAAGGCTTCTGTTTACAGGAATGTGCACGAGGGAAGGCAAGTATACTAACAGATGGCTAGATGGTGCTGGTGATAAATGTCCTTCCTTGATGAGGGTCAAATGCCTGAATGCTATGGAAAAAGGGAGTGGAGGGCATGGAAAGGGTGGCTGCATTTTATTGAAACTGCTGTACCTTAAGTTCTCAGCACTCTGACGGGGATATGTAATGTGTAAGGAAAAAAAAAACTGACTTGCAGGAAGAAGATCCAAAAATAAAGAAGAAACTCTTCAAAACATTTAAGTCACAGAAAAATAAAATATTCTGTTATTTGCTCAGGAAAATAACACTGGCTATTATGTGCAATGAGTATTTTTCAGAAGAGAAGAAACAAACTCAGTTAAAACAAGGAAATAAAAAGAAAAAAGGATTAGAAAACTTAAATACAGCAAAATTTCAGATGATTTGCTCCTTACTTGAATGAAACAAGAGTCTAAAGAGCACCAGCAGCAAAGGCAATGAAGATGTAGGAAACAAGAGCCACAGTTACACATTTAAGAGACAAACACAATTTGTAAGTATTAGCTACACAACTGAGAGATACTGCAGAGGATCACATCGAATATTTTCTGCAGCATATTTTTATATTAGTGGGGCAAGGTCTAGCCATGGTAAACTTATTACTTCAAATAATAATCTAGCATGGGTTACTGACTTCTGGATCTGAAAAGTAACCAATTGCACATTACAAATTACTTTCTCAGGGAAGCCAGCAATAGGAGTGAGGCAAAGGAGACAGTAACCCTTCTGGGCAACAACCACCTTGATGTCATTGCTTGAGCTGAAAAGATAGGAACAATAGGATTGCCAAGAGAGACTTTAAGGAATCCATTAGAGTAGAATATTATATTAGATTAGATTTTATTTGTTTGCATGGTGCCTTTGATTCAAAATAATGAGTAAGTTTAACCCAGGGGACAGAGCAACAAAACAATAAATTGCTATCAAGTGATACACAAAAATGGACTCCAGAGCTAACAGGCCCCAGCAAAAAACCTAAAACTCTTGGTTCACCAAAGAAAAGTGGGAGAAGAAAAAGTCAAATTGTTTCCAAAAGGGAGAAAAAGAAAAGAAACTCAGCTGTTTTAATTCTGTTTTTCTGACTTGTCATATGGGACTCTGATTCTTAGCTCACTTATGAAAATTAAAGTCAGACTCCTCATGCACTTTAGTCCCTCTAAAAATTTTACTCCAAATTTAAAAAGAAAAAATTAGATTGGGTAGAGCAAAACAAAGAAGTTATAGAGCTCCAACAATAAGTCTAAACCACACTCTTTACAGATGTTAGAATAATGAAGGAAAAGCGAGAGGAAAAAATAGCATTGCTGAGCAGAATAAACACTGCTGCTGCTTGCTTCTACCTTTAAGGAAAAAAAAAAAAACAAACCAAACCAAACAACAAAAAGTTTTCATCTTTCATGCAATGTAAGAACTCAGTATCTTTTTGAGAATTTCTGAGGTGCTTGGGTGAGAGAAAGAAGGGACTCTTCTGAAAAGAAAGATCTCCTACCTGTTTCCCCCCTCTCACCCCTGACCTGTTCTCCTTGTTTCACAGGATGTCAGATGGACCACACACTCCAAGAAAAAGGGCAGGGCACACCCCTGCTGTTTTATTGATTACCCTACCTCACACCTAACTAGGGTAGAAATGGATCTTACTAATATAGCCAGTAAGAAACAAGTCAGAGATGTGTGCGCAGCCTCAAATTTTATGCTTATTTTGGTGACTTCAGAAAGAGTACATCTGTACATCGCTGATACTTGCAAAGCAGTATGAAAAACCTATTCTCCACTTCCTAGAAAAAAAAATTGTAGTCTAGAACTCTTATTTTCTTAGCCTCTACAATGTGAATTCTAATTTTGTGTCACTTGACTCAGCAAATGGTGTGTAAAGAAGGAACTCAATGTGCATACAACTGGATACATCTGGGTCCATATCCAGTAACCTCTTCCTCTGAAGCACCATCTCATTAGAGTATGGTGCAGGGGAGTGATTAAATGCACTTTGGATGTGATCACTTTGGATCTGTGCATATGCACAGATTTGCTGTGTCACATATTTGCCAAGACTGAATTCTTACAGCCAAGTCAAATGCCAGGAAAATAAAGGGAGTTAATAGCAAAACACTGACTGACACTGATATAGAAGCTGCTGCTACAATTACAGATTGCCACAAAGAAAGCAGGGATCTTAATTCAGACCTTTCCTAAATGTCACAAGAGAGAAACCAAGGCCAACAGCTTTGCATCTTCTCACACAGATGTCCCCACTGGCCAGCAGCCATTTCTCACAGAAGATGTGATTCCTCAGCTACCAAAACCTGCCTGCTGGAGACTTCCCACCCGGCTCTGTGAGTGTGTGACACAGTCAGGAATGCAACACATAACTTCGAAAAGCAACATCTTTCCCTCATTCAATGCCTATCACAAAGAGACAGGTAACTTTCATAATTTGATTAAAAGATCCCTTATCTTTAATTAGATTTCAAATGAGTCCATACAAGTATTATTACTTTTTTCCACTCCTCCTCTTTATATTCCTCATTTTGATACCAGAAAGAGCAAGAGCGTATTTTCACTTCCATCCAAAGCAACATGACAAGTCTCTGCACTCTTTTTAAAATTATTTAAAAACTTCCTGGATAAAGGAGGGAATTTCAAAATAAGTATAAACATTAAAATATTGAAAGGCTAACATTTAAGATCTCACCATAGCTCCTTTATCTGAAAATGTTCAGCTTTTCCCTAAAAATTAAAGTTGATTAAAACAAAAGTTGTCTGAACTCAGTGCTTGGGCCACTGCCAAAGTCTTTTTTTTTCTACATACCAAATTACAAAGAAAATTCAACCATATCATCTGGAGAACACGTGAATGAAAATAACATCACTCAAGTGAGTTATCACTTTTGGTAACACTGAAAAAGCAACTTAATTATTTTATTGCTTTAGATAACCAAAGACACAGTCGGGCAGAAATACAATCTTGAAGGCTACACATAGGAACTTAAAACTTTATCAGCCCAATCTTTAAAACTGTCAGCATTTATTTGTGCATGAAAATAGAGTGTGACAAGGCACCTAATTAGCCTGTGCCTTTACTGCAATCCCATTACAGTCAAAGCCTATTAATTGTAACAACACGTTTTAAAATATGCAATTAATTATGATCAGACACAACTGTCCGTGCATTCACTTTGAACACAGAAAACTTAAATGGAACAGTAAAACAAGGTCCTGGTTGTGTTCAAAGCAGCTTTGACCTTCTTTACTGAAAGCCTTTTATGAATCGCACAGATGTTCAAAAAGAAGGATAAAGTTTCAACATGCAGCAGTTTAACACGCCCTTTGCAAGCAGAGGATTGTGAGCCTTCGCCAAAGGTTTTATCTGTCAGGATCTTGAGTGCACTAGTATTTTTCAACTGCCCAGAGTGGCCCCACTTGTGACTCCTCTTTTCCCCTACCCAGAGCCCCTGAGCAGTGGTACAGGAGTGCCTGTCTCCAGCCATGGGAAGGGCTATTGAAGGAGCTTTCTCTGCCCACTGTGTTCAAATATCCATGGGGAAATCAGGTCCTGGTGAGTGAGGATATCAGCCTCAGCTCCTGGCTTGGTCCCCTTTTGCTACACCTTGGCATTAACCCTCCCTTGATGAGCTCACCCTGCAGTGGGTCTTCCAAAACTTCACTGTGCCCACGGACTGCCCCATTTTTTAAAGCACACTCTAACTAGAGCTATGGCTTTTCTGCTTAGATAGAAAAGCATTCTGCCATTTAGGCTACAGTGTTATCCTTAGCTCTCTGAAGTATTGTTGGACTTAAACTGCATAAGTATAAAGAAAGGGAAATTCTGTATAGGAACACAGCAGGCTGTTGGAGGATTTGATATAGATGTGGTTAAAGAATATTGGCTTTAAAATTTCTACAAATACAATTAGAGAGAGGATTTTAAATGGCCACCAGATGTCCTCATTTTTATATAAACATTCAGACCCCTGAATGGTACTATGGGCCAGATATATACTTTAAAGCTGAATACCTGTGGTAGCAGATAAAAATTTTCATGTGAGATGACAGACTGGTTTTAGGAGAAAATTTTAATGGTGATTGCAATAAGACTAGCTATTCTATTCTGAGAGTTTTCATTTAAACAAAGCTGGAAATGCTTTTGCATTGAACTTTCAGAGGTTCTTGCTCCTAGGCTCATAAAATGCTTCACTGCTTTAGCAAGAACCCTGGTAAGGACAGTGGCTGATGCTCTCCAGAGCCCAAGTCCTGGCTGTGGATGTATTCAGTGAATTTCCTGGGTGTCAGAGCATTTCCAGGCCCTTGGGTGCCCCAGAACACACTGGCTCATTCCTGTTGGGCTGGCAGGTCCAAACTCTGAAGGTCCAAGAACAGCCCAAAGCTTAACAGATTGACAGAGCTGATAAGAGGTTTGATTTTTATTTTTTTCTTAAAAAATATAAAATGCAAAAGGCTTTTAGTGGCTACATCTGTGGCAAGCAGATAATTAATGCAATAACTTTTAATCTGAAGGATTCAATTTATTCTTCAGACAAACACTGCCACTGACATTTCTTGACCTTCAAAATGGGGAAACTGCCTTTATAGTGATACTCAGTGATTACCCGAGCGCTTTAAAATTGTGCCAACACTCATTCACACAGGATAAAATATGAAAGTTACCGCCTGACTAGCAGGATGATCCCAAAACTCAGAGGAAATTTATAATCCCTGCTAACCTGGTTGTCTGTACTCAAATCTTTTGAAACTTTGTCTCTATCCAGCCAACTAACCAGATACCTAATAATCAGCTAACCAGACACCTAATAACCACTCTTTCCAAACAGAAGGCTCAGGATCTTATTTTCTCTGTAATCCATAACTCCAGCTATGTAGTAGGGAATTTTAAAAGGCAATTATTACACTAACAGTTAAACACATGCAGGGAAAACATGGGGTGCTGAGTCCTTCACACCTCACTGCAGCTCTCACACCAAGGCAGTGGGAGCCATAGCAATGATCACTATAATGAACATGATTACTGCTGACAAGCCATGAAGGCAGCACATTTAAATTAATTTGTTTTATATTACTCCAAACTACTCAGCAATTTTTCACTTATGCTGTTGCTCACTGGGCAAGTGGCAAGGTGGGTACTGCTCAGATGACAGCACAGGGCAGGAGAGAAGAGTTGATCTAAAGCAAATCTCCTGACTGTTCCAGGAAACTCCTGACTGTGCAGAAAAGTGATTAATATTTGATGGATAAATTCCAGCTTCAATTATTATTTTGATGTCTAAATTGGAAAAAATCATCCTGGCAATAAAGCAGAACATTCAAGCCTGAAGCCTTTAAGGATTATGAGGACAAAAGGGGTTAGAATTCTGTATTTTGTTACCACTAAACTGCCTATTCTTGGGCATTAACACCTAAAAAAAAGTTTGACATTTGACACTGTAAAGGAGACTCTGAAGAGAGTTTCTTTAAGGTACTGCAGTGAGGGAAAATGCACAAATCCATTCTAACAGGACATTCACTCATAGTTCCATGAAAAATACTTCATGTCAATGATGCCTACAAAGAGACATGCAAAAGCAGGGCTACCCAGCTGGGGGATAAACCTTGTTCAGTCAGTTCCTCAACATTGATCCTTTTGTGCTTCCTAATTCAAGGATTTAAAAGTCATCTGCAAATTCCCTGTTGCTGTGTGTGTGAGACAGCACATAGGAAAGCTGTGGCTCTTGCTGGGCAGGAACAGCAAACAGCTGATTCACACTGCAGGGGATCAGCAAATTAGTATCAGAGTGGGGTTTTATAGCTTTTTAAACTGACTGTCATGTGAGAGCAGTTAGGTCTAACTCCTGGCTTGAGCATGGGCTTGTAGGAAGAGATTAGAAAGGGGAAATGGTATTTACAGCTGTCACCAAAACTTTGGTAAGTTTTAGTAGGAAACTGCAGGCTGAGAAGAATAAAGTCAGGCTGCAAACCCACACTGAAAAATCCAACAAAGCAATCGGTACCTTCAGGAACCTTAGGCTTTCTCCATTTCTCTTTTAAATACACTGCCTTGAAGAACTGACACAATGTTAAGACAATCTCACCTCAGACAGCACTGCATCTCCAGCTGGGCTCACATCTGTGCCCTGCTTTGATGCTTCTCTGACTCCCACAGCTCCACCAGGCTATTGGCTGAGAGTTGGTATCTCCAGTATCCCACCTGCTCTAGCCAAGCAGAGAAGTTTAAATCCCTCATATGAAACATGAAGAGCTCAGCCCAACTTTGCTGCAGCTAAAGCAAACTGTACCTGCACCTCAAGCCAAGACAGAGGTTCATTCAACCTTCACTCAAGGGCAGTTTTATGTGTCCAGCAAGAGCTGCTTTTGGGTTAGGGGAACAGCAGCTTGGTCCTCCCACAGGTACCCTCAGTCACCTCTGCTTGCTTCAGCCAGTGCAACATAGACTAGTGCTGAGCCTTCAAGCAGATTGTGCACATCCGGGCCTGCCTCTCCCCCGGGAGCCAAAAGGTCCTGAGAAAGCAGAATCTAACCCAAATGAGAAATCTGTAGTACTCTAAGCCCAAAATTAAACAGAAGGCTACAGCTAGTAGACAAAAATACTCAACACTTCACCTCAATATAGTTTTCCTTTTAGCTTGGAAATAAAAAAAAAACCCAAAACCCAAAGCCTTAAGGACCTACACATACAACTGCTGCAGACACAAACAAAGACCAGGGTTCTTATAAATAGTATTCTATTGAGAGTGATTATAAATTTATAAACATTTATTGACATTTCAATATATCTCCATTAGGTCTCCTCTCATTAACTGTATGTTCCTTTAAAAACAAAGTTCAACCTTCAGAATATTCCATATGCAATGCATTAAAACAAGTATTATCTAAAATAATAAATATGTGTATGCCCTAACAAAACAAAACAAGAAACAACAATCATGCAGCTGATATCTAGGTAAAAATTACTTCAGATTTTTAGACACAGTGAAAACCAACTCATTCACATATCACTGCTTAAACAAAAACTGTGACATCCAACTTGGGATTGCTGAGCTGCCACAAGTATGTTTTGCCATGTATCATCAATCACCAGATATCTGTCCCACAAACCTGCAGGTGTTGTTGACCGAGTCCTCGGGGCAGTGGTGGTGGCACTGGCAGGACAGCTTCTTCTGAGGAGGAGCAGGGGCCATACTCTCACCATCTTTCCTGGTCTCCATGCTCAGCTTGCCAGAACTTCGCAAGGCCATGTTGTTTAGAAAACTGGCTGTAAGAGAGGAAGAAAAACAAACAGTTCTAGGCTGTATTGCAAGACTTGAAACAAAGGCTTTAAACTACTTCTACCTGTAGAAATTCAAGAAAGTTATTTGAGATGAGTATTCATCACAGAGTGTTTTTCTGGAGTTTGAAATGGTCACCATGGTTGAGGCTTATTGGACCTCGGTGGTATTAGATCAAAAGTACTGATGTTCGAGTTCTGCCACTGCCAAGAGATATATTGTGCTTTTATTATTATATATTGCACAGTAGAGCTTTTCTTCTATTGCATTACACAGGCCAAATCCTTACTTACACCTTTGAGTTTTCTTTATCTCTACAGAAGAGCTACATTCATTGAACCCCATAAAAATCAGTGGGATTTATGGTACTCCAGGCAGAACAGAACACGGGCATACAATTTAACAAAGTCTTAACAGAAAGTAATGTTCTTTGAAATCCAACAGCACGTTCTCTCACTGAATTACAAAAGCACTGCTTGGAAAACAAGGGAAAGAGCTCATTTCTGTAAAAGTAAAGTCTATAAACAAAGTAAAAAAGAAGAATGTGGTTTCAGATGAACTTGCATTCATCTGAATGTTGAAATATATGGAGGTGATTATTTCTAAAAATATCAGAGTACTGAATCTCCATGGAGCTGGTGGAGTACAGCTGGAGATGTTGGTGATAGGCTAGGAACTGTTTAAGCAACCTCCTTCCCCTAGCTCTACTCATAAATATCAGCTTTCAGTCCTTGTGAAAATTTTAAGCCTCAAAGACAAAAATGAGATTAGCATAAAAAGCTTCAACTAGCAGTTTGTCACTCTTCTTTTGGCTCCCTGTAAGAAATCTTACCAAAGGGTCACTTACAAGCAGCTATCTCCAACAGAGTAGCTGAAGAGCAGGCTTGAAGTTCTTGATTTAGTGTTAGGTCTTTAAAACAATTGGTATTATAATTATTTTGATTGCCCTTTACTCTAAAATTTTCCCAAATCTCCATCATTAGGACTGATTTATTGTGGAGCTGATAAAAAAAAAAACCTGTATCTTTTTTAGGTCCCTACAGAGATAGGGTGGGCAAACAGGCCGAGGGGATGGGGACAAGCAGCAACACTTCAGGGCTTGGATTGCAATCTACAGCTGAGGTGATGAGAGTGAAGCTGAACAACTCTGAAGCAGGGAAAGGCTGGAGGAAGCACGGGGCTGTTCTACCAGTCCTTGCCCTTAGGAGGAATGAAAAAGCCCAGTCTGGACTCCTGGGAGCAGGGGACCAGCCAGGGCACATCATGCCTCCAGCTGCATATCCCTCCTCTCCTGTGCCAGCTCTGGTATACAGGATAGGCACTATGAACAACAACTGGCAGACAGGCTTTAGTTTTCTGCAGTGTAACATGAGACAATGCAAGCTTATCCCCAATAAAGTCAGAAAAAAAGCTGTAACTTGTTAGCGCTGGGAGAAGTGGGGCTTTGCACGTAAGAACACTGCATTTAGAGAAATGCTAACCTTAAACACTATAGCCCTTCCACTCCTTGCACATTCCTTGCACAAGAGGTATATCAATAATATTAGGGTGATACACATGAAAGAGAATCATTCACCGTGTCAGACTAATACTCCTATGAAACACAAAACTCATACAGCTTGACATTTGCTCAGTACCTCTGTATGCCACTGAAACCAACTGGCTTCTGGATTAGCTCACCTCTTTCTAAAGTCAAACCAGACAACCAGTTACAAAACATATACAAACCATGGGCCTGTAACCCTTGTGCCCAGCATGAAGATATAAACTGGATTCACGACACAAGTGCTGTCAGTCCCATACTGTTTTCACGAACATTTGGCAAAATCAGAACTAAATGCATGAGTCCACTCAAGAAGCATTGTGTGTATGTGTTGTTGTGTACTTGCAGCTGTACCTTAAGATGAAGTAGATGCTTAAATTAAGGGAAAATAATGCACTGTTGTTTGTTTCTCCTAACATGATTAGGCAGCCTCTGCATAACAAATTAATATCAACAGATATTTGCTCCCTGGGTCACAGGATTAGGGATTACCTAAACTCTCTTTAAAACAGCCATTTTTTTCAGTATTACTTTGTTATCATTGGATGGGGAATGTTCAGCTATTAATATTCCTGTCAAGGATTTTCAGACTTCAAGCTCATGAGGCAACCAAGTGAACTGTGAGCTCATGAGTGTAATAGTTTACTCTGTACATCATTTCCACACCTCTTTCTACAAGCTACCTGCACTTTTAGCAGGGATCTTTCACCAACAAGGAGTGTAAAGACATAAGCTTCTTACATCTAGCACAAAAAAGGGGGAAAGGTTTCATTACACATTTGATGGTGCCTGAATATATGAAATTTAGGCAGCTGAATACCATCCTCATAATACATACAATCATAGACCATTCATTTTTCCAATAAGCATATAAGACAGTCATACCCCAACACAATCTGTGGCCATCACTTGCCAGTGATGTGATCATGAACAGCTTCGGCAAAAATTGCTATAAACAACAGCTTCCACCCCTAGACCTGGTTGCACTCTCAGATATAATAAGATGGGCGGAAATTACTGAATTGGAATCAAAAACTTGAAGTACCATCAAAGCATTGCAGATGGCTATTTAGAGATGTAGCTTGGTTTTGGGAAAATTTAGGACAGATAGGCTGGCATTCAAATTTTCAGCTTCTATCCAAGAGTTGAAATTAGCAATGCAGCCTAGTATTTTATTTCCACCTAATGCCCAGAGTCAAAACTTCTGCAAAATCATTGCAGTTCAGTGTCAAATATATTAAATTGAATAAAACTAAAACAGGCAGGAATAAGATACTTTCAATCAAGCTCTTTTCTGTCTTCTAAAATGTAAAACTCTTCTCACTCTATTCTCTTGCTCCTTTCATTTCCTGGCTGCTAGCTAAAATGAGCAGATCTTTTGCCTCTGAAATTCAGGTGTCTCACCAGCAGATAACCATGGAGCATGTAAGAACTCTTCTTCTCCCACTCAGAGCTGAGTTTCAACAAGGTCTCTTGACTTCTATGTCTGCTTGACTTCAGCACAGAAAGGTTTTCCAGCAGTCCCTTCCCCAAAAGGAAATGTGTTATATTGTGTTTTTATACCCCTGTAACAGTTCTGTAATGGTTTGCCCCTTCACCTCCCATTTTCTCCTGGTGGTTCCACCCCAAGCTTTCCCACCTTTCCCTCAATGCCAATCTCCCTGAAAATGCTCAGTCACTCCCCTGTCCCCTCCCTGGTACCTTGTCCATCACTCAGCTCCTAATCCCACTCTCCCAAAATCTTCCACCTTGGGCATTGAGTGAGTGGATGAGAGCCAGGGGTCCCTCCCTTGAACTTTCCCCATTGGTTTGTGTGTCTGTCTGTCCTTCCGCCTTCCACTCCCCTGAATCCCCCCATTGGGTGGTGGGCGTCCCTTCCCCCTTGTCACCGCCCCGGTATTTAACATGATTGCGAAAGCCGTGAGAGCACTTTTGGCCGTTGGGACAATGGCATTCGGAGCTCCTCGGAGCTCGGATTAAACCTGAGACTTTTTCCCTGGCCTTGAGTCGGCTCCCTCATTACCTCCTTGGACGCCGCCTCTCCTCCTAACAAGGCAAACAGCGAAGCGCTCTGTCTTAGCCGCTCCCTGAATCTCCTCGAGAAACAGGGGAGTGTCCCCCGCTGCTGACTGTGCCTCGGCCGGGCAGGCGAAGCCAGGGAGCTTCAGGGCAGGCACAGCAGCAGAAATGTATAGCAAGGAACTCACAAGAGAAGTGGGGAGAATTTTCAGCTTGGCAACAAGTTCCTCCTGATTTCAAGTGTGGAAAGCACAGTTTGGGATGGTGAACAGCTTGTTCATCTTGCATTTGCTCCTGTTCTGTAACAAGCCCATGCTGATCATGCAGACCTGGCTCTGTCTAGGGTTTAGAAGCCCTTTGGGTTTTGAAAGCTCTCCTAGAGCCCCGAAAGCAAGAGATTTCAGGCTATTTAAGCTTGGCTGCTTCTTTGTTGTAGCCTACTCTGTTGCAGTCGGCTCATGGTCAGCTTCCCATCCCTGACACACTGAGCGCAGCTTGGGAGAACTGCAGAAAAACAGTGGTAGCAAAAATAAGGTTATTTTAGTCTGCTGAGAAACTTACTGACTCCATCAGGGAATTCATCAAAGCAGTTCAGCACCAGAAGTTCATCATCAGACTGGTATAGATTCATTAAGTTCAGCTGAGTTTCTCAGCTTAACTATTTTTCCACTAAAATTCACCAGCATGTACAAAGCACCATCCACCACAAGGACTGGAAGTCAGCTGCCAGGGCTTTGATATCTCTTTGGAGTGCTACTCCTGAGAAATAGTTTCCTCTCTAGGACTGGGACCACTGAAAACTGTGATGTGATGGTCTCTGTTATGAATCGCTACCTGAGAATGGGGACTGTGTGCAGCATGCCACTGCTTTGTTTTTTCCATGTGTTACTGCGTCTCTCCCTCCATGCTTTGGAGTCCTTTACAGAAAGGAACATCTACAAAGATCCTGAATCCAGGAGAAGGAAAACAACGAAAATAAAGTGCTGTAAAATTAAAGCAATTCTCATGGTCATACAGGGTAATGTTCATGTCTAATTTAAACCCCTACTAACCTTCAGTGTCAACAAATAATCCTTCTTGGATATAGTCTTCCATCTATCAGCACTAAGATTTGCAACAAAATACTTTGTCATGTGGCAAACCCGTTCATGGCATTTCAGGGAGTTCTGCTGCAATTTTTAAAATTGTGTGAGAAGCATCATAGATCCCCACTCCACAATAACAATGAAGTAACCATAAGGATGATTCTAACTTGGTTTTAAACAATGTTGTTTATCGGTTTGACAGATCTGCAGGCAGTGGTACCTTGCACACAAAAGAAAATTACCTATTTAAGTTTAACATTGGCTCACGTAGGTGCAGAAAAAAAATCTGATCTAGAGAGCCAGTCTCTCCATGTACATTCAGTCCTCAAACTCTCTGCCATGGCTGCCAATAAGTACTTCAGCCCCTGCCAATTGTAGCCATAGTTATGTGATTTGGACAGAAATTTCTCCACTAGAATCTGGATAAAGCCCAGTGACTCATTCCATACTGGCCCATAGCCATTGGATGGTAATGACTTTTGGGAACTGCTCCGATTCAACAAGTCTGGTAATGTAGGAGGTGAAAAGCTCTTTATTCTGTTTCTCTGTATTCTGTGGTTTGAATTTTAAGCCATCCTGTTCCTGGAGGATGAAGAATTAGCAATAGTTATCTTAACAGATTGATTTCTATGCCACAGCTGTGAGATTTATGTGCTGTCTATGCAGTGAAAAGAGCAAATCTGTCATCACCTTGCAGGGATTCATAAGGCGTAGAAGTCAGACTTGCTCCTTCCCCAAAGAGATGCTAAGTACAAAAAAAAAAAAAAAAAAAAAAAAAAAAAAAAAAAAAAAAATTCAATACCATCCATTCACATTTTCCCAGTCTAATAACAACATCTGGTCATCTGGTCACAGCTCTCTCTCTGATTAGGAGCAAGGCTTAGTGCTTCAGGGAAGGCACACACCAAAGAAGCTCTACACATCATGGAGTAACTTGTTCAACATACTTCAACTGCTCCTTTAAAATGGAAATTAAGGATATGCATACAGAAGTGTCTGAACCATAACTGAAAACAAACCAAAACAATGCAAACCTGAGAAGAAAATCAGTCAACTTGATAAAATAGTTTAGATGGAAATTTTAAACCACAAGATTACTTCATCTATGTCCTGCACTAATCTACATAGTGTGCTTTTCCTCAAAACAGACTTTTATTAAAATAAAAAACTATCTTGCAACAGCCTGCTGGAATTTCCTATGCCATATCATAAACCACAGCCTGATGACTTCCCACCTAGCCAGTGTCATACCATCAACATGATTGTTTTAGGAGAAAGGGAAATAAGCTACTGCTAACTCACTGTACTTTACAGCTCCCAGATAAAAGAATTTCCATGGGATATTTTTTTGGCAAATAGTCAGCAATGAAAACACAGCACAGTTAAAAGACTTGAAATAAATTACACCTCTTAACTCAGCCTGATCTACTGTGTAAAATAGTTAAGAGGTAACAGTAAAACACTTTTTTATTGGTGATAATTATGTAACAGAGAAGTAAAACTGGATCATGACAGTTTCTCTTTGCTGGATATTCAAGGCTACCATAAAACTCAAGGAAGTATCAGATACTGAGATCTTCATATTTTTCATCCAAAACTACAGTAAACAAAGTCTGGCATTAATACAGCAGAAAAAACGAGAACAGCACACTTTGCTTTTCAGTGTGTGACTATATTGCACTAGTGAGCCCAAACTGAGATTGTTATCAATCCATGCTTGAAAATAGCTGTACCTTGATATACATCCACTGTAATAAAATGACATACTACAAAGAATGTAATATTGTAGGGCTTATGTATGATTTGCACCATTTCCCACCTATGCTGGATTTCCTGTAAAACAAAATACAGAGAACCTACAAGTTGCTCCTTCTTATCTCTATATTTCAAAATTTGGGGCGGTTTTGTTTCTATTAATAATGCAAATAAGGTTTAAAATAAAATATGATTTTAAACAACCTGTCAAAGCAGTTTTCTTAAAACTGTTCCTGTCCATATTCATAGAATTGCCACTGAGTGCCAATATAGCTACAAGCATCCAGCACCACTTTAAAGGATGTCTTTATTTTTCAGAATTATTAGCTAAAAAGTTTAGCATGTAATGTAACAAGCTGTGATAATGCCACTGAGTAAAAACCCTCCAAACTAATACCCACTTCATACTACTCAAACTTACAAACACAAAGGCTTCTTTGGTAACACAGACAGAAAATGCATTTGCTGTCTATTTTCCTCTCATTTCTGATGCCCACAGTTAATCTTTGACATATTTTTCATTTGGAAGAAAATGGGAATTGGTTGGCACATTTTTATAGCATGTACCAACACAATGTAAAAAAAAAAAAAAGTAGAAAAGAAAGACAACTTTAAAATTCCCAAAGGAAAGTGCATGCAAAGTATTTTTATCCTGTCAGCTTGGACTCAGTAAAGTCTATCGCTATTCACTATAATTCTCCATTAATAAATATTCCCCAGCTGTGTCAAACATTTTGCCTAATTCTACCTTCAACAATTCCTTGCTTCAGTGTGTAAATGCTCCATGAGAAAATAAAAACTTTTAAAATGTAAGTTAGTCTTTAATATTTGCAAAGAAGAGCAAGCAGGTAGTTCACATAATTCTTATTAAGATACCCACACAATTTCTTTATTTTTAATCCCTTTTCAAGAGCTGTATTTTACCCAGGAAAGGTAAATGTGTTGGTGCTATCAATCTAGAACAATTAAATGCAAATACTTCATAAATACTAGGGTGAGATCCGAAGTCCAATGTGAGAATGACTGATTTTTCTGGACACAGAGGAAATAGAGATTGAAGGTCACCTTTGCATCTGTCTTCAGTGTCAAGACCATGCCTCAGGAATCTCTGACTCAGAAGGAATGCTTTAAGGACAACATTCCCTTTGTCAAGGAGAATTGGATTAGAGAACACCTAGACAAATTTGATATCCTCAAGTCCATAGGCCCTAATGGGATGCGTCTGTGAGTGGTGAGAGAGCTGGCACACACCAGAATGAGTCTACTCATGATCATCTTTGCAAGATTGTGGCAACCTACAGAGGTGCATGAGAACTGGAAGAAAGCAAATGTCACCCCAGTTTTCAAACAGGGCAGGAGGGAGAAGCCAGGGACCTACTGGCCAGTCAGCCTGACTTTAATGCTTGAGATCAGCTCACTTGGACAGAGCACAGTGCTAATAACACCAAGGTGGTGGGTTTGGTCCCGTGTGGGCCATTCACTCAATAGTTGGACTTGATGATCCTTGAGGATCCCTTCCAAGTCAGAATATTCTTTGAAAGGAGAATGATGAAGCACCTCATTCCAGAGGCCATCTCTGTCAATATGAATGACAAAAAAGTGATCACGAGTAGTCAACATAGATTCACTAAAGTTAAATTATGCTCAAAACAGGAGATAGAAATCAGGACACAAATATGTCAAGAAGGCAATTTGGACATTAACAGCACAGGCTGTGCCACACTCTACATTTTTAAAAAAAGTTATTTAAAGAAATATAGGAAGATTGTTGCTAACATCCCAAAGTAGTTATTTCTGTTTCTAAGCTGCAAATCGCCACATATACTTGCAGTTCCAAGCAGCAAACACCAAATGTGATCACCAAAGATTATGCAAGTGATCTTGAAAACTCTCCTGAACAGCAGCAACAGGCTGAAAGAATACACAGATGGGAAGCAATGCAATGTGATACCATTGCTACTAATCCATACTTTGCTATCTGATCTTTAGGAAAGCAGCAAAGACTGCACTGGGCAAGCTGCAGATTTTTACTTATTATCATTTCAGATGATATTGAAATTGAGGGATTCAGAGAATGGAATTTAAATGAAACAACAAGAGACAGCTTTGACCTCATGGATCTCTTAGATATATTTAATAAATCACTGTCACTCCTGTTACCTTTCCAAAAGAGAAGAAACACAAGTGCACCATGCAGTTGAGACAAAAATAGTGCCTGGAAGATAAAAATACCAGCTAGCCATTCTCACCTCAAGATCAAAGACTGCACCTGGATATTAAAATATAATTAGCATGTGCACATGCCAAGCTTGCAGAAACCAGTGCCAACACTATTCAGAGGTGCTGGTGCCCTTCTGACTGACTAGGTTTGTCTGTTCAGGAGTAAATGTGACATAACCCAAGCTCAGCCTAAAGAGCATTTACTTCATAAATTTACTTCATAAATTACCAACTCCTTTCTAATTTCTGCTACATTGCTGTCATTCACTTTTACTCTTCTAGTAGGAACAAATTAAATAGTGTTGACAGTCAAAAACCAGAACTGTCATATAGCTGTTATGGTTATAAGCATGCTATATTTTTAATGTTTGTGGTTTTTTTTTTTTTTTTTTTTCAAATTCTGTGGCCATATATATATAACTTCCTTTAAACTCAGTTTATTGATTAACTTATCATTCTTCCCAAATCATGGGGATGATGATGCTTCCTACCAATTCCCCTTCCAACTTTTCCTCAAGTGCCTGTCCATCTTCTAGAAGGACAGATTATTTGGTGTCAGAAAAAAAAAAATCCTAGTATTTTGATAATTTTTCATGGATTAATGCCATCTGTTTCCCAAAATCCCATGTGTTTATGACACTCTCAGCAACTAACTGTTGCTGAATGAAGTGCTCAAGGATCTCCAGGAATTTTTCTGCCTGGAGGCAAATGCCACCCTGACAGGTCACCAGGCCAAGCAGAGTTTTAAGCAAGTGAACAAGTGACAATATAAATTGCTGCCCTGTTACGCTGCCAAGGCAGGGACTGCATTGAACTGACTGCTGCTACTGTTTGGCCTCACCACACACGCTGTGCAGGCATTTGAACTGCATGTGTGGAAACCATAACCATGAAGAAGATCTTTGTGCTCATGAACGAGGGCTGAGGCACAAACCTTATCTTCTGCAAACACGGCTGAATGACACAAAAAGTGTCATTGACTTATTCACTTTGACAGAAAACAAACAAATCCATTTAGAGGGGGAGGAAAGCATCTCTACTGCAAACCAAAATTAATTGCATGCATGCAACAACAATAATGAATTTTGACCGCCGGCAAAAGCACTACAGTTTTCCAGAAGTGTTTGAGCAGCCTAAAAGCATTTCCCTCTCTGAATGCTCCAGAGTTCATGTCTGGGCAGGAAGGAGATGTGTGCCACCCATGCCAGTGACACTGCCACCAACCCATCAACCAGTGCCCATCAACAGGCTTCCATGCTCACCCACACACTTGGGCCTCTGCGAGTGGAGGAACCAGCCCTCAGCCCCACTGAGTTTGCTTGCTTTGCTTTTTTCCCAATGTCATACACACCTTATCTTCACCACTACACTTCATACACAACCTCAAGAAATGTGCACTGCAAACACCCTTGGCAAACTCACATCCCATGTGCTCTTCTCCTCGACCAGAAGTTTTCAAGAAATGCATGACCACCTTTTGTTCATTCTCTACAGATTTCTCCACAATTCTCATCAAATGTAAAACTTTTTTTTTCAGTGTCCAGCAAGATAGGAACAGCAATGAGTAGGAGAAAAACTACATGTGTTTTTATTATTTGGCTATTTTTCAGCTAACTAGCATTTGAAATGTATAGAACAGATGAAGCATTTTAATAAGCATTACTGACATACACAAGCACTATATATCACCAAAGTTAGACAGAAGGGTGACTATCACTAAGGCTAAAACCCGTACCACCTCTGAAATTCAGGCCCACAATGCAAACCTGTCACCAGAATTAGCCTATTACTGCCAAAACATTTCTTTTTAAATTAACTTGAAATCCAAAGGTTAATATAAAGAAGAAAAAGTGATTTTTCATCCTTTTAAGTTCAAGATCAGGCGGATTTCCAAGTACTAGTTCTAAAAATCTCTTTTTTCTCAATCCTCACCAAAAAGGGTAACAGAAAACCTTTTGTTTTATCTGCAGTATTTTCTCTGTAAATCTATCACTTTTCTCATTAAATCTAAACTAACCAAAGTGCACCTAAAGGCTTGCATCAGGCTCCTGACACTGTACAAACCCTGACCCCCAGTCCAAGTGAATGAATAGGAAATCTCCAGTGTGTGTGTCCCTGCAGGAGCCAAAGCTGCAAACACCAGACCCTGTGCACCACGAGCAGCTGGCTCCCTGCTGCCCCACATCTTGCCAGCACACCAGCAACACTGCTCTTTCTTCAGTCCCTCTCTGACCTTCCTGAAGAACACACCCAACTTCGCTGTTTTTTTTTTTCCCCAGCCTCTTAAAAGTTCTGCTCAAACCAGGCTTTAAAAAAAATGAAAAAGAAAATAAAAGAAAGAAAAAAAAGAAGAAAAAGGGAAAGACGAGGGCAGGGGAAGCACAAGTGCTTTGTGAGTTGAAAAGCTAAAGCCTTCTACTTACACAGAGTTTCGGTGTGCTCACTACATCGCTGCCAGATTCCCCGAGGATGAGAGTCATGTGAGGAGGCAGAGGGTGGCTCTACTAAGCAAACACAGCACCGTAGGCCGGGCTAATCCTGCACCTGTGGCGTGTTATTCAGCAGCAAAGAAATGTAGTCCAGACTGCCTCTGCTTAATACGGCTCAGCTGTTTCCCTCTGTGCTCGCTTTGATTATAAGCTGGCAAACAATATTATTTCAGCCAGGCGCAAAGGGGTATTCAGGCTGCATAGGATGTGACAGTAAAAAGGCGAAAGGAAAAGAAAATCCTGGAATTACAAATCAAACAAAGATCCTGAGCAATACAGAATTTCTAACTCTTTCCAGATGGTTGGCAACGCCTTCCAAGGTCAGTATATAAAATGCACACTGAAGTTGGAGTCTTCTGCTCTTCACCTCCCTTTAAAGTGGGACTGCTTGTGATACAGGATACACCACAGTGGCCTGGCCCTCATTTACCCAATCCAATACGTATTTACCGATGAGAGCGATCACAAGAAGGTTTTGATGGGGTTTTAGGCTTCTTATGGTACAAAAAATGCCAATTGAGAACAGACTATGAAAAGAAATGGCACGCAACCAGCAATTTGGGATTTTTTTTTTTCAGAGAAAGAGCGAGCAAAGAGGTTGTGAAGTTGCTACTAGGATACATAGGCTTTATCATAGCACATCACAAAAAAAAACCAGAAAACCCCCACAAAACCAAAACAAACCCCCAAGAAACAACAGCCAAAAAAACCCAAACAAAACCTCAAAACCACACCCAAACAAACAAACAACAAAAAACAACAAAAAAAAAATCCAGAAAAAAATAAACCCGAAGCTAAAACCAACCGAACAAAAAACCCAGGAAACTTGATAAACTGCATCAATCAGCATCAAGATTTGGTCCCATCATGGAACAATAGCAAGAATTTCATTTCAAGGTAGAGTACACAGCCATTGAGAGCATTTTATGATCCTGATATTTGCTGCGCAAGTTGACTAACCACTGTTAAAATTCCCTGTAATTGTGATCCACACATATTTATATAAAACAAACCAGTATTATTTAAAAACAAAACCACACAGGTATTTATTTCAGATACTTGAAATAATTTAGTTAATTTAATCTGGTAATCAGATTAAGACCAGATAATATGGTCATAAAATACCACACCTCCTCTACATAACATCTATCATTTCCATGGTAGCATGTAACTGTCAGAGATGACCAACAGATGCTGTTACTAATGTTTCTTTCTGATACTGAGCTGTAAACATCAGACATTGCAGTTGCAACACACTCCCAGCACTTGTACTGAAATGTTCTTCTCTACAAAATGATACTTCAGTTTCTGCTCCATCATTCCCTAATCTAATTCTACATTTGGAAACTGGTGATGAAAAAAAGAGATATCTGCACACTCAGAGCTACGTATCAAATTTCTTGGTGGAAGGTTTATTGCAGCTGCTGTTTACCAATGGGATTGTTTCCAAAGAAATAGGAGCTTTATTCCTATGAAAAAATGCTCATAAGTAACCTGGACCTATATGAACTTTCAACTGGTTCCTTATAGAAGAGCTAACTCTTCAAGATTCTGACTGAAACAAGTAGGTTATCTAGATATTTGATTAGATCACAGAGCAAAAACTAAGAAACAAGACTTTATACAACATAAAATCAAAATAAGAAAGCTGCCTTCAATTTTGTCTTTCAAAAAATTTGCTTTTTTTTTTTTTGTTTGTTTGTTTGTTTGTTTGTTTGTTTTTTTCCAAATACTTAATTCCTTTTCTGGAGCCTTACACATGCTTTTTTAAAGCTATCTGCTACTAGCAGAGGCAATGGCTAAACTTTTCCTCCTCCATACTCTGGTCTGTTCCTGATTCATCCCTAGTTTAGAGAACTACCTGTAACTCTATCAAGACCACATGTACCAAGTGAAAAAGATAGATGATGTCTAAATTTCTGCCAAAACAATGTTGAATCGTGGTCCAGCTAGAAACTGCTTGGTGCTCCTGGCAGCAATCACATTCCTCTCTTTAACTCTCCCAGGGCATCCTGCTCCTTCTGCTTTGTGTCTCCTGGAGCTCATTCACGGCCATGTCCAACAAAATCATCTTCAGAGTTTTAAGTAGCAAGCTGTAAGTAGTTGCAAGTAGTCATAACTACTTAAAACTTTTGAATTTGAAACTTCAGAACTTTTGAATTTGCTTTCTTGATAGACTGTGGCCTTTGCAGTGCATGTGGTGTTACCCAGACTGTGCTCTGCCAGAACAGCCTGCTGTTCTGCCAACACAAAGCTCAAAACCCTACTTTTAAGATAACATGAAAACTCATAGAAACAATGAAAAGCATGGAAGCTGGAGCATAAACAAAACTGATATAAGTGCCTTTAAGTAGGAACAGCTTTCATATACAACCAGTCACACACCTAGGTGTTTACATTTAATTAGCTCTCAAAACAGTGGACTAGATGGCTGTAGAGACACAGGAATTAGGGACATAGACTGTTTTGTATATCGCTAGCTGAACTTCACCCTAAAGCCAGCCAAAGCTTCCTGCTAGATTGCCTCTTTGAAACCAGAACACTGTGCTGGCTGAAATACTTCAAGGGTGATAACCACCTCACAACACCTACATCTGCGATTTCCAATAAATACTCTTCTTGCAAGTTAAAAAACTCAGGAAAAGGTCATATTGACGAGCTGACAGAATGTAGAAGAATATTAACCCCTAACACCATGAGGCATCATTGCTCCCCATATTATTTTAATTTGATGCATAAGCAAGGATCTTTTGTTCCCAAGGTAATAGTAATGGAGCACTACTGATGGGTGGTAAATCCACTTGACTGTCCTTCCTTTCCTTCCTTCCCCTTCTCTCTTCCCAGAGCATGCCCTTAACTCTATTAAAAAGGAAAGCTTACCACTCTCCATTCACAACTAAGCCAAAGGTCAGGAAAAAATTTAAAAAATGATCTTTCTTTCATTAACAAATTTAAATGTCATATAAAAAGGACTAGAACAAAATATAGTCATTGCCAGCTGCCTAATTATTTTCTCATCCTCTTCCAGGCCTCAACACAATGCCTTTGTAAGGCTGCCTGCTACTGCTGTTTGGAACATTAAATACACCAAATTTCTGCAAAGACTTTGTGTTGCAAAATGTGCTCTGATGGGCAAAACTGAAGCAAATGTAAGAGCAATCTGGTATTATTCACCTTAAATGATGAGGGAAGGGAGAATACTGTGTGCTGTCAACTCCCCCTTGGGTTTGTATCCGTATTCCTAGAAGAGTTCAGTAACAGGAGGTTAGAGGTGGCCAAGGACAAATTTTGGCTCCCAATTAACACTACCGAGCCATGAAAGCCTTGTCTAGCAGGCGCCATCACATACAAACTATCCTCCCACTGCACAGGGCCCTTGCTCTCTGCAGAGTTCAGTGTCTCCTGGCTTGCTCAACAGTGTAAGCAGAGGGATCATTAGTTATGACTAGTAGAGTCTAGGAGATAATGTTGACTCTCATTTCAGGAACTATTAAGCTATAAACACTGTGCTGAAAGCCATTTATCTGCATTTTAAGATAAACAGAGAAGCTATTCAATTAAGTAGACTGTAAGAAATAAGCTGCAGATGCCAAATCGAACAACATTTAAACTCCAAAAGAGAGAAAATCCCTGCATTTAATAAGCACAACTTTATACCAAGAAATTACTCACATGGAAGTTCATAAGCAGCACAGCTTAACCACCCCACCATGTCTGATAAAAAAATACAAATCAAAGTGTAATTACAAAACAGTTAAATCCGAGCAATGTAAATTACATGCACTTAAAATCTGCCAGTTCCTACCGCAGCCACCACTGACGGTTACGAGGTTACGAAGTGGCAATTTTCATATGGCAGTATTTACATTTTATCTCCACATCACTACCATTTGAAAATGAGATGCTATTCCAGATCTCCACAAACGAGAAATACGCCAAAACTGTCATGTTCAAATCTGCATTTGCTAAGGAGAACATTCTTCCTGAGATAAGCAAAAGAGTATGAAATTAATTTCTCAAATCTTGCCAACCAACCAGATTTTTTAACTGAGTATTATTCATCTTTTTGGACATATCACTATGAGATCTTTAAGATACTAGCTTTAAAAAATTAAAAGAAAAAACCCAACCTCAAACCACTAAAAAGCATTCCTACTAAATAGTTTCCAAAATCCTTTAAAAATATGTAAAATACAAGACAGTCTAAGCTTTAAAAAAAAAGATGGATTTTTTCCCCCCTCCCCAAAAATTAAAAACCTGATCTTTCCCCACAGTTCCAGATGCCAGAGATTTTCGAGCCAGCTCTGAGGTCAGACAGGGGAACACACAGGTGCACCATGCATCGGCAGCTGAAAGCTTGCAAGGTTGTGCCGGAATTTGATCTTCCCCCTCTTCCCGCATTCCTGCCGGCATTATAAACGCTCCCTGAAGGAATAATACCCTAATACGGACTAATTTTCCACAAACAGCCCCAGCCTCATTAAACCTCTTCTTTATCAGCATTGTTCAAAGCAGTTTTTCTGGTAATATTGAACTCTCCTACGCCCACCTAAAGAGAAAAGAAACTCCTTTTATGTTCTCTCCAGTATCGTTTCTCCTACTCAGGTCCACTGGCACCACACAATAGATTCAATAAAAATATTCGGTTTCATCATATGGTAGTAGTGTCCTAAAGACTATGACATGGATTGAGAGAGAGAGAGAGAGAGAGAGAGTCTGTTCCAATAAAAAAAGAGATCACTCTCCCAACAGGATTTGATAGATTTCTATGAGTGACTCCTCCCAGCAATCAGGCAAACCCAAGTGAATTAAGAGGACAGTATTTCTAAAGCAGGTGTTTTTCAGAACCTGCAATTCTTCACACTCCCTAAATGGCCTTTTACCCTTCCCTAGAAAAATCCTTTTGCCTTCAGCAACATCACACAGACTCTCTTAACATGAACAACCTTTACCACTACAATAATTAAAAAATTTGAATGTGCTATGACCTAGCTTCATTGTGAAGCCAAAAAAGGAGCCAGTCTGCATTCAAGCACCCTGTGAAGTAACAAAACCTAAGAATGAGGTTATGACATGCTGAAACCAAAAGTGGGTCCTCTTCCCAAAGTGATGAATACCTGTGGGACCTTATCCCAGATGGTCCATGATGCACCTTGCCCATCTGCAAGTCCATGATGTGAGTAACTATGTTCTTTTAAAACCATTTCTGTTTTGCAGATGAGAATTTTTATTACAAGACTGACAGAAGAATGCCATCTGCAGATATTCCTTCTTCCCCAGCTCCATCTAGATTACCCTGAATGGCCTGAGACTTGAAACACAGCAGAGGATAACACAATACAGAACAGAAATGCAGCCAGAGGATTTCTGCCTATCCTAATTACACATTCTAGAAACAATCCTGAAATGAAAAAAAACAGTTGTATAGTGAGTTGCTAGTACAGAGAAAAACAGCAGACCAAACAGTGCTGTATTTTCCAGTCATTCTTTTGCCTGCTGTTCAAAGCATAAACGCCCATGAGAGACTGACAGAAATATGGACACAGGAAAAGGAAATGCAGGCAAAAGCACTGGTGGAAGGCAAACCATGCATCCATGGTCTTTCTACCAGTTTAATTCCATCTAGCTGGGATATTTCAAAAAAAATATAAACAAGCAAATATATTATTTCTATATTATGTATATAAGATACACATTCTATCTAAGTGCAACATATATCAATAAATAATAAATGTGTTAGGGCTCTCAACTCAGGAAACAGACTTAGTTCCACTGAACAAATCACTGTGGAAATGAAATAATTTGAAAATTGAAAACAGTGCTACAATTCAGTATGATAATGTCAATATAAGCAATGGAAGTATGAAAGCTGTGGTCCTCATAACCATTTTTCTCATGTGCACAATGAGCACAAGGCCGCGGTGTAACATTTTGCTCACACATATTTGATTATAAAATAAGGCACATAATCATAAAATAATGATGATAAAACAATGTTTCCCATATTTTATTATTCTGTTCTTCAAATCACTCCTCTTTCTCATTTTTCCTCAACCTAATTCCTTCAAAATTTTTCTCCTTTTTTTAAATATATATTTTTTTTCAATTAGCCCATTAAAATTGAATAAGAAACCCTGACTTCAGCAAAAATCAAAAAAGAAGTTTCAACTAATGCCAACAAAATACAACAGTATGGGTCTTGTAGAAACTTCACCTAAAAGAAGGTGGCTATGCTAACCAATATGAATTTAAACTGAATTTTTCTTTCCTTTTTCTTTTTCTTCTTTTAATCTATTTAAAAGAGATGAAAATTGTAATCCAACTAAGTTTCATTTCTTTCAGCTCCAGTCAATCTCTAAAAATACTCCGAGGCATAAGAACAAGGGGGCCTACAGCAAATATGTGTTTCAAGCTGAGATGCTGTGTAGTTTCAGAGAGAAAGAAAAATATTTTCCCAAGCTTTCAACTCTTCATTTGTATAAAATAGTGTATTTTACAGCTAAGTAAAGATGTAAAATTAAACTTCTTCAGCAGTGCAATGCACAGTAGCTCACTACAAATACTCTTAACATACCTAAATGCATGAATTGTGCAACGTTTTCCATCAGAATATGAAAGGAAATAGATGCCAAATATAGGGTAAAAGAATATAAAAAGTCAGCTTTCTTCCACAAAATAGCAGAATTCTTAAAGAATGTGTTGGTGGTCAAACCTGACAAGTAAGAGGTTGTTTCCATGCTGCATCCTGACTAATGGTTTGATCAATCTTAACTAAGAAATAAGGAAAAGTATTTGGATATTCTATAAATAAGCACATGGATTATTATTTACCCATAAAATTACCTGAAATTACTCCCTCTCAGCTTGTATTTCTTATTGCTGTTCTTTTAATGCACCACTGCTTAATCAATTCCCTACATAACTTTTCAATAGAGTAATGATTTGCTGAAGTCCTTTCCAGGGTGGCGACCATATCAGATAAAACAACTATTATCACTGAGTTCCAGTCAGATAAAGAAGGAAAAGGGTAAAAACCATTTTTAAAGACGAATGTGATTATTATAGACATTCACACTTTTCTACATGTAATATTTCATATTTCTACACTGCTTTCCTTTTCCAAGTAGCTTCCCCTTGGACTGAAGCTGGTGGATTGAAGTTCAGTCTCTGTGAGTTAAAGAACCAGATTTATCTGTACATACAGACAGCAGAAATATCCTTCCAAAAAGGGCAGTTGATTTACTCCAGCGCAGAATTCACGTTTTTCTCCCTAAGTTACCACCGTGCTCAAGGAAACCCATTTCAAAGATTTAGTATCAAAGATTTAGTAATACATTCAGTAGAAAATCAATGTACACACTTAAATATGCGTGACACCAGAAAATAAGTCAGATTTAGTAATTTTCTTCTATATAACACACCACAGTTAACTAATCTTACCCAAAAAATGTTTCTTTAGAATACTGCGGCCCCCTACACTGGAAACATCTACTTTGTCCCCTGACAGAAGTGATATGGAGCACACATGGCACAAACGCAGGAACAGCAATCAGAAATTCAGCTGCCACTATGACTAATGTTTGCCAAATTGATAGTGAGACATGGCTGCAGGAGCCTCTTCAGGAGCAGAGCGACAAGGCATGCATTCCAGCGGCTGGGCTGTACCAAGAGAAGTCAGAGGGACCATTACTGGGGAGGAAATGTCATGAGTGGTCTCTGTTATCTTTGTCTTAGAAGTTAGCTTAGAACTGGAGTTTAAAACCTTGACTCCATACGTGAGAAAAACATGAAGCTCACATCAAGCCTAGAGATGGAGGAAGTGTTGGTAGGCTAACATTCTCCACTAAATGTTAGCCACCTAAAACAAGCAAGAACAAATCTTTTAATAGCTTCTTGAAAGGATAAGGATAATAAATTTGTATTCAGAAAAGTCTAAAATGCACTCTGAGAGGAAAAAAAAATACTGTACTACATATTTTTTTTACTCAGCAATAGAATTTTTTGTATGAAAATCATTGTAATAAATCAATAAACCTAAGAAGCTACATTTAAAGAAATGAGAAAAAGAGGAAGAGTTAAATACAAAATAAACAGAATTAGAACTTTGTCAATTATTCTACATCCTGCTGGTTGCAGTTTCAGTAGGTGATACACTCAGGAGAGAAACAACCCTACTTCTTGAGAGTTTTACTCTCATCAGCACCATCTATGTGAGTTATCAAATTGAGAAGACAAAAATCCAAAGCTCACCATTTTTCAGGATGGAATCAGTGATTTCTGCAAACTGTTTGTACATCTTTAATACAGGGCACAATCTAAAATTTTCAACCCTTTAAAAATCCCAGAGTTGTAGAATGAAATCCTATGCTTTACTACGAGCATTTTTAGTTTTGGCGTCACCTGCAATGGGTTTAGCATTTCAAGGCAAGGTGTCACCTGCAGAGAATTCCTCTTCCTCTCTCTGTCCGTTAGAGAAAATCAATTAAAAAATTTATGCAGTGAAGTAATTCCCCTGTTTCTTGCCTGTATCTTAGCTCCCACTGAAAATAAATTGAGTTATGATGTTAAAAAGTAAGGTGAAATAAAGAGCAGCATGCACTGTAATAGATCTACAGGGTCCCTTTTGGATTTCACATTCATTGTTCTGTAACCCATTAAATACTAGGGAACCTTGGGAAGAAGTCTAAACCCTTGACTTAAAAACCTCACACCCATTCAGAAAGAGATGATTAGGAACAACAGTATTCTAGCATCATATTTCTGGTTCCCTTCACCAGTATAAAATGGTTTCAGATTCAGCAATAACATTAATCAAGTGTTTTAAGACCACTTTTTCCTTTCCCTGCAAAGTTTCTTCTTAGCACTCTCAGGAGTGTTTGCTTCTGCCAAAGGTAAATTCAGTTTCTGCCTGTAATAATCATGGCAAAATGAGGCTCGGCACACTTCTAGCAAGGAACAGATGTACTTTATATAGATCATTGTATTAGAATAGTTCAAAATACTGCCAAATTAAAGGTGAAAAACCCCATGCTTTTCAAACATGCTTACAAGAAACCAGCACAATCATGTTACTCCACCTGTATGTTGTATTACTTACAGAAGTTCAAAAAAGTTCAGTAAAACAAATTATTTCTTTTTTTTTTTTTTTTGTACACTTCTTTTAGAGAGCTTTCACACTTAAATATGTGAACAAGAGAAAGAAAAAGGCACCCCACTGAAAAATAACCAAAAATCACACATCTTAAAGATGTGGGGGGAACAGCGAAGAATCTGTTAAAGAACAGAGGCACTAGAAAATTTCCCTTAGAAATACCTTCTTTCTATCCCTGAATAATTTCATAGTTTTCCTGTATGTCGATATTTGTTGCTTAATTTACCCTACAGCAGACACAGATCATCCCATCAGTGTCTCCTTTCTGTCACTTCCACCCTTTTCCAGGAGAAAGTCAGCTCAATACTCCTTCCCACTTCCCCCAGCAGAGGATATCCAAAATCCTCCAGATGACATCACAGGGCTGCCTGACAGGTGGGACCCAACCTTTCCTCAATGAAGCCAGCCATAAGATTTTAACAGGCTCACACTCAGCTTTGTCTCAACAAAAGGTGTCCAGGGCTTCATCCAAGGAGAAGAGATGGAGGACAATGTGTTCAAGCTATTAGCCCTGCTTATGAACTTCTCAACCCACCCTGCAGCAATCAGGGTATCAGCAAAGGACTCCACTTCCACAGTAACACCAGCTAGGGAGCAGTTCTTGCCAAAAGAAACACCCCTGTCAAAAAATTCCTCTGCCAGCAGGGATGCGCAGGTGTTTCCCACTCCTCATTTTGTAGCCCATTCGTTGAGGGACCTCTTCATCTACTAGTCCCAAACCACATGTGCTGGGAGTTCCCTAAAGTGTAGAGATTATTGTTAAAGAAAAACAAATGATGGAAATTGAAACCTAAATAATCAAATTTAGGCTGCAAAGGAAAGAAAAACTGGCAGCTGGTGGGATTTGGGCAGGCATCCTCTCCTGCCATTTAAGCCATCAAAGCCCAGTCAGGAAGTTTCCTCCCACATAATACAGATAGAATGATAAAGAAGCATTTTCTGGACCCATCCTTCCAAAACCCCTTAACATTTCTAAAGCATCTTTCACTCTTCTTTGCCTGTGGGCAGACAGCTTACATTCAGGCAGTAAAGGAGAGGTGACACACTGTACTCCCGTGGTTCGCATACATTTCATTTTTTGCGCTTTGTGTTCATTAATGATATTAATTAGAAGCAAGTATTTTCCTCTATGTGCCTTGCAAAGCAAAATAGGACACAATGTCTGAAATACTTCACTCTGTGTACTGTTTTGATGCTTCTTGCCAAAATCAGACACAGTGATGCTCTTTTGCCAGCTGTGGACCACAGGTTAAGAGTTTTTTTTCTCCACAAAAAGCTATCTAAAGCACAACTTCTCTATCCTCCCATTCCAAAGATGCGTGTTTCAGGCTGCAGTAGATATTCTCCTTTCAACCAGCAGCTCTGTGACACAACCCAGAGGCTGAAGGAGATGTAAACTATTTACCCTGCCTCGGCATAGGTTATTTTTGCAAGCCAGCAGGCCAGCCTCCCTGGGCCATGTTTGTTTATAAGGCAAGCGTTTCCCACTCCTGCAGGGCGCTTGTGGAAGGAGACGCCCGGGAGTTTCTGTTTGAGGAAAGCCACTGAGTGATCTGCATTTCTGGCAGGGGAGATGCTTTTTTTAACTTGAAAATAGGTTCAAAAAGCAGCACAGCAAGCGCATTATCCCTGAAGAACCTGGTGTCACCAACAATGCTGCCCTACAAGTGAGAGGAGAAGACACTCCTATGGAGAAGTTCAAATGGAAGTACAAAGCAACCTTGAAAATCTCCCAGTTAAAATGTGGGCGACCTGGTTTCACATGGAGGCTGTGTACTTCCTCTCCCTCGCTCTTTTTCACTCTCACCTCTGTAGTAATTCTCCCTGGATGGTCTCTCTGTCAGTCATTATGCATTTTTGGGGGGTTTTGTTTGTTTTTTTTTTTTTTAATAAAACAGGGGTGCCAAACCTTCAGAATGATTGTGAAAGGAATTTTCACATTTGGAGACTACTAAAAATAAAAATTAGAAAGAAGTTTAAGTTATTAAAGCTTCCTCCAGTTCCAGCCAACCTTTAAATGTACTTTTGAATGCATATTGTTCATACCATATGATTTAGTTTATTTTCTAAATTATTTAGTCCTTCTTGAAATCATTGTATTTTGGGGTTTGTTGCTTAGAGCTAGGTCAATGTTTATATGGAAATGTTATTTTGAAAGAAAAGCATTTACATTTTACTGAGAACAAGTTGTACTCACACAATTTCAAAAATCCTGCACTTATTTAGTTGAAACTATCAGTCAAGTGTAACTCAAATTTGTGAGTACTTTGGGCCCAAACCCAAACATTTTTCTGCCAGTCTTTATTTTCTTATGCTTTTTAATTGTCTTAACTTTTCAACTCTATCCATCAAATCACTTCCCAGTTCTCTAGGAGAAAAATTAAGAATAATGACAAAAAAATATATTGGGAATTTCCTATTCTATCTATAAATTTTAATAGGATGTTAAGGTCACACATATGACTAAAAAGAAATGCAAGACAAAGCCAAGTAAAGTGTATTTTCTCCCAAAAGTGGAAATGCTGGAGAGTCAGCACTTAGAAAATTATAGGAAGTCATGTGACATATTGAGACAGTCAAATATCTAACATTATGATAAAAACTCCCAAAAGCCCTATTTAGATGTGAAAATAAAGTGATCTGCTGGGTCCTAGCTAAAACAAGTCAGCATTCTACCATCCTCTCAGTATTCAAGACTTTGTCACAGTAAGCAGCAGAAATTCGGGAAAATACCCATGCCACAAATTTACTTCAGAGGTTTGGACATAGAAGTAATTCTGGGTTTTAATAAGGCTTAAGGCAAACCACTTTTTTTTTTTTTTTTTTTTTTTTTTAATGTAAGGGGGCTGGTATTTCACACTTATTATTAAATCCCAGAGGTCAAAGAAGGGTTTCAGCCACAGCTGGGGCCAGCCCTGCTGGATAAAAAGTATCATGTAGGACACACCACATATTTCCCACGGAATCACAATAAAGTGGCATTTTGAGAAGAAGGGAATTATCTAGTAGCTCTCCCTCAGTAGCAAATCTCAGAGCAAATCACTCAAGCCTTTTCAAAACATTCTACTGTGCAAAGGCTGATTGTCCTTCTTTTCATTTATTTATTAAGAGACAGCAAGGAGGAGAGAAGAAAATAACTAACATAAAATACAGGTGGGATGTAGAAACAAGGCTGGCTAAGGATCTTGTCTCTTCTCCCACTGCTGTGTTGCAGTGTGCACTGTTTCATACATCATGCAAACTTCTTAGGGCAGCTCATTTTCACTTCCACCACAGTTTCACTTCTATTAGCACAGGGCTGCTTGAGCTTAGTACTGAAGAAGAAGGTTTAAAGATGCCTTTCAAACCCTGCATGACTCTCTGTACAACATTGCTACAAGCGAATGCAGTCTGCATTTGCTACTAAAACAACTGTAAGCTTCAGCATCAAATATCAGACAAATTTGGCACTGATTAAATGGCAGTCCTGATGTGTAAGTCTCTACTAAGCTACAGGGCAGACTTAAGAAAAGCTCTCCAGTTCTGGCAGCAAGCCTCATCCCCAGTTTGGACTTTTAAGGGTAACTTCAGCATGCTTCACATAGCACGCTACAGTTAACAACCACTCGTCACTCCTTTCCCGTCTCCTCTGCTCTCAGCCCACCTGACAGGTCATTACTTAAACCAACAGAAATACATTTTTCAGTAACATTTTCAGGGTATTAAATACCTTTTCAAGATCAGAATGTATCAGATGCCCAGCTTTGTTTCCCCCTGTCTTTCAACAGTTAGTGTTCAAAATGTCAGTCATGAGCAACATTGTGTAGGATATTTTGCTGTCAGTACAGTACAAATATTTAGGTAGAGAACATGTAAAATCTAGCGGGCAAATCTTAAGTAATTGCTACTGACTGCAGTGAGTAGTGCTGCAAAGGGAATCTACAGGTTTACTTTGAATGGTGTAATATATTATTCTTCATAAATATTTGCCCCTGAGAATGGGACCAACTCATGCAACAGTCTTTATTCTCCACAGAGATCTGTACTTTGTGTTAGTATATCCTGCTAGGATAAGATTACATTAATGTTGTTCCCCACAGAATAATCCGAGAAGGCTGAAGAAAATCTCACTAGAATTAAACTTTGCCAAAAACCACCTAAAAGAAAACCCCTCTTTATTCACCAGCTCAGATATTGACCTTCATTTACGTAACTTTAAATGGAAGTTATAACCTGAAAACTGGTATTTGTAAGTAAAATGCCCACTATAGTAGAATTATAAATGAAACTTGCTCACACTGGATATGTGTCTGTAGTTCAACCATCTTGTTGCCAACTGTGTGAAAAACAGCAGCGAACATGCAGAAAAGAAAAGATTCAATTTTTTTATGTTGGAGATTAGTTTCAAGTGTTCGGCAGTAGGATTTACTTCCATGCTCTACAGATCAGAGGCAAAAGAGCAATTTGAAATCTTTCTCCATTATCACCTTTCTGTCCTCCAGATGCTCACCTTAATCCATTAACAGAAGAGAGAGACGAAATCCTCTCAGTCAAAACACCGCCTTTTGTTTCTCACAATACACTGAGATTACTTTTGTATGAGGACAGAATGCTGCCCTTTGCTGGGATTTTGTACAAGAAATACTATCTATTATTTAATGATTTTAAAAATGTTTGAACCAACTGCAATTTAGGGTGAGAAACTTCTGAGTCTAACCACTCGGGCTTTAAACTGCTGTGCATGGCTCCACTGTATCTTTTAAAATGAGACTCTAGTTCTCATCTCAGTCTTCTAAGTGCTGACAGAAGTGCAGCCTTCAAGTCCAGTGCTGTTACTCATACACTGAATAGATGTGATCGACACATTTGCAAGCAGACACATTCAGTGTATAGAAAACAGTGAGAAATATTGTGGGAGGTGCTGAAATTGAAATTCTAAGCTCTGGCATTTCCTTCAGAAGGTATAAAACAACACAGCAATCTTAGGAAGCATTACTGTGATGAAAGCACCAATAGTAGGGCTGTGTGAAAAACCCTAGACAAATAATGCTTGTTTGGTTAAAATGAGATACATTACTAAGGCTCTTTTACATGGTTTCGTAGAGAAGAGCATTTTCCAGGTCCTGAACAGACTGAAGAAATGTTAGTGTTTAGTTTTAGAATAGTTTCAAAATATTTAATAGATCATCAAGATATTAGGATGTTTTTCCCAACCATCCAATGCAATTAATGTGCATCTATTGAGACTCAGATATTCCACAGGAGCACGAATGTCTTTGCAAGGGCAAAGATGGGAGATTACATCTCATTCTCTTCTGCATGCTGCCTGAATGTGTACACTGCAGACTGGAATAAAAGACAAGTTTCTGCATTGCTGGGAAAAGCAGCTGGGTTTAATTGTGTGTAAATTTACCCTGCAGTGTTTTGTCCTATCTATCGAACAGTAAACTGTCATCTCAGTCATCCTCATAGGCAAAATAACAAAGGAGCTAATCCTGATTCGGTCTAACATTGTCTGAATCACATTTATGTTCACCCTGAAAAAACAGGTCACAGAAGTTAATCCAGCCTGCAAAAACATCTAGAACCAGAAAACCCATCAGGCAGACTACAAGTCATATGCCCAGTCACCTGACATGAGCCATACACCCCGTCTTAGCAAGAATTAACCCACTGCAAAAATTAAACCACTGGCAACCTCTTCAACTGCCTTCCTTTCCTCTCTTCTCTTTCCCAAGTTTCCCAGGAACAAAAATAGAGCTAGCAATACATAAAAGGAAGGTGAATTGCATCCTTGTATATGAATTCTTCAAAAATTTGAGATTTGCTGAAGATTCTTAATCGAAAGGCCTAAAAGAGGTGAGACTCTGCAGGGAGAAGCTTGTGTTAACATAACATTTCTGAGGAAGGTGAACACGGAAAATGAATCTGAAAAAGTCTTCCAGGAGAGAAGTTTGTAAAAGAGGTTCTCTGTAACAGCAATCAGGGGAAGCCTAAAGTTTATCCAAGGGAGGCTACGTTTTATTCCCTCTCAGGCTTGACCAGACATTTTACATTGCTGCTCACAAACTGGCTGGACAAGAAAAACACGTGCTGACAGGCTGGATATCACCAAAATGAAGGTGTCAGCCTTACTCTGAGATCACTCTACTGAACAATTGTGTAAGCGCATCCAGAAGCATTTCACTGCTAATGGCCAGCAAGCCAAGTTGCTGGCTTGCTCATTTCCTTCTATGAATATGTGCCAACACACCTGAATCTTACAGCAGAATAAAGGAAAATCCAGAAAGCTGCTGCTAAACTTACTGCTTATAATGAAATCACTGTGAGATCTTTTTATGCAGACCTTCTTTGGGCCATTTTCCAGGATGAAGCAACAGCTGTCTTTGCCAATCTCCTCGCAGGCAAAGAAAATTTTCAAGATTAATTGCTCTGATAGAAAACAGGAGATTTTCTTTTTCCCCTTTGCTTTGTTAGTGTTGCTTCTCCTGCAGTCAAGTTCCTATCCTGGAGGCTCTTCCAACTGTGAATTAATTACAGGTTTGATAAGCTGCATACCTGTTGTACGTAGAGATTAGGAGTGGTAAACTTAAGACCCCTTTTATTTCCTAAAACACTTAATTTCCTGGAAGACTGTAAAATTAATTTCCCACTTCTCCAAGAAAGCTGATGGGAGGCAATTGCTGATATTCTCCTATGGTTAGACGTGTAGCAAAAGGAGACCTCTGCTGAAAATTGGGCTTTAGCAGAGGACAAGGGCCTGAAAACATGGCAACGCTTGCTCTTCCCCTGAAGAACTTCCAACTAACCCATAAATGAAAGTAGCAGAGCCTATCATCCAGACTGGTGGGTGCCCTTGATGAAACCCATGCTACACAGGATGTCGTCCTTTTTAATTAGGACATTTAACAGATGGATATGGCCAAGAACCAGAATTGCCTGTTCTCGTTTAAGAATAAGCTCTCCACCCAAACAAAGTATTAATGTGTCACTCTGTATAATAAATAAATGACTTGCTATACAAAGAAGTAGAGTTGAATGGCTTTGGCCTTGTCTCGAACTAATTTATTTTAAGTCTATATATAACAAGTTCCTCTGACAATGAATTGTGTAACGTCTACAAGACAAAAACCGGCACACTTCGTTAGCTACAGAAAGACAGGTGGACTGACAGAAACTTCCACTTAGTGCTTTATTGGCTGCCTGCCATAGTTTGAATGGGGGCAATTATGAAAAAAATTGAACACATGACTTTAATAAGCTTCAATATAGATCACTGTCTGGTGGAAGCGAAGCTTTACAATAAGTTACTCTGGGTCTAGTCTTTGCTGTTAAGAACAAATGTGTTGCTTCAGATGTCAATCATTTATTCTTGGTATTATTTGAAAAGGTTAGCGAGAAAACTGACATTGGAATTGTGGATGACATGAAGCAGCCACGGCACTGATCTCCCTCCGCATCCTATGAGAGAGGTAGCCAGGCTCCCTCTGTGCCAGTGGGAAAGTACCTCCCTGAGCACAACAGGGATGTGGCAGCAGCACCTGACTTGAGGAATGCACAGCAAAGAGCAGCTGCTGCTGCTGCAGGGGTTCGACATCAGCCTCTCCAAGTGGAGTTGTTCTCTGCCCACAGCTGAGCAGTGGATACTTCACAGATAAATGAAAAATAGTCTTATCAAATATTATTTAGGATGGATCTGTCTTGATGCAAAGGTGTCCTTCAAGGGTTTTACAGTTCAAGCTCCCACCTCCAGCAATTCACAATAACCAACTGTGAATAAGACAGCAAATAATCCATCACTGCACAGTCACCATGAGGTCGGGAAGGCATCACTGCAGGAGTTAATGCTTGTTCCATGTTTTGAGCAGCTTAAATGAAAGTTGAGATTTGGATGAACCACCAAGTCTCCTTGCCAACCAATGCTCTTCCTTCCCTGGCCAAGCACAACCTGCCTTTTTCAAAAAAATTCACGTTACCCCCCCAAAGGGACTGCTCTTTCAGCAATAAAGGTCTGCAGGGAACTTCTTCAGGACTGAAGCAGGTCATTGATGGGGGATGCTTCACTGGCCCTCTTGCATGAAAGCCTGCCTACATTTGATCCACAGAAATCCAGGCTTGCTGGAACTGCTCAAATGGGAATGGGGGCAGAGAGACCGACCAGAGCAAGAGCAGCAGTGGTCCCAGTCTCCCACATAATTTTTTCCTAACTCCCTATCAGAAGAAGTAATGGGACAGTTTCTCCCCATCCCCACACCCACCTGCTCACTCCAGCTCCCTCCCCTGGCAGCACTGAGGACGTATTTCCATGTGCTGCTGTCAATACTATTATATTCTGTAATTTTGACCTGCTCCCAAAACCTCTGTAAAAATAGCAGTAATTATTAATAACAGGAACAATGTGCACTGATGACAAATCCATAAGAGACATTTCTGACACACCACAAATTCAGTAAGGACAAGTCCAAATAATGAACTGTCATAATATGGCGCACAAATGCAACATGGAGAACAACTGGCTAGTCAATAATCTGCAGCACCAGACAGGAGGTCATTGACTTAATGTGAGTCATCAGTGTAATAATTTATGAGAAAGCAGTTACAATATCAGGAGATATCAACAGACTCTTCCCGTGTAAGAAAGGATAAACAAGCCTCCTGCTCAGGGCAGGAAATTCAATTCAAGATCAGGGTTGTGCTTTGGGCAGCATCGCTCCCAGGGGAGAAAAACTTGTGAAAAACAAATCCAGAAAGTCACAAAAAGTACCTTCACCAACTGGAAAACAATTAATTATGAGGACAGATTACAATGATGAGATTTGTTCAGTCCAGAGACAAGGGCCTCGTGGTAACAGCTCTGAAATGGGTAAAAAGTCTCTGCAAAGACAGATGAAATGTAGCCCTGCTCCATGTGCACTTGCTCAAGGTGAGAAACAAAGGCTGAAATTTCAACATTGAGATCTCAGACATCCAGAAGATCAAGTTTTCTTTGAAACCCTAACAATGAATGGAAACAGATTGTTTACAGAGGTGCAAGAATAAACATTTCTTCCCAAAGGTTTAAAAAATTATTCGACAAACAGGTATCAGAAATTGTTTTAGGTACAGTGCCATCAGGTGAAGGGACAGCCTAGATAATTCAAAGTTCTTTGCAGACTTACTGTCTGTTACTCTTTACAAATTTACCTCAAAATGCAAATTGAACTAATTCAAAAACTGAATCTTTATTTCTTAATTTTTAGTACATAAAAATTCATTTAATGCAATTCCACTTTTTAATTTTATAATATTGAAATTCTAACTTGGCCTAATGAACAATAAAGAAAATAACCTAAACCGAAAATGTTTCAATTTAACTTTCATAAAACATATATTATGGTACTACAGAGACTCTGTATTACTGTTAATTGCTCACCAAGCCAAAAGGCCTATCCTATACAGAGCTCTTATCAAGCTAATTCCATCACTGAAATTCCAAGATTCCAACAATACTGTTCCCGTTATCTTATTCACATCAGAATACTAATAGAGGTTAGATCAGTTGTAGCATCAGTCTTGATGACAGTCTCAAATCCTAGAATCATAAAATGGTTTGAATTAAGGGATCATGAAGATCTTAAAGGTCATCTAGTCCCAAGCCCTGTGTCCCAGACTATTATCTCCAAAGAGAGATTTAGGGGGAAAAAAGGAAAACAACAGCTAAGGAATTGCTAAGGAACTCAGGGAAAAATTGTTTTGAAGAGACACTGAATCTTTGGGAATAAGGAGACTATAGCATTTTTTTCTTCACTCAGGAGACTAATAATCTACAGCAAGCCTAAAGTTAAATTAAAACATATTTTTATTACACTTTGAACATTGCAGTGTGTTTCTTTGATCATAATAGCTTAATCTCAGAAGAACAAAGCAGCATTAAAAATCACTCTCTGACTCTACCCATGTTTCCTAATCTCCTCTGAGATTATTTTTAATGCAGGCAAGAAAACATCTCTTTCAAATAAGAAAATCCATATCACATTTGTCTCCAGACCTTTAATTGTTTAATGCTATTTCCCTAGGAAGATGTTCAGTGTCATCTACGGAATCCTTTTTTTTTTTCTTTCTTTTCCAAAAGGCTAATTAATATTTTGAAATATAAAGCTACTTTATAAACTGCCTTGATTTTTCAAATGAGTCAAACTGAAGCTGCAACAAATAACACAATTTACCACATCTTTCCCTATTCAATGTATGAGATCTCTTGCAGCAGTTTCTGCCAGTTGGGGTTTTGGTTGTCAGAGCAGTAAAATTCTGCTTTCCAGAGCTTTATGTTCTTTGTGCACAGCTGGAGAACTTCATATTTAGCAGAGGATTACCATGCATATGCAAGTGAATTGTTAATTTATAGGGGAAGGTGAAAAGTAGCATTTGCAGTGTAATGTGAAAGAAGATGATGTATAGTCAAGCCAACAAGGGCCACGCACAAGATTCGAGATGAAGAGCCACCAGTCAACTCAGCTGGACTCAAGCTGCCAGGCTTTTATAATACCAGTTCTTTATTAAGAGGAATAACATTTTCCTTACAGCCTGGATCCCTAACAGGCAAAAGAATGTTTAAAAACAGGGAGGAAAAATGCCATTGTGAAGAGTTCCTTCATGTGTCTTCTCCAGAGGGTTAGGGAAATGGACATCAAGTGCTCGCAGGGTTGCAGAAGCATCTCGTATTTCCTTATGGCCTGTCTGTGTCCAGTGAATTTCAGGGGAAATTTCCAAAGAGGACGCACTGTTAGAGCACAATAAGGTTCAAGGATACTGTGTTCAGCTCCATCCAGCAGGTGTTTCGAAGGAATGTTCTGCCTGAAACCTGCCTTTTGATTACTATGGCATTGGAGGCCTTCTGAAAAGAGGGACCTGACAAGGGCACTGAGCTTTGTTTAGAGAACTTAATCCTTATTCTCCCAGCTGCCAACAGGGAAAGGCTATGTTTTGCCTAAGTAAAAAATTCCTTTCTTAGAATCAAGAGATGAAAGTGGCAGGGAAGAGCAAACACCCTCCCCAAACAGCCGACTTAACATCCCCAACAGCTGCCTGTTAACAGCAACAGAAACATCCCTTTCCACTTTGACAACATATATCAAAGTAAAAAAAAATCTCTGCCAGGTGGCATTAGGCATTACAGGAATACAAAAAACATCCAAAGAACAGCCTTATCCTGTGAGACTCCTAGTTCCTCCCTCCTGTTGAAATGAATGGTGTGGAGGGTGCTATCAGTGTAACCTGAGTGATTAATCACATGCCAAACGCTACAAAGCATAAGCCATTTCAGTGCTATACTGAGCATTACTGGAAATATTTCCAAAAAATGATAAAAAAACCCTTTGATTTAAACTGAAATTCCAATCTTGGATGCACACATTGCCATGAGATTTCCATTACTCCTAAAATACTGATAATGTGAGTCCAAAGAAAAAAAATTGTTCAAAGTGTTCATAGATTAATTTTTTTTTCTCCTAAAAACTTTACTTTTATCAGTGGCACAACAACCTAGAGACTTTCAAAAGTATTGGGAAGTAACATGGGTGGTGATTAACCGGAAACAGGTTGCCAGAGCAGTTGTGGATGCCCCATGCCTGGACGTGTTCAAGGCCAGGTTGGAGGGGGTTTGAGCCACCTGGCCTAGTGAAAGGTGTCCCTGCCCACAGCAGAGGCGGCAGCTGGAACTAGATGATCTCTACGGCCCCTTCCAAACCAAATCTTCTATGATATTTAAATATGGCAGCTTGTAGTAAATCTACTTTGAAGCACTACAGTACATTCCATACTTCATTCCATGAAGCTTTTCTTAAACAAAATCTTTACTCATGAGCAGAAGAGTTTGAAGAAGGAGTGCATTTGTTGCAGCTCCTTCAAGGATCTGACCTAGAATGGCCCAATAATAAATCAGTAACTGCCCCTGGCTGTACTAATTCAGACCCCAGGGATCTGAGGAGTTGAATTTCCTGACAATGTCACCTCCAAAGGAATATGCCAGCTCAGCAGCCTTGCTTCCTGCCTGTGAGAGGGTACAGCAGGCTGTGCAACAGCACAGTGGATGGTGTTGTTCATCCCAGTATTTGGGAAATGAGGAGGAAACCAAATGGGTTGAGAAACAGACCAAGCTGGACTGAAAAACTGAGAAAAAGCATCGGACATAAAACCGGTAAGCAGCAGAAACAAGCTGAGAAATCTGGGAACTTTATAAACTTGAATAAGGAAGGGAATGTGCTGGGGAAAATTGAGTTGGGTGAAAACAAGAGGTGCTGGATGTTTCTCTGTAGCTTAGAACTGCACTTTGATTTGTTGAATCTCATAACTCCTCTGTGGATAAACCTTTCTGTAAGATCCTAACAAAACATCCTGTCCCTTCCAAGTGCTGGACACATGGAGATTTGCAACCTATTCTTTGTGCCACTTTGTTCACTCAAGGGAAAAGTTTTGTGACATGGATATGCATGGTCATTGTGCTGCATCATGCTTTGGCACAATGGGGGGGTGTGCTACATGAGAGAACTTCTGTTTCCCACTTAATTTTTTTCAAAGTTTAAACAATAACCCATAAAACCACAATATGTTAGAAGTACACTAAAAGAAAAATCATCAACTCACCTACCCACCTGCCTACTAAGGAGATGGCTGAATTAGTGTTATTTCTGCAAGGTTAATAAAGGATACTTATCACTGTGTGTAGAACCCCTTTTTAATTATTGCCAGAAATGTAAAAAGTATTTACTCATGGTAAATAACCATGAGTAGGAAAAAAAAACTCCTAAAAATTAAAAAGAAAAGGACTGATCTACAAGCAATGCCACTTGATGCTTTGCTGTGACCTGTTTCTCCCAGCAGTACCTGGGGGTGAAGCCAGAACAAACATCTGAGCCACTCTTTTCTCAAGCGGTCCCCCAATTCTTTGCTAAAACTCCTCTGTGTGCTCAACCTGAAAACTTCAGTTCTGATCACCCAACACAGTCAGCACTCACAGGTATCTCTGATGCCAAAATGGTGCTTCACACCTCAAGTAAGTGCATGCCAAAAGAAGGAGCCCAGAGTGCCTCAAAACCATGCATGCAGCTAAATAATGATGCCAAAAGGGGATTTAGCCATGTCAGAACACACTTCCTTTCAAAAAGACAGTCAAAACAAAAAATTCAGTTTCCTTCTGTTTTGATGGAGTTATTTTGCAGTCACATCAGTGATTTGCTCCACTGTGCAGCTGCCTAAGTCCCAGGGACAAGCAGAGAGAGCAATCAACAGCAAGGAGTTGTACACTGCTGCTCACATGCTAAATTAGGCTTGTTTTACCCAAATGTGAAACTGCAGCCTGGCTGTCTTCTTCTAGCCTAAACTGTCCTCTGCCTTGATGTGAAATGGGAGGACAGATATCCCTTTGTCTAACCTGGGTGATTTGTAAAACTAAACTTACAGTTTACAGTTACAGTAATGATACTATAATGATGGGTCATGAAAAGAACACAAGGAAATTAATAATCACAGCCTTAGCAGGGTTCGAATAGCATGTGGTAAATAAGGAGATGGTTGCACAAAATAAAATAATGAATAGGGACTCATTAGATGAGGATTGCTCATCCTTTATACTGAAGAAAGCAGGGGTCTAATGGAAAAGCTAATGTTATCATGCAACTGAAGATGGCACAGCAATGCATATGGCACAGAAGTCAAAGGTTGCACGTACAACATAAACACAGACAATTTGATTGCACCACTAGTAATGGTATTTTCAGTGTAGAGTGACTTACTTGGTATGTGAAACTCAACAGCTGACATCATTTAAGATCTGTAAGTTTTCTTTCTAAATGCCACTTTTATCTCCTTAAAATGTATTACCTTGAGTGCATTAAGGACTTGGTTGAATTATTTGGTCCAGATCAGAGAGCAGCCCAGATTAACAGATTCAGTTTTGGAGAACTGAGGTTGGAACACACACCCTTCCTCTGCCACTTCCCTGCTCCTATGTTTCTTGCAAGGAGGCCAAACCACAGAGACCTTCATAACTGAAGATCCTGTCTGAGAGTCAGGCAAATGGTGACAAACTCTCTGCCATTTTGCAAGGGAAATTTACTCTCCATTATTTTAGATTAAGCTGCCCTGAGGAAAACAATGGGAATGTAACCTGGCAGTACCTCATGGCCTAAGTGGGCTGACACTCAGATTTTGAAAGCCATTTGGTCCAGCATGTGAAACACCATCAGTCTGTTACTGTTTATACTGTTACTTGTATCTACAAATGTTTCTACCGCCTTCGTCACCAGCGGAGACAGCTACTCCCAATTAATGTCTCTCTTGAAGAGCTCTGTGGAGTCAGGCTGCTTTATACTTCCAGTTTGCAGGAGAGAAGGTAAAACAAGAGAACAGACCAGATTCACAGGAGTATCTTTGTGACTAACTCCTACTGAATCAAGCCAAACTTGATTCAGCTACAGAATTTCTGTGGATCTGGATCCACAAATCAAATGAACATCTAGGTGGGATTATTCTACAAAGCTTTGCATCTTTGAAAGTTCATTAGTGAACTAAACACATTTTTTTTTCAGAAAATTGAGCTGTATTCGTTCCTTCAGTAAAGGGTTGGTTTCTACCACTAAAATATTAAACAGACAAGAGAAACTGGAGCAGGAGGAATGGCAGGGTTATACCAAATGCTTACAATTATGAGTTTAATAGCTATTTTCAAACTACTCATAACTGAATTTTCCCCTAATACTGTATATGTATTGTATAAATAGAAGAAATAGTAGCCAATAAACACTGAAAATATAAAAATCATTAATGCTGTCACAGTAAGAAAAATCTTGTCATTCTAACCAACAGTTTCAGAAGCACAGATTTCTATACATCTTTTAGATATATATATAAAATGTAACAAAGATTTACACCATTACCTTTACTTAGCTCTGAAAAATTCTTCTGGTGTAGACCTAAGTGTTAAACCTAACCCAGTGTAATTGTAAACCTAACCACAGGACCCCAGCACTCCTCCAGCTCTTCAATCCAAGTGTGGAAGGTGTTTTCCCACTAGTACAATTTGCTTGGAGAGAAGCAGGAGCAGTGCACCATTTATGAGAATTTTTCAGCAACTCTTTCCTTTGCTATTTGTCCTCCACTTCCCAGCATGTCCATGGCAGGGCTGCAGCCTTTCTCCAGTGTAACACCCATCTAACAACTGCGCACTGAGCGCAGGAAGGTGCTTCCCAGAACCAGCAATATCATCTTAGTGCCTGGAAGCACACAGGTGGCAAAGTTCTCAATAGGTGCTGTCTGTCACCCAAGGCTGTAAAGCTCTAGACTGAATTCCCCCCCTTGCTCTCCAAATACACAGAGGACTCTGCCAACAAATCACAGAAGTGGCAAAAAAACAAGGGCTTTTTCACCTATTAAAACTATTAAGTTTTAGAAACAAATTTTCCCTTATTTTTACATCAGCTAGGCTTTAGTTCTCTTTGTTACCTAAAATAGCCTTAAGATATTTGTTACAAAAGGAAGGCTGTAACATTAGGTTTATTTTAGAGCTCTTTGGTGGCAGGATGCTAGCTGATTCCACAAACACGTTCCAGGAGAAAGAAGCTTGCTTAAAAAGGTTAGATTTTCACACAATTTTTAGTCTGCTTTTCTTTGATGTTACTATTTTATTATTACACAAAACATGTACATGACTGAAGCGCGTGACAACAGATGTAGAAAGTGTCTAGGACATTTTTTTGGCTCCAAAAGAAGAATTTCTAATGTCTAAGTTATAATAGAGTGCTTAATACAAATTAACAAAGTACAATGACAGCAGATATTCCAGACTGAATCCTTCGCAAGTTGTAGAAAGCACAGCATCTCCCTCTGCCACAGAGAACAGTCAGCCTAAGACAAGCATTAAAACCCTTCAAAAACCAAAGCACTGCAGAGTACTGTTAAATAACCACCTACAATGATAGTGTCAGCTATCACTGGCTGCTACTAAAGATACTGGATCAATCACAAACATTTTGGAGAACCCTGTTTTAAGGAGAACTGACCAGGAAAAATGCCAAGAATATCACTACACATCAGTATCTGGGTTTGCATGGGAACTGTAATCTAAGAGAAATGTGAATTTCAGTACATGTAATACAGCCATTACCAAGAAGAAACCATTACACATACCAGCATCTCTATTTCATACACAAGAGCAATTCCATGCCCAAATTTTCCCACATGAACAAGACACTCCCTAGACAGTTTAATCCTCAATGTCCAGCTAAAATGCCTACTGCAGCTGGGCTATCCCTATTTGCAGCAAAAACCTTCTCAAATTTTCTTCTTCACAGCTACAGCTGGAACTTTTTATCTTCTTTTTTAAAGGGAAGACATGTTAATAACAACTGATCTGGACAGAATCAGATACAAAATTTTACAAACACCATAATAACTTCAGACACTCTTTTACCTTTTTACTCTTTTTACTGATGACCTCTGGTATGTATTTACTTATTTTCCAACTTATAAGGCAACAAAACTATTGAATAAAGTACATCTTCAGGCAGCTACTAACAACTGAACTGCTAAGAGAACATACAGAAAACCACATTTAAAAAATAATAAAATTTTTGAGATGTTCCAGCTCTTTGAAAACTAATCTGAAAGAATGCTCCCAAAGTCTAAATTTTTTTGCAAAACTGAAGTCGGTAATGACAGATTCAGAAGGTGAAAATATTATTTCTTCATCTGTAGCTGTATTTTCAGCTGGTGACTTCCCACAGGCAGCCATCATTCATTCAATAAAATCTACTTGGTGGCCTTTAATCATAAAGAATACATTTAACAATTTAAACAAAAGGCTGAGTTTTCACTTGTTACTTAGTCACAATAGAAAAGAGGTTAGTTTAATGTCATATTGGACTAATAAATATGCATTCAGATTTTAGAAGAGGTATTCAATGAATAATTAATTTATTGAATATATATGTTGCTCGATCACAGCATATGTCAATATAGAATTAGGTTGTCAATTTCAGACATTTCAGACTAGAACTTCTATGCTTTTTACTACTAAAGGAAAATGTAGCTGGCTGTTGTAAGGTTCACTATGTATACAAGGTGCCACGGTTAGGAAAAAAAAAAGTTCTTTTATTGCTTAGGCTGACCAGATACAAAACAAAGCCTCCCACGAAGAGCCTTAGATTGTACCTAACCCAGGTAAAGGAAGAAACTAAGCCCATCTGTTTCTGAAGCTATGTCACTCACACTTATTTCCCCAGTAGTCTGCACAGCCACCAAGATATTCTGTGTCTGGGAAGAAAAAAAATTTTGCTGGAAACCTCCCACAAATGAAACCCAGCTGCTTAAGTACAATCCCAGATGTCTCCTGCACCGTGTGGCTTTGATAGAATAAATTGAGCATAAGAAAGAGACGAAATATTTATGAAAATTAAATTTGCAGTATGCATGTCAGTAAGCCTGAAAAACATTTTTTTCAAGCGAAGACAGGAAACCACATTTTTCACCCAATCATCTTACATTAGGTTATAGTGCTTGTATTCATAGAGCTCCTGAGGTGCTTATGTTTCATGCAGACTGCTTAGCTTTTATTCACACCACTTATTACAGAAACAGGGATCACAGATACTGCCTCTGACACCAGCAGATCAAACATTTCTAAACAACATGCTTAAATGAATTACTACGTTTTACTCCTTATCCACCAAAAGTTCAGTATTTCAAAGGCTGTGAAAAAAGCTCAAATTCCACTGAGCACTCCAGGTAACAATACTGTGTACTGGACACTAAATACTGCTGGGACAAACAAACATGCCCTCTTTCACACTCAAGGGAATGCTGTCAGGCACTTAAGCAAATTCCTACATCCTGACACATCAGGCTATTTGTTCCCTGAAATGTCACATTTGTATTGGCTTCCTCAAAAGAGAAGTGGAAGGAAAAAAAAAGGATTGTGGCAAAAGAGAATAGAAAGAACAAATTAAGGTAACATTTACAATTAAGTGAAGCCACAGAAACACTAAATAACTCCATTTTTACAATATTAAATGTCTTGCATAACATCTGCAAAGACACCTGACATCTCTGGCTCCCCAAGGTCCCGGTCTTGCCCATCTCAGTAGATCTGTTATTACTATAATAAGCTCTATTACAGAACATGACTAGGTTTTCCATTCCTAGCCATTCCTAAATTTCATCCATTGGCAAAAAACTGTCTTGGAAAGGGTAGCATTTCCATTCAATATGCTCTTTTCTGTCCTTTGGGGAATTGAGAAACCCAGAAAAAATTTTTAGAAGTTAATCTTTGTGATAATTTGGCACTCTCTTACTTCAAAATCTTGCTTGATACAAATATCCTTTCGAATACAGAACTATGACCTAATACTCACAGATGTGATCTCCTTAGCAAAGCAAAATTAGTACAAAAGGCTAATATTTATACTGTGGATTAGTAATAAAGGGGCTGCACTTCTCTGTGCAGCTCACTGAATGTTTTTAAAACAGAAACCAGAAGGTCATTAACTTCAACAAAGCAGGAACAGAGACAAATCTAACACTTCCCATCACCCCTGTGCTCCTTAAACACCTCCTGAGTGCATTACAGGGCCACCGGATGAGCCAGGACAGCAGAGCTGTCCCAGAGGAGATCAAGAGTTTATTTGAAGAAGCCCAGCAAGCAACATTTCCCAAACTCTCTTTCAAAAGAGGAGCAATGAATATCCTATTTCCTTTTCATGGAATGTTTATATGCTATGGCTTGAGTACCTTTTACACTGCCAAGCCAATGCAAAGCCGCATTTCAGCACAGGAAGAACAATACATTTGCTTAGTGTGCACGTTTTGACTTCATAGAAGAATACATTGTGTCTGAAGCAACATCCCAAAATCTGCTGAGATATGACCAGTACCGCTGCAGTAACACAGTAACTCCACAGACAAATATCATAAACATCAGTAACATTAGAAAATATGTCCCGTACAGTCAGTTTCCAGTGTCAAATGCTAAAAAAATAGAAGATCTGCAAATACAGGTTAGTAAAAAGACAAGACTGTCCTTAGTCTGGATAACTAAACCAACACACTAGCCCCGTTTATTTTTTTTTTAAATTAAGTCTCCATTTCTGCAAATTACTCAAGGAAGAAGAGTAGTCCTGTGAGTCTCAAAAAGTCCATCTAAGTTTAAAATCATGCAGGTCTTTTAAACACTTCATGGCTATTTGGGCTAACACATGGCACTCCTAGTTTCAGTCCACTTATGTATTCTGCTTTCTAGTGATGAAACTGGAACAACAGGCATTCAAAAATCACACAAGTGAAGTGTTTGCCACATTGCAAAACATGTCAGGCCTTCAAATGCAGTATCTCTGTCAAGGTGAGGATGGGTGACAAACTCCAATTCAGAACAAGTGGTGCAAAGTACTTTTCTTATGTCCTGAGTTGAACCGTATCTCCTAGAAAAACAAGGAAGGAGGGAATGAAAGAAGGAAAGGCCCAAATATTTGCTATCTTCCCTCCAGGTATGATGCTGAAGAGATGAGATTTCGAGCATCTGTAATGCTCACCTTAAGCTACTTTCGCTGCTGATTAATAGTGAGAGATTAATATCCGGGGATGCCATATAACAGCTGCAGTCTGAACCTCGTGAACACAGACATGGTTATGCATTTAACAGCTGGGTTCAAACTTTTAATGGATTTTCCTGTATGGTAACTAGGATCAGTTTACAGTTGAAAAATTATTACTTTAAATGCATGCTGTACAACTACACCACACAGCTACCTCTGAAGTAATACAGCCCAAAGGTTACCTATCCTCATTCTTCCCAGGTCCTATCTCCTAATTCCCACAATTTTAACCTCTAAGTCTCCAAGTGTTAAAAATGCATCAAGGAGCAACAAATGCCACAGGTGGATGTGGAGGCCTGGCACTTCTCCAGAAAACAACCAGACCAGCAGGTGAACATGAAATTGCTTTGCATTACACCAAAGTACAGAATTGCCTGCTAAATCTCTTAAGCAGTGAGTGAACTGACAAATAATTATACCAAAAATTTCATTGCATCAGGTTTATCTATTTACCAGATTGCAAAAATAATTGACAATTACTTCTGCTCAGAGTCTCTGTGGCTTTGGATCCATTAATCATACAGGCTGATATGTCACCTCACAGTGACTTGGCTGGGTACACCAAGAGGCATAAGCTTCTCCTCACAAAGACACAACTGGGTCTTGCTCAGTTTTCTCATGCTTTCTCCCCGCTATTTTTCACAAGTGCTACACTCTTGCATTCAGAAAGACTTCTCTATGATATCCACACATCACTTTAGGACAAGGCTGCAACACAGTCAACTTTCTGACTATTCAAAAGATGCTCATTTGTAGAACCACTCGGGATGCCACCAGTGGTAGTATAGGAAGATGGAAAAATCTGCCAAATCTATATCCTGCCTCCACCCCACATGCCTAAGATGGGCAGGAAAATCTCAAGATTTTCATAAAGCTCCATTTTTACACTAAGTTATGGCTTACACTTCATTCCATGTATAGGACTGATACTGCTATGCAGTGACAGATGCAAAGGATTTAGGCCAAAACTACAATTTTACCCAAAGCTCAGCCTCTTATGAAACATTTCTTTCTTTCCTTTGTTTTTTTCCTTTTTTTTTTTTTTTTTGGATGACCTTTACTCAGATTATGGGATAAAAGAGAGTTTTTGAAACAAAGAGGCAGGTTTGGTATAAAGAGGTTTTATCATCAGTTTCCTTGACAGTACATCCCTCTAAGTTGCATAATTGAGCTCAAGTAAGCATTTTTTCTACCCATTCGGTTAAATTAGCTTTTGGCCTAAATTATTTATGATTCAGTTTTCAAACAAACATTACCTTTTCTGACCTATTTTTTTAACATTTTCTTCAGAAATAATCTTCTTAAGTTGGAGTTCCAGCCTGAAAAATTACCCTCAGTAAATTTGCAATGCAGGATAGAAGCAGAAAATAGCGCTCAACCCAAAAGCCTGAACATTAGAGTCACAGTTCAGTCTGAGTGAACTGCTCTGCTTTTCCTCCTTACACTTTAATCTCAAGTTTAGAGAAGATTAAATTCAGCCAAAAATATTCCAACAGACAGACATGAGCAGAAATCAACACTGGTCACAAACAAACCATGTCAAAAACATTTCAGTTCCCTCCAGGATAAAACATAGGCCTTGTAGACATAAGACAAGTCAGATCACATGTGAACTGGAGGATGAGGCTAGCATTCAAAAATGTTCTTAAGAAATGGGAGAAATGTCTGCAAGAAGCTGGGATACTATTAATCCAGTATAACACAATATTCAGCCACTGTAACAATGCACACACAAAAGTGATTGCACAAATGAAGAAATACTCAGGTCTGAGTTCTGCATTTTGAGGAGCATACAGAGAGCCTTAAGAATGCACAGCAAAGGTCAGCAAAAGGAACTGGAGATACTCAAGACCAGACAAATAGAATTAGTTTTGACCTAGCACAAAGACAACCAGGGTTGTCTTTGACTTAACACTTAAGACTAATTTTTCTAGAGGTGAAAATAAGGAGACACTGGAAATTATTCCCTGTGGTCTCCTTGTAACTGAAGGGAAGCCAAATGTTGGTAAAAGTATGTATGTATATCAGAGGGCTTAAATAAACTCTTGTCATCTAGTGCAAATCAGTCACTACATTAATGATCTAACTATATCTGATTTTAGTAACCATGTGGAACTATCAGAATTTCCCCAGGTATATGTACAGGCAAAAGGCAAACTCCACAGGTGAGTAATTCACGTCCTCACTAGGATCATCCTGCAAGGAAACAGAAGCTTTGAGGGGATAAAGAATAGATGTATTTACTAAGTATATTAAAGCTAGAATTAATAAAGCTTTAAAAAATCTTGTTGTCAGCCTGAGGCATGGCCTGAAATACTTAAGATACCTCTTGATTTCATCTTCAATTCTCTTTTCATAACAATTTCTGACCTTGAAACTGACCCATAACCCAAAGGTTAGAAGGTAGCAAAGTGTCATTATGATTTTTTTTAATTAGAAAGAAATAAATACATAAATACAATTATACAATGCATAGCTTACTAAGGTTTTTGTTTTTGGTTTTTTTTTTTTTTTCCTTCCCTGCAGATTAAGCTCCTAAAATTATCCTCAAGCACTCAGCTTCAATTACTATCACTATGTCGTTCTTTATTTGCTGAAAGATTTTGGGCTGGAGCTGCTGAAAGCACCTGTGGGAAACCACTGGACACCCCCTGGCAAAGATTCCCCAGCACAGGCCTCTCTCTCTCTCTCTCTCTGAGCAGTGCTGGCAAACAAGAAATACACAGTCCTTGGGAGAGAAAAAATCCTGTGTTGAACAAGACACTAGTAGCATTTCCTAAAGAAATTTGTACAAGTGCTCAAAAACCAAGAAAAGATTTGACTCCCAACTGCTAGGAAGTTGGTAATGTATTTCAAATGCGAAAAGTGAACTGACAAGCAGCTAGGTTTCAAATTACTGGGAATCTCCTACTAACACTTGTAATTACACTGTTGATAAGACACTGTATCTGAGGATCTTTTCTTCTGACATAATTTTTGCATGCTGATATTTGTGCCTGAAATTCTGCAGAGAGGGGAAAATCTTGGTCTCTTCTGGACAACCTAAGTTTTCTGTGCACATCTTTCAGCAGCCTACTGCATTCTTCCACAGATCTGCCTAATCCTCTTGCAGATGCTCCTAAGTCAGAATACATACTATTCCCTTGAAGGTCATTGCACCAAGCTTCTCAGTATCTTTAGGAGCACATTATTTTGGTATGGATAAGTCTGAGGATAATCTAGGACTCCCCTTGATTTCAAGGGATCATGCACAAAGAAAAGTGTCAAAGCATCCACCCATCAAAATTTTAAAAGGGAACCGAGAATTGAATAAGGCTCAGGTATATTTCTGACTCCTGGTTTCAGGGAAGTTGATGCAGCCCCAGCTGCACTCTCCACTTCGGCAGCAGAGGGTGCTGCCAGTATACTGAGGGCCCCTGCAAAGATATCCAGGACTGGTCAGTCAGGTGTGACTGCAGTTTGTCCAGAGCCTCCATGTCACACAGGTGTCACTTAGGAACAACAGTACCAGTTAATGGCTTCAAACTCGTTTTTCAATATCACCCAAAGTCCATAAAATCTGTTCATCCCATGCCCAGCTGTGGGGCATTCTCACTCTTAAGCCTCATACACAGCTTCTGCAGTGATGGCTGAAAATGAAGTCAAACATTAGATAAAAAACACCAGAAGAGCAGTTTTGTGATTCAAGGAGAAAATGACTGACCAAGGAGTGCAAGCTTGAATCTGAACTGCAACACTGTTACACTTGATTAGGATTCCTGCAGACCAGCTGCTGCTCAGAATCCCACTCTGCCATCTACCACGCTCCCCCCAAGCCCAGCTGTTCCCATGGACACTGCACCTACTTCTCACCACATGAAAGCTTCCAGGACAAATGGACTGCACGAGTGGCACTGCTGTTCCTTCTGCTCCTTAGCTTTAGTGTATCTTTCTAAGGAAGCCAGAGTAAAACCTTCTCAATCATCAGGAAAACACGTGGTTGATGCTGAAGGGCTGCAGGTGAAGTCACAGGGAGTTTACCTGGTAAGTTAACAGAACCACTTTATGGGGAAAAAAAAAAAAAAGTCCTTGCTACACATATTTTTTTCTCCTTTCAGATGTGATTATCAGCTTGTTAGCTAACTGCTTCATAATCAAAACATCCAAGCCAAAATATCCACGACTGTTTCATTAAATTATTTACCACTTTTCAAGAGACACCAAACTTAACAGAAAAACGAGTGTTCAATGAGAGTAATTTCATAGTTCTTCCAAAGAACATCAGTACATGAATGAAGTAAATACATTTTTAAAATCCCCAAAAAACACAACAGCTCATTTACTGTGCCCGGAACTTGTTGTCAAATGCAGGTTTGTAAGTACGTTTCAAATCCTCTAATATGCTCCTTATTTTCACCTATATAATGAATAAAGCTACTATATTCTACTGCCAATCACAATTCTGCCTTACTGCAATCTCTGTTTACTGCTAGTTAGTGCCTCCTTTTCTTATTAGGAATGTCATTTTTTTCCATCTTGGTGGGTAAATACAGCATTTTCCCTTACAATTAGTGTAATGCTTTCCTGCTAAGACTTAAACATGAACAAATTCAGTCTTCCTACGAAACCAGCAGAACGTTTCCTAAGTCTATAGCGACTAATGAAAAAAGCCCTCGCTGTTAAAAGGGGTAACCAGACAAAAGTTACAAAAAGCATAAGCCTGAAACGCTCAAGATTTCTAAGGGCAGATTTAATACAACACATGTTCTTTAAAACTTTTTCTTTTGAACGGTGCAAGTCGCCCAAGTTGCGCTATGAGAAAGGGAACAGCAGCGAGAGCAGCAGCTCCCGCCGCCCCATCGCGCCGGCTGTCCCCGCACGCCGTCCGCCTCCGGAGCATCACCGGCACCGCCACATCCAGCAGAGCCAGAACGGCAGCCCGGAGCTAAAACCCTTCCCCCGCTCGCCCCGTCCGAGGGCACCTTCCCGCCGCCCGCTCCCCCCTCGGTCCGTGCGTCCCTCCCCGCTCACCTCGGGCGTGCAGCCAGCGCCGCGCCAGCTCCCAGCGAGAGCCGCGGCCCCGGTCCCGCTCCGCCCGCCGGCCCTGGCCGCCTCCTCGCCGCGCCCCCGCCCCCGGCGGCTCCTGCCCTCGGCCAGCTCCTCCAGGCAGGGCAGGGCCGGCGGCGAGCCCGGGAGGGCAGCGGGGCAGCCCCACCCGCCGGGCTGCACCCCCGCGGCCGGACACAAAGGGGCAGCCGGGACGGCGGCGGCAGCGCGGGGGAGTCGCTGCCGGGAGAGGCACCCTTGGGCTCGCCCTGCCCCGGCACAGCCCCAGCCTCACAAGGAAGCCGGAGCCGTCCCGCCAAACACCTTCGGGCTTCCGCGCATCAAACGCTTCCTCTGCCCGGGAAGACGCCGCAGCCGCGGAACGCTCCGGGCCGCGACCCTGCACCGCGCAGAAAGCGCTCGCCAGCAGCAGCCGATGGTAGCCAGGAGCGAAAAGGAACCGGGACCTCCGCTCCTGCCCGGCGCGGTTTCAGAACGCAGCTTGTCACCGGACAGCTGCTGCGAAGACCTTCTGAGCTGGTGTCATTATTCAAGGACTAAATGAGCCGCTTCAATATTTGCGAAGTGCGGGATTTCCCTATAAGCCTGTTAGTGAATCAGCCGCACATGGGGATTTAACCTCACCCTTCATAGTCACACATGCACAGCAGTTGTTTCGCTCCTCCGCCGGGCGCACTAAAACAAAGCCACCTCATCTACGGCTAGGGTTTATAGACCTCTACACCAGCAGCTCATCAGTGGATGCAAACACACAGAATCAATTTAAGTTTGAAGAGACTTCTAAGATAATCAAGTCCAACAGTTAGCCTAGCAGCCCCATGTTCACCACTAAACCACATCCCCTAGTGCCACATCCACACAGCTTTTGAACCATCTACACATCTGCCCCTTATGACAGGAACTGTTTTAAGCAACTGTTATGCTATCGAGCAGCAGAAGTATGTGGTCTATGTTCTTGAGCAAAACACAGGTGAGATCCTTAAAACACCTTAAAATACAGCATTATGATGGGAAAATTTAAAAACTGATGTGCCATAATAAAAAGGGGCTCCCAACTCCCACTAAGCAAAAAAAAATAACCTGAGCACAGGTAAGCTAGGTATTTACAGTTAAACTCTGTATCAATATGTAGTAATAATTAATGACAGCACTATTAATTTTATCTATAATAGTGGGAAAAGTAGGGTTTGTGAATCATCAGGTCACTTGCAACAATGTTTGGTCAGTTCGGCACTGATACTGGACTGCTGCAGCTTATAGAAGCATGGCATCTCAGTGGGTAAATTCCACTACCATGGAAGCATGGTATTTTCCTTCAAACAAGTAATCCCCCTGAAACTTTCTGGAGAAAGATCAACATCTTTGATGATGCTTAGCAAAATAGAAATCTTTGAAGTGGCCACCTAGCAGCTGTCAAACAACAATTAGTAATAACAGAATAAAATTCACGTTTATTTGACTGAGAGTAATTTGGGCACAGCATTCATAAACCCTAATATCAGAATAAATATATCATGAATATAAATAAATATCAATATATCAACAGGTATCATAAATATAAATAAATATATCAATATATATCATTAATGTGATGAGCATTGCTCTCATCTTTCTAGTGATTAGTGGATTTTTTTCCCTCATCCTTTTGTTTAAAACTCTTATTACCTGTTTGATTACTACACCAACTAACAATGCAACTGCAACAACACAGACATTCATTTCTATGCACGTGATTTGAATACATACATTTGTGTGAATATAATAATTCTGTCAATATAATTTTTCAGTCTTTCTCACATTTTCATTGCAATGTATAGCAAGAAAGTAACACAGTAGTGTCTAAACTATTTATTTTCCAAAAGGAGTCCTAATTACAGATTTGCTCCATGCAGATCATTTTTCATGGGAAAAATTACCTTCATTTTAAAATTCCTATTTAATCTACACATGGTCTTCAAGAAGCTAGGCATTTCCTTCCCAAAGTTCTATACAAAAATGTGTTAAAATAATGCTTTGTCATCTGCTGACACCATTTAAAATATTTGTTAGTAAAATTAAAAATGCCAAGTTGTCACATATCACGCATTGAACACTACAGAGCAGACCACTCTTCCCATGTCAAACAGAGGATGTCACTCCTATGACACTTTTGACTGCAAGATGGAAGATTATCACTGTTTTGGACACTTGGGAGGGGCACCACAAGCCTCAGCTGTGTGACCTTAAAGGACTTAGATGAATTCAGAGCAATGAATGTCTGAATCTGAAAAACTGACATTGAAAGTATGGGGAATCCAACTGAAATGCTTTTAGGATGTCAGCAGTATTAATACATCAAGGAAAGGAATTTCTTGTGCAAACTGAAGAAAGTGTTTAAAATCAGTGCCCAACAGGTGTCTATTAGGGTGTGGGTGGCAGGAGGAGTCTTTTAGACTCAGAGTCAATGATGTATCTCTGTAAATTAGGTGGTTCTTTGCACATCCATACTGGGTATATGGATATCAGGTGATACTCTTCTTTGGGACAGTAGCCAAAAAGAAAGCATAAATTACTTTAAGATACACCTTGATAACTTTTTGAAGAGAAACGAGGCGGCAGGGAAACATAACATGGTAGCTTAGGACACTATTTTCATGAACTTGATGACAGAAGAGGTTTCATCTCCTGTCTAGTATTCCAGAGTTTCACACCTTACTGTGAAAAATACTTTCCCATTCAGCAGAGCAAAGGGGTGACAGCACAGTGAAGGGAAGAAAGAGGTTTCCCTGCTCATGTTTCTGTTTAGAGTTCAAGGTGTGAGCTGCAACAAAGGGATCTTTTTTATTGCACCTTTTCAATGAGGAGCTGGACACTCCTGTTACTGTCAAAGCACAAAGCAAAATAAATCTATGAAGCGAGCAATAATGTGGTGTATTTACAAGGTCTGTAGGCAGGTTATCAGTATTCAAGGATCTTCCCCTCAATCCCAGGGAATACACCAGTATTATACACTTCCATAAGAAGAGTGCATAAGCAAGCAAAAGTATTGCAAATTACTGTCCTGAGTGGGACACTGTATTTCTAAAAATGAAAAGAAAATTATCAAGTCATCATAATTGTGGGAAAAAAATTTCCCATCTTAGAGGATGACATCATTGTTTCCATAGTTGTTAATGTTGTCAATGATGTAACAGTATCTTTTATTTCTTCCTGCTAATTATGCTATTTCCCTATATATTTTGCGTTCTGTAAAAGCTCTTTGCCCATTAAAATCCTTTCCTAAGCAGAAGCACAAATCAAAAAGTCTAAATTAACAACATTTCATTGCTGCTCTCTTTGTTTTCCTAGATAGAAAGCAATCCAGAACTTAAACTACAGTAATATTCACAAATGAGAGGCTCTTCCTTAAGATGAAACCCACTTACATCTGCTTTCTCCAGGCAGAAATGAATTCTTTAAGGCATTATTCTCTACCATCTTTTTTCACTCTGTGGTGAAACACAGCATCCCCCTCCATGGAGCACAAACTCAAAAGGAATAAAAAAGATGTTTTCACTCCACTTTGAAAAATTGAAGCATTCAATCCCAGGGACAGGCAGACAACAAAAGCTGTGACATGCTTAGAAATCTCTGAAAAGACTCTTAAAAGGTACTGGAGATGTGAATTGAACCTCTTTTACCCAGTTTTCCTGCCTCTTGTCCCGCTCTACCAGTGGGGATGCTCCCCCAGCAGCCTGAGAGGAGTCGCACACCCCAGCCCCTGTGCAGGGACAGCCGCTGCCTAGCACAGGCCCCTTGCCCTTGTGGCCCAGCTGAGGGTCCCATCTAGTATTCCAGGCACGTATTCCTCTGGGTTTTGTTTCTCTCTTTTTTTTTTCCCCAGAGATCTGCCAAAGTTTCCCCTCCCCTGTGACATACACACACCCCATTTGGAAAGGGTAAAACAGGAGCAAGGGAGAAAATCCCATAACTTGTCCAAAGCACGCCAGGATGATTTGTGTTCTCACTTATGGGGTATGACTGTCACTGTTGATCTGCTTTCAGGCCTAGATTACATCTGATAAGGGCTGACCTTATTTGAGTATTCACACATTATGCACCCATAGAGAGCATGTGGACACAAAAGTCCCTCAGATGTTCTGGGCATCAATCACGCTCACAGCGTGGAGGCTGCCAAACTTTTCTTCCCTTAACTCAGGAGAGGAGAGAGTAGTCCAAGACAGACTTAATAAAGTTTAAAGCTGTGCCACAGTATATTTGGGGCCCATTGTCTCCTAAAAGTGTTCTTTTCAACAAATTCTCTGCAGTTACCACGGGCAACAATTCGTCTTTAACAAATTGGGGCGGACTGTGTGCAGACTGTCGGGAGGAGGGGAAGTGAACAAAAGGCTTGCCAGGTCCATTAAATAAAAGCCAAACAACCAAAACTCTTCTGTCTCTTAGTTGCCCCATATCTACAAAACCAAAGTGGGTTCTTAAAATGACTCCCAAAACCACAGTATTTTAAAAACATACTTTCAAAACAATCAAAGCACTTCCTTAAGAACTCATTAATCTATTGTTCCCCACACCCAAATACTTATACTCATTACCACAAATTAACATGTGCTTTTATAAAGAATATACTATAACCATCACTGATGACTAAAACATTTCATCTGTTGCAATTACTGACACCTCTGTAATGACTGACACATCTTTCCCAATTTCACATGAACTACAACTGGTTTTATAAACCACCTGCTTTTTTCTGCATGTTCATTTGAAATTGTGAGAGTTGGGAGGAAATAAGAGCACAGGCAGGTGATCCATGTGCTTCTCCAAAATGTATTTACTAGTGGGGCCTTTCTTAATTTGTAAAGTCTAAATTCTCATGTAGTATCATCCTTACAGATAAAACTGACTCTACAGTCTGCAGACTTTCATGGAAACAGAAAAACTACCCAAATAAGGCACTATACCTAGGTCTCAAACATCTTTTATTCCCCATATATGTAGACTACATGAAATTACTACTCTCAAAACAAAGTATGATTTGCTTTCCTAGATCATGCTTTTTAACTCCAGAACTTATTTAGGCCATGTAAACTTGCTTTTTTCTACAGCTGGCTACTCCAGCAGAAACAGCAAGCTAAGAACAGCTAAGCTAATGAGTCCATGTGACTCAAAGTAAATAAGTAAAAAATGCAAATACTCATCAACCAAAGCCTTGGAGAGGATGCCCTGAAGAGTTCAGTGTGTTTTCTCTTTTCAGTTTTAGATGCTTTTAATGATGGAGGGTTTGTTGCTGCAGTTTAGGAGATCAGTTCACAGTATGATACATCTTATCATGGGGAGGTTCTGCTGCTTTTCCAGAGATGGTTGGTTGAGGTTTTTTCCTTCTAATTTAGGGCCACTTATTTCTTAGTTATATAGCAGAAGTGACTGACCCTTGAGAAAAAGGAGCAGCACACTGCCAAGAGAGGTGAAAAGAGCTTTGGATTAAAGCACAGGAAAACTATATTGACAAGCATGTAGTTTTCAGGCACAAGATAATAGCATGGAGAAATCCACTACCAGTTTCACTGGGATTCAATTGAAGCCATTCACAGAAGTAGCACAGACAATTACTGCCTTTGGGAGGTACATTTCCTAGTGAGGACCTTCTGTGGCTGTGCATCATGTTTCTTTTTAAAATACCAGCAGCAAACCATGCATCTCATCACATGTGGGGATCAGGATATGGTATGCTAACTAAGGACTGAGGTTCAGGTCCAAGTGTCCAGTCTATAAAGCTGTGTTCAGTCTTAACTGAAGGGTTCCTTTGAAAGATTTTGGCTACACAGCATTCAGATCACAAAGTTTAAAAAAAAAATCATCCCAGTAGGAAGGCCTACCTAGACTAATATGATTGAGTCCATGGCTTTTTTCCCCATTGGTTAAAAACTAGTCTTTAAAACTTATAATATTTTGATGAAAATGAATTACTTTTGTTCTAGCTGTATAAGCATACACGCAAACACACACACATATTCATGTGTTGGTTTCCAATGCCATTACCTATGAGTTATTCTATGATATGAATAAAATCCCATTACTCTGACCAGCTGGATCAAAATCTAAATGTGTGAGGGAAGATTGTACCTTTAGCTTTACTAAAGCTCTTTGCTAGGCTGACTTTTATTTGGGTAAGGAACCAACATCATAAAAGTAAAGTTAACGGAGCTTGCACATGTTTAAAACAGAAACCAGTATTTATAGGGTTTTTGTCATATGCTGCCTGATCGTGCAATGAGAACCTGCACATGGTTCTTCAACTGGAAGTTGTCCTCACAAAGTAGGAGCCATACATCCACCTCACAGCAATGTATCTACCACAACTACCACTGCCACAGCATCTGCACCATCCAGCTGCTGAGCCAGGGCTGGCTTCTGGCCAGATGCCTCAGACTGTGGCAAAACAGAACTAATGTTGCTGTGCCCAGCTACAGAATCCAAAGGCTTCCTCAAAAGGTCACATAATTTAGCAATCTCTGTGCTGACACATCAGCTCAGAGCAATAGCTCAGTTTGTCCATATTCCTGTCTCCAATAAAAGGTATTTGCTTTTTATTAATTTTTAAACGCATTGCTTTTTAATTTCATTGGGATGTCTCCTGTCTTTTATTATATAAAAGGTTAAATGGAAGAATTCAATTTGCTTCTTCTTTTTATATGTATTATTTTATTTTCTGTTTTCTGTCTCCTCTTATTGAAGTCCTCTCTAGCCATCCCCCAAATTTTAAGGTGCTTGTTCCTCAAGGAGATGGTTCATCTCATATTTTATCACCTACCTATTCATGCTGCACCTTTTACCAACTGAGATGTCCCGATACAAATGCAGTGTTCTTGGAGGGATGTGACACTCACTGACAGTCACTTTCAGAAATCAGCTCTATCTCTTGATTGGAGTCAAATATCTTATTCACTTTTTTCACTGCAGAAAGATTACTTTGACTTGTTCAAGATGAAAAGAAGGATAATTTTTGTACTCAGATTTATTTCAACATTCTGGAAATATACCAGGATTTTGTATTTGACAATGTGCACTTGCTGAAAATACTTCAACCTGCAGGCTTGTATCAAGTTTAGCAAATCTTTTGCACTTTAGCTCAATTTTTTCTGATTTAAACTAATTTAAATAATTACTTTTACTTTCCCTGAAATCACTCTTTCCTGCAAAGGCTAGCATACCCAAGACCACTTTCAGAAATAGCTTATTACTGCCTTCCTGGTGGCAGGAGCAGCATGCCTCCCAAATCTCCATTTCGCCTTTCTCTCAATATGCTAAAGAATGAGCTGCAAGAGGACAGAAGAGGAAGCCCAACAGAGATGGGATGGTTTGATGGGATGGTTGGGTACAGAGGGGAGGAGTGCATGAAGAGAGCTGTAATTATGCTCAAAAATTATTTTAATCATTTCACAGCATTTTTTCAGGGCTTTTATAACTGAGAAAAATTATACTAATGAGTACATAAAAATAATAATGATACTTTTATACCATGAAGTGTTCTCAACAATTATGTTATGCTAGAGTCTCTTGGTAGAGTATCTATCAGTATATAATTTCATATTTCAGAAGTTCCTTTCAGCACAGTCTGTATCTCAGCCTCCAAGCTATTCTCCCAAGCAATAAATGGACAAAGACATTGATTTATTAACCCCATTCCCAGCCCAAAAGCATGTCTGATGGATTTGGAAAGTATCCTGTACATTCAAGATAGACATCTGCCAAAATAAATCCTACTCTAATGCTTGCTGAAGGTATTTTTTCCCCCCATACCTCTTTACTCATTACCGATTTCCAGTTGAAATAACTTTTCTTTCTGAGCAGAACTTGTTCCTGTGTTTACAATTACATTGTAAGTAATTCTATAAGTTTATCTGCAGAGCAGGTCACTCTGAGGAACCACAGTGGCACAGTCGTTTTAGGTACCCAGCTCTCCAGAGAGGTTACCTTCATTATATACAGCCACTATTCATAACTTTCCTATCATTACAGGTACAGAAAGACTACAGAAGCCAACCAAACACATGGTAAGTAAATGCATTTTGTGACTTCAATGTCATCAAGAGCCCAGCAAGCAGGACTTGGCAGCAACATAATTCTTAGCATTATTTAGAGATTTATCACAAGCGCATGATAAGAAAAAAAAATCACCCAAAAAAAAAAAAAAAAAAAAAAAAAAAAAAAAGACACCCAAAACCAATCAAATTTCACTGCATTGCTGCTAAATTCAGTGTATTGCAACACAAGACAAGTCAAATCTGAAAGCAACCCCTAATGTGATGTGGCTACAACATGACCTGAGGCACTTCTGACTGGTATGATAAGCTTGAAGGCAAGTAGGAGCTTGTATTGTCCACTGGCCAACTGAATTTTGAAATAGTAATTTCAGTATCACTTCTGCAATATTATCAAAAAGAAATCTAAATTTGAAGACACTAGATTTCTACAATATCCAATCCTTTTGGAGGAGCATATTATTTCCTTGCTTATTTTTTTGTGGTGGTTTTTTTTTTTTTAGCTAAAATGCATATTAAGACTTAAAAACCCCCTTTGGCTTTGCCACTTTAAATAAGTAGACAGCTTCTTTAGCCCTTCCTATTCCTTCACCTGTCCTCAGTTACAGAGCACAGCTGCTTGAAGGCTTAAGATTTTTTTTTGTGAAGTAACAGTTCATGATAATCTCATTAAATCCTTTCTAACACTTTCCAGTTCATACAGGATTTCCTTCGCCAGGGCGAGTGGAACAAGGATTGGCTCCTTGAGCAATCTCTGTGCAAAAAAAAAAAAAAGTGTCACCCAGACCCCTCCTCACAGAGGAGGGTGCAGGGGAACTAAAGCTCTGCCCCAGTCAAGGGGCTGGAACAAATCCAGAGATGCAGCAGCTCTTTGCTGTTTCTCTCTGCAGCTGAGAAACCGCATTAGAAGTGTAATCCCCAATTTCTTTTGCATGTAAAACAAACTATGTGCTAAGCAAGCTCCTCTACCTGTAAATAATTCTGTTTAAATGTCCAAAGTTCCTCTCTCTGCTAGCCTAGGAAGTACTCAATGCAAAGGAGTTGTGTTCTCAGGGAGAGGCTCCATGACCAGGCTGGCTACTCAGATATCAGTGTAATTCCCAAGAACTGAAGACAAACCTCCCCAGGGAGAATGGACAGTGTGAAACAAAAGCAAGACAAAAAGAGGTCTGACTGTTTTATAGATATGTCTTCTATCAGATCATACAAGCTGTGCTGTGGGTGTTCTGAAGGCATTTCCAAGGAGAGGGACCTCCCCAGAGAAGTCTTGGGTGCTAAGCAGATGTAAGTGAGGCACTGGGAGCAGGAAAAGCTGGGACGTCCTAAACTGCTCTAAGAGGAGATGGGAACAATTTTTAGGCTGCTTTAGAGAAACTTCTGTAGCACCAACTACTTGTATCAAAATGGTCAGTTTTCATTTCACTGCATGCTGTCTCATCAATAGCAGTTTAATAGAATTTTTCTCTATTTACAATGCACTTAAATGGCAAATGCACATTTCCTGTTCCAGCTGCCAAAAAAATAGTTTGTCAACCTGACTGACTAAAACCCGCAAAGTAAACACGCAAAGTAAAATGTGTAAGACAGTTTGAGTTCTGTAGAAAAGCCTGGCCAGCTCAGGTATCTGGGTAACAAATATTTTTACAGGCTTTTCAGTGGCTCAAATCCAGGACAGCTCTGCAGTGATTTATTTCTCCAACAGCTTCTAGGGTGGCCTATGTAAAATTAGCTGGTAATCACAAACCAGGCCCCTAGCGGGCACGTTCCACACCCAAAGCAGCAGTCGCTGGTGCTCCCTTGCTGAGGGTCAAAGGAGAGAGAGCAAGGACTGAGGGGAGAATGCTGGATATCTCATGCTGTCAGGAAGAATGAAGCTGGGCATCAGAGCATTATGCTAGAACTTTCCAGGATCAAAGCACAGTTCATCTTATCTAAGCCATAAATATGTTACTTTTTATGACTGCCCTGCTAGTACTCTGAATAAGCATTAAGTACAGTTTTTAAGGGTTATACAGAATTTGTCATGCAAAAAGCTATTCTCTTAAGAGCAGTCTGTTTGCAGTCTGAGTTGCTACGGCAGTTCAGAGTTTTGTAACTGAAAACTGTCCCTATATCTCAGTGCAGAAGGGAGCGAATATTAACAGCACAACCTGTGTATTGACCCTTGAGGAAACTTCTGATGTCTGAGACTTCACTGTTTAGGACTTTCTACATAATTGCAATGCCTTATTTATGATAGAATTAGTTGCAAATCCCCATGCACTGAAAGTCTGCAAGTCTTGCCATCACCTTGTCTGCTGCAGGGCCCCATCTGGGCACTGCCATGGCCTGTAGGTTCCAGCTCCATCCATAGAACAAACACCTAAACACATTGCAAATTCTTTTTTCCTGCCTCCAATGCAACTCCAGCCACCTCAACCAAAGCATCCAGCCAAGACAGAGGTTAAAGCATAGTGCTGATAATCTTTGTTTGGCTGAGATGATTCAGCAGCACCTTCATGGTCAGCTCACGTGTCAAAGCAACTCTGGTGTCATCACTGTCTTTCAATGACCTTAAACAATCACCAAGTTGTGGTAATTCTCATACCCTGATGAAAGCTAGAAATTAATGGGAGACTCCCAAATCTTACACGACAGCAGCTGCTTTTCTTCAACAATTTCCCACTGTCTTTAAGAGAAGTGATTCAGACAGATGCCAGTTTTATGCACTCAATTCCTATTATATTCACTCAGGTCTAACAGAATAAGTTCCTCATAGGTTCAGTTTGACCCTGTTTTTCATTCATTTTGGCTGATCTATTTTTTATATATTTTCTGGATGCACTTCCTTAAAATGTGCTAATTTAGTTCCCTGGGTGTAGATTATATGTTAATTCCAGCACTTGCAAATATTCAGATGGAAAATAAAAACTAGACACTAGAAGTCACGTGCTTATTTAAAACATAGCTGGACAGTATCAATATGACACAAGGATAGTAGATGAAAATTAACCTGCAATTCTGTAATATCATCAAAAAAATTAACCTGCTAATGAAAGGAAACAGATTTCCATAAGAATTCGAGTGGTATCCAAATAACAATTCCATGATGATACATTTTCAATTAAAGAACTACAATAGACTACATTTTTTTTTCTCTCTAATGTTAGGCTGTAATTCATTATTGTACAGGCAGCTGAATATTAACCTACAGCTTCTGTTCTTTGTCTTGGTAGTAACTGGGAAATGTTTTCAAGGTCAAATACTTTTACTAAAAAAGATACCTACACACCAAATTTTAGACATTTTCTTTGTCACTATTATCTGGTTGCTTGTTCTTACTTATTTTAGTAAGTTAGAGAAATATTAACAAAATCTATGAGATACTCTGCCAGACTGATGACTGCAGAGGAGTGTACCCACTCATAACAAAAGCAAAAGTAGGTCTATTTATTGCTATTCTGTACCCAAAAAAGGCTCATGTTCTAGAAGGCCACAAGATATGAAAAATGAAGTCATGGTTACAAGAAAGTAGAGCCATTTAGTGTGTCAATGTTTGCAGGGGGCAGACAATTTATTAGCTGTCTATTTACAGTGACAAGCTTCTAATTGCAAGAGCATGAAAATTAAATTCAACACGATCTTTAATTATCTTATGTGGTCACTTCATATGATATTCTCTTACAGCGTTATCACTCACTAATGTTGCTATATGGTACCACAAAATGTTCATATTTTATCAAATTGCAAGCAAAATGCATGCAATTCTAAAGATTATTTTCCATATGCCGCTACATATCTGTCAATAACTACATTCCTGAGTTTTGGTCAGATGGCACTGATGCCTGAGAGGACAGAAACAGTACACTGTATTGTTAAATTCCCCTCTAAGGCTTAGCTTCAGTAATTCAGCTTTCATTACAAATGCTAAAATTCAGTAGTAACTGAATTTAAAACTAAAAAAACCCTCTACCTCTACCTTTAGAATATGTGACAAATGTTTTTCCTTGAGCTGGACAGGAAAATGAAAATAAGGGAGGGATGGAGGAGAGAATCAAGATATTGTTCCCATTACACAGTATCAGTGGAAGGATTATTTCAAGTTAGAAAGCTATACAAGAAATGGAAAAAAAAAATCTTACATGTTCAACAGTAGTTCCTGCTTCCCATGAAAGCCATCTGTTCTGTGTATGTACATGGTTTGAAAGACATTCCCAGGATTGTGCCAAGCCAAAGGAATCCCCACTAGAGTTACAGAAATATAAACTCCCTTTACAGTGGCAGGAGAGCGCTAAAATGCAGCTCTGAGGACATGTATAGCTCCACCCGCCTCAGGACCATAACAGTTCTGCTGGCATTCCAGGCATTACATGGGATTTTCCCATCTGATATTGGGTTATGAGAACTGAAATTTTAGCAGGGATAACATTGCAATACTTTGAATTAGAAATTCTTCAGATGAGTCTAAGGCAAGAGCTCCACTCTTCTCTATTGCAAAATGGCATCATCACCCTTTCTCCCATTTGCAGCTGACATGAAAAATGCCTGGAAAATATTTTTGAAATAGGATTAATTCCATAACACAATTTTTGCCATTACTAATTTTAATGGGAGTGGGACATGGC